>NC_080633.1:122594738-123313238 GCF_027579445.1 Ammospiza nelsoni | reverse complement strand
CATTTGTCTGTTTTTGTTGAACGTTATGGTAGGAAAGCAGGAAATGAAAGATTCTTATTTCATAGCTTTGCAATCAATTTACTAAAATATTAAAGCAATGAGTGGTTCCACTTTAAAACATGCACATGCACTTCGAACAAAGTTGGAAAGATGAATAAAATTTTGCCATTTGTGCTATTAACATGTGCTTCAGCAATCAATAATGTTTTTATAATTGATTCCAGTTTGCAGGAGAAAAACCCCTTTTTTAAAATACACTTCAATAGGAACCTTTTAATAAAATAGCATTTTCTTCTTTTTCTACATTTTCCTTTCCTTTATTATTTTGATATTTTGGAGTACACTGAGCAAAATGTAAATTATAAAATACATAAATGTGGAGGCTGCTCATTCCATGATTAAGGTTCCAAATTTTCCCTTCAGCATCATATTAAACAGGTTGGAGGCTCTCAGTCCAGCTGAATCCTTTGTTGATAGCAGTCACAAACACACCTCCCCGAAGCCTCCACTTCAGCTACATTCTCCTATTAAAAAAAAAAAAAAAAAAAAAAAAAAAAAGAAAGAAGAAAAAGAAAAATACTCAGTACAGTTCAGCTTGATATATAAGCTGTTCAAGGGTGGTATAGACTAAGCATGCATGGACACATTTTGTTCTCATCCTGAAAGAGGCTGCATGTCCAGGTCAGGAGTGTTGTTAGTGGCAGGGAGGTAAAAGGGAAGTCCACTTAGCCAATGTCTTGCTTAGACTGTAATAAACTGTGCAGTAATGAAAGAATGCACTTTGTGATATTCCTCTTCTACGGCTATCATTTGAGATGAAATAATTACTTTTTTTTCTATATGAATAGTATGAAAGATGCTTTTAATTTAATGGGTAAGTATTTTAGTGTAATTTTTCTGCACTTGACTAGCATATTTACAGGAGTCCTTTGACCACATTAATATTATTTTGTGATGGGCTTACATAATTTTTAAATCCTTGTACCACCAGCATTATTGCTGCATCTATTCTTTCTTATTAATTGCTTCAGGAAGCACTATAATTAATTACCAAAATTAGAAGTGATAATAATACAGTGAGAACACGCTTGTTACAGAGACACTAAAAGGTAAAAATACATTACCTCCTATAAAAATATTCTATAGAATATCCTTGACTTTGCAGGACTTTAAAAGGCTTTTCATTTATCTGACACTACTATCCATGAATCAGATACTAAGAAATTATATATAATTCACTCTATATACATATATGCATATATCTATAAAAAGACATTCACATGCATAGAGTATGCAGTCCATTTGACTACAAGTGGACTAAAAGTGTTTAAAAATACATGTTATGGGCTTGTTTACAAAATACTAAGTAATGAAATCATCAAATCATATTTCTAAGTAGTGCTAATGCATCCTCTGTTTTCATAAATATATTTAGGGTTTATTTCTGCAAACATGTGAATTTACTGACAGAAGTAGTCAAATTTAAGTCAACTTATATTTTGGCAAATTGAATAATTAATTTGCATATATTTTCTGGAAATCAGGTCTTTAAATTTGTAATAACAAATTTAAACTTTCGCTTTGCAATCAGATCTAATGCAAAAAGATTCATTTCAAGCCTACAAGGCTCTCTCTGGGACCTATTTAAAAATCCTTCTATTTAAAGCTCATCCTTACTTATTTTTTTCACATGTAAAGGTCATTTTCTAGTGCACTTAAAAATATTACTCAGAGAAGTAATTCTCAAGAAAAACATTATTTCATGTTTTAAATAGTTAAAGTATTTCAATATTGTTTTATAAATTAATATAAAGATTTACTCTGACCTGGCACAGACATACACACTGAAGAAAGAGATCTCTTCCAACTAGTCCAATTGCAATTCCCCCACAGAATGTGAAAGAGAAAAAAAAAAAGTCTGTTAAATTTTCAGTTCTTTCTTAATATAAACATTAAAAATCACAAGATTTTGAAAAGAAAAGCAGCTTAGATTAGTAAAAGATTTTTCATTTTTTACATAATGGTTCTACTCAGCAGTAATTTGCTTTACTAGAATGCTATAAAGTTCTCTCTCAGCTCTGATGTACTGTATAAAACATTTCTTAACTCATTAATGTCAAATATAAATTAGTTTTATATTGGAATTTTAACAAAGCAGACTCCACAGGCAACATAAAAAGCTAGACTATTGTCAGAAATGGTGTAAAGCCGAATGCAAATTTAACCCAGGTATCATTTATCATAAAAGACACACAGACATAAAAAAAAGACACATTGCACTTTCTAGGATGTCCTGAAAATATTGCTGAATACTAGGCAACATGATCAGTAACTGGAATTCTGAAAACAAACAAACAAATAAACAAAAATGAAAAAGGCAACTGTTTTAATTTAGCCAATAAAAGGTGATTGCATCCATGTTATTAAAATATTTTTCTTTGATATAACAACTCTGGACTTTGACTAATATGCAGTGTTGGAGTGTCCTGAATATGATTTTTCCACTTGTATATCCCTTGAATATCTGAGCAAGCATGTTGTATTGTATTAATATCATAATTCAAAGGGAAATTTATTAAGCCTCCCCCCTCCCAGTATTCCCATTATAGCTAAAAGTTGCAAATTCTATATGGCAGAGCCTAGACAGTAATATCAAATTTTAATAACAATTTCTCTTCTTCAGTCAATGCTATACTGAAGAAAAGCATAAATTGCTGTGACTGACCGTTAGTTGTTAGAGAAGCAATCTGACTTCTCCACACCCTTATTTCAGTGTATCTGCTCTGTCCCTCAGCTGTATTAATGATAGCATGAAAGGTCACATGATAAACGAGTGACAAAAATATCAAAACATATTAGCCTGTAGCTTTGTTATCAGTGTATGGCAGATATGACAGAAAATTGTATTTTTCCCCTGAATAATTTTGTGTTACATTTTGCTGGCTAGGCAGAGTGAATTAGGGAGAAATTTCTGCCTCTGACTGTTTGTCTCTTTTTCTGACATACTTGAAGTAATAATATACATTAATAATAGGGAATAGGCACAGGGAAGAGGTAAAAATTCAGGGACAGACTGTCTGTTTCAATTCTACAAGGTGCTATGCTTGTTTCTTTTGCAATACAAATTTTGTTGAAAAATATGCACAGCATTGAATCTTATTAATGCGACTGATAATGATCTGCTGTATATTATGCATATAACAACAGAAAGATGCAGGAAAAAGAGAAAGAGAAAAATAACTTTAAAGTAATGACGTTATGTTTCCACCCAGTTGTACTTCTCACCCGTACAAATGCACATACTCACTAATTAAATAAAGGCAAGCACCAACAATGCTCATTGTAGCAGAGACCTAGTAATTATGAATTAGAGACAGATATTACTCCTGCTGGTTTAAAGGCTGGCAGCAGTTGCAGTCCCTGGGGAGATGAGGTTAGCAATCTTTGAAAGAGAAAATAGAAATTGGCGGGAGCTTAATATCTTATGGCCTATCAGTCTCCATGGTCAGGCCATATCCAAGTTCCCTTTGCTGCTGGCAAACAGCATCAGTGGCAACTCAGTCCTTAAGCTCCCAGAAGATCAAAAGCTATTGAATAGAACTGTTCTGAAAGACACAAAGAGAAGATCACAAGCCCAACATGAAAAGTTATATAATTAAAACCTTAATAAACTGATAGCATATACATATAGATGGAGTATTAGTGATGTACTGCAATGCATGTTAAGTGTGAATAAAAATGAGGGTGCACTCTTTACAATGACCAAGCAGCAGTGGAATGAAAGAAAGTCTTTCAGTCTTTACCAAAATTTCAAACTGATTTTTATCAAATTTCTCCAATGATTTGTTGAATTTTTATTTTCATTATTATTCATTTATGTGTAGTTCCATATTTCTAATTATCTTGTGAGAAAAGAACTGCAGAAATATGTCTGAAACAAAAAAAGTTCTTGCAGTATTTATGATCTGATTCACAGAAGACAGTACCAGAAATCTCATGAGAACAATGTTCTCGCATGAGATTTCCAACAAATTTTACAGACCAGCACAATCTGAATAGTTTGAATCTATTCCCCAACTCCAAAGGTTTGAGATAGGTATCTCATCACAAATGCCTTGTTGTATTGTGCAGAAACTGTGGAGTATGCTATATCCTTCAGGAACTTCAGTGGGTAAGGTGGCAGTAAAGCCTGGAGTTTTATTGAAATTGTCCAATTTATAGGTCAGACTTTTTGTGTGTATATATAAAGGAAATTCTGCTATTATTTACATACCGAAATAAACATCTATTAGTCAAGGCAGGGTACAAATAGGGTACAAATAGATAGGTAGAACCAACCTTTACCCCAAAGAATTTACAGCTTAAATAATTCTTATTTGTGTTTTCAGTGTCATACCTGGCAATATATTCGAGAGTGACTATGCATAGAAAAATACCCCTCACTGCCTGCCCCCAAATACCTCTCCATCCTGGAATACCTGCTGTTTTTTCAGGTAGAATTCAATATCCTTTTTTCTTTCTTTTGACATATCTCACACTGTTAGTCAATATTCATATTAAGCCCCAATATCATTGTTCCAAGATTCAGTTCATGTTTTATACTTTAAGTTAGTCAAAAGTCAGGGTTCGGCTTGGGATGTCTTAATAAGCCTATATTCAACTTCACTGTGTTCTCTTACTTTTTATCTCACATCTTTCCCCCTGAGGTACAGTTGATTCAATTTATTTAAACAGCCAAATATTTTATTTTTTTACCAGACTCATTTCATTCTTCTGCATCTCCTGAGTTTCTCTCTCTCTTTTTTTTCCACACAAAAATGTATATTTTTGATTTATATTAATTACTTCTGCTCAAGACCATCCAAAATTGATACTGGTACCCTCTGTTTCAAAGTTTATGAATTTTCACTAAATCTTTAAAGACTTCTGTACACAAGAAAGCTGAAACTTTATATAAGCATTTTCTTTTTCTTTTCTTTTTTTCTTTTTTATTTTCTTTTTTTATTAATCCTTTTAGGTTTTGTATTTAGAACCAAGGCCTTTCAATATTTCCCAATAGCTTCTAAATAAAGTACAGTGAGTACACTAAACATACTACTACACTAACCTACATTCCTGGCTTCAAAGAATGGTGTTCAAATGGTTCTGTATCTAAAACTAGATACTTCTACTAGAAAATTACTAGACAATTTGCAAGACAAAATTAGAAGAAAAAATCTCACCATTCTCAGAAAGCACCTGTTTCTGCCTTCCTAGGATACCTTTTTATACTGCAGAAATACCATTAAATATTCAGGAGCTGAAGCCATGACCATGGTATAACTATAAGAGACTGAAAAGGAATAGAGTCATCTATGTCTGGTTTTTTCTTAAGTGGAAATACACACTTTCAGGTTGTTATCATTTCATCCCTACAGCAATTTATATATTACATGAGACAAATTACCCCTTAAAATTTCTATTTCTCTCCACTGACTACAGAGAGATCCTAGGAGGAGCAGCCAAGATGCAGTTTAGCACTAGATGAGAAAAATTCTTAAACTACATATTCTCTGTCACTATATTATTTGTGTTTGTTATGGTGAGAATAAACCAACAAAAAAATAAAAATTCTCACTAGAATAATAATTTTCCCTCAGTAGTACGAAAAATATTTTCATGAAGTTTATCTTTGAATTGCTTCCATCATGTAAGTTCAGTCAAATTTTTCAGTACTTAGCAGGCCCTTTTGTTTGTACATCTTGCTAGTCAAAAAATTTTAAATTACCTCAAGCAATATACACCAGTATTCCTTAGATATATTAAATTGACAGACCCATATATTTGCATATTTATAAAAAAGTACTGTGAACTTGATATTTCTGTCTTTTTATTGACTGTGTTTTTTCTTAGCAAAATGTTATACTCATTGTGACAGGAGTAAATTATGCTGCTTCTGTGATCACATAGTATATTTGAAAATTAATTGATCCACAAGGACTTTAAACAAGGTCTAAAAATTTCTACTCTCTCTCTGACCATTTGACCTCACTGTCCAGGTCATTTCAATACTGACCTATATCATCACCTTTCACTAAGAGAATTGCTGATTCTCTTTCAAATCCCATTTTTAACCTATTTCTTTGAATGCCCTCTTGGAAGAAATATTTTCTTTTAGTACATGGAGTTCACCATCAAATGCCCTAATATCATAAAATCATAGAATCACAGAAGTGTTTCAGTTGGAAGGCAACTTAAAGGGTGATTTAGTCCTATCTCCAATTGATACAAAAATATATAGATAGACAGATAGATATTGCATCTTATGAAGACTCCTGATTTTTTTAAGAACTGCTTTTCTACAGAAATATTTCTATGTTATAATTCTGTGTTTGATGTTCACTGTGTAGCTCCACTGTCAACCTTTCCAACTCTTAAGGTTCAATCCTGAGTATGGCTACAGAGCCATAATGACAAATAAATCTTTCATTAGAGTGAATCACCAGAACTGGATTGCAGCAAATTTTAAACAGGATCCATACAGTTGTTTTACTCCAACTCTTTTGAAGATCAAGTTCCCCTCCAGATAGTTTTCACGAGTTTTAGTCTCTTGCCCCACAGGGTCATAATACAAGTCAAGTGATTTGATGGCTTAAGTGATTACTCATGCCAGTTTAATATAGATCTGTTCAAAAGACCTTATGGAACTATTTGGCAAGTTTATAAAGGCTTTTCAGTCAAATTTCTATTTCTATTTAAAGAAATGGCAGATCTGGTGTCCCATGGAAGTGCTTAGGATTTCACAAAGAAAAGAGGCACAGACTCACTTATTTTCAAAAATGTTTTGATTTGTACAAGCTGTTGCCAAACAATTCCAAACTTTGCATCATTTAGTCCCACATTATTGCCTTTCTTCCAGTCTCCTAATATGTACGTTCTGAAAGAAATTATATGTGCTGATTATATACTAGCCAACCCTCAGTCCGTCATATTTCCTTTTTCTTTTCACGTGTCCAAACCCAAGATCAAATCTCTTTAGAATATGGTAGTTCTACCTTCATGTTTTATATCTGAATTTTATATGCTAGCAAAACATTCAGTTAATGGAGATATTGACTTTACACATTTCAGTTAAATCTAGATTATTTTAATAATTATCCCATCCTTTTTCAGTCTGATTTGGTGGTGTGAAATCCTCCCAACATCTCATTTGAACGACATACTTTTGTTCTTGTCATTTTATGCCATAAAATTCCTCATAGATATTTATAATTTAAATAGTTTAGCCTATGAAGGGTTCTATTTTTAGTTTTATTTTCATTATCTTTTCTAGTATTTTCCTGAGAAAAAGACCATCATTCTTCCCATTCTTTTTGTAAGATGGTCCATTTGTAAAAATGACTATTCCCTGGTTTTGTCTTTCATTCAGCAAAGTGATACATAGTATAAGAGCTGCTCTAAATGAAATAGGAGTTCTTTAATAATATCTAAGTTATTCAATAATTATTCAATGGTTTAGTTCTATTAATATAGACAAGCAAGCAATATCTTATGCATGTTAACAGTTCTTAACATATGAGGAACATTTTAAAACTCCAATATAGCTCAGTTAGAAACCAGACTTTGAAATTTAGTCAAGATATTTACCCAAGGAAAATCTATTCAAGTAAAGCTAGCTTATAAGCTCTAAAAATAATTATTTCTCTTCTCTGACTTAAATTCTTCATGTTAAAATGATGCAAAAGTGATAATTGATTTCAATGGGGCCCACAGCAGTTTAAATATAGCATCAGGACTACCTTTATTAAAATTGGTATGGTAGCTGTCAGAACACCAAAGTGGCTATGTTTTGCTCAAGTTTTTGTGTGATATTTTACATAGCTTAATGAATTATTCTCTGTCTCAGTAGACACAGTTTGCTGGCACTTGAGCACTTGCCTAAATCAATGAAATAAGCAAATAACATTTTGGAGGCAATCATCAAAAATCATCTCATTGCAAGATCACTATCAAGTTCCAGATCTAGCTTACTGTTATATATTATGCAAAAAGAAAACATTACTACAGTCCAAGGTTCTCAAAATTTGTGAAATTTGTGGCTCTGCCAGTTATAAGTGGTCATCTGCCAGGTCACATACGGGCGTGCCTGTTTTTCACATACCCCTAATCTTAAATGTGGCATTTAAAAAGATGCCCTGGATCTTTCCATTGTACCAGGTCTTGTTGCAGGAAAGTATCTGCCTATTTTATCATGTGCATTCCAATCTTTTTAGAGTTCCTCCTCTGTTTGTAATCATGCATATATCTTAGAAGTGTTATTGAACAGTGAGACTATGGACAGTTTGATGTGTGGTACTATTTGTTAACTCCATTTCCTTCTCCCTGCTCCATATCAAGTGTGTAGGATCTCCATGAGAACTTAAAAGCATCAGTTCAAGATGGGTCAAGCTGAGCTGGATTTTGTCAACACTTCTTCAAACTGTCCTGTTATCTGCAAATCAATGAGCATTCTGAAACAGGAATCTGAGGTCCAGACTAGGCTTTATTGCACCCCAGGCTAACCTAATAGGGAGTAAATGTATTTTAGCCCCTAGTAATACATGTAAAAATAATTGGAATCTCATTTATCCCTATCTGTTTGAGGGAAGACTTTGAATAAGCAGAATGTGGAATACAAGGACATGTCCACTGGGACCTGGCCACAGAGTAGAAACAGACTAGATCTAGCTTTCTCTCCTCCTCTTGCCCAATTTGCTAGTCAACTCCTCTGAAACTTCTATAATAGTTCAGATGGCCTTTTTTTGGTCACCAAGTCTGGAGCAACATGAGAACAAGCAAGAGAAAACTATGTAAGGCAATATTTCACCTCAGGCAAAGGGCTATATGAATAAGCCATTCTGTCCTGGAATCCAAACCCATCATTAAATGTTGTGAAGATACCTTGGAATAGACTCCTAGGCTGGGTTTTAAATAAGGTTTTTATTTTATAAAAAGGCCTTACCTTTGAGGAAAGGTTACAGGACCTGCAGCAAGGCACAGCATTTGCGTATTACACATCTCACAGATAAAGCAAGAGAAGTATCTACAAATTTTTGAGTACTAGTTTGCTAGATCTAAATGCAAGTTATAAAAGTAGAAGTGTTAATGGTCTCACCACATCTGTTGGCAATATCCATCCACATACCTTTCTTCAGAATGAAAAGATTCTTTTTGAGGTCATTGAAAAAGAAAATCTAGGAATCCTGAATATGTGGTTGTTATTCATTTAGGCAATGTAACTGGTCTGAGCACCCATGATCATATTCTGAAGCACTCTAAAGCAGGCAGGAGGTGAGTTACCCATTGCTAATGGCACATGCCTGTGAATTAGGCATTAAATTGGTAATATTAAGAATCATGTTATGTAAATCAATGAATGATGCATGCAGTAGTCTTTGCTGCCTGTGGTTACCAGTCCAACAATTATTTCTCATCTCAAGTGCCTCTGAAAGCTATAGAAGCTGAGAGTGGTCAGATTCCAATGAGCAAGAAAATAGGTATTATATAAGAGATTATCAAAGGCAAGCTTCATATCAAAAAATTCTTTAAGTCCTATTGGTCATCCAAGGACTTGAGGAGAATATTTTCCACTGGATAAAAATCAACTTGTCTCAGAGTTATCATGACCTAAGAAAACATAATGAGCACTGTGAGTAGGATGTTCTGTGCTGTCATGAAGAGACTGCAGACTGAAAAACACCTATGTGGCAAAAGCAGAAATTATACAGAGGGGTTAAAGACATTTACAACAGTAAAAATACAGCACTGGTGGGCAGTGAGCAAGAAAAGGAAGGGAGGTAGTAAGGTATTATTAGCGACAACCAACAAGGGTGCTGCTAGACCAATGATGAAATGATATGCTAGAATGCAGCAGAGAAGCACTTGGAGGATATGGAAATCCCAGCTCTGCACCTTTGGAAAGGGTACTGCAGAAGGCAGAAGTGATCTAAAGCATACAAATCAGGAAATAACATTTTAAGGATTTTGGCTTATTCAGACCAGATCCGGTATGACTATTCAAGACAGCATTGGATAGAGCAAAAGGTCTCACAAGCCTATTAGCAATGTCTCCAGACATGCAGTTTTCTAACAATGTTACACATTCAAGAATAAAGCTTGTTTTCTGGGAAGAAAAGTTTATTAAATCAAGTTCTGACCTTTTGAAGCTTACAGAGGCACAGTTCTCCACTTAAACATACACACAAGTAACATCTCTCATGCATACCTCTATCATCTTCAGTCCCAAATTATACAATGCCAAATTCTTAAACAGACAGCTGTCACCAAGTAGGACTGTTAAAAGTCAACACTAGAACTATTATGTACACAGTAAGTGTACCTGTAAGTACATTTTGTATTGTCAAGTTATTGCACAAAATTTACCTGGCCACTCAATTTATTCACATTTTCCTATTTGATTCTCGAGTGAGCTGTAACCATAAAGGTCAGATTATAGACCTCGAACACTTCAGCTAATGGAAATAACTTTCATGAGGAAATACATTGTTTGTTGTATTTTATAAGGTGCGACCCACAGAGGGAAAACACTATCTCTGTCACTGCATTATGCAATGACTTCTGAATGGGCCCAAGACTTTTGGTAGTGGCATTTCCAAGCCAGGCAGGCAAGCCTGTTTAGGACACCTACAGGCACCAAGCCTGGGATTCTGAGTTAAAAGCATCAAGTCATCTCTTATGGCAGAATGAAAATTGGAAATTACTACTGAGGCACTTCAAGATCCATACACTTCTGTGCAGCATCCAGCTACCTGAAAACTATTAAGTGAGATACTTGCACAAATATTCTTTGAAGCAGTACAGAATTTTACCCACTTAATCTAAAGTGTTGTTCAGCAAACACGTTAGATTTGTCATAATAAGGGCTTCAGTTCCTTTTTCTCTTAGGGTGCATTCAGCCTTACAGAAATTAAGTCTCCAAACCAATCTCCATGGCACCTTTTCTCATAAGTTTAAGATATAAACTTAAGGAAACATTTCAGTTCAGTTACCCAGGCGAGTAGACTTGAATGCTAAAGGATTTCTACTACCCTTCAAATTTTCTAAGAACCTCAGATACAAGAAATTTGGAAGTTATATACGCTATGCTTGTTGTACCTTACACTAGAAATCTAGACCAAGAAATGAATTTTTATGTGTGTTAGGTTTTTTTGATGCGTTGATGCTGTTGCATAGGTTTCTAATTTGAGTGTCAGCTCTTAAGCTGACACTAAAGTAATAAGAATGTCATCAGAGCAAAATACTTTATACCTTGAATTATTGCTTGCAAATTTGGTTAGAGCATAGATTTTATACAACTGAAAGTAATCAAACATTAGAGTAAGTTTCTTTGGAGTTCTTTGCAGTCACCAGTAGCATTTCTTAGTTTTAAATAATTTCAATATTTTATATAAAACATTATATATAATGCAATTTCTTGGTAGTCTATTAAAAAATAAACTTCACAAAGAAACCAGGCTCATCTAACCTAAATAAATAATTCCTACCTTCTTACTTGCATAAAATTATTTCAAAGATCAGCATGTTTTGACCATCATCTGTCTTCTCCTATCTTAGAATCTGTATGACCACTAGTGATCATTTGCATCCCTTATTAAATGATAATAACAGCAATAAAAACTTTAGCTTTTCCAGGTGTAGTCATGTCACTTAATTCCAGCATCTAAGTTTTCTGTACAGCTAATGGAAAAGAAAGACTCATTCAGAAAGTGACCTAAAGAGTAGAATAATAGAGTCTTATACTGATCTTCTGGAGATGGCTCTCTGCCTCAGCATTGTATAGCACTTTAGATGACTTCATAGCATTGACATCCAAGTTGGAAGTCTACAGTAAATATTGTCAACATGTCTATTTGAACATGTCCACATGCACAAATTAAGATTGAAATTGCTCCTTACCTTCAGTGAATGAGAATCAGCAGAAGGTTTGCGATGTTCTACAGGTTTTCTTTATTTCTTTAAAGCAGTTCTTCTAGTTCAACACTTCAATTCAGAATCAGTTTCACACTGTGCTGTATGATATGCTAAACTGTTTCTTTATTTCCATATTGTTTTGCAGAAAAATTGACTCACTACAAATATATCACATTTTATATGGGGTTGTATTCCCTGTGGTTTTCAATGTACTAAGTCACTCAAAGCGTCTAATAACACCCTTGTCTAAATAAGTCACTTGAATCCAGCTGCTAAAACCAAAAGTAGAATTTAGTCCTAGATCCCTAAATGATGGTTTCTTTACTTTCTTGACTCTAACATCATGTGACAAGCTGAATTACTACATCTAGTACTCATTTTGTAAGTCATCACGATATTTACACATTCCTTCCTTACACATGATTATTCTAAAATTGGTGTGTTGAGTACTGCTTAAAAGTCTTACCCTCCCACTATAGAGCATGGTCTATGAGATTTACATTCACTCAGGTCTAGCTGAAAAACAAGGAAAAAAATATTGAGCATGAAATACACTACTAAGGAAGCCAATTGTTCTGTACACACTATTGTCTCTGTACAGACTTGCACATCAATTAAATGCAAGAGTTCACAGGTGACTTTATAAAAAAGACCTTAAGAGACAAGTCTATTTGAATTCATTAAAACTGTTTCTTGAGCTTTTTTTTTTATATACTGGAGAAATAAAAATAAGCCATGGGAGAGCGGGGAAGATGAAAATGACAGATTATCAACACTACATAATCACCCTCAGCAAGTGGCATAGAACATAGTTGCTCCCACTATAAATTTTATTTAAAGACCATATCCTCAAAAAGAAAAATCTTTCAAAAGATGAAGATGGACTATTTCTGATTAGTGCCTTGTTCATATTACTGTAATTTCTTCACCATAATCTTAGGAGAGTGTGTGAGAAGATATCAATACATAATAGTGATTATTTATACCAGTAAATGCACAAGTAGCAAATTATTATAATCTATGACAAACCTAGACTAAAGAGGAGAAATTTAGTTTTGTTCAGGTACATCAAAAAAGGGTTTGCAACACCTGAAACTATTCTGAAAAACAATTTTCCCTGTGTTTCTTCATAATTTATTATCTTTTTTAGTATCAAATGCTACCTTACTCCTCAGCTAAACACACACATAATTCCATTCCAAATATATTCATGTTCTGTAGCTTTTTAGGAGCTTAACACCATCTGAAGGCCAAGACACCAAAAAACTAGAGGATGCAAAATTGGCCTGGAAAATTTTCTTGGCAATGGATGAAATTTGATAAAGATACTAAGGTCCAGCTACAGGTTCAGCGTACTGAGAAAACCCCAAAAGGAAGGAGGGTCCACAGTTCATCCAGAGATTGCAAATGTGCTGAAATGCATACCCTTGCTGCCATAATGTATCATGGGAGCAGGCATTGTGATTTCATTATCTCTACAACTCAAGAAAAATAAAGTATATGATCAAAACTGGTTTGAATAGTGCTTAGAATGAGAATCCACTTTGGCTTTATATTCTGACCCAGCACTGCAAACCCCCTATTCCAGCTTTCTTAAAATGCAACATTGCATGCAGAAAGAGCCACGTTCTCAGTGAGTCAACCTCCAGCCTCCACAGAACCAGCAGTTGTAGAGATCAAAAAAGAAATCTGTTGAGTTAACTGGAAATAATTGTGTTATTAGATGAGTACTAGCCATGTAAGCTGTCCAAAAATGGAAGTAGTTTTGTGCACAGTTTGTAGATGACTGAGTTGGGATTCACTGGGGCTTTATCTCAGGTGGTATACAAGAGGTCAGATTAGATGATCTATTGAACCTTCTGGACTTAAATGCTATGAAACAATGAGAGTTTTTATTATATCCAGCCTTGTATGCCTCTCTCTTAACTGCAATGCTATAAATTATTAAATATAATAAAAAAATTCTAGTCATTTCATTGCTACTTTTTTTTAAAGAAAACAAATCAACTCTGTTTTAATATTATTGAATAAACTGCCTCTTTAAGGTAAAATTAGTATAGAAAGAATTGATCAAATTTGTTATGATTTAAAGTAGGGTTGAAAAAGATTTTATTTAAATGTTTTAAAATTAGTTTTATATGACTTAAACTCACTTTTGCTTTCAAAGGTAAAAATTTACATTTATTCACTCAAAAATTACATGTTGACATTTTGTTAATATCTAGTCAATATTTTAACTGAAGATGTACTATAGCCAGCCTACATTCTGAATGAAGCTTTTCGGTTTACTAAAGTTTCTTAAATGCACTAAATATCTATAATATTTTAAAACTTTTTGAACATTCTTCTTTTGCAATAATAAAAAACATCCTAACAGGAGTGATGAAATAAGCCTATAATATTGCTTCACCTGATTACTCCTGACTACTGTCTATTTCAATGGTATACAGCCAGTTACACAGTAAAAATAATTTATACTGAAAATTTATATGTCTAGATTTATATCTGGAAATCAACTTGAGAGTAGATAACTGTATTTTTATTTTGCTTTGGCTTTTTAGTGGGAGGAATTTAAAGGGAGACCTTCAGGAACATATTTCAATGTACTTGGGTGTGAATTCAGTTTATCATTGCCAATGATGACTTGCATGTGTTTTTAAAGAAAATAATTTGGAGAGTTGTACTGGTATATTCATATAGCTTAACCTCAGAAAGAAACATTAAAATTATCTAGTCTGATATGAGATATATGTTGATCTTTCTGGTTTTGCCCAAACTGTATTTGTGATCAACAACCAAGGTTAAATTACAACCTCAGTTTTGTTACAGTAATATTTTCAAATAAACTTCACATATTTTTAATTCTTGGTTGTTTTACTTCAGTATACAGATATTTGCTGCTTCTTATACATTTACTCCAGATTATAGATTATAAACACACTTTCAAGTCTTTTTAAAGTATTATGACATCCTATCCCTGTTCTTTTTTTTTTTCAGAAATAAAGTAAATTTAATGCTTTATTTATTCCTTCAAAACATTTTCTCCTACTCGAACAACATATTAAGATTCTTTCCTCTACCCTAATAATTTTAAATTGCAGACATTTCCCTGAGATAATGTATTTTATATCTCTCTTATCATGATTGTATACATAAGGAAATATCTTGCCTACTCCCTGCTGCCCTACTTTTACATTCCAGGGATCACATGAGGCCACGTCTGATGATCATGAGAGTGATGCACATTCCTGTTGAACTGTAGTTCATGGAATTCACTCTCTGTGATGATGAAGATGATCAGTAAAAGCAAAATGGGTCATAACTCTTCTGCTGGCAAGGAAAGAAATGGGGGAAAACAATGGAAGTTACTGGTAAGTTTCTAGATTTTTTATAAGATTTTTGCTGTCTTGTTTTACCCATTGAGTAAATGGGCAGTGATTGAATTTTGCCCCATATCATTCAATCTTAATGATCAATTGTCTCCAGTTTAGTTTCTCCTCTTCTGCTCTAATTATCTGTTGCAGCCCATGTACACATATGAATAACACAAAATCAACAGAGACAACAATTATTGCCCATGCTTTAGTAATCAAAGTCCAATACTAATCTCTGTCATCTGTAAAAGGAAAATGGAAAAATTCAGAGCCTTTCATTATTTTATCCTTGTAAAATATTGGGGTTTTTTCCAGGTAAACATGGTTCAGCATAACATTAGCTTTTCAGAAACTGATTATGAAGATATAATGCAACTCAATTTGAAAAAAAAAAATCTACTTTTACAGTATTGGTAAAATATGTCCCTAAACCCTCATTTTTTGTCTTCAATGTTATATTGTCTCTATGTGCTTTAATTTTCTAATGAACAGAAGCAGGTACTTTGATGTCTCCAATTAGTGAACCATTAAATAAAGAAAATAGTTCATACCTCCTACTAGACTGAACTTGAATTAAGGCTGAGTTGTACATATAATTTCACTGAAGGACATTTTTTCATATTTCAGTATAAGTTTTCTTCCCTTTTAGTATAATAATGAATGACAGTTGCTATTAATATAGCAAGGGTATATTGGGGAAAAGTTTTACCAAGTTAAGTTATTCTGTCACCAGAGGAAACTGTGTAAGAGTAAAGAGATCATCACAAAACAGGACTGAAGAGTGAACTTCTTGCTGTGTTCCTGATTGCTTGCGGCTGTGTAATGTTATACAGGAGTGTAGTTATGTTGAACACTCATTTCCTGAAATCTTGTGAGTAAATAATAAACATTTTGGTATTAGAAAGTTACTTGAAAGATTCCTATGAACAGATGTAATTCATTACAGAAATACAAATACACCTGCTTTAGATTTGATGGAATAAACCATGCTCATTACAATGTCTTTCTATCCCACATACATTCATTAGAACACAAGAAGTGGCAGAAGAATTTAAAGGAGGGACAACGCTATGAAGTACTGATCACAAAGCGAAATTTCTCAAATGTACTTTTTTATTTAGACTAGAACAGTGAATGGCATCTTTCTTCTAGCTGGTTTTGGCTGGGATAGAATTCATGATAGTCATGGCAGCTAGTATGGGGCTTTATTTTGGACAGTGCCTCAGCAGTGTTGATAATTCAGGGACGGTTTCACTACAGCTGAGCAGCGCTTACACAGCATCAAAGCCTTTTGTGCTTCTCACCCCACCCCACCAGCACACAGGTATGCAAGGAGTTGGGAGAGGACACAGCCAAGGGATATCCCACACCCTATGGTGCCATGGTCAGCATAGAAAGCTGGGGGAAGGAGGAGGAAAGAAGGGACATTGAGAGAGATGGTGTGTGACTTACCAAGTTACTGCTGGGCATGTTGGAGCCCTGTCTTCCTAGAGATGGTTATACACCTACCTCCCCATGGGAAGCAGGGAATTAATTCCTCAGGGTTTTTTGCTTGTGTTGGGGACTTTTGCTTTACCTATTAAAGTGTCTTTATGTCAACCCATGTGTTATATCACCTACTCCTCTGGATGAGGGAGTGAAGGAGTGGCTATGTTGTGCATAGTTGCTGGCTGAGTTAAGCCATTATGGTCCTGCTTGTTGATCATGCCCACATTCTCAAGTAGAACTGTGAACTTGAATAAGAACTTCTTTCAACAGAGGGCAGATAAACACTTCGCAACTTTAAGAATGGTCTAGTGGCAGAAATGAACAGTGCCCCTTTTGATTAGTCAAAACTCCCTTTATAAGCAAACAGTTCAAATTTTTTTCTCTGATAAAATGAAAACTTTCACAGATAGGCACTTAATACACAGGGCTATGTTTTTTTGTTTTTTATACATAATAGGTAGAAAGGCACTGATTCTGCTGACTTTTCATCTTCATTCTCACAAAATGGGGATCCAAACCTTGCCTGAAATCTATTAGGATTAATGTGGGTAAAGAGTAAGAACAGAGCCACATGAAGTCTACAAAATTTGAATCCCAAGGGTGGCCGCCTCTTTTCATTCAAGCAGGAAAATAATAATTAACAGCATCTGACGCATAACACAAGATTTGTTAATTAATTAAGTGAAAGTTGGTTTTTTCTACTTCGCTATACTAGAAAACACAGTACATGGCAATATACAGCAGAATGTACACTAATACTGGCATGAAGTTGGAGGCTCACACTGTTGGTACAAATTCTGGCATGTTTTACAGGCCTGATCTGTACACAAAAGGCATGTATAACGAGTAACATTTACATGATATAAAGGGTGCGAAAATTCTGAACATGCTGATAATTAGAAACAGTGTTTGAGGTTTCTAGTAGTTGATTGTCTGATGTGAGCACTGAAAGACACAATGATATGTAGCCACAGATCTAGTTCACTGAACACAAAATCAGACAAATAAAAGAAATATTTTCTCAGAAAGTATTTTTTAAATTTCCTTGATTGGATTTTGGAAAAGAGCTTTAAAGAGGACTATCATCCTCTGAGCACTCAAACATTGCTTATGTAAGGCAACAATCCTCCCATTTTGTGGTCAGCATGCCTCACCATCAGTAAGGTACTAGGCACAGATATATAAACAGATATAAATGTTTTGGTGTACACAGGAGTAATCATGAGGCATTTGATAAAAACAAAAAAACCCCCAGCCAAACAAGAAAATACAAACAACAAAAAGAAGAATTGCTCTCTGTGCCATGTGTACAAGTACATACTCAGCTGCATGTATGTGATCTCTGAGGTTTGCCTTTTAGGACTGTACTCTAGTCTATCCTTTGTAGTAACTCAAGAGAAAATGCCAATGTCTCTGTATAGTTTGTATGATCTGGAGGAAAAAGCTAAGCTAATTATACCTATTTGCATGAACATAAGGTGTTCAGCAATGGACAAGTCTTATGTTTTTAGTGCTGAAGTAAGAAATTGCAAAGGCTAGCCACAGGTCTTTGACATGTCCAAGGCAATGGCACAATACATTAAAGTTAGGTAGTTTGTCCTCATTGTTACTGGATTTGATAATCCTCGGTCATAACAGGGCAATACTCCCAAGTGGAAAATCTTCATAGAGATTTGTTTTCCTTTACGTTGTATAATGACCTGACACAAATGAAACAGCAACATTTACTTTAGGATTATAGGGCAGTGTGAACTTTATATTTTATAAAGCAAATGAAATTTGTCATTGGACTTTAGTTGCTTACAAATTTTACAGACCCTTAAATGTAATACAAAAAATAAATGAAGGCAGAGAACCATCTTCTATGTCCCACTGTTAAGTGTAGAAATATCTTATTCTGTCAATGTGATTTCATAGCAGGATGAAAAATGTCAAAAGTGGGGATGACAAATCAGTCTAGTGAGGAAAAATGACTCTCAGACAAGAGATGTCATTTGTCATGATTGCCATTTGACTGCACTTTCTCCTGTCTTCTCTTTCAGATGAATGTTACTTTGCCATTAATTTAAAATTATCTTAAATCAAAGATGGGTTGAACATGAAAAGCAAAGGTACTCGTCTTTTGAAGTTTTGCAATATGCAGAAACCTATTCAAATGTAAACTTACTGAAAACTGACATATACGTTTTAGAAAAGGTTATCATCATGAATTGTTAACTTAGAAAACATTATACTTCTGTAGTTCAAAAGTCCATTTTTCCTAAATACAGGCAACAGCATGGCTTTTGTTCGAAACTGACACAGCTGAGCACAGCACTCTGAGCCACTGCATAATACGGGTGGTAATTAAGCCACAGCTTCAAGGTTGCATGGGCACAAGACAATTCAGCCTAATGAAGTATCGATTGGCTGCAGTCGAGGTAAAACAAGTTGACATTCATTTAGAGGTAGCAATGCGAATATACCACAAAGCCACCAAAGAAGCAAGGGGAAAAAAAACAATGAAACTGAATTTTAATCTTGCAAACACAATTAAGATTCTTATTTACAGCATGTTGCTATCACTTAAACTAAAGCTAATTGCATACTTACTGCCCTGACATCAGATTCTTAAATCAGCAGAAATTATATTCATAGGCTGTTGGCAAAAAGCACATGAAGTTCAGTGTTTCAATTAGAACCTGTCCTAACACTTCAAAAACCCAACTGCAAAAAAATTACTTAGATTCCACTTAAGTTTCCACTTTATTCACACAGCTGAGTTTCTTTTAAAAGCTGTGATAAACTCCTCTGTAGCACAGGTTACTTAATTACTAAGGACAATAGTTTTACCTCTTAATTGAATAACTGCAAGTAGATTATTTCTATTGTAATATTATGCAAATATTCAAGATAATTTTCAAGATTAATTTTATTTATTTTTCTGTCTTACTTTATTTTAAAAATTATAGCCTTGACCATATTTCTCTCGTGCACATATATATATATTATTACGTTATGCATAAAATGCATATAACAGTGTATAAATGTACAACTTTAAGCTTACTTTTGTAATAATTTTGTTCCAAACCACTAAAGTTAATTTTCTAAGAAGTGAGGTGTTCTTAAAAGCCACAGGATGAGTACAAAAATTTTGACATTTGTATCAGAAAAATCTCCACTAAAACAAGAAATTAGTTTTTACTCCTACTACAAAATCTTCAGGAGATTTAGAATGTGGATACAAATATCAAAGTGTTAAATTTTTTTCTGTATAATAGTGTATTAAACTTAAAATTCCTGAAGTTTTACTTTTGTACTTTGAGATTGAAATTAATAAGTAATTTAACAAATCCAATAAAATATGTTTAAGAGAACACTATTAATTAAGTAGAGAACTCAAAAAGTAAAAAAACTTGAAGCCTTTCTAAATTGTATTACTGGTTACAAAGGTTTCTCTGGGTTTTCTTTGAATTTGGATTGTTGACTTCTAGTTTAAATATTTCATCAGCATCCTTTTTCATGAATTGTTAGCATAAAACAAAATTTGGCCAAAGCCTGTAACTGCACACTATCATTTATGACTAAATCCTTACATTTTGCAAACAAATACTCAGAAATTGCAACAAACGTATTACATTACATCATTCTAACAAAATTCTCCTATTATAAAGCAGAAATATTAATCTATTATGAATTTTTTGCCTTCCAAAAGTGCAAACAACTTGCAGCTTGCACCAATCACTTTCATTTTCTCATGAAAAATGACTGAGAAAGTGCTAATGTGTCTAATTGCATTATAGACCCCTCCGGCAGACAGACATTTCTTTAAAAAGTAACTCATTAAATCACTGATTGCCAGATGTTGGGATTCACATCAATTGCCCTACTTATGTACTGAATTAAGGCAGTCTAAGCACTGAAATAAACAAAAACTATTTTAGTAATTAAAGTATTACTCTAAAATTCAGAAAATTGAGATCTGACTACATTTACTGTATGTGAATGTTTACAGGCAAAATATTTTCATCATCACACTTGTAAACTGATTCTCTATGTCTATTAAGAGATTTTTAGAATTTAAAATAACAAACAGAAAATGGAAGGCTATTTAAAAAATTAATTTCCCCTAGAATACCAGTGTTAAATACTTACAAAACATTTGTATTATTGGCTGAACTGTGTGATCATGGTCTACCTTATCAACTATCATCACCTTATGTGGAAATCACATAAAAGAAACTTCATAGGTCATTGTTGTAGATATACTACAGGACATTCCAAACTAAAAAGGTGACAATTTTAGTTTCTCTTGGTGGAAATGTCTGTGGTCTCTTGAAGCCAGGTCAGCACACTGCATAACATGAGAAGAAATACTACTCCAGAGCTAATATACTACTTGCCTATAAAATTTCCCCCTTCTGCTGGGTTCAAGTCTCTAACCACATCCCCCATTATCTGTGAGGTCTATGGTCTAGATGGAAGTGGCAGATAGAATTTCTAGCCACTAGTACTTTTGTTAAAAGTAAATATTTATCTTGGCAAGGGCTCTTCTGGGCTCACATCTCAATTGTGAAGTAATAATGAGAAGAATTCAACCCAATATCAGTGCAATGGGGATTCCTGAGGCAGACGTGTTCAGTCCAGCAGACTTCAATCCCTTTTCCCAAATGACTGCAAAAAGAATCTCTGTCCACTGGAGATAAGCATTTTGGAATTAATGGCCATTTACAAATGCTTTCCTTTTGGCAGACAACCTCTCAGGCCACTAGTGAAGAAGCTGTGCCCCAGTAAATGGATTAGGGAAAAGCACAGATTACTTTTGAGGGAACTGATCAGCCTAGTTGCTATAAGTGGTCTGGATAGACTGTACATTCTACCTCAAGAAATGAGGCATATTCAGGTAGTATCTGAAGGCCTACAACTGTTCTGAAGAATTTATTTCTTCTTCAGAAGACAAGTTCTCTCTCCACATTGAAAACTGAAATTCTTTAATGCACTTTCAAAACATGCTGTGAATAGTGTATGCTATTGTATTAGTATTAAACAGAATTTATTTTAAGCATTCAAGTCAATGCTAGAATCTTCATTTTGGTTATCAGTTCACATTTGCATGCCTTCAAAGTTATTAAAAAGTAACTCAAAATAATAACAAAAAATGGTATTGTCATTGTGTATTTCAACAGTAAAAAAACCAAAAAGACTGAAGATGTTTTCAAAGTGAAAACAAAAGTTTATTACAATAGTTCAGCTGTTTGTTTTTGCTTCATATTACAACTTTTCATGTCAAAATTGTAATAATATTTATTTACTATTTAAATATATTTATTTTCAAAGACAAGGGAAATCAGTTAATTTTGAAGACAATTTAAACTTTCCAGAGTGGGAAAAAAACTTCTCAGATTATGCTTGCACTGGTGCTATCTTTTGTTGCAATGTTTCTTATTCACAAAAGGAAGTGAAGATGAAAAGATGTAGCAGCAAATGTTTCAGATAATTTTCTGAATTTTATATAATTAGGAAAATTTCACAGGAAATTTATAATTTCTCTCCACATAAGTGTCTACTCACAAAATCTTAATGCTTTTTTCTAACTTCTGATTTGAAGCCTAGGATATGACAATTTGACATAAAACCACCACAATCTCACTAAAAAAATAAAGTTATTTAAAAAACCTTAAAGTCATTTAGGAAAAGATATTTTATTATTTAGCTCTGTATATATACAGAATTTGTGGTCAGTTAGGTTTGCCTCTTCTGAAAATGGAATACAAACACTCAAAAATTGTTAATTGTAATTATAACGTTGTTATATATTTTAAAATTATTTTTAAATTATTTTTTCTGTATCAATACTCAGTGATAAAACCACCGCCTAAAATATTTTAATACATATAATACTTTAAAAAAAAATGTTTGCACGTTTCATTAGGAGCTGTCATGATAGGACAAGGATTCAAGGGTACAAACCGAAAGAGGGCAAATTCGGGTTAGATATCAGATAGAAATTCTCCAGTCTGCAGGTGGTGAGGTGCAGGAACAGGTTCCCAGGGAGGCTGTGAATGCCTCCGTGTTCAAGGAAAGGCTGGAAAAGGCCTTGAGCAACCTGGCCCAGTGGAAGGTATCCTTGTCCATGGCAGGAGGTTGGGACTGGACAGTCTTTAAGGTCCCTTCCACCATTTAACATTTTATGATTCCATCATTCTATGATAAGATTATTCTATTTTAGCTCTTCTTTGAAAGGTTCTAAGCCTATTATGTACACTTTTATCTTTTAAGTGCCTTAGAGAGGTAAAGTGAATGGGCAGGTTAGGAATGGAGCCAGGAGTAAACTTTCAACCTGCACGGTTCCAAGCATATGGTGTATGCATTTGACCACACTTTAAATACTTTTACAGTCATATTTTCTAGTCACTAGCAAGAGAAAAGAAAGACAGACAAGAGAAATAAACATTAAAAAATGCAGGTTGTGAAAGACAGGGAGTTTTACCTATGCCTTATTCAAGTTCCATAAGCTAAACTCTAGTGAAGACATTCAGTTTCGTCAATAAAAAAGAAAAACTCCAAATTGCAAGGTGTCAGTCTGTCTAGTACTATAGTTATAATCCAGGGATAGTGCCTTTTACTTATTTTTAAATATTTGTTGTAGCCTGCATCGCAAAAATCAGAAGGATATCTGCAAGAAAGTGCTTAAAGTAAAGGTTACAAGTGATATAGTGTCTCAAAGATCTAATAATAAAATAAATGTATTTTACCAGGAGGTCATCAATTCAGATTCCACAAAAAATCAGCAATGCTTTGACTTTTAAAAAATGTCATTCCAGTTCGTATTAGAGTAATGACTAATTTAGGAGGATGAAAGTCACTGTTTAAATCAGTCTGTCACTATACTTAACAACTCTGAACCTAAAGTTTTAGAGAATCAAACAAGCCCACACCAAACTTTTTACTCCAAGGGATACCTTTTTTTTTTTTTCACCAAAGCAGATAAACAAGATACATGTTGAAAGACATATGCATGTATTTAAAACTAAAAATTAATTGACTTCTAAATAGAAAAATTATTTTATAAACATATTGCATTTGTTTATATTCCTACACTACTCAAGAACTAAGGCAGAAGTACATGCCCCAGAAGACAATGGAAGTGTGAAGAACTTTCTTATCACAGATTCCAAGTCTCTGCTCTGGCACTAAATATGCTGTTTTCATTTGCATGAATTCAAAAAGTTTGATCTGAAAACTGATTCGTTTTCTGATCTCTTCACTTAACAGAATTTTCCAGATCTCCATTCCTCATATGAATAGAGAATGTGTTCTAATTTTTAACAAAAATTTAATTATGATAAAATGTATATGTATTAATAACCATTTGCTCTCTATGCACAAAACTGTACTTTAAATTTTTCATTCCATGGGCCCAGCTTCATTCATACAAAGTTAGCATTGCCGCAATCTCATCACAATGTCAAGTGAAGACTATGGAGATTACATTATGATGTCAAAATGCAATTGCAAGGAATTTTTATTACTATCTGTGGTCACCACATTTACAATATCAAATCATGATGAAAAGTGTTTCAATGTTTCTCTGGAGATGAAATTATAATGTCAAGCTGATGACACAATGAGGTCAGTACAAATCTTCATAGAGCCAATTGCAATGTTCATTTCAATGGGAAATATATGGAGACTGTCATATAAAGACTATAGAAAAAGAAAATGGACAGAAACTACTGGAACTTGAGCAAGTTTTAAAAACTATGAAGTTGGAAATGGCTTTGAAAAATATCCTCTCAAAAATTTTCCCTACTCTTTCTCCATTACAAGTTTTCTTCTTTTTTTTTCTCCCTGATGTCATCACTGAGCCAGGCTTTTCTGGATTCTGTGTCCATGATTACAAGATATTGTGGCTGTTCCTAACTTTTTTCCAGTCCTTGTTTTGCATATCTCCCATTGACTTTGCACCTCTTCAGCCCCTAAGCTGTATTACAATTTCTCATCTGCTATTATTGAAATACCAATGTAGTTGAGATTTTTTCCTAAGAATTTTGATCCCTTTCCTGACCACATTAAGGCCAGTAACTGCAAACTGCTTCTCACACAGGGTTTGAAGCCTGCTTCTCACTACTTATGCCAAATTTTGTTACTTTTTGCAGTCTTGATGGTTTTCTTTTCTGTCTCTACCACAAAAAAAATTACTGCCTGTTCCACTCATCTCCTGAATTACTGTCTGATTTTGTATCATCTTTTCCAAATTTTCAAGTTCAAACTTTTTTGTACTTTTTCTTACCACATGAATTTATCTCAAATAGCTTCATTAAATCTAATTATTTCCTTCATCTATCTTTTCACAATTCACATTTTACAAACAGCATTCATGCCTCCTGTGTATGCAGACCAGGGTTCGGTGTAAATTTTTTTATAAACTCTCTGATAATTACCCAGGGGCAAAGTAATATTTAACAGGAAATGTGAAATTTGCTTGGCAGCAGACAGTGTTATATGTCTGAAATATGCTGAAATACGTTTTTGTTTGGATAAACTTCAGTTTGTAAGTAAAGATCTGAATCCTCTTTCTATTGATGCTAAGCAAATAATAACTACCATGTTAAAAACTATTTCAAATACAAAAAGAATATAAAATCTTGCATTCAAAACTTTTGCATGCCTTTATCTTAGTCAATTTCTATCTCTAAATCCTTGGGAGGTTTTTCCTTTATTTGAATTATCATGGTAATAGTTATGTTCCATTAATAGAATAGAAACTATATTACATGAAGGTAAAAACAAGTGTCCTATCATCATTCATATTGTGTTTTGAAAATGCATTTGCCAGGAACAAACCATGATATTCTGAAAAATTTAAGGACCGTAAAATCCACTGATATCTAATCTGATTGATGACACCAGTACCAATACAGAGGTAGACCAGTACAGACTATACTCTGGAGATATCTTTAGGGCATATTCATTCTTTTTACACATTTTAATCCTTCGCTTATTTGAGTGTCCTTTTCTAAATTAAAAGGTATTTAAAATCATAATATTGTTACAGTTTTCTAAATCAAGAGTGTACAAAGACTTAACATTTTTCCACTTGTTTAAAGATGGTATTCATCAGGACAGCATGAATAACAATATTATCTGCACTGAAGCAGATTATTCTCACTTCTTCTTAAATAATAAATTATATTGATGTGATTTATCCAGAACAAGTACCATAAATATTTTAACCTAATGCTAATACCAATCAACTGGAATGTTTAATGCAAATGCAAAAGAATATATTTATCATAATTTACTTATTTTAGAATTTATCTCCTTCATTTTTCTAGCACCAGAATTTGCATGACCTTTTTCTCATAAAGACAATGATAGAATAGCATTGTAGGTTCTTTTTCTACCAAGCCCACAGTGTACTCATTGGCTTTAAGTCAGTAAAATTTTCCCTTCTTTGATGTTTAATCTCCTTTTCCCTGGTTTAAAAAATGGAATAATTTTACTCAGCTAATGTAAGTTTTAAATTTCTCTGTTACCATTCCAGATTAGATATATTAAATTTGTAAGTTGCATGTTTTAAAAGCACTTTGAATCTGAAAAAGATATTGAAAACAAAAGCAAAGTAGGAAAAAAAACCCCATACTTGATTATTAATACAGCAATAGATATAATCCCTCCTGTACACTTTTAGGAAAAAATGAAAAAGGAGAAAAAAAGGGAAAAGCAGAAGCTCCAGTATTATTAAAAATGAAGTGAAGCACATGTTGTTTCAGTAATGGATAGCTGACATGCACAAGTTTTCTTCACAAACTTGATGCATAAGTAAAGATAGACAAGGACAAGAAGTATTGAGCATAAATAAAGAAGGCCTATAAGTCGAAAGTGATTGTCATCTTATTTAAAAAGGAAGATAGGTTTTATAAGTATTAGTATTACTTATTGTTTTTGGAAAGAGTTACCAAATACCCTAGATATATGTCCAAATATTTTAGATACATATAGATACGGAAATTCATATATTGTACAGAAAAGCGAGGAGTAAAAAATAGCTAAACCAGACTTCAAAATCTAGCCTTCCACAACTTCACAGACTGTGAATATTCCAACCTCCTTTTCTCATGTACTGCACACTGAGAAGTAGAGAGTGATGGAGGACACATGGAATTTTGCATCCCCTGCTTTAATACAATGATATTTTGCTTTTATCCATTCATCAGTGTAGCAAATTACCACTTGTCTCTTCATCAAAGCAGCATGGAAATTGGTGTGAGGTCTGGTAGAGTCATCTTTGCACAGGAGTTCTGATCTATGACAAAAAGAGTGAGGCACATATATGATAATATCATAATTGTGAAAAGGGAGAATTTCTGTTTAAAGCATCTCATAAAAGAAAAAAATATACTCTGCATTGTTTATTAGGCTCAAATGTAAAACTTAAAGTCATTGTATTAACACTTGTTCTAATGTTGCTCAAGATTATTACTAAGTCCAGATTCTTGTATACATGGTTAACATAACAGGGATGTTTGAGGCAATGGCAAAAGTGCAAACCAGGAAAACTATTGTCCATTGTAGACATTAAAAATATGGGTTATATGCACTGATTTGCTTATATGGGCCTTAAATGGGCTACCTTTGGCAAACAGTCTGGTTATCAATATTTGTTAACACAAAGATATTGTGCTCCCTGGGGAGCCTGTTCCACCTCAAGCACCCTTTGGGTGAAGAACCTTTTCCTAATATCCAACCTAAACCTCCCCTGACACAGCTTCAGGCCATTGGGTGCTGTCACTGGTGACCAGAGAGAAGAAATCAGTGCCTGTACCTCCTCATCCCCCAACAAGGAAGTTGTAGACTGTGCTGAGGTCTCCCTCAGTTTCCTCTTCTCCAGGCTGAATGGACCAAGTGACCTCAGCTGCTCCTCCTATGGTTTCCCCTGAAGGCTTTTCACCATCTTAGTTGTCCTCCTTTGGACACTCTCTAGCTTTACATCCTTATCACATTGTGATTCCCAGCAATGCACACAGTATTCCAAGTGAGGCCGCCTCAGAGCAGAGCAGAGCAGAGCAGAGCAGAGCAGAGCAGAGCAGAGCAGGACAATCCTCTCCCTTGCCCAGCTGGCCATGCTGTCCCTGATGCCCCCCAGGGCAGGGTTGGCCCTCCTGGCTGCCAGGGCATTGCTGGCTCACATTCAGCTTGCCATTGAACAGGACCCCCAGGTCAGCTCTGAATGATGTTGGGAGCAAAGGACTCAACCTGAAAGGAAGTATAAACTAAGCTTGAAAATTTGTGACAATGGAGCCAGGTAGTGGAGGTGAGAGCAGAAGGCAAAAGCCTGCCAGAAATGATCCTGCACCCCCTGCCATGGGTGCTTCCAGCAAACATGTGGAGCTCGCTCACAGCCACTGTAGGTACACCCTGGGGACATTTACCCTGAGTGAATGAGGATATCTTCCTGGGGGCTGTCCTCTCTGTAGTGAGGAATGGCAGCACCAAGCTCAAGCACCGCATGGGGCTCTTGCACAATCAGGCTTTGGCAGGTGGGGTCCCTCATGTTGAGATGAAAGGATCTGCACCCTCCAAAACATACGGCAATGGGTGCATATTTCTGCGTGTGTGTGCATGTGTGCATGTGTTCATCCACAATTAGAAATTCTTGGGATTAGTTATAGAAGGGTGTTTCAAAATATCCATGTCTTTCAATTTACTAACTTTTTCTAAGTACCTAAGTGACAGGGATTATTTGTTATTTTACTAGTATTGACTTCCAATACATAGTTCATTGATGTCTAGTTAATTATATGTGATTAATAAATTAATAAATCACTTCAATTTTGATTTGATTTAAACTACAAATTTTTTCCCTGCAGTATCAAGTCTCCACTTTTATCTGAAAAAAAACCCATAAATGAATCAACTGCAAGGTTTTCTGTGATTTCTAGACTTTTAAACACTCCTATGACAAAAATAGGGGGAAAAGAAAATTAAAATAAAGAAGATATGGATATTTTTCCTATTATTTTTCCCTGATTATGAGGTTTTCTGGTTAATTCAGAAAAAGAAGACACACAAAATACAGCAGCACTGAATGTTTACAATCTCTCTAAGGTTAGCAATGTTTGGTGAATTCATATGAAATACCAACTAATTTTGTAATTCTCTTATACATTTGTATTAATGCATACTGAAAAGGCTTTGTTTATCGAAGCAGCAACAACATCCCTACAAGCAATAGCTAATAATGCACCTTGGGCCATATACCGATGCTAAGAATATAGTATTCATTTTTAGACACTTTCAGGAAAGTAGAAATTTTAGGCAAACCAATACTGTTTTCTGTAACAAGATACTTTGTACTAAAGTGTGCAGAAATTATCAAATAACCCCCATCTAGAAAATTCTTAGCAAGAAAAATGTAAATACCATTAGTGTTTATCTATGAAATACTGTTTCAATGAAACCTATTCACATTTACTTTTATTTAGAGGCGGCTGTGGTCCACAGATCTCTTGTTTCCAAACATTACTGAAGACCTCATGACAGCAGTCTTTTATCTTTCAATGAAGTAAAAATTGAAAAAAAAAAAGGGAACTAGAAATGAATATTTACAAAACACAGAAGGAAAATTCAAATGAAAATTTCCATCCACAAACATAAGCTTATCCTGGCTTTCACCAATAGTTGATAAAAATTGTTCGTGTTACTTTGGAAGACCCATTCTTTGTGTCCATTCACAGTAAATATACTAATACTTTTCCCTAAAGACTTAGATTTCCCCATAGTTTGACAGGGTGTCTGTCAGAACACATGTAGATACAATGGTCAATGTTATAAAATTCTTAACAAGGGTAGATAGGCAGAAATTCAAAATACAATGTAGGTCAGATCATTCCACTCATTGCAGCTATGATTTGAAGAAGGGAATTAAATTCCCATATCTCACTGACTTTCACTGGGATTTGGGAACCAGAAACTTCTTTAAAAACCCTAGCTTTTATTGAAAATTCTCACAGTCACTTTGAGAACCATCCTCTTGTGTGTCAGGTGCACTTTAACTGGATTTGAAGGCAGTTACTCCTCCCCTCACTGGACTCACAGATACTCCTTTGTAAGCTGTAATGTGGGCTCTTCAATACATTTAGTTCTATGAATAATTAATGTGTCTCCTGCTCTCACCACTTGATTTCCAGTTATTTGCGTTGCACGCAGTATGCTGAGCCCGTTTCATAGCTCCTAGACTAAAATGCAGGTTTCCAATCACATAAAGTGTAATGGGATATGAAAAATAAGAGTTTAAATAATAATAAAAAAAAGAGCTTAAACATGTCTCACATTTCTTAAATATAATAAAACTAAAATCTCCAAGAAAGAAAACATAAGTGTTGCTTATGGGAGAAGAAATAGAAGATTCTATGGAAAAATTCACTGAGCATCAGGGAGGATTTTCTTTTATATTTTATTTTGTTTGAGCTGAGGACTCCCTCAACTGTGCTTTGGCTTTGGTTTTTCTTTTCAGTTCAGTTAAAAAAAATGAAAAAACATTTGAAATATCATCTTTTGGTTGGTTTTCATTCATTTGCTAAACATAACTTGGAGAGAGTTTACAAAAGCAAGCTTGTCATTCAAGCTAGTCACCACACTTCATGGATGACTGAATAAAAATGAGTTTTTCAAGAGGTAACCAAAAGTACTGCCTCAGTGAATCCGTATGTACTTACATACTGGACATAGAAGAAAAAAATCAGTTATATGTCCTTCTAAGACAAAGTAGATCAATCTCATTGCTTCTATAAGATATAAAATGAATTTGAACAGACTGGATAATTTCCAGAAGCAGTTATATCAAAGCAGATATAATAAAAAAAGAGTAGCTGCAAGAAAACAGGCTAGATTGAAAATGGAATGCAAATACCCCTAGGCCATTCTGGAAGCAAGGAGGAGAGCCCAGGAACTTTTTATTATTGAGCTATTGAATTAAAATAGCAGTTAAAACTCTTAACAAATGTCAAAATATAACTTTTCATTTACTGATTTTAGGAATATGTCTTCACCTTTATGGAAGCAGCCATTTATGAAAAATTCTTTTCTGTGAGTGATGTGATGAAAAGTTGTAGTTTGATTTCTTCATTACAGTTTAACTGATGAACTCCAAGTAATTTAAAATAATTTGTACAAAGAAGAGGAGAAAAATCTACTTCTGTTACTAAAACAATGTAAATCTGGAGTAGTTTCTGTGGTTTCTCTGAGTTTTAATTCACGTCTTAATTTTTTGTTTTATTTTTCTGCACTTTTTTATCAGAGAATTAAAATTAAATAATAACTAACATATATTTAATGTCTTGATCCTACCACTAAACCAAAAATATTTACTTACTAAATGGAGAATCCATCAAAACAGAATTTGAAAATTATCAGAAAAAATCAGAAAAAAAATCCATTAAATTTTTATTATTTGTAAGAAAAATATTTTTTTTAATTCTTTATCATGGTATTCTTACTTTTTTTTTCTATAGGAGGGAAATTTCAGGACTCATTTCTTTTTTTGATTCTCAAGCATCATTCAGTTTGCTTTCTCCAAAAGCTGAGCAGTAAAAAAGCCTTGATCAGGGATTACAATCTTTTCCTTTCAACTGAAAGCCTGAGAAGCTTGACCTTTTTGCTGTTCACTCATTTAAATTTCCAGGTTCACACCTCAGAGATGCATGGGGAGTTTGTAGTTCTGCAGGTGGGTGGAAGTGATGTGTCCATCTCAAGAGCAGAAAGAAGGGTAGAAAAAACAGTGGGTGTACAATAACTTTTCTTCTCTACAAGACCTGACATCTTTGATTCTCTCCTTTTTGCAGCATCTCAATCTGTTTGGGCAAGACAGTGCAAAGCAGCAATAACCCTCAGAGTGTTTGTAAAAGGTTGAAACAAGGCTCCAGCCCATCCTCCTGTCTCCAGAAGTGACCCACGGCACCAGGCTGCTGCAGTAAAGATAAAGTCATGTTCTCCTAGAGCATGTTCACAAGCTCAAGAGACATGCAGCATAGAAAATCTGAATGTGTTCTCTCTCTCTGGGATAAGTCACAGGTCTATCAAGTAGCCAAACAATGAAACAGCATCCATAATAAATATACCAGAAAGTATTCAGCTGCTTGCATATAGTCCACCTTTATGTGACATGTTGATTACAAAAAATTTGATATACAAAAAATATATAAATGGCTTCCAGACAATTATATGATTACCCTTAGTCTGAAATACAGTAAAAGCATTTCATATACATATAAATGGACTAAAATGCAGAATGTACAATAGATTTTTAACCACAAGTGTAAAGTTGTAGACAAGTATGTCCTTTTTGTGAAAACTTATTATATGCTTCCTAGTCTACTCTCAGTTCTATAAATATACGTATCAATAATAAATGTATGTATAAATAAAATTGCTTGACACTTAGCTTCTTTTTCTTTTGGATGTAAATATAAGATGAAACCCATATTCTCTAAGCCAAAGAAGGTTTTGGAGATAAGACAAAATACTCTCCGGTTTCATTATGAAGCATAATATAATCCTAACACAGCACTGTGGATGTCAACTGAGCTTCTCATGAGAGCAGAGGGTGCAGAAGTAATTACGTATTTTGTTTAAAACCTCCTGTGAAAGTAATGAGGATTTTTGTTTGGAATGTTCTTGTTAAAGCACAAGGTCGAGACTGATTCTATAACGTATTGTGAAAAATCAGCAGAGTTGCTGGGAGCAGTGGTCACTGCTGCACCCCAGAACAGGCGCTGACACCTTTGTTGTGCTCCCCCACAGCAGCTGCACAGGTGCCAGGGCTGGCAGCTGGAGGCTGTGGGTGATGCTCCTGGGGAGCCTGAGGACTGCTCTGTGCCAGCCAGGGAGGATTCCCACCAGCTCTGGCACAGAAAGAAATGAGCACCTCGGTGTGCGCCAGAGCTCTGAAGGAGCCCAGAGTCCCTCAGCAGAGGCGAGCAGGGTGGGACGAGGGGTGCATGCACACAGCCCCGAGGGACCGCCCTGCTCAGCCTCCCTTCCTCGCCTCACTGCTCTCCACAGGAGCTTTCATCAACTGTGTGGACCCTTGGAGAACACAAGGGCAATTGACTCTGGAGAATGGGAGAATGTATGAGTTTGACACATTGCCTGTACTCCCGCTTCCCCTAATACCCAAGTCAGTGATCAAAAGTTTGCTTTTATTGGCAATAAATTGTATACAGTTCTCTGACTCACAAATGTTTTGCCTGGGACAAGTTTGCTGCTGGTTTACAAGGTCTACCACACTCCTTTTCCAAGCATTTTCTCCAGTGCTGGTGTGCAATAGCTCTTTGAGGCACACAATTCTTTGAAAAGGGCCCTAGAGGTGCAAGTTATTTCACTTAATGAACAACCAAAGAAATAGAATGTTTTAAGATTTATTGTCTTTCAATGATATTATTTCCTCTCTCATTAGTATTTTCCTCGTTAACTTGTCTAAGAAATTAATACCAGCCTAAATGGTACCAGACTCAAGTAAAAAATATTCTATCTTCATTTTTCCACTCATCTAGAGTTATACTCATCCACAGTTATATCACATTAGCCAGGCAGAGATGCTTCAAGTATTGCAGTGTTGAAAACACTACTTAATTTTTCCTTTAAAAAAAATCCAGCTTATTTCTGTAAAATTAAGGTATATCATTTTTTATCCTGTAAAAGGAGATATGTTTTAATTTTTTTTTTTTAATTCTTCATTTTTAAAGTAAAACAAAGGATTTTCTCTAATTTTTTACTTTAATGTATTAAGTTTTATACACTCAGTCATTAATCAGAAAGAAAGTTTACACAAAAAGCAGGACATACAATCAGTCCAATACAAATAGTAAAAACTTCATTATCTATCTAGCACTGCATAGGAATCTTAAGAAAATGTAATTGACTCAGATCTTTAGCTTTTGTACTGCCATTGTCAATACATACTCTAAGTAGCAAGAAGGGGTAACAATTTCTCAGAAAGTCAGGAAGACACAGCTAGAAGTTTTTCCAGCTGATCTGCCTGAATGCTTCTTCCTAATACAGAAGTAAAACTAAGTAAAATGCTTGAATTATAAACTTGGTTGGGCTCAGACAAAGAGCCCAAAACTTATACGCTCCATTTGGGTTTAAATAGCTGACTACATCCTGTTAAAATATGTGCTGTCATCTCTCTTGTCCTCTCCTAGAAAGGAAAGAGCCTCAAGTGATCAACTGCAAGTTTTCATTCCTTCAGCATCTTTGTATACAGTCCGGAAAATTCCCCACGAGAAAACTGGAATTACACAGAGCCACAAGAATTAAATTGGAGGAATTGGTAACAACTCTGTCTAATCTTGATTAAAGACTATTTCTCTTCTGTTTAGTCTTTGAAAGTTTTATTATAATACTGGCAGAGATCTCCAGTCTAGAGTGTTGGACCTTCTGCTGGCATTGGTATCAAGCCTCATTTATGAAGGCTTCATTGGAAAACAGAAAATTCATGTAATACATTAATGCTGTTCTTGTGGGACTGTATTCTGACACCAGTGGATGATGTGAAAACCAAGATGATGTTAAAACCATGTATTGATGCAAGTCACAGAACAGGACTGCAAAACAGAAACATTGAAACCTATCAAAATTGAATTCCAGATTCTTAAAAAATTCACATTCTTTATTCTCAGTCAATTCCACTGAATTTTTCAAGTATGTATATTTCATATATATGGAAGTGCTTTTTAGCATTAAACCTCTGTAAATCTAATGATTTTCCATTTTAAATAAGTATTTGCATTATGTTTTTAAGAGAAACGAGTGCAAAAATATTTTTAAATAAAAAAAAAGGGAAATTATATTATTAAAATTTAAATAGAAATGTGAATATTGAGGCATAAAATAAGTTTTGCAGTTATTTCCACATCAGGTGGAAATGTGAGTTTGTAGGTGAGTTCCTAGTACATTTTTTACTTCAAGTTGTATTTTACACAACCTTTATTCCATTATCAAGCATGAAGAATATTTACAATAAATTATTTGACCAAGCGTTTCTTTAAATTTTGATTCTATTCATAATAGGAAAGAACTTGTACCACTATATTGAAATAGTCCAGGAGGGGAGAAGGACAGGGTAGGAGATTATCAGATTTAAAAACAAATTAAAGAAAAGGAAGCTTTATCCCCTTCCTCTCATTTTTGCATTCTTTAGCTATACACTTGGATATGTTTATATTTTTTCTGAAATTTTTCACAATTTGAATTAATTTTAAGGGTCAGGGTAAACTGTTCATTTTGTTTAACTAGTCTTATAGGCCTAATTTACGTACTGTGTTATCCACCCTTTATTACAGAATTTCACATGTTATAGCGTCTATAATCTCTGATGTCTGGTTTGTTCAATCTAATAGCCAGCAGCTTTATTTACATACTTTCTTTTTGGATATTTGATATATTTTAAAACTATATTGTTAGGGCATGCAAAGATACTTTGGGTTTGGTGGAAGTTTGTGTTTTGCTTGTATGTTTTGGTTGGGTTTTTTTCCTAATTCCCTAGAGCGTTGGTTCTTGATGATTTTCTTCACTTATCTTTTAAAATGCCTTTGTTCTTGTGTGTTTCTGTCTCTTTGCTTGTGACATTCCTTCTAACTATAAGTTTCCCTTAATTGGCAGGTTTGCATTTGAGTTTCCTACGTGGAATGACCCCTTGTTCCTTGTTCTGCAGTGTCAGGAAACAGAAATGTCATTGCTGATTAGGGGCCTGAACCCTCTGCTCCTCCTTCTCATACAGTAGGCAATCTTGTTCTGTACACACTCTAGCTGCAGGGTCAGCCTTAGGGGAACTCTAAACAAGTGTCCACATGGGATACCAAAGTGGAAGGGGCACTGATAGGGGCAAGTATTCTTTGAGCTCATTTGTCTACCACAGAAAGTCTCTTCTGTCCCTTTAAGTGTAAAATGTCCACTGGCATTGCCCAAGTGTGTACATTTTAACCAGACAGAAGCATTTTTGTGCCTCTGGCTTACTACACATGTACATCAGTGATGTTAATAACATCTCTGCCTAACAATGTGACACTGAGATGTACTTCTAATGGTTGTCTTTCCTCTGAACTGAGATACAAAAGCTTTCATTTTTGGTTCTGAAACCCTCTGTTAAACCAACTTTGACCTCATCCCAGGGCACGATTACCTAGTTTTGCTTGGGGCACCTGAAGCTCTAAAGATGGCCTTGTGTAGCTGTGGTTGAAAATCTCTCTGCTTAGTGCACAGAGTGCATCCTGTCTTACAACTGAGTGGAAACCTCTGCTTTTTCCACTTTTCCTCCTCACCTAGGGAAGTGGAACAAACCAGAAGAGGGAGGAAGAGAAACTACACAGAAAAGAACAGAAGGTTGTGGCTTCAAGTGGCAGGGAACATGCATAAGACCAAAACTTCTCCCTAAACCAAAGGATTCTGCAAAATAGAGAAACTAAAAAGAGGGGAGTGGGAATAAGGCTTTACTTCCTACCATACTCGTAGCCTGAAGGAAGTCTATGGATGATCTACAAAGATCAGGAAATGGAAATCAAATATAAAGGACTAACTATGGATCCCTTCTACAGCAACTGAGAAAACTGATATTGCTTGGAGTATTTCAGGGATAAAGGAAGAGCTCTACTCCTTAGTGCAGGATAGCAGTTCTATAGTCACAAGGATAACTTGTTATCTACAGCAACTTCATATCCAAACCAAATCTATTAATCCATCACATGGGCTCATAAGCTCACGTGAATTTAATTTTCATTTCACTTATGAATATTAGGCATATGAATTTAACTTCTATTCTGCTTATCTAAATGGCTTGCGAATAAAATATTTGTGCATATTAGAAAAATATTTTTAAAAAGTTGAACATCTGTGCACTTATTTTGTCAGACAAGTATATAGGTTTAGTATTAAGCTATCTGCTAATATAGATTTTCATTCAACATACTAAATAAATATCTACATTATTATTTAATAATTAACAGATAAAAGAGGAAAATAGAAAGAGCATTTTTTATTTTTCAAAAATATGATTTAGAGATGTCAGTGAGCCACATTTCTACAAACTCCTTCAGTAAGAATAAGTAAAACCTTTTACCAGTTTCATAAAGCTGTTTTTGGAAGAGATGCAAAATTCAGCTCCTCCTGACTGGCTTGTCATTAAAAATCCCATAGCACTTTTCACAAAAGAAGGGCTATTAACTATAATATTCTGGCCAAAGTCCAAATCACTTTGTGGCTACCAAATCCCCAGCTGAAATAGTTAGTCAACATTTTCCTCAAAACGTTGCTGTGTACACCATCAGCTTTTTTCCTAATAGGCAATGCCATTTTGATAGGGTTTATATGAACATTTAATATGATTATTTTGGATCAATACAGTGATCCTTTAAAATGAAAGTTAACATAATAGCAAATCTATAAATTCTCAACAGCATTAAAAAATCAGATATTTTAAAAGAGATTATTTGGTTATTGGCATGTCCTTATTTTTATAATTTTTTTGTCTCTCAGGAATTTTCAAGAATATTCTTATACATAATGTATATACCTGACATATATATGTGTGTGTGTGTGTGTGTGTATACATATACATATACATATATATATATATGTGTGTGTGTATATACATATACATATACATATACATATACATATACATATACATATACATATACATATGTATATTATATATATATCATATTTATCTGGAATCCATGGGCAGGTAATTAAAACATATCCAGTCCAAGAATTTTGAGTTTCTCCCTTTTATTGGGCAACTTTTTTTAGATAATTCAGCAGAAGAAAAAAATAAATTGTGTTTAGTATGACTTGTTTAGATGAGATGCTGTGAGAACATTTGGTTTTCCAAGATGTTATCCTTACTACTGAAATGCAGAACATCTGTTCTGTCCTGGGTCAGCTGTGAGAGCTGGAATAGTGGTTTCTTCTACTCTGCATGGAAGGCTGAAGGTGTGTACTAAATTTGAGGTTGTGAGACTGTTTGGGACTAGCCTATGAGTGCTGTCTCAGACCAAGACAGCTCCATAAGAAAATCCAGCCCATGATGCTTTCCACATGTTTTCAGCCTCACAAACAGCCTCTCACCTTCCTGAACACTAAATGCATATAGAAATTATCGGAACACATCTCTTACTGTTTACTTCCTCACAATGCAACTTAACACAGTACAATTTCACCAAGCTAAATCCAAATAAGTAGGTTTAGAATAGGCTGACGTTTTGGTAAGTAGCAGCCAGTGAGGAATCCTAGTCCACTGAGACTGCTTCTGAGATGCAGTAGAAGTTCATATTAGGCTTGACACCCTTCAATATTTATCAATTCTCTGAAAAGCAAAGATAAAATCAGAGCTGATAAAACTTATGGGATGACACAAAGATTGGCACACCGGTAAATAATGAAGACAGGCAGTCATGGGAAGTGATCTGTAACACTTGATGACTGGACCAATTCAAATCATGTACAGCCAAAGTTATAGATATGATTTTGCAGGAATAAGGAGCTACAATTAGAAGAGTTTAAGGTAGTCATTCCAGCTTTGTGCATAGTGTATGTCCTGGTAAAGGTGGGCGTATACGTTTTCCATGTGAGAAGAAAACCTTGCTTTTCCCTTTTGTCCTCACAGCTCTTTTGACTCTCATGACCTCGTTCTAAGAACTGATTGGCTTCTGACCCTTTTATTTGAGTGTTTTCCTCTTATTTGCATTCAGGATTATGAGTTTACTGTTGTTAAGGAAAAAAGAGAAATTTCCATCATAAGACTTCAGCATGTTTCAGTTCCATTTCTAGAGTATCGTAAAGTGTCCTCAGAAACCATTGACAAGCATTTACCATAGACAAGTAATTCAATATGAGCCTCCAGTTCAATGAAATAATGAAAAGAGACAGTCTGCTCTGTTGGTATGGAAAGGGAGAATATTGAATAGGATTAGAGAGGCAATTTTATTTTTGTTGTTCCAGTATACATTTTCAAAAGAGTACTGAAAAATTTAGAAAGGTTCAGATAAAAATTATTCAATGTCTGGAGAATAAAGCTCAAGTATGAGAGACTTAAATAACTTTGGATAGATCACCAAAAAAAAAAATGTCCAGGGAGAAAGACAAAGACTAGGCTTCTAAAGAACCTGTAATCTGGTAAAGAAAGGCTAAGGATGAATATATTTTTGAGGCTGAAGAAGGACAAAGTCAAATGAAAAAAAAAAAAAAGAGTAGTTACCATTGAGGACGAGGGAAGGATCTCATTCTGTATTTAGGTGAAGATAGGATGGTTTGCTGGAAAATATACTTCAGTTGAACTCAAATTACTGGATTCAATGCAGCAGCAATCAGGAGCTAAAAATCTGTTGCTTACTTTACACAGGGGATCAGACTGGAGGTCTCATCAACCCTTTTTTTGACCCTAAATTGAACAGAATCTTTTTATCAAAATCAGTTAATGGGCCTGACAATTCTGTCTCACTTTTCATCATTTCAAATCTCACCAGACTTGAGACTTCACCAGGGCAAGAAGCTAAGCATTCGTGAGAAATCCCTGACTCAGGGAGATCCCACTGTATGTGATTTTAAAATAACAGGAAGCATAAAGCAATACCAGATGTGAAATTTCCAAGATGAGTGTGAAAGGACAGTGTCAGTGCAAGCATGAAGCCTGAAAAAAGACATAGTCTTGGGGGGAGAAAGAGGAAAGATGTGGAAGAGGAAGGAGAGAGACCTCCAAGGATTAGATTGGATAAATATGAGATTAGTATCCAAACTTCTTGGTACTTCTCCAAAATAAACTTCTAACCTTTAACGCTTCATCCACCCATCATAATTGTAGCTGATCTTGAAGACTCAAGCTGCCAAAGTCATGGCTATTAAGGGGGCAGAGGAGGAGACTATAAAAAAACTCCAAAACAAAACAAAGCCCCAAAGCTTTTAAAATATAATTTATGCTAATTACATTTGTGAAATAATTTTTTCTACATGTCCTAACATGGAATATCTCTATAGTCTCCATCTGTTTATCATCTAAGATGTGTTAGCAAGATGTGACTGCTCATCGTTCTGCTCTCTCACAGCATGTTACAGGCACTGTAATAACATGTACAATAGAAATAAACTACTTGATCCCTCATTAGAAAATAAATTATACTGCCCTTATACATTTACTTTACTTGTAAGACATTAGAATAGAGCTCATGAAAACATTTACCCACAAGAAAATCACATAGTTAAATATGATCCAATACATACATTGCTACCTAAGACTCCTTGGAATAATTTCTCCAGCCTGTAGATATGAGGTTTTTAAATACATCTCTGGCATTTTTCCAGTAGTGTTATTAAGCTCTTGGAATTTCCCCTTTTCTGTGGTTCCTGTATGTGTTTCTTGTCATTCCAGTATCTCAAAGTTCCTCAATTTTCACCCTATAAAACAGGCACAGGCACAATGCTGATCAACTATTATATAATGGAATTTATAATGTATATTAAGTTATAATTCTTGGGGGTTTTTTAATCTCTCACCTTAACTTCAGTTTTATTTCATAGTATTATGATGCATAGGATTTCTGGCAATTCATGTTTTCTTTCGGATCTCTTCCAACATTTTAGCACACAACCTTTAGAACATCATAGTCACTATAATTCTGGACCTCAGAATTATAAACACATTTTAATCTCAGGAATTAGACCTTTCTTAAAGGATTTATGGGGAAAAAAACAAACAGTCTGTCAAAATTCTGGTGCTCCACTGCTATGTGACAACACAGTTGCTTCTTGAGTTACATGATAGAAATGTATGTTCATTTGGAAGTGGCATTGATAACCTCATGAGTCAGCATAATAATTTTACTGAAATATTATTATTATCACTCATTTTTATCCAAAAACTTATAATCAAGCACTATAAATTAAAAAAAAAAAATCCAAAGGATAGTCTGTTACTTAGGATCTAAGTCTTGCCACAGTCACAAAGGACTTCATATTAAGATCTTTTCTTCCCCACAGCATTTTAAAGCTGTGTTCCCCTTCACTTCAGGGAGAAAGCAAAAAGAAAAGAAAACAAAATAAAACAAAACAAAAAACCCTGAACAAATAAAGTGAGACATCAAACCTAAAGCCTTTAATATTTATTGAATAAATGCATCTTACTGTAAATAAGTCACATCGCTATGAATATGAATGAAGACTGACCAAGGATGGATCTCAACAATTTGCTTATTGACTTCAAGGTTATTTCCTGTTTCTATTTCTTTGTGTTTTAAAATAAAAAGTCCTCAATGTGCACCATTCATTCAATCAGTAGCCCAAAATAATGGAAAATCAGAGGAGAAGTGTAAGTGTTGTCCACTGATTTTAATGAGGTGTTAACTTTAAAGTGTTAATTTTGAAGCTTAATTATACCTACAGTAAATACAAATACAGGTAACTGCTTCACTGCCAGAGGATGAATATCTTCAGCTAAATCTACCCACCATGTGTAAATTTTCAGTCAGGAATTAACCATTCAGTTGAATGGAGTGCAACTATGAAAAACTGGGGCCATAACATATACATGAACCAGAATAAGTGAGCCTTGTGCTCTTTTTCAAAACACTCATCTAAATAGATACAGATTGAAAATACAATGCATTTCTACCAAATTAAGTTTAAAAACCCCTTTTTTTCATTCTACCACTATGCAGATATTTATAGTAACAAGCAATTTAAACTCTCTGCCAACAATTTAAAAATGTTATAAGGATTAGAAAGCAGTTTAAAGAAAATCCAACAAATCCTTTTTAATAAAGTTAATTTGTGCCAGCCTCAAAATAAAGATGAAAAATTTGACACTTCCAAAAATCTTTTTCATATAAGTCTTTTCCAGAGATTTTCAATTTCAGTAAGATTTATATAAGACCTGACAAGTCTTAACTCACTCCCCAAATATTTCATTTAAATCATGCATTCAGTATTAAGTAGTAGTAGTGCTGTTAAGTGAAGTCAGTAAATTACAGAGCAAAAAAATGAGTGATCCCATAACCCAGAGTAAAAATGTAATCTAGACTGACAATAATAACAGAAATTTGTTTTTTTACACATTTTAAATTACTTTTACTACTGTTCCATCAGATAACATCTCACATACACAGGTGTTTTTTCACAAGAACTTTCAAGAATTTCCACAAAATTATTTTGCTACTTGAAACTGAAGGAGTGTTAAATAGACAGAATACAGTTTCACAGCATAGAAAATATTATTGATTAGGAGCATGGGGACTAATGCAGCAGGACTTTGTTATTGGGAAACAAAGCATCAAATATGTGTATTGATTTTTTAGTGACTTCAGAAACTGGTATCTACTGTATATGACTCATATATTCACTTTTGATACCTACTGAATATTTTTACCTATTGCATTTATTAAGACATGCTGGGAATGGTTATTGAATGAACCACAAATGAAAATTTTCTGAATGTTATGTTCAAATAACAGTATTAATACTGTCAATAAGCCTGAGAGCTTTAATTATAGGTACTGGCCTCAAGCTTGTTTTCTGACTTTTGTGAGGTGGGGGATAAGATATAGACAGGAACATAATGGAATTATTATGTATCTATCAATCTAGTAGTGGCAAATTTTGAGATGAGAATAGTAGTGCAGGAGGACAAAGGATTCACAACTTCAGTTGTGATTCTGGTTTCTGAATTCCCCTTTTGAAGACACTCTTCTGATTTCCACGGTTTTATCACACTTTTGCTGGTGTGTGTGACCAAAATTCCCTAGTTGCTCCTGTTAATTGCAGATCCTGTTGGACTCTACTAAAAGGCTTAAGAGTCACCTTACTATACATAACCAAAAACTCCTTGCTTTATGATCGTCTCTATCATCATGCAGATGATGATGGAGAACTTACTGCACTTGCTGAAACAATATGAGAAGGAGAGTACTGGTTTGAGATCCTTTTGCAATAATATTAATGATTAGCTGAAAGCAATGCAGAAGGAAAATAATTCTGATTAATAAAATTTTTGTCTAATTGGATTTTTTCTTTGCAATAGACAAAATAATGAAGACTACACCCAGGACTCCCTGCCATTATTCCTGATGGATAATTGTTAATTTTGAAAGTAAACCATGAAAATAATACCCACATCCAAAGACTCAAACCACACGTCCCCCAAAACCCAACAGCAAACCCTCTCTTTTCCCATGCAACCAATGAATCAATCAAAAATAATCTTCAGTTTTCAATTTTCCTGTTGTTCTTACAGCATCGTTCCACCTCCTGAAATGACATTACCTGATCTTTACTTCAAAGCGAAAGAACGAGCAGAGGGAAACTTGCATTAGATTTCCTGGAAAATTCAGTTCTTCTTCTTCTCCACTCTCTAAAATCTGAGCAAAATTTTAGTCAACTTTTCACATCTCATCACATCCCTTTCTTCTCATTCTTTTTGTTACAATACCATTTTAGCTGATTATATCGCTCCTGAACAAACAGTGAAGTGAGAAACAAATATGCCCCGTTTATCTTCCACACCAACTTTAATTATCTCTTTTCTCTCTACTACACTCCTCTTCAATTTTTTTGACTGCAATATCTTTTTCTTATTTTACTACAAGAAAAATTACTTATTTTATTATTTAGTAGGCAAATATTTCATCATGACTGAGTATAACGCTTACATGCCAACATGAAGTTTGACCTGGCAGAAACTTCACACTTAACTTTTGAAGAATTTCTAAGGTAAATATATGAACCCATGATTTTTGAGTTTTTGCACCTCATCTTCGTAATTCTAAAATGGTTCCTGCAGAAGCTGAGATAGAGTGGAGATGGCACTACTGTAGGGGGATCCAAATCTTTGGCAAAGAAAAGGAAGTTGTAGCATGGCATCTGAGGAACCTGGGCTTGTTGGGAGCCAAGAAAGATCTCAGGGCCTGGCTGAAAATGCTTCTAACTACCAATCAGCAGTTCATGTGACTGCTTTCTTTGCTTCACTCTGAAATACACAGAGATCATTTATCCACAGAGATTGTTGTTCAAATATCTGTTCTCTTCATGCAGCTGTCCATGAGTTCTTTCTCTTACCTTCTCTTGGCTGACTCAATAGCTTGATTTTGAAATCCTTATTTAAAAACTCTAAGCAATTGAGGTTGCTGGTCATTCCTATCTAACTGGCAATTCTGATTTGGACAAACATTAAGCATATATCCAGACTCAAATGATTTGGAAAATTTAACTTAAGAAAATACTGTGGTTCAATAGTATTGATTGCCATCCTAACTTTGGTACTTGCTGCTGATTCGTAGCTCTGCCTTGCCATCTTCCTTCAGATATGTAAAATGTCCTCTGTAATCTTGACAGATAGGCTCAATTACAATGGTAAGATAACTCTATTATTAAGAAGAACTCTAATATAATAAATCAAACTATAAATAACCTTAAAAGACTTTTCCACACAGAGCTGTACTTAACATATGCTTTATTAAGTAGAGTTTATAAATTATACATTTCCTCTTATTCTCAGCATCTCAGTTTCCCCTTATGACGCCCATTTCAAACAATAGTATAATGTCAACCTAATCAAAAAAGTCTCATGAAATATATAAAATTATATATTTCAAAGATATGGGATTGAATTTCACTTTAGAAGTTTAAGTTTTAATTATCTCCCAAATTTTGAGTTATTCAAGAGCAAACTGTATAGCAAACCATACTATTGTTTACTGAGTTTATTCCACCAATTAAAAATGTGATGATCGTCTAGTAGTTTTCTTAAGAGACAAGATTCTCCTTGAGAAAACATTATTGCAAGCAAAAAAAGTCTGTAAAAGAAGAATCTAATTTCAAATTTTGCTGTTAAGAGTTAAATTGACAATTTATTTTCTGAATTCCTGAAATTGAATTAACTCCTTTGGTTTTGTCTTATATTTCAGATTAGGCTTTAGCTATCAAAGTTTATATTCTAAATTTATATTCTGTCCCTTTATCAGATTATTAAAGCATCTTACATATCTGCTAAAGAGAAGACAAAAGGGTCTCTGTTTTTCTCTTTCCATCCCTCCTGATAGCAGGAATTTATTGGCATATTTTTTGGCTTTGGTACCACTAGGTGAGAGAAGTAGGTTTCACTGATTTGTTCTGAAGGTACTGAAATTTATGACCACTTAGATCTAGTCCAGATGTGGTTCCACAGCTGTGGGAAGCTGCCAAAAACCTTTAGCAGCTGTGCAAATGCTTATGACCACGTAGGGAGAAGCAGTCTCTCAGGAAATTTCAGTCAATCTCACAGAGCATGGAAGCTTCGAATTTAAGATATATTCATTGGAAAGCAACTTAGTGCTGTGATCTCAGGCACTCTTAGTTGAAATACCTTTCCAAAGGTTTTATTGAATAAACTTTTGGAAGACTAAACTTATAAGATCATCATTCATGATAGTTTTCATTGAATCAACTCTATACATGGTATCTATTATGCTCAAAAACATTAAAAACTCAGATACTGTACCTGTCCAGTCTAGCCATAAATTGAAGTGGTCCTTCTCTTTTAGCCTCATTTTTACAGATGAAAACTCAGCATGTCTAAAAAAATCAACATGATTTTTCCGCTAAAATCATAAGAACACATATTGCTATTATTAACTAATCTTTATTTTTTAAACTTTTTTTTGCAGTTTAATGGTAAAGGTGAAGCAAATATTTAACACATGATGGGGAGTTTCTTCATTGCTTGTGAAAATCAGATATTTCAGACTAGTAGCTGGGATATTGAAGAGAAAAAATAGGAGTTTGAAGGTCTGCACCAAAGGTTGCTATAGAGGTGATAATTTAATATTGCAGTTACTTCCTTATAATAAACAAAATTAATTTGAGAATGTTTTTGAGATACACGAATATATTTTAAAATCTTGTAATTTACACTGCAATTAAAAATAGTATATCTGAAAATCAAGAATATGTTATAAAGACAAGCACAAATACATAATGCTCTCCTAACATTTTGGCTTTGCCTCTCTGGGAATATTAATAGGGGATTCTCCTCTGTTGCCTGGGAGAAAAAAGCGCCGGGCTGGAGGTCAGTTTTCTCCACTCTGACTGAGATTCCTTGACTTGATTTCTCACCTCCATTTCTGGCAAGTGTCTGGCCTTTCGCCTTCAGTTACAGTCACAGAGTTTTTATTTGCATACTTGGGCTTAAGGGAGAGAAAGGCTACGGTCGTGCACCAACCATCTATTCACACCGAAGAGCCATCCTGATAAGCAGTCCTTGCAAGTCCTGTAAACAGGACACAGGTCTGTTCTCATGTCAACAACTACTGCCAGCTCATGCATACCAACACAGATGCACCTGAGCCACGGAAATCTTACTAATATTTCTAGAAAAAAGTTTAGTTCTTTGTCAAGAAACATGAGTTTTAAACTGCTCATAGTAGGTTACCTAGTTTGTTTATTATTCAAGCTAAGTCCTAAATGGTTTATTGAGAATAGACCTGGGACCCTTAGGATTTTGTTAGGAGTGATGCAATGAGAACGCCTCTATACTAGTTCCAACATATTCAAGTCCAGTGAAGTCCAGTTAGATTTTGCTGCTTTTGATCCACAAAAAAATCCAAATAAATACTGTCACACTAAGATCTTGAGAAGCTCAGATCTCTACTCACAGCGCTTCTCTTCACTCTTGTGGTTGTTCATAGTGACAGAACTCTTTGCCCTTGGGTGGAACAGAGTGGCAAGAAAACAAAAATAAGTGTTTGCAGGCATCTGTTTTTCTGCAGCATGGGGTTCCACTGTCTGAGTGGCATGCAGTCTGCAGAAATGATTGTGCAGGGGATGGGAGAGATTACTAAGATAATTAATTGGATGTAATTTCTTCAGGATGTAGCCTTGTCTATATGACTTTTCAGCCCAATTCAATGTATTTCTAGAGCCTAGTCAGCATTATAGGAAGGAAGATACTGCCATATTACTTCTGGCAGTGTTCACAATACTGATAGTGACACTGTCAGCTCAGTGACAATGGATTAGAGCTCCTAATAACAGGTGGGCCTGGCATACTCCTTGTCCAAGATGAGCTTGCCATAATCTTGTACTGCACTGAACAGAATCTGTGAAGTTGGATTAAACCTGAATTCCCCCAGGGTGACTGGTTGGGTTCTCTGATCCATCCTGTCAATTACATTTTACCAGCCAAGGAACATGCATAAAAAAGAGAAAGACACTGGTAGAAGCACCAGAGGCAAGATCATGACTTGCTCAGCCTACCTCCCATATCCTCTTAGAGATGACACAGTGGTGGTATTTACTCTTCTTGTGAATGGATATCTGACAGTCATAATGCTTGCTGAGAGAATAGCCATGAAAGCAAATAAGGATTGTAACTGAGCATAGGTTTTAGGAGGAAACAAAAACTACAGCTGCTCAGGATGCATTGAGGCTGGGGCTAGAATGAGGGAGAAACGAGACTGGGCATGACGGGAAAGAGAAAAAAGGAATGGAGAAGAACACAGGGTAGAAAATACTAGGTTGGAATGGCACTCTGGAGAACATTTTTTCTAAACTGTTGAAGGTAGAGTGTTAGGTTAGATTAGATTGTCAAGGCCCCTGAGAAGCCAAGTCCTGAATAATCCACCACTTCCCTGGGTAATATGGTTTAGAAGTTAGGATTAATTTCATGGTATTAATGATTACTGAAATGTGAAAGGAAATACTGAAGTATTTTCACAATAATTTCACAAAATTTGCTAAATTGTATACAGCATCTTTATGAGGAGAATGAGTGAGCTGCAGCAAGTGTAGGAAGATGAAATATGTTATTCTTTTATCTCTGGTGGCCTCTGCAGCACTTTAGAATTAGTGTTTTTCTTAGACTCATGAAGTTTGCATTTCAAATGGAACCCTTGTACTAACTGTGGAGGGGAAAAAGGGGGAAAGGACAGATTACTGTCATACTCCCATGGTTTATAAAATTCAGGACTAGGGGCATTTCAGTACTATTTTTCTCACTGACTGGATCAAAGGCTGTAGGGCTGCCAAATCTCTTCCACTTTATCTCAACTACTAAAGTGTTCAAAAGGAAAAGCCATGTTTAAGGTTACTAAGACACAACACTTCCAAGATACTGCCTGTCAGGTTGTCTGCGCTGAGCTTTGAGCTCACTTACAAATGCAGTGGTGATAACAATTTCAAACATGGTTTGGTTGGTCAGATGACAATGTCAAAGTTTCCAAAACTCTTTTCAGGCATGATATTTGAGCTCCAATGATATGTAACAGAGACTTTTGGAAAATGTGTTTAAAATATTATAGCCTATTTAAGGTAGAATTACATGTCAAGCAAGTTCAAATTTGTTATTTAAATATGACTCAAAGCTCAAAGTAGACTGAAAGAGACAGGCTGTCCCATAGTAATATGATGAAACATTTTCTTTAGTGTTTATAAATGATGAGGAAGAGACAAAAGAGACCTCATCATGCATTTTGAAATAAATATTAATTTCATACAAGATAATTCATTCAGGATATAATTTTCAGTCTTTGAAAGGCAAAGAATTTGCAGCAGCTCTGTTTTTCTGTTCTTCTTCATCTTAATAAATTTTCTGTAGTTCAGATGTCCTAAGATATTGAGACCTTTACTAAGGATGTCCAAAACTCTTCCAGCTATTTGTATGTTCTACTGATCTCTACTTAGGACCCTAAATTAGTGAATAATTAGTGACATATACAAAAATAAAGGAGCACTATTTTCAACATAACTAGTCTGGCCAAGGGTTTGTGAGCTACAGGAATAAAATTAAATGGCACCAGACTTTTTTTTAATATCAAAATATTTTCCTGTTGTAAGTCTCCCACTGGTTTTTGTTGTTTCGAAGACTCAAATTAAGTTGCAATTTTAATACTTGACATTTAGAGCTTCTCAGCAGTAGATTAACTGCTTTTTTCAAAAATAAATATACTTGTAATACATCCAGATATAATAAATACATCCTATTTAGAAATTAGCGAAGCATGTGCAGGTTTTGTTATAATAACATTCCAAGAAATATATTCTATATTTCAACCACGTGAGAAATGCTAAATAGCTGGCATTCTGCATTTTATTAGGCAATGAAGTGAGAAATTTAGATGGACTGTATTGGTAAGTATGAACTTTTAACATATTTTACTGATGAATACTTTTTTGTGCTATGAATAAGTTTTTAGATAGGCCTGTTTTTATAATACATTTCCTCTAAGGATTTTAGTGCTGTTATAGCAATTGTACATTTAGCTTTTTTTTAAAGCATGAAATGTTGTTTAGGGCTCTAAATAACCAGCTCTAAACAGAAGGTACAATAGGTACATTAAGTACAGAGGGCACAATATGCACGTTAACATGTAATTTGTATTTAGTAATTCATTAGATAAAAGAATTTCCAGGTTAAAAGGTTAAAAACACTAGGATAAGTTCTCCTAAAAACTTGTCCCTGAATTAAAAAACTCATGGGGAAAGATAAAAACATATCACATTTTTATGACAGAATTTGCTTTGGAAGAGACTTTTTTTCCTGAAAAGAATATATCCAATCATTTAGCATGTAGTTGTTATGTGTCTGTCTTCTCTGTGACAGTTGCCTGCAGGGTGAAGAGCCTCAATAGATGTAAGATTGAGCAGGCATTACTCAAGGGAACAGAGAAAAAAAGAATTATTATAAAGAAGTTAATAAAAAAAATCATCAATGTGCTATTCCTCTCAGTCTATACATGTAAATTCTATCGCTTAAAATTTAGAACTATAATCATACATAGCTTTATATTTAAAAGGTTGTATCAGCTACCAACAACTGTCACTGTGCAAGTTGACATTATCATCAAGGCCGCTGAAACAACTGTGGCACATCAGACCAAATGTATACAGCAATCCATCCTCCACCCAGCGCACAGTAAAAATACTGACAATTAAGAGGCAGTGTTAATTGAGTGGAAAATCATTTGGCTGGCTGTGTGTCTTCAAAGCTAAACAAGGTAGGATAAGAGACATCTGTCCCTTGCTTAGTATTCAAGCGGCCCATGAAATATCATCTCCAATTCATAGTCTGCTTCTCATTTTCAAAGGTCTTTAGCCTATCTATCTCACGCACTTTTCCCAGCACTCCAGCCATATCACAACTCAAGTGTTTTAGTCACCAAATTTAAATGTCAGCAAAAAAAATCCTTGAGTTAGAGACTGCAGCTACTCAAAGTTATCAATGTAAATAAGCTGTGTTTTGAAAGAAACAAATTTGAAGCTCAAAGAAATCCCGGAGAAATGTATGTAATAGATATGGCCAATCTGAAGTGGTAAATAAAATAACATTTTATGTAATCCCCAGTACTATTGTTTTCAGTTTCAGAAGAAGGGAAATATAAACATTTTCATGAAGTAGGGGCAACTGACTTTGCAGCTGCCTAACAATTTAAATGCAGCAAGCCTCAGAACAGTGCCCTGGTCTGACTATGCTTCTGACCAGTCTGCTTCAGGTGGAGTTGCTATGCCGTATCTGCAAATGATGACAGTGATATTTTGGAATAATTCAGATGAAAATGGATAAAAGTATTGCTTTCACTTTTGATAGAGAACTGTAAATGATGTAGTAGAAATATTTAGTGACTTTATATTTATCCTGGATAACAACCTGTAGTTGAACTTTAGGGCTCGTCAGTATAGCAGAAGTATTTTAACCCAGAAGAAGTCCATGCAGCAGAGTGAAATAATGTTGATCCTTGTGAGGTGACAACACACAAAATGAGAAGTGAGTGACATAGAATTTAAGTAAGAAGTTTTTATATCATTGAAAACAGTGGCATTCTCCCACTGTTGTTTACTTCTTAAGACAAAGCTTTTAAAATTCCAGTCAGCTAAGCTGTTATCAGATAAAATGACACTACACAGAAATAATTAGCTGATTCTATCAGACAAAGTAAAATTAAGATCTGATTCAGCCACTGCAATTGATACATAATAGGTCATATTTGAAAGAGACAACCTACTGTTGTGTCAAATACAAGTCTGGAAAAACAAGAACTTCAAAATCTAATAAAAATTCTCATCGGGTCATATATGTTCTGATTTGAACTTTAATTTAACAGCTGGTACTATGAACAAGGTCAATGGAAATAACTCCATAAAACATAAAATGATTTATATGAAAAGTAGAGATTGTACCTTCTTTCATTAATTACCTTTAATTGTACTACCAGTGTTTAAGGGTATTATTTGCAACTTTATGAACTAATGATATTTATGTTAAGAGAAAACTTTTCAATTCAAGCCCTAACTAATGAATTTCATCCATTCTGAGAAGAGAAATATTTTCACAATGACCACCATAATTAAACCTGTAAGGAGGAAAGAACTCTTATTTGAACATCTCTCATGAGGCATCTAGAGGATGGTATCTCAACTCCACTTTAGGAAAAAAATGTATAGCTGTGAAAAAACCCACAAAGAAAATCTCAGAAATAATTTAAAAATCCCCTCAATTAAAACTGACCCTTAAAATTCCAGATGAATGCATAACTGTAGGTTAATTTACTAAGCTGGAATGCTGGTAATCTATAGGTAAGATTTTTCAAGAATTAATATCAACTAAAAACTAAAAGTTAAATTGACATAATGAAGAATGGATTTTACTCTTTTTGGACAATTAAGCAGACAGACTTTAAATTTGGGGTCATACTGAATTCCTTGTTAGCCAAACAAAACTTTTATTTCTCATTCCTGTATATCTTCAGAATGCAACAAGCATAAGTGCCATAGGACGGAAATATAAGCAGATGTTATGATAGCATTTTACAAGGGCATATATGTCCAATGCTGAACCAAAATAAAAATTCACATTTTATGTTAAACAAAGTGTTTTTCTGCTGACACCTTCTGCTGGACTCCTGCTCTACATAATACGGGAGTGGTAAATTACTTGCCATGTTACCAGGCTGCTGAAAGCATTTTAGACATATTACTATAAGCAATAATTTTTATATTGTTGTCAATGAAAACATATCAAAATTAATCAAAGCATGCCAGTTCTTGTGTAAGATGCAGAGATTTTTTCAAATCCCAAATATAAATTTCCTTGACATTTGACATCTTTAAAAAAAAGGAAAAAATGAAGGAAAGAAAAAGACCAAGAGGCCATCACTATCCTAAGCTGCTTAGAGATAAGGCGGTATTAAAAAACAGAGTTCTGTGACCTGGGGTCATTAATTGATTGTTAGACCAAAAATGAATCTGTGAATAACTACTTTGATTCCCTGTATCATCACAAATGCATCCTTCCCACATAACGAGTACACTGATAGGAAAGTTTTCACAGCTGTTTTATCACTCCTTTTACCTCAAGCACTACAGGTTTTGGGCTAACATGAGGTACAGTTCAGTAATATACCCTGTATCAATGCACTGACCTTTTACTGTGACTCTTAGCTCCAGGAAGAACTCAGACTTACAATAAGAGTTTAAATTTGAGAGAGGTTATTTTCCAGATCTCTCTTGTTGCTGTTTGGAGGTCAATTGGTTGCAGTGGGGAGAGTAAAGGGTATTTCTAATCATTCTTAGAGCAATGTATTCTGTTAGAGGGCAGTAATATTAAGAAGGAATGTAGGGAAACAGATAAAATGTAATGAAAGTTGCACAGCATAAAGATTTTGAAGATTTTAACTAAAAATCTACTACTTCTAGATTGTTGAAATGGTTTAACAAGCTGTGGGTTGACCTGTGAAACCCCGATGTTCCAAGGGACTGAGATTGACAGTTGGGTTGGGAACGGTGACCCTGTTAACCCAATGAAGTTTTCAATTCTGAAGCACACAGCAAAGTATCAGTCCTTCTCATTTTCCTGGGTGGAAGTAGCAAGAAAGAGAGCACCCAAGTTTGAGCAGCCTTGACCATTAAGGCAACATATAAAATTGGTGCATAATGATGAACATTACTGGAATCTACAAGGGAAACATGCAGTAGGTATATGGGATAACACTCCTTACTATGAACACTACTGCTGAGCACCTTAGACAAAGACCCCACTGTGTTACAGAAAGGAGGATACATATGCATTTCCACAGGGCTTCCAAAGACTATTATGAATTGTCTTCATGGTAAATATTGGAAAACCATTTGAACCTTTCACCTACTGTCATAAATAACCACTCCATATTCATTAAATATGCAATAAATGTGCTCTGAGGGGATCATATTCATGTTTTTAAAGAACATCCTAAAGAGATTTTTCAGGAGTAGCAATCTGAAAAGTGAGCTGCACCATACTGATGTGGTTATAGATAGCAGGATTAACAGCTGTATTTAAATTCAGTCATTCCATCATGCCACCAATGGCCTTGCCAAAATTATTTTTGCAGTAATACCAAGAGTTGCTGTGTACAGCAGACCAACTCATTGTGTACATTTAGAGAATCAAAGTGGTACTCAAATATAATCAAGTATTTGCTAACTGATGGATCAAGTGAAGGCTCATCTCCTCTTCCAAAATTAGCGTTAAAATGATGTTAAAAACCACGACACAGGGAAACAAGTGAAACAACAGATAGATGCCTTCCTACTAGTGCCAGCAGAGTCATGCAATTTATAGTTGAGGATCGCATTATGCATCCCCTACATCTGAATTACTGTGTCAGGAGAACAGAAACACAACTGCAATTTTCCACACTTTTGGGATGAAACATTCTTCTGACTAAGGTGCTTTTATATCTTCCTTCTCACAGTCTCTCCTCCTGTCTATCTTGCTTGCACAACAAATAGCTGGTAGCCACCTCTACATACTTTACATGTTGGGATGAAGGAAGCAGAGAAAAGGACCTTCCTTCTTATCAAAGAAATGGGTTAAATGAAGACAAGTTATGGAAAGAAGTAGAATGGCAAAATTTCTTTTCATTTTATGCCTTTCTGTGGGTTGATCAGAACAAGTCAAGAAAATGCATGCAAAAAATGGTAGATTGCGCGAGGGCGTAAGTGGCCCTGAAGTCCGGCTAGCTTAGGAGAAGCAGCCGACGCCTCTGCGCATCTGAGGACCAGCCCCCCTCGGCGTCCTGGCCTCGGGCTGGGCTGGATTGCGGACGTGGATAGAAGCGCGCCGATGAGTTGAGGAAAGGAGGCGACCACTCACTGGGGTAAAAACGTTGGTTTATTGAAGATGGACGGAACCAACCACAGGGAGGGCACCGACCAGCAAATGGCAACGAACAGGGGGAGCAACAAGGTTTTAAAGAAGAGGGGTGGAGAAAGGAGGGACGCCCAGCTAGCCAATAACAGAACAACAAGGGAGGTACAAGACTTAATGGACATACAAGAACAACCAATAAATACAAAGTAGAGGAGGGGCCCCGGGACCACAGCCAACCACAACCCCCAGAGAGAAGAAGCTTCTAGAACAGAGGGAGGAGTGGGGGTGATTGACTGGGCCCAGGGAGGAGGAAAACTTGACTTATAAGGATAAGAAGGGGGAGGAGAAGTTACATGACCCAAGAGCTTGGGTTACATGACTAAGGGGGAGGGGGTAACCATGGAAACTAAACGGGCAGGAGAACAGTGGCGGGAAAACTGTGAGGGGAAGAACCATTTACAAGAACATAGGGGAAGATACACAAAATGGGGGAGCAAACAGGGAAACTTAAAAACACATTACAACATCTCCCCGTTTCTTAACAAATAAAAATAAAAAGAACAAGGCAGTCCGTAGAAACTTAAAACTCAGGGACCCGCGGCTGGTCCAGCCAGTCCTCGCCTTCTTCGAGCTGGGGTTCATCCGACCATGGATGATCAAAGGGCGGCACGGTTGACCCCTCCTCATCCGCAGCTTCTTCGGCCTCCGAGGAGAGGTCCCCCAGCTCGATGGGCTCCTCTAAGGGAACGGCAGCATGATGGACAGATGGCGAGGTAGCTCTGGCTAACACTCTCTGGACCAGACCGCGGACCAACATAAAGAAAACTAAAAGTATAAATAAGCTCAAAACAACTTTAGAAACTGATTCTATAATTGAACTGGCCCACCCGCTAAGGCCCCAACCCTTGAAAATGTCCCCCAGCCAGTCTGAAGTCTCCTTCTTGACCTGGTGGACGAGGTCCTGGAGCTTCTTGATGGAGTGCCTGGTGTCCTCGGCTCAGGAAGACAGGTTCAAGCAGCAGAGGCCCTCAAACTCCTCGCAATGATGGTGATGGAGCAGCAATAGAAAATCTATTGCTGCCCGGTTCTGGAGTGTCGCTTTCCTTGTAATTTCCTCGTCTGTAAGGAGGTCGTAAAGTGCGGCTGAAGTAAAATTGGCTTGTTTAGTCACCCAACACTCTAGGCGGCCCAATTCACCTAGAGCTTTCGCCACCGATACCCAAGGCAATAGAATGGTAAAGGCGACGGACTTTGAATGCAACCAATGAGTAATTTCGTCGTCACAATCTTCTGTGAGATCCTTAAGATCTCTTTTAGCTCTGCCCAATTCATATGTGACATTATTCCTCTTCCAATTAACAATTTGGGTCATGTTAGGGGTAAACAGCGTCAGCCGGCCAAAAGTACACGGCCCTCCGACCAGGCCAGAGGGGATGCCTGCCCACGCTCGGTCACCGCAAATCAAAAACACATCCCGAGGAAGGGAGTAAGGGGTCCGGCCAGTAGTGGTGGGGCCGAGGATCTTCAGGACGGCTTGACACCACTGTTTGGCCTGATATTCTTTTTTAGTCTGAAGGACCACCTCACTGCCCCTCTCTACGGGGGTGATGGCGTAATCAAACTGAAAGCAAATAGAGGCATTGGCGGAGCCGAGTAGGTGTAGTTCAGTGGGCTCGGAGGTTGCAGGAGCCAGCCTGAACACTCCGTCTCTCCAGGCATTTGAGGTGGCAAAACTCGGAAGGATAGTGAGGCTCCTGGCCAAAATCGGGGAAAAGGAACGTTGGAAGGTGGGAGGGAACTCGCCTGGAGAGAATGGGATCCCCACAAGGCAAGACGACATCGGGTCCTCTGCTGCACCGGTATCAAGGCAGATACTGTCCTGTCCTAAAGATTGAGCCAAGGCACGCCAAACGTTGACTTTCGGCTGGGGGATGACCCACGACTCCGAAGGTGTCACAAGGAGTCCGCAGGTCAGGATGATTGTTAACAGCAGCTCAGGGTTGGGAACCAGCGATGTTGCAGCGGGGGCCATTGAGGAGATGTAACTGAAATGAAAGAAACCGGTGAAAGTATGACGAAATCACAAAAATGGTTCTTCCCCAAACAGCCAACTTAAATAAAACATACGTTGTGACATGGCTGGAGCGGGAGGAGAGTAGGAAGAAACATGGGATAACAAATCAAGGGGAGGAGGAGAAGCAGGAGGAGAAGGCTCTTCTGAAAGAGGGGGGAGATCTGGAGGAATGGACGGAAGCTGATGGGAAGTCTTCCTCCGCCGCCACCAACACGCCTGCCATACCTGTGACACTGCTCCTGCTTTGGTCCTCTGGTTCGGGACGAAGGGCCTGACCCACTTTGATGGTACCCACCTGGGGCCTGAGGGAGTGGACACGCAAGCGTATCCCCTTCCCCAGGTCACCAGGTCAAAGGGGCCCTCCGTCCGCCAGGTCTCCGGATCCTTAACGAGAACCGGAGGCCTGACTTTAGGCTGCAGCTGCTGGTGGCTGCCGAAATGCCAGACCACTGGAGGATTCTGGCTGTCAAAAGAGCAGTTAAGAAAGTTAAGTGTGTACAAAGCTCTTGACAGCCGGACGTGGGGGGTCTCCACCTTCATCGCCGGTTGTTGGCGTGACAGGATCTTCTTAAGGCTCTGGTGGGCCCTCTCCACCATGGCTTGGCCTGTCGGGGAATAGGGGATGCCAGTCTTATGGACTATTCCCCATTGCTGCAGGAAGCTCCGCAGCTCCTTAGAAGTGTACGCAGGGCCGTTGTCTGTTTTTAAGGCCCTAGGAATGCCCAAGACAGCGAATGCCTGAAGCAGATGCTTCTGGACATCCGCTGCCTTCTCACCTGTGTGGGCAGAAGCATAGATGGCCCCGGAGAAGGTATCGATGGAGACATGGACGTAACACAATTGACCAAAAGACGGGATATGTGTCACATCCATCTGCCACACCTCGCAGCTCGCCAGGCCCCGGGGATTTGCCCCCGAGGCCACGGTGGGCATCTGGTCTTTTTGGCATTGGGGACATGTGGCCACGATCGCCTTGGCCTGGTCCTGCGTCAGGTTGAATTGCCGAACCAGGCCGGGTGCATTCTGGTGAAAGAGCTGGTGGCTGATCTTAGCCTGGCCGAACACATCCGGGAGCGGGCCCTGCGTAACGGCAGCCGCGGCCAAGGAGTCGGCACGGCGGTTGCCTTCCGCAATGAACCCAGGCAGATCGGTGTGTGATCTAACATGCATAACATAAAATGGATGCTCGCGGTGGGAGACCAACTCGACGAGTCTATTCAGTAAATTAAATAAATTTTTGTTGGTAACCTCCTGAAGAACTGCGCACTCAGCTCTAGACACTACACCCGCGACATACGCAGAATCTGTAACCAAATTGAAAGGTCCTGGGAACCTCTGGAACGCCCTGACGACTGCGTCTAACTCAGCAATCTGTGGAGAACCCTCCACAACAGCAACATCGGTCTCCCACTGCTGAGTCTGAGGATCCTTCCAAGTCATTACCGACTTGTGGGATGCTCCAGACGCGTTGGTAAAAACTGTCACGGCATCTAGTGGTTCCCTGCTTTGAACCTTTTTAAGAGATAATTTGAACTCTTTGAATAATTTGTGGGCCGGCCGATCCACTGCGATGCGCCCAGTGTAGCTGTCGAGTGCAAACTGAAGATATTCATTAGTTTGCAGCAATTCTTCGAAGGTTTTCAATTTTAATTGGCCCGATTCCAATTTAATTGGAATGTGTATGTATGAATAATCACACCCTGATTGCCTTCCTGCATTCAGAATTGGCATTATAGTATGCCATCTTCCTTAACATACACTCTCTCTCCCGGTCCCCGGACACCTGCGCTTCAACAAAGCGGTAGAGGCATTCGATGAAGGCCAGGTAGGGCTCCTGCGCACCCTGCCGAACCTCGTCTTCCTCCCATTGGAAGGTGACGACTGCGAGCCTGAAAAAGGCTCGTTCCGCAGCCTGAGCCATCTCCACTAGATGTTGGGGAAAAAGAGCCCGAGCCTGGGCTGCCCCATTCGCCCACTGCCCCTCGCCAACAGGTGCTCCTCCTGAACTATCAGGCCGTCCGCGTCATGAGAAGTTGCAGGATTCCCCCAAAGGTTTGGGAGAACCTCCAAAATCTCCCTCTTCCACTCCGCCACCCAAATCCAAAACTCCATAGGACCTGTCAAGCTGGAGAAGAGAGCCCTCAGGTCAGCAGGCACCAGATCTCCCCGTGCAAGGGCATCACGGAGCAACCCCCGGAAGTATTCAGACTCCCGGGAGTAGTCCTTCTGCGTCTTGCACAGTTCCTTGATCCGTGCCAGTGCTAAAGGCACCCACTGCGCCAGAGAACTCCCCTCTCCGCTCAGGGTGTACAAAACCGGGGCGGCTTCCAACAAGGGCGCCTGCCCCGGCCTCCGGTCATCCACTCCCCCCTCCTCGGAACACAAAGCGTGGGAACCGGAAGTGGAAGAGGTTGAGGCGGGGCCTGGTAGTGAAGTAGGACGAGGGGGTGGGCATGGCACACCACCCCTCTCCGCCCCCTGGGTGGAACATGGGGGAGGAGCCAAACATGAAGGATTGACAGGAGCAACGAGGGAGGGATCCACGGGGGGCTGGACTGGGGGAGGAGATATGGGAGGAGCCGAGGGAGGAGCCGGAATGGTGGGAGGAGTAAGGGCGGGATCGGTAGGGGGCTGTACTGGGGGCGGAGGAACCGCAGGAATCGAGGGAGGAGCCAAATATGAGGGAGGAGCAGGGATGGGATTAGCAGGGGGCTGCACTGAGGGCGGAGAAGTAGGAGGGACGGAAGGAGGATATGAAGGGGGGGAAACCGAAAATGGGGTTGGGTCGGGGGAAGGAAGGGGTTGACGTTGGGGAGGAAAGGGTTGGGAGAACAAGAAGGAGCCCTGGCGGGAGCGACCACGTGGTCACCGCCATCTTGGGCTCCTAGGGAGCCATTTTGCGATTCTTCAACAAACCGAACCAACTTGGAACGAACAACCGGGGACTTGGGGACTGGGGTAGAGGGTGAGGGACGAGAGGATGCCTGGCCAGGGCTCCTCGAAGGGGGAGGCTGAGCAGGTCGGACACCCTGCCTCTTGTCGGCCTTTAGAATCCCCCTCGAGGGCTCCTGCCTGCGGGATACGGGTAAGGATTGAGGGACAAGGGCAACAGAACGAGGGGAGCGAGGGGATAAACTAGAACTTGTGGGACCCTTTCTAAACTCTCCGGACGGGCGGAGTGTAGCATGCACTCTGCCCGCCCAATACGCCACGGTAACCAGCTTTGTCTCTCCGGAATTAACAACTTCATTTAACTTGGCCTCAACGGCTGCCCAAAACCGTGGCTGTCTAGCAAGTTCTGGGGAGACTTCGGGAAACTTAGAAAATACCCACTTAACCAACAACTTTAACTCCTGCTTGGGCGCCGTATGCCCACCAGTAAGTAGCAAACCCTTAACATAATAATAAACCTCCTTTTGGGATTTTCCCATGCCTGCACCCATGGCTCCCTTCTAGCACAGAAATTGCTGTCGCTAGAAGGGGGGAAAATCCTCTGGTGACACACAACCACCCGCTCGGAGAAAACCGCGAACTTAAACAATGAACCGCGCGCCGCCGGCCCCTGCTCCCCCCACTGCCCCCAGGCCAGGGGTTATCAGTCCGGGGGAGAGAAAGAAATTGGGTGGTGGGTCCGGCCCCACGTCTGGGGAAATCCGGCACGCACAGGGAAGTAAAAACAAGAAAGGCACGGGGTTTGAGGAAAATCCTCAGGAGAAGAGGGTGGGGGGTAGGTCCCCAAGGCAGGGCATGTACCCCTAGGGAGAAGGTAAAAAGGCAAGGGGGAAGCCCGGAGAGTCCCCAGGAAAGGGCCCGGACTTACCAATCTGGCGACGGCGGACAAAGGAAAACCAAGCGGGGGTCCTCAACTCTGGAGTCGTCTCTCGGGTGAAAGGAGTCTCGACTCCGATCCTCGGGGAGCGCTGCCCTTAAAACAGGGCCTGCTACCACCCGAGGTAGTATGGCGTTCAAAGGTACTGTAAAGTCCACTCCGCGGGGTCCGGTCAAAGACTGGATGTGGCACTTGCTGCCATGATCTAGTGAACAGTTAGAACATCGACTGGACTTGATGATCTTATAGGTCTCTTCCAGTCTTGAACTTCTGTGATTCTGTGATTCTGTGAATGTCCACCTCGTCAGGCCCCACGTTGGGCGCCACACTGCGCGAGGGTGTAAGTGGCCCTGAAGTCCGGCTAGCTTCGGAGAAGCGGCCGACGCCTCTGCGCATCTGAGGACCAGCCCCCCTCGGCGTCCTGGCCTCGGGCTGGGCTGGATTGCGGACGTGGATAGAAGCGCGCCGATGAGTTGAGGAAAGGAGGCGACCACTCACTGGGGTAAAAACGTTGGTTTATTGAAGATGGACGGAACCAACCACAGGGAGGGCACCGACCAGCAAATGGCAACGAACAGGGGGAGCAACAAGGTTTTAAAGAAGAGGGGTGGAGAAAGGAGGGACGCCCAGCTAGCCAATAACAGAACAACAAGGGAGGTACAAGACTTAATGGACATACAAGAACAACCAATAAATACAAAGTAGAGGAGGGGCCCCGGGACCACAGCCAACCACAACCCCCAGAGAGAAGAAGCTTCTAGAACAGAGGGAGGAGTGGGGGTGATTGACTGGGCCCAGGGAGGAGGAAAACTTGACTTATAAGGATAAGAAGGGGGAGGAGAAGTTACATGACCCAAGAGCTTGGGTTACATGACTAAGGGGGAGGGGGTAACCATGGAAACTAAACGGGCAGGAGAACAGTGGCGGGAAAACTGTGAGGGGAAGAACCATTTACAAGAACATAGGGGAAGATACACAAAATGGGGGAGCAAACAGGGAAACCTAAAAACACATTACAACAGTAGATCTAAAAGATGAGAGGAAAGGAAGCATTTATAAGTTGAAATATGAGTTTCCAGTTAATCACTTTGACTTCAAATGTTTTAAGGTAAAGTTTATAAACCTTTTTCTAGGAACTTTTCTTTAGCATCTGTAAATCAGATGCATCACAGAAGAGTTGTGAAGAGACTGTTCATTTTCTAGCCAAGCATGCACTTGAAATAAAAGTATAACTACTAAGAACTTTAATCACAAAAGGCATTATTTTGAAAATAATATTTTTTCTTATATGATTTTAATGCTCAGTCACTGCATTTGAAATATAAAAATATAGAATAGGGTATTTACAACTCCTGTGTAAATCATGATGGAGAATTCAGACTCTGCTATCAGCTATCTTCTCAAAAAATGTCACAGTGAAGTGGGACATAGAAAGTTAGTAAAATATTAGGCTCTGCTGCAAAAGAACCTGTTATTTACCTGTTTCCTTCCAATAAGATGGTCCCCCCATCACAAAAATTTGTCCCTATATGGATTCCATTTAAGCAGTGAGTCTATTTTGCAAGTAGTCCCCAAACTGTGTGTAGGGCAATATATCTCAAGACTAAATAAAACAAAAACAATTCGTTGTTGAAAAAATTTTGAAACCTGAAAATCTGGCTTTAAAAAACCAGCAGTCACATCAAATTAGTTTGATGTGAACAATTCTTTTTTAGGATTAGGCAACATAGAGAAAAAAAAAGGAACAAGGACAACAGTGCCAGAAAAGAGGAAATAACTGCCACTGCAGACAAAACCAGAAATGAGTGGTAACTAAAGACTTGCTACACTTCAGGCCTCTAGGATGAATGAGCAAATAGTAGCAGGTTATATATGCACCCAATAATGGATAACACAATTAAAGTGTGCAATTCTGTTGTGCTGGCTGGATCCTCCATGTGCACACATGTATGTACATATATTCAAAAAGCTATGTGGGCATGCCCCAGAAAATTTGAACAATCCTTTCCATATCAGCTTTCCACAGTTTCTACCTCTTGCCCCTTTCTGAATTAGAACTAGTCAAACAATTAAACTTGAATATTATTATTCTCGGATTCTGATTACTAAAACCAAATTTATAAATCTTCTAAAACTTGACCTGTCATTACAAAGGGCTATGTGCTTACCAGTACAACTCATTACTGCAAGTCATTATAAAGGTAAGCATACCAAATAGCTATATTCCACATTTCATATTCCATTACTTTCTGCTTGGTCAAACATATAATAAAAATAACTTTGCTTGCTTTTTTTTTTTTTTTTTGAGACTGTTACCATGAAAAAGGACTCATAAAACACCAAGAGAGGCCCAAAAATGCCTTTTAAGAATGTTTTATTTCTATTTGACAAAAATATGGCTTATACTTTTTTTGAAGCAGAGTTCAATTTACACATGACTTCATTCCGCTTCTCCTCGTCTTTGGAAGGTAATCACAGGGTCCAGATGCCAAGCTATGAAAGATCTTCTCCTTTCAGTTTCTTTCTGAATTAAATTAGATTTTGACTTGAAAAATGTGACCACATTATCTGTTTGAACATAAGGAAACTGCACAAATCCCTCATAAGACCTATGTAAAACTCCTTTTATGTTTAAGAAGGGGCAATTTTCTCATGTCCACATTTCTTAGAAAGGAATCTATGCTGCCCTTTAAGGAACTTGCATTCCAGTGCATATTTTTCTGGTGCAAGTTGAATTTAGGAATCAGTAGGAAAATGTGTAATCAATTGGTTATGCAGTATAGAAATTAGATCAAGTTTTGTGAAGATTCCCACTGCAATGATGATTCCATAATACAGCTAAGGTGCCACAGCAAGCTGTAAATATAGCTATGGCTATACATTTTATGATAAACCTTACTCAAAAAAAGCGTAAGGTTTGTCAAAACAAATAAATAAAAAAGGTAACCCCCAAAAAAAGAACCCAAGGACTTCAATCTGAATCTCCACTGGAACTCTATCTGTGTTCACTCATATTTTTCTGTGTCATATGTTAGACCTGTAGAAGCAAAAGTGTATGGTCTCTCCCTTCATTTAATTGGTTTAGTGCAATGGGACTTTTGAGTGGACCAAATAGTAGTAAAGCTGCAGTGAAAGAGTGTAAAATGAATAGTTTAAATACATCTATTGCATGTAAATATTTAAGTACTATCTCTGTATTAAGATAATACTTGTATTAGGGGAATTATAACTCTCAGAGAAGAATTTATATTTTTTTTAATATGTCTCCTTTTTCTCTGTACATTGCTTTTTTTCTTGACAGTTATATGAACTATGCTGTCCAACAATTGATAAAACAGCTTTTTGAGGGTTATGTTCATAACTGCTTTTTAACAATATTTTTATTTCTGAATTCAGTTTGTTTTTATTAAATACTTCACATTTACTACCTCTAGATCTGTATTTTTTTCTAATAGTGAATGCAATTTATAACCATAGAAATTAAAAAGCATTTTTAACATTACTCACAACATTATTGTAGTTATGAATTTAAAGGTATATCTAAGTCACGAGTAGCAGAAAAAAAAATCCTAATAGTGTGACATCCATGTCCCAATACACTAGTATAACAGATGAAGGTTGAAAATAAAAGATCAGGAATAAGCACAGCCTTGTTACCCATGATCCAATAAAGGTGAAATAAGCTGTGAAAGCAAGCATTATAGACATATGAGCCAGCAGGAATACTGCCAAGAATAGTTCATGGGGCACTGAGCAGCTGGATGAAAATCGCTGCTTTTCAGGACCTTTGGTCACTTCTCTAGGCCAGGGGCTCAGCAGCAACCTTACCACTGCCCCTAGCCAGTGCTCCTTTGAAGTACAGCTCATAAATATAAATCAGCCGCTACTTAAGTTGGCAACAGCAACAGTTCAGAATCCTAGAAGTACTGCATTTACTTGTTGGCATTAAAAAAATGCAATTATTGGCTGTTTCCTGTTGTGAGTTAAAGGGAGAACCTGGGTGGGGGTAGAACCATATAACCATTTTCCCATCCTCTCCAGTACGTTGTGCACTTCTAGCAAAAACATTGAGTGTGACTGATGAGCTGGGCACTTCTCTGCACCAAGTGCCCCAAGCATATCAGTAGCTAAAGTCTGTAACTTAGTTCAAAGCATGTGAATCTAACAGGTTGATGGAGAAGCTTAGAATTCAGACCTTCATTGTTCCTAAATTAAATAAAAACACTTACAAAATCTATGCAAGAAAGCAGAGGAAGGCCAATTCTCAACATTGAATTCTTAGTCCCCATACAACTGTCCACAGAAAACAGACAGTTATTTTTGAGAGACAGGATTCATCAAAAAATACTACAATTTGATAAGTTAAATAGTAAATATATTTACAAGTTCAGTGAGAAAACCAGAATTTTTGCCTTTCTCAGCCATATAAAATCAACAAACTAGAGGACTGAATGTTTGAGGAAGGTACGTTGCTCTGCAATCCTCCTGACTTTCCTTCTAAATAGATTTGTGTTCTACGGAGAATCTTTAAGAAATGTTTAATAACAGCTCCTCTATAGCAACCTCACCATCCACAGTGGCAACACTTCAGAGTCACACCTTGGGTAAAGTTCCATCTCTTGTACAGGCTGGCACCAGGTCCCTGGGCTGAGGTCATTCTGTCTATTTTCTGAAATGCTCGTGCATATTAGAAATCACTTTTTCTATGGGTCAATTTTTACAAACATCAGCAATATTTCTATCATATTCACAACAATATCTGCTCATTTTCACTCTAAAAGTTAACAGAAAACCAAACAGCAACAAAAAACTCTCCTGCTCCAATTCAAAATCTGATAAAAATCAAAAGGTTTTCAGTTTTTCCAATATTAGTTGACTTCATTTTAGAAGAATATTGTTATGTAAGGTTAGCAATTTGGAATCATATCTGTACATATCCATTAAAGAGAAATATGAAATAAAAGAAGAACTCAAATAATTGTGATAGATTAGTATATTTAGAATAAGAACAAACCAAAATTCTACAACTGATCATTATCTTCAAGCCTTCAGTTACTTTATAAGGCCAGGAAATTTAATTTTAATTGAATAAATGTTATAGGACTCTAATCACTATATGATACAAATCAAATTTAAACAACTACAACTCATTAAAAACACAGAAAAAAAATTTACTGGGGTGAAATTTTCATGAACATTAATACAGTTAGGGGGCAGAAAAAAATTCTTGCTGTTACTGTGGTTGTTGTACCTGCTGGCAGTCTTTGCCTGAAGACTTGATAAGACCTTTTTGACTATATTAGTCTGTATTATTTCTAAAGGCTCTGAGTTTAATATTAAGACAGGCTGCATCAGCTGTTATATTAAAATGCAAATTAGTGGCAAAATAAAAAGAATGCAGAAACAGTCTTAGGGCCAGCTCTGTGCTTGGATTGTATTTGCACATGTTTATGTTAGATTGTAAACAAAAGTCATCTCCTTAGCCAGCATCATCTGGAAATGTGCTATAGTGTGAACATAGGAAATAAAAAACTGGAAAGGAAAATACTTGCAATTACTGCAACCATGCTGATAAATATCACCCAGAAAATAAAATATTATTTCATGGACAGCCTCATTCCTTCTGGTTTTCTTTATGAACTCCTATCCCAAACCCTCCAAAAACCCTAAAACAAAACAATCATGACCACCAATGATTTTATTCGTATTTCTGAATGTAAAACTAAGGAAGTATCTGACATACATAATTCCTGTAGTGTGATAAATTTCCAGAGGATTAGTTTTCTTGAAAACATATTTGAAATTCTTGCACATATTTGATATTCAATTCAATTCAATTCAATACCTTTTAGCCATAAATAGATAAAAGATGACAGTACTAGTGTAAAGCTGAGGTTCTTATATATTCATACATCTTATGGAGAGAGATGGGGCAAAAAGCTGTTCTTTGACTTTATTGGGCAGCCTCACTTTTAATTTTTTTATGACCTGGAAAAGGTTATTTTAAATATGACTTCTTTAACTCAGCTACCCAATACTCATCAATAACTAAAAAAAAAAGAACCTACTGCCTTATCTAAAATTCCCATCCTACACTAAAGATGAAATCCTCTCAGAATCCTTTATTATTGCCCAACTTTATCTGTAAAGTAAGTGACACAATATATATATTGTGTCTCTTCTATATTTTTTTGAAGCATGGACAGAAACGTACTCTTGGTGACTTTATTGGTTTTATACATACTGACTTATCCTGTCTAGTCATTCTATGGCTATCTCACGTTGCTCATATTTTGAAAATACTGTCTTCCTGCTAAATGCAGCCTTTAAAAATAAATTTTCTTAGGAAACACTCTAATTTTGATTATAACTGTGATTTATACAACAAACTAAGTTATTTATAATTTTTTCTTCTGTGTTATATGTATGCTAAAGACACAAAGATAGAGATGTGTCCTCTTCTGATGATAACTGAGAAAGTTCCTGTTACCTTGCTCTCCCTGTGACATTTGGAACCACATCCTCCTTCTGGAAATGACCACGGACTGGTGTCTGCTCGCTCAGGTGTGCATAGGATTTCTTCCTCACCCATTTTAGTTAAATAAGGTGATTTAGTTCAGAGAATTTAAATAAGAACTTTGTACTGGACCAAAATGAATTAGGAAGAAATCACACACACATTTCTGCTGGCATAGCTGAAGAGGCAGTAGCCTATTCAGTCAGCCCAGCTGCAAGTATGTGGTTATGTGACAGCATTGTTGAGGGTCTGAGAACTTTCTACAATATAAACCACAGATAAAACAACTCCTGTCTTCCTAGAAAATATGTTAAACCCCCCCTTAAAAAAACCACATACTAGTCTTAAAACAATAAAAAAATAGAGAGAAAGAAGTGGCAAATTCTGATCTCATTTACATTCAGGTACATCTAAAAGCTTAAACTTTCAAAATGATACCTTACAGAAGTACAATTAGTCAGCTCTTGAAGTTCAACAGTCTGGGTATGGTTCATATATATTGCAAATATACAAACAGTAGTAAAAAGACTTCTTAGAAACTTCAATATGGCTGAAAGGTTTTGCAAGCACTTTAAAATTCCCATTAATTCTATGATATGAAAAATCCTTGCTCGTTTGATGGTCCCATGGAAAGTAATGGGAGTGTTGCAAAGACTAATGGCTGCATAATAGAGCTGATAAATGTGCAAGAGAGAATACAGCAACTTAAGATCATTTGCCATTTTGTATGGTGGAATTTAACATTCCAGAATTTATAATGCATATCTTTAACCAGGTTAATAATGACAGGGTTGGAGTTGGTGCATGTTGTGTTCAATTCTTACAATAAAAAGCTTTAATCTGAAAATAAAATACATTGGGAAACTACTATCAAGTAAATACTCATCTTGATGAACCTCTATGAGCGCAAGAGAAATAGCAAAATGATCAATGAACAGGATAAATTCACTGACAGAAAAGGAATATAATCTCCAATTATGGGATTTCCAAGTGTACATTAAGTCTTTAAATCTTAACTTGCATTAAGTAAGTTGCTGTGATTATACTTCAAACTCAGGAAACTCCACATGTCCAGTCCTTTATTGAATGCATTTGTTACTAAAGACCAAGGAAATGTATTTTCAGGAATAAATAATAAGCTTTTTTCTTCTAAGTTCCACAGATAGAACTATAAATAGCACCTATGACTAAAAATCACTTCTAGATTTTTTTTCAGAATAAGGTAGAATAAAGTAAATAAGTTAGAATCTGAAATCATTAATGAACTAAAGCCATTCTTTTGATTTCCTGACAAAACTTCCATCCAGAAGAGTCAAATACTGGTACTCCAATTAAAGGATATCATGCTCAAGATTTCACTTCTGATCTAAGGACAACTAAAATATCACACCAGATGAGTGAGAGAACAATTCCAAAAATCACATCTTGTGTCTAAGAACACTTTCCAAATGTTTGCTACACGTGAAGAGTATAATATAATTGAAATTTTGCAAAAGATATAATCTTAATCCTTCTGTGCATTGTTTTTCCTTCCACAAATTCCAAATAAAATAATTTGCAGATTAAATACTAACCCTAGTTCTTTCTTTGTATCTGCCAAAGAGATGAGTTATCTCTCATTTTACACCTGACTGAGAAGTGTAAAAAACAGCAAAAACACACTTTCTTGAACATTTAATCCATTCTGACTGAAGTGTACTATTACTAATATGAAATAAAAGAAAATAGAATTATCAGACCATGGGCTTAAAGTCAGCCAAAATTACTACTTTCACTATTCTCATGAGTAGTGGAAAGGCCTCCCCTGAAACTTGAAGAAGTCAATATAATTAGACATACGGAAATCTTTTACAAACTCGTGGAGATTGGTACATGAATGAAGAGTAAGTGTAATAGTGCAGTAAATCTGCAGCTCTGAAAATTCCATGTCTAAGTTCATGGTCACTAGAAGTAAGGAAACTCTACCAGGATAAAGAAAATTCTGCACTGATCTTGGGTTTTATGTCCTTTTCCTAAACTGCACAATGGACCAATATCCATTTGTTACCTTTGCTTGACTCAGAACAGCAGTTCTTGCCCCCTCAGAGAAAAAGACATGGCTTAATGCTTTTAGTCACAAAAAGTATTCCCAATACTGACTTTTTATTTACTATCAAATTAAATATAAAATACCATGCATACCAGGAATTTGACATTAGCAATCCTTTGCATTAAAATCCATAATGGAATACATATGTATATGGAAAATATTTAAAATGGGATAGCACAAATTTGTAATTTAGTACTGATACACAATGGTTGAAATTAATTCCACCAAGAGGTCTTCTGTTTGAAGAAAGTTTGAGTTGGAAATTGTCTTGTTTTTTTTAAATAGCAGCTATTATTGTCAACAGTCTGACTCAGCCTTTGTAGATCTCATATGTGCTTTGAGGATTCTCCTTTATAAAAGTACTTTTTTTATTTTTGCTGATAAGAGACATTCATGATTTCTGAAGAAATAGAGTGGGCTATGTCAAAAAATTAATGAGTTTTTACCCTCCTTTTTTTACTCCTAAATGCAAAAATACCTCCCATTTGGAAAAGAGAAAATGAAAACCTTACAAATCTATGTGGAGTTAAGAATGCCCCAGAGTAGAAAGAAAGTTTTGCCTCAAAATTTCATGCAAATGCTCCCTTTTACACCTTTTAGGACTTCCTTTGCAAAGGATACTCTTCTGGCATGCTTAAAATGAATCCATATTACTGCAATATTTCTTGTAGCAATTTAAGTCCAATACTCTCTTTATTGCTCATGACTTGCTTTGAGCAATCTCTGTATGAAGGAGCTCAATGGGGATTGAAAGTAGAGGAGAAGGAAGTCAAGTATAATACTCTTGTTCCAGATTCAGCATTATTTCTGAAAAAGCAATTGGCAAAAAACTGTTTGCAAAATTAACTTCCAGAATAACTGAGAAGTGTGAATACTTTTTGCAGCTGATTTTATCTTTGGGGCTTTGTGGTGGCTGTGTAATGGGAACTAATGGACTTGGAAAAAAAAAAAAGCTTTTATAACTGCAAGTTGACTTGCTGCCAGAAATTCTCCAACCTCTGTGTCTTGCAGTCAATCAGACACTTGAATAGCCTGGACTTAAAATCTTAGGAAAACTTTGCCTGAAGGTGCAGTAAAAAACCTAACACACTTGAACAGTAGAAATACTTTGGTATTGCCCTTTCTGAAGGCATAAAAAAATCAAAACCAAAAAACTAAATAAACACCCATCATGCCTAAATAAATAATGAATACCTGAAAAAAAGTATTCTAAATGTAGTGGAAGTAAAAATTATTACATAAACAACATATCTCATTACTGTTTGGGAGTCCTTTCCAATATATTTTTTACAAGACCACAAAGGCAAAAACAATCGTGGATGGAGGTCCTAATTTATCATGGCAGGTGTTAGAGAGCTTACCAGAAAGGGATTGGTAACTCTGCCAATAGCTAGCTACAAATTCTAATTTTAGAAGTCTTCTGCTTTTTCTGAAGGTTTTTTGTAGTACTCTGATCCCTGAATTGGAGTCCCTGCTTGTAATATATTATTTTGTCTGTCTGAAATACGCCTTAAGGAGCAGTAAGTGAGTTGCCTTGGAAGCCTTGCAGTTGATGGCAACAAGACTGAGTCTCCACCCTGAATTTCTGCTCTTTTGACTTAACAGATCTGCACAGAGGCCAAAAAGTTAATTGTGTTCAAAGTCTTAGCTGGATTACGACCCCTAGCAGTAGATCTGCATTTTGTGTTCAGGCAGTTCATGATGCTTCCATTCTCTTTCATCTCCTGCATAAATTAACTTCACAATTAGATTTTGGTGCAATAGAGTAAATTCTCTTCATACCAGTTTGTAGGGTGCTTTGTTTTGGATTTGTGACCAAAACAGTGTTGATAAATATCATGATTGCTTACCCAAGCTGGTCACTTGCTCATTCCCCCCTGGTGGGACAGGGGAGAAAATCAAAAGAGTAATAGTGAGAAAACTCATAGATAAAAATGGTTTAATAGAGAAAGCAAAACCCATGCACTCAAGCAGAACAAGGAATTAATTCACCACTTTCCATGGGCAAGCAGGTGCTCAGCTATCCCCAGGAGAGAAGGGCTCCATCAGGCATAACAGAGACTTGGAAGACAGACACCATCATGCTGAACATCCCTCACTTCCTCCTTTTCCCCCCAGTATTATGTGCTGAGCACGATACCATATGGTCTGCAATATCCCTTTAGTCCGTTGGAGTCAAAGGCAAAATGAAAACATCCCTTAATTATCAACACCATTTCCAGTGTAAATTTAAAGCAGAGCCCCATACCAGCTACCGTGTAGAAAATATACTCTGCCTCAGCCAAAACCAGCTCACTAGCTCAGAGATGTTTTAGTTATTGCTGAGCTTGCACAGCGTCAAGGTCTTTTCTGCACCTGATTGCACCTCCCCAGCAGGAACGCTGGGGGTGCACAATGACTTGGGAAGGAACACAGCTGGAAAAGAGGACTCCTTCTGACCTGAGGGATATTCCATACTGCATTGTGCTCTTCAGTAAAAGCCAGGGGAAGAAGAAGTAAGGGAGACACATCTGGGATCTCTTCCAAAGGAACCATGAAAAAGGACAAAGTCCTACTTACTTGGTGGGTTGGTTTTGCCGAGCCTGGTTTTTGGTAGCAGGGAGGCCACAGAGGTGGCTTCTGTGAGAAACTGCTGGAAGCTTCCACCACATTCAGCAGAGCCAATCCCTGATAGCTCTGAAGATGGACACGCTGCTGGCCAAAACTGGGCCAATTAGAGAGGTTGGTAATCACTCTGTGATAACATATTTAAGAAGAAAATTAAAACAAAGTGGGCTGTGCCCAGTTCTTTTCTTAGCTAGAGAAGAAAAGGAGGTGAGAACATGTGAGGGAAACAACATGGGGACCCCAAGGTCAGTGGAGAAGGACGGCAGGAGCTGCTCCAGGCGCCAGAGCTGAGATTCCTCTGCAGGCCATGGTGAGAGCACGGTGAAGCAGCTCTGCCCCTGCAGCCCATGGGGATCCAGGGGGAATGCAGAGATCCACCCACAGCCTGGGGGAGGTGCCCATGCTGGAGTGGGTGGATGCCTGAAGAGGCTGTGATCCAGTGGGAGACCCAGTGGAGAGAGGGGGCCCTTGCTTCCAGGCTGGAGTAGCCTGTCCTGGGAGGAATGCACCCCATGGAAGAGTGACCCAAGCCACAGTAGTTTGGGGAGAACTGTGTGCCCATGGGAGGGACTCACACTGCAGCAGTTTTGTCAGGACTGCTGCTCATGAGGTTTGGAGCCATGCTGGAGAAGTTCATGGAGCACTGTCTCCTGTGGGAGAGACCCCACGGTCTCACAGGGGAAGGACTCCTCTCCTTCAGCAGCAGAAGAAAACCTGAGGTGACAAACTGACCATAACCCCCATCCTCTGTCTGCCTGTGCTGTTGGTGGGAAAGAGGGAGGGATTGGAGGAAGAGAAGATGGTTTATTTCACTTCTCATTATCCTCCTCTGGTATTGTTAGTAATAAATTCACTTCATACCTTTAAGCTGAGCCTATTTTGCCCTTGGAGTGTTTTCTCCTAGTCCTTATCTCCTCATGAACCCTCTGTTAATTTTTTTCTCTTCTCTGCCTAGCTGTAGCAGGGGAGAGTGAGTGAGCAGCTTTTGTGGGTGCTTGGCATTTGGCCAGCATCTCCAACCATGAAACTTAGAAATGGCTAAATATCTGCAAAGCAGTAAATAGATTCTTTATTTTGTTTTGCTTGTGTGTGAAGTATTGCTTTACCTATTAAACTGTTATTTCAACCCATGAGTATTCTCACTTTTACCCTTGTGATCCTCTCTCACAATCCACTGGGAAGGGAGTGACAGATCAGCTGTATGGTGCTGAGCTGCCTACTGAGGTTACACCACCATAAAAATTATACAGTTTTATTTAAAGAAAAGTTTTAATGACATCTACGACAGGTTTGGGTTTTTTAGTTTTTAAATAAAACCATAATTTTTTTCCCATCCTACATGTTTCTATCAGGGCTCCCATAGAGGAGGTAAATTTTAGTTATCACTTGGGATGTCAATTAAAAGCTAGTTTGCTGCATTATATTAATAACCTGAATATTATAACACAGAAAAAGAAACCAGCTGCAAAGCTGGTCAGAAAGCACATGCACATGCAACATGGTGTAATAAGAGAACATTAAAAAAAATTTCTGAAATAATGAAAAATATATAAAAAAAATTTTCAAATTATAGAACCATTAGATTTATAGCAGTGCTGCTCTGCAGTTGCATGTAAACACAGTTCTATATAGAAATGTAAGCAAGAATCAAGATGACCAAGTTGTTTAATCAGCAATTATTTCCTTTAACTGAAGACAGCAAACCAGCAGCAAGGTAATTACATGTAATGATGCATATAATATTTTTCCTTCATACAAACTGTGGTCTGAAAGCCACCTTTCTCCTCTCAAACACCAACATACAAATACATTTTCCAAAGTCACATCATTATCACATGCCAAACCTGATAACGTATTCCACCCATTAGAGTGAGATATTTGTAGTGAATCTCAAGAAATACATTTTGTTATGATTTTTGCCATGTTTTATTTTAATCACTACAAAAGTAACAGCTTTATTACATTCTGTTACTCGCTTATAAATGATGCTGTACTTCTTTCAGATTCTGAGGAACCCAACAATTGATCAGGTGAAGTCCTTTGTGACTGAAAAAAGGGAAAAATCACATCCATTCTTAAAAAGGGTAAAAGTGAGGATCCTGGGAACTACTTACCATTCAGCCTCTGTGACCAGTGAGCTGATGGAAGAGATCCTCCTGGAAGGCCTGTCAAGGCATGTGAATGACAAGGAAGTGACTAGAGATATCCACGTGGCTTCATGAAACAAAAGTTCTGCCTGGCTAATCTCTGGGCCTCTACACTGGAGTGGCCATTGTGGTGGGTAAAGAGTAACAGATGTCTTCTGTAAGGCCTTTGGCACAATTCTACACAGCACTGCTAAACTGGACATATTTGGCTTGATGGATAGGCTTTTGAACAGGAAAGGAACTGGAAGGATGGAGGCATCCAAAGAGCTGCAGTCAACGGCTTGATCTCCAAATGGAGATCAGCACCAAGTGGTGTTCCCCGGTCATCCACATTTGCCCTGCTAGTGGGAGTGAGCATCTGCAGCATCTGGATGATCCCAAACTAAGAGGTACAGTTGGTACAATTGAGGGAAGGCATGCCATCCCTAGGGACCTTGACAGACTTGAGGATTGGGCCTGTGTGAACTTCAAGAAGTGCATGAAGGCCGAGTGCAAGGTCTGCAGTTTGGTCAAGGCAAACTGATGTATAGGCTGGGTGTGGAATGGATTGAGAGCAGTGCCACAGAGAAGGAATCATTATTACAATACCAGTAGATATTGGTAGCTGTTTCTAAACTGAAAGAGGGTAAATTTAGATTAGATGTGAAGAAAAAATTTTTCACATTGAGGATGATGGGATACCAGAATAGGCTTCCCAGTGAAGTTGTGGATGCTCCTTCCATGGTGACAAAGGTCAGGTTAGATAAGGGTTGAAGCAACCTGATCTAGTGAAAGGCATCCCTGCCCATTGCAGGGACTGGGGTTGGATAGGAACTAGGTGATCTTCGAAGATCCTTTACAATCAATTTTTTTCTATAATTCTATGAATCTGCATTAAATATCACATGGGGCTTTATGGTGTATTTTGTGGAGGGTTTTCTTCAGATTTGTTTTCAGCATTGCACTGAAAAACTATGGCATCCTAACAGAGCCAAGTTTTTCCACATTCTCTAGAAATTATTATTTTATTTATACATATAGTTTTTCTTGGTAAATCCTTGATAATGGAAATGTAGTCAGCTGCTTTTAGTAAAGACTTCTTCAAAGAAGACAAGAAAGCAATAAATCTTAAATTCATGCACATGTGCATTCACACACATTTCATTCACACAGAAAGTAGGTGTGAAACAAACATGTGCTTTCTAGACAATCTGAGAGAGGAATAACATGGTTAGGGATTATTTTAGGTACCATATGATGTGAAATTAAGTACAATAGGTCACAACAGGCCAAATCAGATTGTCAAGGTGCTGTATCAGCTTGGACCACCTCTGATCTGACAGTGATCTGCCCAATACTCAGGGAAAAAGGGCTTCAGTCACACACCCACTGTGCATGGCAAGTCCAGACAATGAAGCTCACTCTATGAACTGCAGCTCTCCAGTGGCAAGTACGAATAGAACCCTCATTTCCTACTTAGAAAGGCTTCCTCCTGAATTAAAGATGAAGAAAATACACTGAACTCTGACTGCAAGTCTGCCTGTTAGGCTGTTTCCCTGAAGGACTATTGTACTTTGCTCAAACTTACAAATGACAGCTTTAAAATACACAAAAGTGTTTAACTATGGCACACATGCCTTAGTTTAAAGGATCAATACAACAAAGAATTGCTAATATGTATTCTTCCTGAGTACAGTCATTGTATGCCAAACTGCTTAATTTATTTATGAACATCAGCTGCTTTTGTAGATGTTTTCATTTCCATCTGCATTGCATCATTTTTTTTTCTACTTCATGAAAATTCACTGAAACAGAATTCTGCAAGACCAATAATTGGCACATAATATAAACACCAATTTGCTGGGGTAAAAAACAGCGAGCGTATGGAATTTAATAGAAAATTCATAGGCGTTCCTTTTTGCTTCTTCTTTTTCCTGCTTTCTCCAGTCCCCCACTTTTCCCATACTGTCCTGTGACACATGCAGGTTTAGTAGCACTAAATGCTTGCCTAGCAAATTACCCTGGGTGCACTGCAATATATTTGAAAGTGCTGCAAGCAGTAATCTGCAGTTATTTCCAGTACCACTGAAATGCATCTATTACAGTTTTCAATTCTCACTACCACCTTTCACTTGTATGAATTTTAGATTCAGTCCCCATTACACCTCTGATTGCAATAAGAATTTTCCTTGCTGTCCTTAGTGTGAATATAAGATAAAGATCATAGTGTAGCAGCTCCACAATCCATCATCTAAAATCTCTATTTCCATTAAGAGTACTGTTGTGTGGAATGCACAAAACAGTTTTTTACTCTGCATGATGACAATAAGTGAATAGAGAAATTTTGCAGTAATACTAGTGGTAGAGAGCCTAGTGGTGTTTCTTCATTATGTGAGAGAGGAAAAGGGGTGAAGTTACAGAATCTTTTTGTCAGATTAACTATGACGAGAAAAGTCTATCAGCGCTTCCAACAGCTGCTGTGCAAAGGAAGCATGAACATGCTGCAAAGACCCATTTTGAAAATAGAGTTCTGGTCTCATCACAGCAAAGCGTTTAAAATACAAATATGGCCAAGCTGGGTGTCTTACTTTTATCATAAAACGAATGCAAACATTGGATTTTAGTAGACTTCAACTAAATACAGTGAAAATTCATTATGCTCAGTGTTTTCATCACTGGCTTTAATCTCTAACAAAGTCCAGACCCTTAAGCAAGTAAAAAGATACTTTTCTATTAAAAATGACACTGAAGAATCCTCATAAGCAAGACACAGGTGATATATTTCAATACCACTATATGAAGCTATAAAACGCACATACATAGTTTTTTTACTGAAATCAGTTCTGCTTTTTGTTCTCTTTTTTCTTTTTCTCTCTCTTTTTTTTTTAACAGTATCTCAGTTTCCTTATAGGCTAAGAGAAAACAGACGTTAAGCTAAATAGGACACAATTATGGTTTTTTTCTATAAGGTTAAGAGAAAATATCTTTTTGTGCAGTGCCAGTCCCAGATATTTTTGCCAACCTGTGATATGTCTTTTCTTCCTCTATTCAGTTTACTGATTAATAACAAATTCCATGGCCTGTGGTGGCATACATATCTGTGGTGGCATGCATACACTCCATTACTGTCTGAGATATCAAAACTTTGCTTAATTTGAGATGTGGTTACTTTTAAAAGAATGTGAACTGTGGTAATACATGTACATGAAATTGCCTGCATTGCAGGAATGTTTCCAGTTACGTGACAGAGGGTGTGCATCTTTCAAAGGAAGGGAGAAATACATAAAGGAGTGGCAGCTCCAAGAGAAAAAAAAAAGAAAAAGAAAAAGGTTAAATAAATTTAAAAAGCAAATACTTTCAATGAGAAAAAAATAAACATAACTTACAGTTGACCCTGGCCAGCTTTAATTTATGGGGTGAAAATGGGACACGCTCAAGCTATCTTATACAACCATAACACTGAAAACCATACACACATTTAGGACTCAATAAGTGCACTATTTACTAGACAGGTATTTTCATAACCATACTACATGCATATCTTATTTCAGTTTAACATTACTATGACTACAATCAACTAATATCAGTTCAGAAAATATACACACACTGAATCATGGTATGCAGTGTCCAGAATAGAAATAAAAGCTTGTGAAATTACCTTGAAAACACTTCTTCAAAGTAAACTTGATACAGTGGGTAGTATTAGAGACATTGTTTTTTCAATAAGTAAACACCACAGTCCTAGTACCTAACACCTCATCAATATTACTATATAATACTGTTAAATGTGCAAAATGACAGAAGAACAGTTAAACTAAAACATAATGAAGATGGAAAATTGCACAAAATGAAGCAATATGGAAAGAGTATTGCTTATTTGTTCATTCCATAAGAAGTATGACATTATATAAAGCAGCTATGCTACTCAGAAAAGTCTCATAAAAGAGAATTTAAAATTGTTTTGTGGACCTGATGACCTCTAGATTTGACCTGTTTCCTGATGAATTTTGCATCTTAAAAAAAAAAAAAAAAGAGCTCTACTTTCTCCTCACACCATTCTGAAGGCTTTTATAAAACTAATTTAATTCAAAATACAAAATTTTACCCAATAAAAAGATGACAGGATGAAATTCCTAAAATAAAAATTCTGCTTCTAGATGTGCTTAGAAAAAACCTCATCTGCAGCATTATTATATAAAATATTGCAGCCACATGGGACCAAATAATTATTTTGTAAGTTCCATGGGGTGCTACAAAAACCCAGATGGCATTAGACTTTACATCTTTGCAACTCATTTTGTTTTATACATTTTAGCACAACAGATTTTGATAATACCAAATAAATATAAAAACACTAGTCACTGCCATTCCTTAAAAGAAAATTAAACTGTTCCCCACAGATTTATTCAGAAAAGGCATGAAGAAACAACTTCCTTAAAAGAATGAAACAAACAAGGAAGTCATCATTTAGTACACAAAAGGTCAGCTCATTGTGTTGAACTCAAGGGAAGAGCTTGAAAGAAATTAGGCAAATTTGAAATTCTTTTATCTCTATGGGAGCTGCAAATTCTTGGTGCGTAAGGCCTCAAATGGAGAATGTTCCAGACAATGTTATATTCTGGCCATTAGGAAATACACATATTTGAACTCCCACATATAGAAGTATTCCATTATAATGCAACAAAGCATATTCTCCGCATGGTGTTTCTCATGTATTAAACATGACAGTGTAATGATTTGTGCACTGTTATTTCTGTAAAACTATGAGCTGCACATTCTCACTGAACCAGTCCATGTCCTCTTCAAACTTTCAAAATGTGTGCCAACAGCTGTGTTGTTGAGAAACTCTCAAGGCTCTTTTTTTTTTTTTCCTTCTACAAAACCAGATATTTCTCATTAATAGAGCAAACATTTAAAACATGACTAAAAGCAGTAAAATACTCTCCTGATTTGGTATCTCTGGGTGACTTTCAGAGTTTATATAAGAAATCTTGTATAGTTTATAGAGTTGGTACATCTTTAAAGCAGCCTTACAATATATGACATTTGATTTGGGTGGATTTTGCCAAGTTGTACCTTATTACCTTGAATTTTATCTAGATCACCTTAATTCTACAAATCAGTGCTCAAAGATATAAAGAATGAGAATGGGACACAGGACTTGTATTTTTATCTCCAAAATATTTATTTAAATTCAGTACAACATCCTATGTATACCAAATTATATCCTAGTATTGTAAATAATATTTATTCTTGGCTAAAAAAATATATTTCATGTCAAATTTAATTTTTAGGCAGGAGCACATTTATTAATAAAAAAAGAGGTAGAAAGAGTGGATACCAACAAAGAAATGGCTTTTACAGATGAAAACAACATTTATGAGAAGCATACAACGTTATAAACATAAGTTAACACTCTTAAAAACATCAAGGTTAAAGTTATATTTAATTAAATTTATTTCTAATAGAAGTAATTAATAATTATAACACAAACACCAACAAATCCATGTACAGTTTAACAAGTGCACTGATTTTCAAAATGCTGCCTGCAAACTTGCTTGCTGAAACATACTGTTTGACTGTATTTCATATTGTGACAAGGCAAACTTCCTAACTTCTTTGATATCAGTTTAACTCCACTCTAATTCTGTTTGAAGCTAAATGTTGATTCATGTTTTTTTCAAAGCTGACTCTTTTTTAAAATGTTTATCCTTGAACAGCCTACTGACACATCTGGCAGAGTCACATGAATGCAGATGGAATTCTCACTGAGCAGATATCTTTAAATGGAAAAATCAGCATTGTTCAATGTTTGCAAGATCATTGGTAAGCTGCATTCTGCATTTAATGTAAATATATCCTCATCAAAGGAGCAGGAATTTAACAAGAGTAAACTAACCACTTGACTTCCCAGAAGCTCATAAGGTCTGAATTTAGCACTATAGTCAGGTTAAAGTTTTCCTCACAGTGTGATAAATACTATTTATTCAACAATTTTAATAATCATGTTAGCTCATTGGAAATAATAAAGTTATATCTTATTTTCTCAAAAATTTTAAGCTGTTCATTCCATTATGAAAACAACTACTGCTGTGGAAATTGATATTTTCTCAATACAGATTTTAACTCGCTTATGTTTATAAAACACTGACAACAAATTGCTTTGAGCTACACTTGCAAAACCCAATTTTTTTTAAAAATGGGGACAAATATTTCTACAATTTGTCTCCTACAACTAATACTTTGGGTTATACAACAGATTTTTTCTGCTCTTTACATAAGAAAACCCCAATGAAATATGATAGACTATCCATCATAACCTGATTTTGAAATATAGTCCCTGAATCTTCTTTTGAAAACCATAATCTAACTTGACCAAAGCAGAACAGGTTGCACTGTTGCAAAACAGGCATGAGATATTCTAATCAGTCCAGAAATCTTGATCAAAGGCATCTATAGTGACCTTAATCTCGAGGCCCACAGCGTGCAAAGACTATGATGAAATCCTCAATAGCTTATTTCCTGATTTCTGTAGGTTTGGGAGAATAGAAATGGAAATTTAACATCAGTTATCAACACTGGTTAATTTTAACTCTTTACAATTCATCCTCAAAAAATATCTGCCAGTTTCCTCATATAAATTTGGTTCAGTTCAGCTGGAGAAGGGACCATCTAATACACTTTCTTGCCAAGGAAGTCTGGATTGTTACACTCAGGTAAGTTTTTGCCTGTAAGACCTAGTGCTGAATGGGAAACAATTTAATGTACTGGCATTCCAGTGTAAATAGAGTTATAGTTTCTAAACATACTAGATATATGTCTAGTGTACATAATTCCTGCTATTCACAAGCCAGCCTTTACAACAGGAGATGTCTGAGCCATAACAATCTGAGACACCCTAAAGTAACAGGATAAGACTGCAGACAGGACTTCACAATAGTGCAAGATTTACATCTATCCTTTGTCATATCTGTCAGGCCTGCATATCAGAGATACTGTCATACATGTAAAATGGAGCCAGATAGACATGTGGGCAACCTAATCAAGTTCAGTCGAGTTCAAATAGCAATTCAGCTTCTCAAATGCCAGTGTCTGCTTTGCTGTGCCTGAAAAACTCAAAAAATAAAGAATATCACAGAATTACAGAATTGTTGAGATTGGAAGGTGCCTCGTGAGATCATCTAGTCCAACCTTTCTGTTCACACAGGGTGACCTAGAGCAGATTGCCCAGAATCATGTCCAGGTTGGTTTTGAGTATCCTCACAAGTGGAAATTTCACAAGCTGTCAGGGCAACATGCACTAATGTTTGGCCACCCACGCAGTAGACAGCTTTTTGTTGCATTCAAGTAAAACTTTCTTTATTTTCAGTTGTGGCCATTGTCTCTTGTCCTGTCAGTGGGCTCTACTGACAAGTATGTGGTTGTTATCTTCATCCTGTCAAGATCCCTCCAAAGAGCAGATCCCTTGTTGCATCAGCCACTTCTCACACCTAATTATCATCTGTGAACTTGCTGGGGGTTCAGTCTGTGCCTCTGTTCAGGTCATTAATGAAGTCGTCAAAGAGTGTTGGCCCCAGTACCAGTCCCTGGGGTACACTACTAGTTACCTGCCTCCAACTGGACTTTGTGCCACTTGTCATAACCTTCTGGACCCAGCTGCTAGGCCAGTTTTCAATCTACATCACTCTTCACCTATCTAACCAGTGATCTGTCATCTCATCTATAAGGATGTTATTGGACACAGGGTCAAAGGCTTTACTAGAATCAATGTAAAGAACACTCACTGCTCTCCTGTTGTCCTCCAAGTAAATCACTTAATTGTGCAATGTTGGTTAATGATTTCATGATTTCACTTCTATAAATCCATGCTGACTACTCCAAATTATCTTCCTCTCCTTCAAGTGTTTGGAGATGGTTTCAAGGATTAGTTGTTCCATCATCTTCCCAGGGACTGAGGGGGTTCATTTGCCTGTAGTTCCTCAAATCTTCCTTTTTGTTCTTCTTGAAGCATATTTCACACTCAAACACTTGAATTTACATGTCTTAATGTGTCTGAATTCCACTAGAGATATAAAAAATTGCAGGAAAACCTAACAAAGTACACAGGGAATCTATCTGGTTATATTATATATAGCACCCAAACACTATAACCTCTGTATTTCATTAAATAGGTTTTTATTACAAGGCACAGTTTATATTTAGATGATATTCATCTGGCAAGAAAGCCATGAGGCAGAAATTGCTCCCATACCCAACTGCCATATAACATCATATAACCTGTACCCAAATCCATGTAAAATATTGTTTGGAAAACAGAGAAACTTCATCACACTAATACACAATGAATTCCCTAGGAACTTTTCAATTGCATGTCTTTGGGTCACCTGCCTAATAAAGCCTTTCACTCTCTTACAGCTGTATGGCTACCCTTAAAACATAATGACTGCAAACATGAGACGATTTATTCAAAATTTAAATAAAAATAACAGAATCTTTTTTTTGATGTCATGATTGAAATTTTTGTACTGCTACATGTTTGTATGTAAAGCACATTTTCTTGATAAATGTTGGAGCAGCACTAGTTTTTTCCCCCTTACAAAAAAAAGTCAAAGGAAAATTATTCACTTGATCTCTTAACTGCAGCATCTGATTTTAACAAACCACAAAATTTCACAGTGCTCACTAGCACTCTTGAGAAATTATTTTCCTCCCTGATATTAGTACAGCTTGGAGATAACATCTTCATGGGATCTGAAGCACATGATTGGTGCCCTCGGGTTTTATGGTTACTTATGTCTGGAGAGACTATTATCTGTCAAGTAACATTGCAGTTTAAGCTATTCTTTTTTCAATAAAAGTTGCAGCCTTGGTCTTTAAACCAATTGTTAGCATGCTGTATATTCTGCTTTCACCTTCCAGAGTGGCACACACGTTGTCCAGAGCATTTGTACACAGCTTTAGTGTTCTTTTCCACAGCAAAAACTCTGCAGCCATTAATGAATTACATGACGTCCTGAAACAAGGTAGGCCAAATTGTACCCTCAAATACACAACCAAAACTTTCATTGGTTGCAGTCTCTGTAGATTCAATGGGAGGTGATCTCAGATTTGTATCTGAGGGCAGAACGTGACCCAGTGCATCCATTAACTGGCCTTAGTCTGTATAGCTCTTTATCAACTTGGGGAGGAAAGACACAGATTAATGGATGGAGAATGAAAGAGTGAAAAAAGTGAGGTCCTTAAAGGTTTCTGATGAGCTGAGAAACTGAACACAACAACAGCTTTAAAAAAAGATGCAGAAATATGCTTAAATATTTGAAAAGTTGGTACTTGTCATAGTCAACACTGAAATTTTAAAGCAATTGTTTTATTTTATTATTATTATAATATTATTAAAATTACATTTCTTATATTTCAGCTCAGGGAGAAAATTTCAATAAGGTTTGGGGGTTTTTTGGACAAAATATAAGAGTTTGTCTCAGAATGGCTGGGGTTGGATGGGAGTTTAAAGATCATCTATTTGATATTTATCGTCTACTCTTGGTGCGTTTGGTTCTATTTATTTAAAGTAAAATAGCCAGCATATGGTGCAGTTACTAAAACTTGTAAGGATTCAAAATTAAAATTCAAAGATAAATTTCATATAAAATAAAAATATCTTAAACTTTAACATAAGGTTTTGACAAAAAAATAAGTAGCTTAATGGATCCAGGTTTCTAACAGAAGTGAGTCTGAGTTATAGTCTGGGCAATCTGGGATAATTTAAAGTAGTTTCTTGCAAGGAGATTGCCCTAATAAAACATTTAAAGAATAACAGCACGTTTTCTGCACTTCACTGTTCTGAAACACTTAGGCATTGTAAAATCTAGAGAACTGGTTAAAATCGTGAATCCACACTGAAAATTCTGAAGGTGTTCAAGAGAGACATTAGGATAATTTGCTCAAATCTCAGACATGCACTTTGTTTGGAGGACTGAAGTAAGATTATTTGATCTCCCACGGGTCACCAGGAAGACAAACAGGCATCTGTGTGAAAATGCTTCAAAAACTTCCCTCTCACCCATTCTTGGGTTGAGCCTTTAAACTAGTAAATCTTGGAAAAATAAATTGTGCATTCATATTTTGACAATGAATGATTTCAGAGCCCTGACCTGAAAAACTAGTCTCTGCTGGTCCCAATGGATGGCCAAAAAGAGAAATGACAAACCCCAGCCAATTGAGGACACTATCAAAACCACAGAGTTTGGGTTTATGCCTTTAGCTCCCCTCTCTCAGGGTTCATTGTCTCCCACACTTTTCCAGAGGCAGGCGCCTAAGAATACATTTTCTTGCAGAAGGGAGATGGAGCAGGAAGCGCTGAGGCTGAGCTTCGATTCACGGCCCACTGCTGCGCTAGGAAAGTGCTCAAGCAGAGAAAGAAACCCATCATCAAAGACCTCTTCCACTCCTTGTCAGGAAAAAGGTCAACCTACATGGTGACTCAGTGGCCCTACAGTAGTTGCTATTTGTCAAAACTCAGCTTGTTTTTCTATCTTGTTATGCTACACTTGTATTAATTCAGAACGAAATAAATACCTGTAATATTCCACAGATGGTGATCTACATTTCAGACAGTATTGAAGCTTACAGGAAAACAGGACAGTCCTTGACTGCCTTACCACCTATTCTGAATTTTCTGTTGCTGAGATGCAATACTTTAGGAAGTTGCATCACAACAGCACTGAAGATCTATGGGAGCTGTACACAAGGCAGGAAAATTTTTGGTTAGAAAGGGTATTGGAGAGAGGACTGCATTGAGTTATTAGAGATTCTAAAAAGGTTGCTCAAATCATTAATGCCCCCTCAATAGCATATTTATTCTCCATAAAAATAAAAAAAAAAAGTGTAAAAATCTGAAAAATAAGTTGCTTTACCAAATTACTGTAGAATGGAGTTTTAGCCATTATACTTGAGAAAAAAAGAATCATCTACCTTAAGAGATATTGCTGGCAAGTATTTAATATCTATTTTTTATTCTTACTAATTAGAACAAAACATTTTTCACATCCCATTATATTTAGACCTTCACTAACATTTGAATTTTAAGGAAAAAATACACCATTACAGCCTTAAAAACCTATCAAAAATACAGCAACACCAATTTAATTGTTTGTGAGGATTGTGCTCAAGGGAAAAAAGAAACATTTAAAAGCTTGTTATAGAATGCATGTGGCTCGAGGTTTATATTTTCTGGTTTCAAACATAAACATGTTTTCAAAGAAACATTCATGTATTAAAGTGTTTTCAACAGAATTACTGCCTTCAGTTTGTTTTCACACAAAATATGGGACTCTTTTCAAGTTAATGGATAAATTTGCTCATCTCTTTCTTTATTATCAGGCAAAGATAAATAAGTCTTTTTCATTCAATCTGCTGAGATAACTTGTGCCCATGCGAAAGGTGATCTGTTCTAATCAACTTCGTGAAGTCTGATGGAATTACACCGAACATATTTCATACCTGACACAACTACAGAATGATACAGTTCAGGACAAACATTGGTGACCTGAATAATACATGACAGACAGATGACCGGGTGAGAAAAGTAATTTTTCACCTACACCACTTGAGTTTCTTTATTAAAGGCTGAGACATATTTGATGGAAAGAAGGCTGCTTTGCCAGCTAAAAGCTGGTGTGTTTTATTAATAGCTCAGTCAGTATTCCCTTGCCATTTTACTACTTGAAACATTATTTTGACAATAAAATACTACATGTATCTAGTTTGCATGGAAAGCACCATGGAAAATACCACCAACATGGCTAAAGAGCAAAATAAAAATTTAACAAATAAAAGTTTTAATTATTTAACTTTAATTTTTAATAGATGCACGTTTTAAAACTAAAGTTATCATGAAGGAGAAAGGATTCTGGAAATAAAACAACTACATAATCACAAGAGAATATATCAAATATCTGTAATGGATAGAAATTATCTTTCCCATGAGCTTGCAAGTAGATACAATACATTTAAAAAGAAATTTACTTTTCGTAAAAGTCAAGTTAATTTGGCCTCAATAATACAATTTTTTTTTAATGTGACTTAAATAGTGTTTTGTCAAGGAAGGTTAAGGTTAGGACAAACAATAATATCTTAGAAGTTGGCCCGTGAAAAGGTGGACTGCCTCAAATATTTCTGTGTTTGAAGGCATACCAAGTTTTACTCTTGGCTGTATTTTTCCTCTGCAGACAGCAGCCAGGACAAATAGTTTTCTACAAATTCATAGTGTGTGACACCAGAGATCCAAAGGCTAGACAGAGACCACATGCTCATGTTGTACTAATGACTCTTGTTTCATCAGTTTAATAAGTAACACATATCACTGTTATCATGAACTCTCAATAATCTCTTTTCAGTGCTCAAAGAAGCTTAAAATCTTAAATGAAAACTCAGAAAATTCTTGTGTTGCTGTTTTACTTGCTGTAACAGAAGAACACACCACATATATATTTAAACTGCATTTTTTCAGTGCTTTTTTTCTATGGTAGCCTTTTGAAGCTAATTGAATGCACATGTCATACTGAAAATAGTCTAGAAGCTGCTATAAGTTTAAATGTGAATACAAAACTGCTCATGGACCTAGCAAGCAAATATCACTATATAGTCATAAATATTTCACTTGAAAGAATAAGAGCTTGCTCTTTGATACTGGAAAATGCACAGAAAGTTACCTGAAAGAAATAAAACTAAGTATGCAGTGTATGATATTGGACAAGTTCTGCTAACATTAGAAGTGTTACATATTTATACAACATTTACAAACAGCTTTAGAGGTATAATACTTAATTAAATTTAAAATAAATTAGACCTAACAGTAGTCAGTTGTCCTAGATCTGCAAATAGCTTTAAAATCTTTTGCTTTTTCTACATATAAATATATAACACAAACACCCTTTTTCACTCAGAAAGATTTGCTTTTCAGGCTTCATTGAGTCCTCAGACATGAGCAGAACAACAAAGAAATTCTTTCTTCTCATATGTCCATACTGCCTTTGTCATATCCTAACAACAATATAGATTCCTTCATGTAAGTAAGCTTCAGTATCTCTGATGAAGCCCACAGGCTTTTCAGGGCATTTTCTGACAAAAACTGGGGTCATTATACTTTACCAAATTAAGTGTTTAAACTGCTGCTTGTAACATTATTTAATAGGCCAAAAACATCACAATCAATAATGTTGTGCAAAGATACCTTCAAGACAATGTTGAGAAAAATACTTTAGATCACAAACTTTTGTTGAGAGGAGATAGACTGCAATGCCTAAATGATGATAGGGCTCTCTAGATGTGGGATAGCTACTGGGAAATCAGTGAAAAAATGTTTGGTGGGGTTTTCAGGCAGAACATAATATCTAAAAGCTCCCAGAGGTTTTCTGGATGAAAACTTGAGCCTAAATCTCCTTCATCCTCAGCATCAAACATATGCACAAAAATGCACTGTAAGTCAGAGAGAGAGACTGTTGGAAAACTCTTTTTTATCAAAATGACACAAGCAAGCTATAACCTGATTTTTTTCCCCCCCAAAAAATTGTTTTTTTTAATTTGTTTCTGTGGCTACTTTAGTTAAACAGAGTGAGGTGCAATTTTAAAACTTTTGTAGCTTTGAGAGTTCTTGCCATGGCAGCCATGCCATTGTGGACTACTGTTTTTCTGAATTGAACAGAGATTCTTCACTGTACAAAAATTACCCACATGAGCATATATTATTTGTGAAGATTAGGCCTAATTCTTTCTCTGCAAAATGCAGATTTCTTCTCAATTTGAACACTTCTGTCTGGAATGGTACAATTAATGTTAAGTCTTTCCATGTGAACAAACCTGAGGTTCATTAACTGAGCTTTTGAGAGTTTGCAACAGCAGTGACTAAGCTGAGATATCTGTGAATTCCTCCAGGAATCAAAGAAATCTGGCATCATGCCCAAACACGGGTAAAAAAAAATCAAAACATTCCTAGTGATCTTTGGAAGTCAAATTTTTTCCTGTTGGAAAAACTGAATTTATATATACAGCAGAAATATCCAACTTCCTGTGGAGTAGACAAGCTGTATTACATTATACCAAATATCTGGATAGAAAAGATAAAGATTAAGTTAAAAATTTCTTGAGAGCAATGAGAGGATCAAGCAGAAGGAATCCTCACATCAAATCAGGCCCAGAGGTGTCCTGTGAACAGTTCTGTGTCCACAATGTATACAATATGGTTTTAGAAGGGCATGTAGTGACAGAACAAGGGAAAATGGATTTAAACTGAATGAGGGTAGGTTTAAATTAGATATTAAGAAAAAATTATTTATGCAGAAAATGGTGATGCACTTGAACATGTTGCTTAGAGAAATTGTGGATGCCACATTCCCCAGCGTTCAAGGCCAGGTTGGATGGGGCTCTGAGCAGCCCTATCTAATGGAGGTTTCCCTACCTATGGCAGAGGGTTGGAACTAGATGATCTTTAAAGTCCCTTCCAGCCCAAAAAATTCTTTGACTCTATGATGTGAAAGCATAGCTAAAATAATAAAATATGTACATTTAGAATCATAACAAAATGTATATTTTCAATATTAGTCATATGCCTTGGTGTTTTAATTGGGTAATGCAAATATCCATTGGGCATGTTGATATATATTTCCTTCTACTGTTTTCAATTTGGCCTATGCTGGTCACTATTGAGTCGTTGCAAAAATGCTTGAAACCAGAAAGTCACAAGGAAGCCTCTTTTCACCTTCCATTAAGCATGGGGCTGTGCTATTCCAAACATAATCCTTAATCTATGAATCATTCTGTGTGTTACAGCTATTAGATGCAAAACTACACCTGTGCTATCGTATTCTCATCACATAATACCAGTATTCCCAGTATGTTGCCCTACAGGATCTAGTTCCCAGTTGCCATACAAGGAACAGGCCCCACTCCCTCTTCACATGTTGGGATTCAGCCCAAGACTTGTAGAGGTTTCAAGTTTTTGTTTACAACATAACTTCACTTGTGTTACTGAAGGTTGAGATCTGGCTTTGTATCTGAGGCAATAGTATACTGCTATATAAAAATGTTCAGGTTATTGTAACTAAAACTGTCTATCTGGAAATGGGAAAGAAATTTTTTAAAAAGTTCAGAAACACTTTGCGTCCTTTTCTCCTGCTGGTCAGTAAGACATAACAGTCTGTTACCATGTATTACAAGTTTAAAGGCTTGTCTTCAATGTGTGCTGAGATCTTCAGAGCATTATATGTTACAAGTAGGCCTAACAGACTCCAATATGGAACGGTGGCTGAACCTCATTTCTCAAGATACTTCTGTGATGTTTTTGCTTCTATGGTGTTTTAAAGCTTTTAAACAGCAGCAATGAAGAGTTTCTATCAGTGTTTCTCGTTTGGCAGAACTAAGCTTGTTTACCAGGTTACTATTCCTTTGTTTTGATTTTCAGCTTTCATTTTTATTTGGTTTTGGCTCTAGATTTGGGGTTGCCTGACCTTTGCTGTTATGCACTACCAAGAAACCCCCTTGTGCTGTGTACCAGAATCTGAAATAGGAAGGAACTGTCTAGATTCTGTGGCCACACCTGTGGGCATTTTAACCAGTAGCTACTTACATATACAACCACAGGGCTGTCTAGCTGAAAGGGATTCAGACTAAACTGTGAACTACAAAATTGTCTTTTAAGTCTGTCTTCGTCAGTTCACTGGAGGAAAATCAAACACCTGTTCTGTTATAAAACATTAAAATGCTTAAAGGCTTTCAATATTCAATCAATAGATACAATCTAACGTGTAAAGCATGAAAAATAGTAACACTAGATGCTTAAGGAATACCAGGTACATTATGCAAACTGTTCATCAAAACACTTGCCAAAGAAAATCACAGCCTTTTCCAACAAAATTTGTAATTCCTGCTCCTAGAGTTTGAAGAATGACATTCTCTTTGCTGATACAGCCTTTGGTCTTTCTAGCTGCCCTCAATCTATACTAAGCAAGCAAATAAAATTAAAATTACAAAAAGTAAATGAATAAAGTAAATTTTCCATTTCCATTTCTCCTAGAGGGATTCATGTTACATATATTTGATGTTTCTTCTCTTCTTAGGAATTAGCTTTCTCTTCCTGGTTTCTTCCTCCCAAGAGTAATGTTCAGATTACTGCATGCCCACATTTGAGAAAGAAACTTTAACCCATCATATAAATTTCCACAGACACACAAGTTATCCCCATAGTGCATGTCATGCCATACAAACTCTCTTTTCTCTTTTCATACCATTTTTGGTAAACATAATTTTAATTCTATTAATTCTGCCATTTATAATAAAAGCATTGTCTTCTGAGAAAGGATGTAAAAATAACTACTACTACAGAGGACGAGACTAGAAAAGGAAGGGGATAAAGAGACTTAGAACAAAGAGGTTACGTGTTCAACTGTTCTAAGAGGATATAATTCCTAAAAATGGGAGAAACTGACCCTTTGAAATCCATTGCCTCTTTAACCTTCCTTTCTCCTTTTGACAATTAACTGTAATTGTCAAGAATGTAAAAGAAATTTTCACATTTGAATGTAAATAAAATCACTGCAGAAAGAAAATACGTATATGTACTCATACCAAATTTGATACAACTATGCAAAAACACCACAAAAATTCCTACTTAAAATTTTAGTTTGAAAAAACATTCATTCTCCCTTTTTATCAATGCTTCAATGTGCCTTCTTGATTTAATGGAAAAAAACCACAGAAACCATCTAGCTTTGCTGACTGCCTACCAAGGTGTACAGTTCCTACAAATCTTCCTGCAAAATGTTCTGCTTCCATTCCAGAAACAGTAATTTTTTCCCCTTTATTTTCTTTTCTTGTTTCCCTACAATATTTTACTCCCTTGCTATATAGAAGCCTATTTTTATTTTACATGTTAAAAATAATAATGATCAGAATTAACATAAACCCAGAAGTGATACTGACATCACTGAATTGGTGGAGGAGGTTTCACACTGCACTTTAAGCCTCTCCCTGTTGATTAACACAAATATGCTATTCAGAACATAATAAAGCCTTAGGCCACCATGATAGCAGCACACATGTATATGTTGATTTCTCTGAAGACTTCTCCCTTACTCAGGCCAGGTTTCTTCCTTATTTTTTATTGTAAAAATTAAATGGATTTTTTTACTAAAAAGGCAGCACTTGACACATTTTATATGCCTTTTTCAAAATTAGGAAGGTTGCTATCATCTGGTGTTCAACATCCACAGCCAATCCCTCTCTCAGACACTCTCATTTCTTAATAATTTTATTTATTATTTTGCTTTCACCCTCGTGTGTATAATTTTCTATTTGGTGCTTAATAAATTTTATCCTGCTTCTACTAATTTTAGTGCTAATTTCATGCAGTTCTCCCTGATATTCTCAGCCTTTCCTTTGGCATGGCTGACCAACATTCAGAAACACACAAATTTCTTCAGCACACTGGGAATATTTTTTTCAGGCATGCACCAAAATATTTAATTAAATCACGCTCTTGAAAAACACAAATATTAGATTCACTGCACCTTTTAAACCAACTCCTTATTCTTATATTCTTTGCTTTTTTCATGCCACTTTCAATCCTCATGTAAAAGTTAATCAATCTGTCCTCAAGGCTTCCAACTTCTCTTTCTTCTTGCAGGAAGGTTTCAGGAGCAGAACTCTTTGTTTCAGGATACTTGTCTTGTAATCATGCTTTCTCTCAGTGTTTTCATCTTCACAGACCACTTTAGCATGGTAGCAACAATGTTCTACGTCCCTTCACATACTAATTTCTCTTTCAATCCTCTCAAATCAAAACCTTGTACTTCTGGAGATCTCATTGAACAGAATAACCTATTCATAGCCAAGACTTACTCCTCAAATGTTGTGACAGTGGTTGCAGGGGCTCTTGGATGAGGGAAGAGATGAGAATGTTGACTCTATGTTCAGAAGGCTTGATTTATTATTTTATGTGTAATGCAAATATTTTATGTGTAATATATATATTCCTCAGAAGCTAGCTAAGTCAAGAATAGAAAAGAATGAATAACAAAGATCTGTGTCTTGGACAGAGAGAGAGAGGCAGCTCTGCTGTGAGTGGTCACTAAATCAAAACGTCCACACGAGACCAATCACGGACCCACCTGTTGCATTCCACAGCAGAAAATAACCGTTGTTTACATTTTGTCTCTGAGGCCTCTTAGCTTCTCAGAAGGAAAAATCCTAAAGAAAAGGATTTTCACAAAAGATGTCTGCGACAAAATGTATTTTCTGTTCTTTGTAAGGGATGATCCCACACCAACTGCTTTCCTTTAGGCGAGTTCTCTGTAGAGGGGAAACCACATCAGGTCTAATCTCTTTGCTCTAACCAGGATGGTCTTACTCATGTCTTCTGTCTTGTCAGCCAAGGGAGCTCAGGAAAGACTGCATGAAGGACTGAGCTGTCAGTGTCCTTCCCCACAATTTTTACATGCATATTATGGAAACTGGATTCCTTCATACACTCTACTATTCACTGAAATATTTTATAAACCTTCTGACCATGTTTCAGCAAAATGGTATTATTTAAATTGTACAGATAGTGGAAGAGATATGAGATTTACTATTATTTTCTTATGCTCTTCTGTTTTTGTGGATAGAGGGCTATATGATTGTGTGCAAGTCCAGTGTTTAATACAACAGACACCAATTCAAACTATATATTTGAAGTGATGCATAAGTAAAGTTATGTAAATGTCACATTATAATGAAGAAAGTCTCTATCTACAGAAAAACACATGGATATATTCATACAGAGTATACACTTCAGAGACACTCTTCTGAGCATTATGGCTGTTAGAAGACCAGAGTAAATAAATGTAGAATTTGCAATATCATGAAAAAAAAGGAAGGAAATATATTGGTGAAGATAGCTGCTTTTCCAAAAACTTATTCTAAAAGTAAACTCTACTTGCAGCAAGATTTTTCTAAAATTATTCTTGAATATTTTATCACTGGGGTACCTTAAGGAGAATTACATGAAGGCTAGCCTGACCTAAATATTAATTTTTTCCTATCCACAGGATGGACAACATCCATCCCACACATGAGCTGGAAATGTTTCTGTTTGAGGAAATATTTGCTTAATTTTATGAGCTGTAGCTACATTGTTAATTCAGATCTGGTTCTTAAGTTTCCAGGTTAAGTGGTCACCTCAGGCTATCAGGCTAATACTCTATGCTGTAGGTCTAGTAAATGAATAAGTGTAACTTTCCACTGTACTATACCTGCCAGCTCTCAACCTTTTAATCTGATACATAGTTTTATAGAAGTATTTCTAGTCAGAGCATAAAGTCTTGTATTTATCTCAAGTTGTATTCTTCATCTCCCCTTCTGCTGTATGTTGCTTTTCATGCAGTTCCTGGATATCCCATTTTAAAACCCAGGACACCCAGAAAGAATGTAGATTTTTTTAGCTTAAAGGGAGAAAATTTCTAATTAAAAGGTGTAAATCCTTCTGTTCCACATATTTTTAAAATGGGGTTAGCGCCAACACTCACAATTTTCCGAGAACTATCCCTCCAGCTACTGTGTGTACTACATAAGGGAGTAAAGCCAGTTTCAGCCACTTATGAAACTCAGTGTATTTGCAGAGGGGCCAAATACAACAATCAACTGTATGAACTACAGAAACCTTCAGCAATCCAGTGGTGAAACAGCTGGATTTGAGCCATTTTTCCATTTGAATGTGAGGAGAAGTAGTGGGACTTTTACTCTTTGTAATCTGAGCTTGCAGAAGTTTCCTGTGTATATTTTCTTTATTTAAGGAAGTTTTAAAAATAAAATATAAAAAATTAAAAAACACTAAAAATAGAAAGCACACCAGTAAGTCAGTAGCTACTTATGACAATGGGAAGCTCTTTCATGCAAAAAAGTAGTTTTGAGAAGTGAAATAATTCTGGCTGTGACATACATACAATTTCTACCTCTCTTCATCTAGATTAAGATGAAAAGATGACAACATATAATTTCTTTCTTCTAGTCTGAGGGAAAGAGCAGGGCCCCTCTGACTCTGGTTAGGTCCCAGCACAGTACACCACAATATATTTGTTTACTTAACACAGCTTAAGTTGGTAATGTAACTGTAAAATCTGACAACATAGGTGGGTAGAAAACCAGAAAAGTATTGAAATTCTTTCTCCTCCAATACCTAGATTTCTCCTACATCTCCAAGGAATAACCTTCCTAACTTTCTTCATGAAGATAATTTATGTTGACATGATATGTCTTTCTTCAACTCTAGTGAAACCTGAGCTACTAATTAAAAGCTTCTTCTCTTCCCCCAGATTCAGCAAAGCTGAACTGGCAGTATTAAGATTTCAAAGGGTACACACAGTGAATGTAACAGGAAAAGAAAAAACAAGAGGTAGTGTGCTCCCAAAATTAAAAAACACATACAAACACAGAAAAAAAGACTCCTGCAATGACAGAAGCAACATGGGAACTGCTACTGTAGCACAACATAAGATTATTGAGACTTTTCTATGATAAGCAATCCCCTTTGGCCTGTTTTTTACATTCTTTTGATAACCTGGTTCCTAATATCTAACTTTATGAATAAAGAAGACATTCAAAAGTTCCCTCGAATCAGAGCGAGGAAGTAACCACAGATTTTGTCAGTTTCAAAAAAATCTCCAATATCAATATATTTCAAAATATGTGAAATGGTTTGTCTGTCTTCAGTTGGATAAACCTTTTCTCATAATTTGTTTGATTTTTTTTATTGTTTGGAAAGCAAAACATGAAGATTTAATGTAGTCACACCTGCCAGATTTACTACCATTATAGAGCACTTTCAGTTAATTTAAGGTATGAGGTTGACTAAATGTCATAATTTGGTCTCCTTGAAATATATTCCATCAAAGTAAACAGTCATATGATGAAATTTGAGACCCAAAGTACTTTCACATATTTTTTATTCTGAGGGAGTGGCTCCTTCAAGCACACTGTCAGTCAATGATCTTATTCTCTCTCTCTCCTCTTCTCTTTCCTCCACGATAATATATCCTAAAAACATTCCAGTAAGACACAAGGATTCTTGCCTTCAGACTTCAAGATGTTCCTCTGTGCATGACATGCAGCAATCACCAATGCAATGCAAGACCCTATAAAGGGCATTTGGATCAATGAACAATCATATGCAGTATTTTGTATTTTAGGGCTTCATGACTGTACTAGATCATCTGGTATTATGTTCTATTTTTAGGTGGGACCAAAAACTGCATACCAAGTGCACTGAAAATTAATAGTAGGTATATTGGTTTTAGAAGGACTTGATATCTACTGATTTTCACGGTTTTCCTTTTCTTTTCTCTGGATAAAACACTGGGATGACAGATAAGGATGTTCATCAGTAATAAGTAAAGTATCACCGTTCACTCTAGTATTTTTTTCCTTTGGAAAAAAACAAGGAAGACATTTAATTATTTGAAAAAAAAAAACCTAAATAATGAATAAGAACTAAGATTTCCAAAGTATCTCACTACACAATATGCTCTTTTTAGACATCAAAAAGAGTCTGAATTTCCTGAAGAATACCTCTCCTGAGAAGCAAACCAAACAAAAATCCAGATGCCTGTGAGGATTCAGTACATCCATTGAAATTTCCCAAAGCGGATGAAACAGAACATAAACAAAGAGCTAAGAATGGAGTTCCAAAACCCCACAAAAAAGATGCAGATTTAAAAAAAAAAAAGTTTAAATCTCCAACGAAATTAATAAAGAAGTGAACTGGAAAGGCATGCAGGGATGCAGACTACAATGGTCTTTATGGATGCCATGTGGCTCAGAATTAAAAAAAAGAAACATAAGGAAAACTGTTAAGTTGCAGTGTGACAAATGCTGCCAATACTAGTCTCTTTCAGTAGCCAGTTCAAGCTATGTTAATGACAGCCAAAGCATGACCATTTATGATCCTGATAGAGGAAAAACTAGGATGAGTTATACTCCTGCCCTTGCACATAAGGGTCAGACTGGAAATTATTTGGCTTAGGTGATTGTCCCTTCCGAAAATAGTAGGTTTCTAACTAAATCCTAATAATGCAAACATAAAGGCTGTTAATGTACTTATTAGCCATCACAAAATGCATTTCACATTGGATGGTTACAATACATTATACCAGCAGCAATCACACCTCTGTAATAACAGTAGCAGTTCATTTAAGGGGAGCAAGTATAGCTCTTCTTCCAACCCATTACGTGAACATGATGAATGGTGATGGCACTAGACTCATATGGGAGAGAACTGGAGCTGGAAGGTGAAAGAGCTGCCTTTGTAAAAAATGGATGGAGTAACACATATATAGGTATATCTGGGTACACTCAAGTATGAATATTAGAAAAAACACCACAATTAAATGATGCATCCAGAACCAGACAAAAGCAGTTTACATTTGGAGAAGAAAAAAATTCTCAAAAAACCCATATTCAATTTCAGAATTAAAAGACAAATGAAAGGGAGGGAATAAAGTGAGGAAATAATAAATGAAAAATGTTTTTGCCGAAACAGCGTTAGAACCAGTCACTTCAAGGGTCAGTTTTTAATAGTCTTCATACTTGAGCTTGAGCTCAAGTGAACAATGGTCTCACACTTGGGCTCATTGAAAAATGGGTGGGTGATGTTTGAACAGCATATAAGGCTGAAACCCAGGGTTTGTGCCTCAAAACTAGATCAGAACTATGCTGTTATTTAGTTAAAAATAGATTGTTGTAATAACAACAAATTTGTGACACAAGAGGACAAGAAGCATAAGGTTATTTGAGTTAATAAGTATTAACTGTAAGGGGTTTTCTTCCTGCTCAGAGATGCTATAATTCACAGAGGTAAGGGAGACATCAGAATGCAGATGCTTATCTTCTGCTGTCACTACAGAAGGCGAGCTCTGAACCTGGTGTCTCCAAAAAGTTCACATGGTTCTGCAGATTCATAGGGATCACAAACCTCTTCTCATGTGAGAGGACAGTGCATATTTTACTGACAACCAAGTGATGAGGAGCACAATCGAAACTTTGCAAGAGAAAGAAGGGGGAAAATAAACAACACTCCCACACAAAGACAGAGGTGGAATGGCCAAGGTGGATTCTTTATGGCACTCAGATTTATCTTTATGGCACACACTTTAATGTCCTTCAGAGCTCCACTGAAATGGCATCATGTGTTGAGGCTCATTTCATACTGATTTACCTTTTCTTCTGTCCTTAATTATTTGGGCATTTGCTATCAGGGATAAAATGCTAATGTTTTATGGATGATTTATGTTAACAAATATAATGCTGTCTTTATATAGGTATTTCTTCATACAGAGGATTTAATTACTTGAAATTATTTTTTCACATAATCCTTGCAAAATTCAGGATAAAACTGATAGAACAACAGTCTCATTTGATAAATAAACAAAACAACTTTCAAATGCATCTGCACACATGCCAAGTTCTTAGCTAGTATTACCTAAACAATTGGGATTTTAACAGCAACAAGTACTGCACTGGGCATGGAAATGAAGTTATTACGAAAACAAAGCCAGGAAGGAGGACACCAAAATTCCTTGTTTTCATATTGGAATATGCTGTATATCAGGGCATATCATGTACTTTGGGATATGCACTGTAAAGCAGGACCTCTCTAGGAAAACTCATGGCACTGATTAACCCCAAGGCCTGAACCATTTAACAGTGCTTCTCAAGTGACTTTGCACTGTGGTATGGCTCCAGTATCAGAAGGAGACCCTCTTTCACTCTCTGCTACTTGTGTCTGTCAATTGTCCACTACTGTTCACTGCAAAGTACATCTTCTGCCACCCAGAATTAGTAAAGGAGAAATAGCTCTGAAATTTGGGTCGACTTAATTAAATTCCTGATTGGTATTACGTTTCTGCAATAAATTACGTATCTTCAATTATGCGAATGAGCACCTCTTTATGCTCCATATTTCTTCAGAATACATGTTTCAAAATCATGTTGTGGAAACTGAAGTCATCTATTAAAAATCTAAAGAAAAAATAAATTTATTTTTCTCTAAGAAATAATTTATATATTTCCTCCATAATAAACTGTAGCAAAAAAACCCAACAAAATACTAAGAGTTTGCAAGCTTATATTTGTTCTTATGCTAAATAAAATTATTTCTAGACAGAGACTGAGAAAAAGCTAATATAAAAAATCCTTCCTAACTGCTTCAGCATGTTGTACTACCAAGCTTCAGTTTACACCTAAACCAGAAACATATAGACATATGCCCACACAGAGGCATTATCATCAACAACAATAATAAAAACAATATTATCTGAGACCTAAAAATTGTTGAAGGAAAATAGCTCAAATGATTCTTAATGCCTTTCAGGCACATCTGAATCAAATAAGGTAATTATTCTTTAAAATGCTTACACAAAGTCTGATTTGCATGCTAGTAATTGCTATGCCTTGTGGCATCTAGCAATTGACACAGCAATGATTTTAATTATTGTAATTTCATCAGTATAAATACTTCAAAGTTATGCAAATAGTACCTCATAATCCACATAGACAGTTCAGAGTATTTGATTTACTAGTCTTGTAAGGCTCTTTGTCTATGCAGTTTACTCTCAGATGTGACTGTGCATTGCAATTGAAGCCTTTCACTCACATCAAAGCTCTAAATCATAACAAGATGAGCTAATTTTACAAAGACTGACACTTCAAACATTAACTTGCAAATACAATTATAAGATGAAATATATAAAGGACTTTACTAGGATATCATCTGGCATGGATACCTGCAGCTAATCATATCTAATGTTTTCTATGACAGTGGTAAGCAATGATATTGCAAGACCAAGTGCCTTGGTGTGAACAATTACAGCTACTCTTGCTTCTGAACAGCTGTGTAAAAATACTTTATCCTGTTCTACTATTTAAAAGCTGCGTATTCAAAATATTAAAAAAAAAAAAGTTTTTAATTGTGTAGGGGAAACACTATTCTTTGACACAACTCTTTTTGATATAGAAAAATAAATGTATCACAGGTAGCATTTTCATGTCGATAATAATGCAAAATACATCAGGGTGAATGCATCTAAAATCAATATCTATGACAATTAAGGGAGGTGGGGGGAAAAGTTGTGCTGTCATCAACTTGTCTTTTATTTACAGAAACCTTTCCAAACCCACGTTTCAGGCCAGATGTTCAGATGCTGTAAATCACAGTTTTCAATAATTCTTAGATGTTTAAACACAGCTCTCTTCCTTTAGATACCAAGTTCTGCATCAAACTCACAAGCAAAAAGTTGAATATCCATAACAACACATCTGAAAACCAATGTTGACTATCAATATTTACAAAGGTGTCTCTAATGCTTGTTTCACAGAATAGTTGAAGTACAGCACTAGTTATCCCCTGTTCAAGATCCAGGTGTGCTGAATGAAAAAGGAATCAGACCTGTTGCTTTTTTTCTCTTTCAGTTGGTTTAGATTACAGCCTACCCTGAGGTCTGGAGGTAAACAAAATTGGAAGAAGATCACCTACAAAGAAAAAACTTCAGAGGTGCTCTGCATGCACATGTGTCTTGGAGGGACTTTGATGCCTGACCTGAAAAGAGGTATATGTTGAGAGAATGTGGTAATGGCCAGAGGTATTTCACTAAATAAAGATATTGTGCACAGTTTAAGCTAGGAGTGACATTACAATCAGAGATAAATTTTCTGTAACAGAAAACTACAAAAGCATTTCTACAACTTCTTTATAAAAACTGTCATTGAATTCTTTTATTTCTTATTGATTTCATAATATTTATAATTTAATCTTATAAAGGAGAAAGTACAAATAGAAAATAAGGAAAAGAGGAACTCTCAAAATGAAGAAATAGCCTTTTTATAAGTAAACTTAATTTGGGAAAACAGATCTGAGTCAAAATATGGGGAAGGCCTGTTTGGAAAAAGTATATAGGGAGCAATTAACTTGCACACTAAAAGAATGAGAAAACAGCTGATGGAAAATGGAATCAAAGAGATTTAAAGTGAATTAAAAAAAAAAAAAGTGTCTATAAAAGGCAGAAACCACTGCCTCAGAATTTTTTAAATGCATATGTAATAAATAGGCTTTAAAAAGCCTAATTTATAGAAAAGGGGACTGTCTAAAAAATATAAACACCGGCTAGGATTCAGAGGCTGACCCAGGAGATCCCAAAGGGTGTAAGTGCTGGAACGAGAAAAATACTGCCTCTATAATCACCATTTCTCTTTTACTTGTGAACTATTTGCTACCAGCCACTGTCACCAATGGGAAATTGGCACAGAGCAACTGTTCTGAGAATTCAACAAAAGTCAGTGATTGTAATGAGTCAGTTTGCAAAATGGCAAGCATATAAAATCACAAACTGTAAAAATTATAATGGCAGCAGTGTATGGAATGAATATCTTAGAAGGATGTATAACACAGTCTGCTGGTGGAATTCATATTTACCTGCTTACACATTCAAATGTAACTTTGGCTCCCGCTATTGCTCCAGCAGGAACAAGAGGAAGCTGACACAGGGAAAAAGCAGGATGTCAACATCAAGCATTTCAGCCAAGTTGTAGCCTACACAGGTAAAGAATGACTTGCAAATCCACCTCATGTAAGAAAAGGGAAGCAATCACTTGAAAGGAAACACAGAAAATAAGACAGCAGCATGAGCAGCTAAATAAATTCCACACAACAAACAATGAAACACTGAATGATAGCAATGTTGAATCACACTACATAAGAGCGCTGTGATGGAAGTGACATAGCAATGGAATCACATGTAAGAAACTGAAAACGTCACAAAACAGAATCAGTTTTACATTTACAACTAGCTGTAATTATTTTAGATGTTAATTTTTTTTCTTTGATTCATTGACTCACAACTTCCCATTGCTTTTGGTAAATTTCCTTTAGTTGATGATAATATTAAATGGTTTAATAAAGTAAAAAATATTTTAGTGAGAGGAAGTAACTTCTTATGTCTATTCCTGATTTTCATGTGGAAGAAAAATAATTAGTAATTATAAATATGTATGTGATTGTTCAATAAAGGTTTCAGTCCAAACAACAAATAAAAACACAACATTAAATTAATCAGAATGCATTTTGCACCTAAATCTCTACTTGCACATCAAGGTGTGTTTTTCTGGTTGTTTTTTTTATAGGTCCCACCTGCTTTCAGCACAAAAATCAATGGTGGCTGTAGTAGGCCATCATATGACCTGGATAAAATTATCTGTCTAAGATTTCTCAGTATTGTAAGCAATAAAATATTTTATGTCTTATAGAAATACAGAGAAGATATAAAAAAATTGTAGAATTGATGGACCAAAATATTTTTCATCCCAGCTAGCAGTCCTTCAACAAAAAATGCAAAATAGAGTGAAAAAGTTGTATAGAAAAATTTTACTCTCAGAATCACTGCTGCAACAAAGGGCGGAAGGCATTGCATTTCTATAACTCCTTCACTGGTAATTTTCCAGTCTTTTTAAGTTTTTGGAAAATAAATCAAAACACTATTATTGCCAGACTAGTACTAAGAAATCAATATACACAAAATAATGTTTCCATGCAACTCAAAAGATGTAGTATACGTACTTTGGGGTGTGCTTTTCAGAAGGAGAAAGATGTACGGCTTGCTAAAATGTATTTATAAATCTACAAAACCTAATAGAATTCAAGTTTAATTTCAACCTCTTGACTTTACTTTCTGTTAATTAACATTGGGATCCCATCCAAAAGTATTTGCACAACATTCATTTGCTAATAAATTAAATAATCTCAACTATTTCTGGGAACAGTACATCCTTATGGTCTGAGAAGTATGTGTTCCAGAAATACTTTTCTTGTAACCATTAAAAGTGACTTGGAGCGTGATTAAAAACCATGTAACACTATATTCAAATTAAACACATTGGTAATTAGATTCACATGTGTTTAGAGCAACACAATAAACCAGTATGCACACAAATATTTATATGATGAAACCAAAGTAAACAAGCAACAGCGGAAAGAGAACAGGATGGAAATTAAAACATTACAGTCTTTATACTTTACCACACAGTGCATTGACACTCATAAGAGGAGGTTAGTGTTCAGTGTTGCAAAGTATGCTACATTAGTTTATGAAGACTTAAAATCATCTGCTCTTGCAGCTATGGTGAAAACCACAAGTTGAAGTATTAGTAATTACAGTATCATCTAATGAAAAAGAAACCAGACCCAAAAACCCTGTTAAAATTTTACTTTTTTACTTGTTTGCCTCTACAAATCCCAGTAAATGTTTCAGTTTTTGCTCCAAGTCACTTTGTCTTACATCAGACCTGAGTGTTTTAAGTTCTATGATTTACTTATTTAGTGAGAGGAAAAGTTGAGCCATTGACAGCATAGGCCAGGAGATCCATGTAAACCTGGTGATCAGAAATTTGCACTCCACAATTTCCCAGGAATGATCTAAGGAAATGTCAGAACAAAAGAAAAAAAAAAGTTTTTTTTTTTCCTAAAAGCTCTCACTGTGAAGAAAACCAAAAAACCAAACCAATCAACCAACCACAAAAAAAATCCCAAATAAACAAACAAAAATACCTTTGGAAAGATCACTGTCCATGAAAGAAAACTACCTTCAATATTTTAATTTAAAAGTCATAAACTATATCAAGCTTTCCATCAGGTAATTTTCTTTTTATTCCCACTAACACATAAACACTACAATGAAATGCTTAATTGCTACAAAAAAAAATTTGCTTTGCTCTTGCCCATGCCCAAAAACCATGAGATGAAAGAAAATTCTAATCTGTATTACCTGCAGGAAATAGATTCCTAGGAATTCTGTATGCATATGCACATGTCAGATCCATGAAAATAAAATTAGAAAATGAATCCTGTTTGAGAGAAATGAGGAGCCTTTCAGTTTCAACTGAGTTCTTGTTTAGGTCTCCTCTTGGTGGTGTGAAGTTACCACCAGGGTGTTACTGCTGGTTTGAGAAATATGCAATTATATTGATCCAGGTTAGCATGATGAGCAAATATCACTCTGTCCCTTTTTTATAGGTTCCCCAAATTCAAACAGACTTTTTAAGAGTTAATTACAAAACCTTCAGAATAAACAGAATAATTTTTAAAGAGAGAGTAAAAGAAGCAGCATTCTTCCCAGCAGCCCCACATTTTGTCTTTGTCATGTAATGGAAAGAGATTGAAGCTGTAAAAAATAGTTATAAAATGTATTTGTCAATTTGTCAATTTTACAGCATTTGTGGTCAGAAGAATTTCCTCACACAAACTGTCAGGCTGCTGTTTGGAGTGAAATAGGTACAGAAGAATTTGAAGAGCCTTGATTATATTGTACATGTATTTCATGTCATAAACATATGAAACATTTAAAATATGGTATTAAATATGTAGCAACATTTCCTGGCACCGAAAGAACAAAGGTGTGAGGGAGGATTTTTTTAAAAAGCTTTTAAATAATGCTGGTAAGAAATGTCCCAACATGATAAAAATCCTGTCTTAGAATAAGTTCCCCATCATAGTATTCTCTTTGTTGTAGATACAGGCTGTACCTGAAAAAAGGCCTACTGGTTGCTTTGAAAAAAAGAGGTTTTAACTATTAAAGCTGCTACATAATTATTTTAACCATTTGGCAGAAAAGATGGTTACAGCTTAAGTGTTAAACAGTTGTTGATGTTTATGAACAACACTTTTCATCGACTGTAATAGTGACGTTGCTTAGAATTTAAAAGAACTTTATAGGTGTTTTTTAAAGAAGTAATCACCATCTTATCAACTATTCCCTGCTGCTTCCCTTGGCTTTCTAATAACTTTTCCTTGAGTAGGAAAAACTACCTGGCTTCCTTGTTACAAGAGGGAAAAGGAAGAAAACAGGAAAAAAAAGAGAAGAGGACTAAAGTTTAGAAATCATAGATAATAACCTCCTTATATAAAAGATTTCTTCTCACCATCAGCCACTCTTGTTCTGCCAGATGGATATTTCTGTTTCCTACATCATCCTTGTAAGTGGACTAGTCTTCCTCACAACTAAAGACAGAGCAAAAATAAAAAGAAAAAAAAAAAGTGGGAAGTGGGTCATACTTGGATCTCTCAGCAGTCATTTGAAAACCTTATGGAATAACAACCTCAATACTCAGTTTTCACTTGAAGATGCAACCCACAGAATCAATCAGAAATCTGATTCACCAACAAGTTCTGAAGCAGTCCCTAAATGCCTTACTGAAGAAATAGCTGGCTCAACTTCCAGTACCTTTCTCTCTGTATTTCCACACAACCTATTCCTTTAGCTTCAGGGAGCACCATGCCAAGGGCCTGCTCAATGTAATCCTAAGAACAAGGGGGAAAGAGTGCATGGTTTACCATCCTCTCCCAGAAAATCTCTCCCTCTGTGGCAGGAAGGAAGTAGCCTCAAAGAGCCAAGTACATTGGTAAGTCTGACTAACACATTGTCTGGTAAAGACAAAATACCAACAGCATGAGTTTCCGTTTGCCCTTAGAATTTAGGTGCTGAGGAAAAAAGATATTTTTTTCCTTTCTGCCTTAAGAAGTAAAATTCACTCAGGCTGCAGTGACTCCTGGGAGTTGTAGTATGTCTTTTTGTAGGCAGGCTCCTTCCCTCTGGGTCCACCTGGCACGGACGCAGGTAAACAAGGCAGGGCACAAGGTTCACTGGCGGCACATCTCATCAGGATACTAAATCTCATAGGAAGCACTTGCCTTTTTTAAATTTTCTTTGAGCTCAAGTATAAGAGATCACCTTTCCTAGCCTTGTAAGACATTTTTCTGCCTGCACATTGAAACTACAATATTGAAACAAATATATTACATATTGGTCTGGAACAAAGACAGAAATTTCAATTATTTTTTGGTCTTTAGCACTGACCCAAATTAGCCTTATTGAAGTTCTCTTTGTATAAGTGAAAAGTCTGATATTGCTTGTTTGCATCTTATATTGTACTACCCACTTTAACATTGCAGGCTGGATTCTCATTGGCATGGAAATATGGCATCCTCTCTCCTGGAAGGAACTAGCCTACTCAAAGTACTTTGTTTACATACATGGGACAAATCTCAGAAAGGGAAAAGATAACTTAGAAAATATTTCTCTGTGGTACTTGGAAACACAGTGATACTAGACGGAATATTTTTATTCGCCGTCTTTAAACAAATAGGAATAAAACAATGTTAAGAACTCACCCAAAAAAACAGTATGGCAAAAATTTTTGGATACTTTATACACAAGCTTAAATGGGGAAACTTAATCACTACAGCATAAATCCCTTTTTCCCAACATCTCCTGTGTGGAGCAAGCTGGATCAACAAGCAGTACTTCTTGCATGGTAGGTAAGGAGAGGCTAGAAGGGGCTGCTTGTAGCCATTCTCTACCAAGGAGCCCAGAGGATGCTGCAGAGGATCTAGTCTGCGATGCTGAATTACGCAGAAAGGCCCACGTGGCCTCTTTAGAGAGCTCTGCACAGCAGACATCTGCCTCCTCTGCTCTGAGCCCCGTGCCTGCTATGGTGGTGCATGCATTTGTTCCCACTGGTACTCTCTTTACCCTTCACTAAACATGCTTGCTTAATGCAGTCTTTCAGCCAGTGGAAAATAGGTCCCTTGAAGGCTGTCATTCCCTTTCGGTAACCCCCTGGAACAAAACAAAGAGGTGATCTGACTTTCTGCTCTCCAGAGTTCACTTGGGATCAATTCTAACAACTCTCATAATGTCGAGATTAGGCAGCTTTTCCTCCTCCTTGTTAACAAGGCAATGACAAAGAGAGAGGGAAGTCAATTTCCTTTTCAAATAAAACTAAGAAGCCACTCGGCAGTAAATACAAAAGTTGCAAGTATATAAGAGAAGTTTCTGACTGGTGAAGCTCTGCAGTACTTCTTACTGGAGGTACTGGCTTCCAGGCCAGGGGGAATCATCTTTAGGAAGCTGAAATTTGGATTCCATGGTCATTAAAGAGCAAATGCAAATCCCAGAAGACTCCTTCTCAAGGTTAAGCTGAAAGCTGCCCTTTTGAAACAGGCAGTTGCCAGCCTGACCACTGACCCTGTCATTTCTCTGGACAGGGACCTAAGCAACTGGGGAGCTGACGGGTCATCTGCCCTTCCTCGCAGTGCTAGCAGGCAGGACCTGACACCTCCAGACCCTGGCTGCTGAAATTTCCTCTGAGCTGACTGAAAAGCAGAAGGCAGACCTCAGAAACCAGTCTGGGTCAAATTTACTCTAAAGCAAAGTCCTCTAAGCCATGGGCTTTCAGGAAGGAATCTGGCTGAGTTGCATTGGACCTTCCCACTAGCGATCTCACCTGCATTCAGTGCCAGTAGAACATCCCTCACACTGCTCCCTTTGGTGTGAGCACCAATGGGTTTCCTCCCTGCCACCCAATTTACAAAGTGGCCTATATGGCCCTCCTGGAAAAGGGCTGCAAACCCTTGCTTGATTCATAGGAACTAGAAAACCATCAAAAGCCACACAGATATAAAATCTAACTGTTCTTAATTACTGAAGTGATTTCAGAAAAAAACCCAACCAAAAAAACCCCAAGATTAAACTAAACAAAACAACCACAACAAAACCAAAAAAACCACATGGACTATGGCCCCACTGCTTTGGTGGCTAATCTCATGCAGTAGCCACATAACCTGCTCTGCATGAGCCACATCCATACTAAGTTAAACAGGCAAGATATGAAAAAAACCCCAAATGACATGTTTCATGCACGTAGAAACTTACACCACTGCTGTTTACTCAACTGACCAGGTGGATAAAAACACCCATACTGCTTAAAATCTTTTTACCTTTAAGCACTCCTGATCAGTTATCACTGTAGTTCTGCATAAAGGACAATTGCATTCAAAAATTTTGTGGAACGTGAGACTAGATATTTTTGGAGAGGGACAGTCATTAATGCAGGTTTTCATCAATTAGTAAATCATTAAAATATATCTGATTTCAAACAGGCCCCATCAAAGTGGTCATTGCCTACTGTGAGATGAAAAGGGCTCCTGAAGGCAAGGCCCCATGGAAAAGATGAAGGTCCCTCAGGTTCAGCTGGAGAGATGTCCTGCAGATGGCCCTAGAGATACAGGAATGAGGAGGACACAGGCGGAACACAGAGTAAAAGTAGATGAGAAGGAGTCAAGCAGCTGTAAGTGATTCCCACACTGCAAAGACACTGACATTTTAGATAAACACTTAAAATAAACAACTCTTTCAAAATTTTGTTAAAGGCCAGCCACTAAGCCTAATGGCTCATCTTAAAAAAAAAAAAAAAAGGCAAAAAAACTAAAAGCATCAATTCTGACAACAAACTGTTTGATTTAAATTAAAGAGTAAAACATGGAGTCATTTTAGGTTAGTATCACCAGAGCAGAAAAATAAATGGATTTTCTGAGTCAGAAAATGGTCTTACAAGAATTTTGGCTTCATGGTTATGACCAGTTCCCACTTCTTTGAGCAAATGTTCAGGCAAGACCATAATATTTAAAAGGGCAAACACTGAATGCAAGGTAAGAGGTCAGTTTGGTATTCCTGTGAGAAGAGCCAATCACAGCAGCTGCCCATCAGCTAAACAATTTAAACACCAAACCCCCAAGTTCTCTATATCTTCCAGTGTCTTGGGATTTTCAGGTCATTCTGGGCAAAAGACCAGTGTTTTTGGTTTTTTTTTACATAAAGCAGAAGCAGTATCAGCAACGTCATCGAGTGAATAATCAAGGAAAGGCCACTTGGCTCAGCCTTTTAAACAAGAGGCACCAAATGGCAACTTTGCTGTCCCAGGTAGGGTCCCACAGATTTGTGGCTGGTACCAGAATCTTTTTACGTAAACAAAACACACTCAAAAGGCCATTACTTGTGAGTATTAGCAGTACAGCCAGTGCTGCACACCTCAGCTACCTGCAGGTGCGGCTGGATGCCACTGACAGAATCAGACACACAATAGTGTACTTAATTATCTGGGGACATAATGCAGCCTGAATTTTTAACTCGTTTGTGCCCTTTTCTCCTCAGAATTATTACCCAAGCCTTCACACAGTCACAATTCCAGTTGTGTTCCTTTTACCCCTAAGTCAAGAGACAGCACTATTGTGGCATGTGAAAAAGTTCTGAGTATATTGCTTGAACAATTCTTGGAACTGCCACACAGGAGATAAAACCTGAGGTTTCTCTGGCCTTCTCCTTTCAATGAAGCTCACAATGGTTAATCCAGTATTGTGTTGATTTGGATGTATGGTAAGTAGGGGACTAATTGACTGAGAATCACTGTATAAACCTAATTTTAAAGGGATTCATGTTAGAAATAGATTGAAAGAGCATTAAAAATTGTCTTTTATCTTTTCTTCATTACATTCCAAATACCTGATCACATTTACCAAATGTTTTGGAAAGAAAAATTGTCGTATATTTCAAAGGAAAAAAACAAAAACCCTAAAACCAAGGAAACTGAAAGAAAAAACCCAAAATACCCTACCAATATGCCAAACCCAAAATCTACCAAAAACACCACAGAAAAAAACAAAAAACAAAACAAGCAAACAAAAAAAAAAAAAAAAACCACAAAGAAAAGGCAATCAGTTCTGTAAGATTTATTTCATTCAGCATAGCAAGAATTTTATTCCTGTGATAGTTTAAGTTACATAGCGAATTAGCAGGAAGAGGTCAATTTCTCTCCCATTTGCAATAAGAATAAAAGGTATTCTCTAACTAAGTGCTTAAAACACTGAATTAACTGACCCAACACATTTAAATTTCCAGACCAAACTTTAACACTTTCTCAAGGACTAAAATTATTACGATTAATTATCAGACTAATTTATGGTACACACACTCACTCTGTAGGAAGATAAATGGTCCATCCTTTCTTATATTTCACAGTGACCACCTCCCACAGAGAGATATTTTTAAAACACTATTCTTAACTTCTTTTTTTTATAAATTGCATACACATTTAGTAGTTTGCACTGTGTATGAATTGCATTTTCCTATATGGTAAGCACCAGTAAAATGGGCAGATTTTTTTATTTCTCAAAAAATTAAAAAGGGCTGGTTTAATTCAGTCTCTTTTTCCTGTTCACACATACCATATCCCATTAAAATACAATGCATTATTAATCATATCAATGTTACAAAATAGTCTACTGAATAATATGTGTTTATAAATGTTTGTTCAGGAACATGTTTCTAAGATCCAGTATTTTGCCTTTTTCTGATGATTCTAAAAGGCTTTTTCTACAATGTTTTAACCATGAAGCTTTGGGAATGAAAAAAATTACTAATATATAAATTCATTTTTGATTTCCAACAACACTTCTTTGATTATGCTATAAATGCAACTGTGTGTTGGAAAACATATAAGAATGAATAAAATCACAATTAAATTAATAGAACTAAAATTTATAATGAATCTGGAATATTGAAACAGCATACCTACAGCTTTCAGTGTTTCTAAGTAAAATTTTTATTAAAAAGTTCCATATTTACAACATTTTATATGCCATTCAGAAAGTGAACCAAAGGCTAATCATACTTACCAGCCAAGATAATTTGCAGAAGCTAGAGGTCTAATTTTTAACCAAATTTATCATTATTCAGCCTACAGATTCCGATCTTGACTAATATATTTACTTCTCCTTAGGGAATTTTTAAAGTTTTGGAAATTTTGGCCATTTGAATATGTACTTTCTCTAAAATTTACAGTATTAAAATGTTATGACTATTTATTCAAGATCAAGATTTGAAGATTTTTTTTATATTTTTGTCTGTGATGAGGAATTTGGAATGGCTGCTTTGGATAGATCACAACTCACGAGCATTCAGCCTTTGGGAAAATGCATATAGGAACTTATTTTGGGAAATGTATTCATATATTATGCTCAGAAGTAAATAAACACATTAATGTGTGGAAAAAAAAGCACTTAGGTCTAACTTCAGTATCCAAAAATGAAACACTATAGGAAGTAAATAGTAAAACCATTCTGGATTTTTAGTTGTTTGTTTTATTGTGGTTTTTTTTGTTTTACAATTTCACAGGTGTTCTTTCAAAAAAGCACTGTCCAGCAAGATAAAGAGGGCTGCAGAAGACATCTGTGATAAACCATGAAATAAATGCTTCAGGAATCCAGTAAGCTATGGGAAAACCATCAACATTTCTGAACCCTGTAATTTTGTCATAAGCTCCCCTTTTAACAGACACTTCTATTTCTCGCTCCTTGGTTTTTCATGATAGTGCTCAGTTGGCAAATTAATTGAATTTGCAACAGAAGGTAAAGGAAACAATATTTTTTGTTGTGGTAAGATGTCTTTTTGTTCCCTTTCTTTAGGAGGATCTCTATACATAATTAACTGTTCATCACCCTCCAGTTGAAGTGCTAAAATATTTGAATCCCCTTGTTCAAAGTCTCTCAGTTATCATATGGAGGAATAACCATTATAAAAGTACATGAAGAAAAAAAACAGACCTGTGACCAATTTTTGGTTGGAAATAAGAAAGAAAAAATTCAAACCATTCTACAAATGGAAAATTTCAACATACGAATGGTTCCCCTACTAGAAGAGTTTATGAAGTATTTGTGCACAAACTTCTTATAAACCAATTTTCACATCATCTGTGGTAAAGATATATGCCAGTTAGGTGAAAAACTGTATATACTCCTTTCTAAAAGCAGGTCATGTGGATTGTACTTATTAAATAATTTCCTTTTTTTCCCCCTCTAGAAATATTGTTTGAGACCATCCAAGAAGTCCTAAAATTTCCAACACAAGAGCAGGATGGCAAAAGTGCAAAAATTAATTAGATTACACTATCTAAACACTTTGTTATGTATATGAAAATTAGAGAAATACACACCTACATATGTGAAGTCAAGATTGTTCTCAGCAGCAAATTTATGAGATGTCTAAACCTATTAATAAGTTCTAAGGAACAGCCTTAGGCAGTGATTATGCACTATTCATTTTGCTGCTTAATACTGCCTGGAGATGGTCATCCTCACCAAGATCAAAAGTCTACTTTGAGATGTATCTTTACTTTGAAGGTAGATAGCAGTAAATCCTTGCATAGACTTTTTTTTTTTTTTTTTTTTTTTTGCATTTGTTTGTTTGTTTGTCTGTCTGTTTTTTTAAGAGGGAGAGGACACAAAACTGTCTTCCAGCTTCTGCAATGTGAATTCAGCCAGTCTCAACTCAGCAGCTCCCCCCCGTTTCTTTGGTGGCCATTTTGGACCCCTTTGGTCGGTGCTCACTTTTCAGACCTTGTTGCCCATGGACAGAATCACCACTGCACTCATGTAGCACTCACTCCGTCCAAGCAAAACTGAGGGTTTGTTGCCTTCATATAGCAGTTTCTAGTGTCAGTATTTATCTGCTATGAAAGGACAACAGTAGTATGATAGAAAGTGATATCATCATCACTTTCTAGGCAGTTTTTTCAAAGTTACCCCAAAAAGTCTTTCCCAAAGCTTGGACACCTACTGTGACCAAAAACTGTGAGAGAAATGTCAGGGAAAAGATTTTTGTGCCTACTGAAGTCTTCACATCTTGCTTTTCTAAAATCAGTTTGATTAAAATGAACTACAGGTACAAACATATTTTTCCTTGTGATCACATTGAATAGTTGAAAATACTACCTTGAAAAAAGGAGGCCAGGCCTTCACCTAATAAGACATGATTTATTATAACACAGAAAATTCAGTCTGCTGTAAATGTTAACACTGCAAACAATTTCTATACTAATTTTTACAGATTTCAGTCTTCTAATCCCTGAATATATCTATATTTTTTATTTCAACAATTGTAATTGTAACAGCCATTCCATTTTCAAAAACTGTAAAACCATTGTTTTAACAGAGGCTATTGATAGGCATGTATCTGTGGCCAATATAGATGTGATTTTCTGAGATAATTTTTTTATAATTTTCTATAGGACTATAGTTTATTATTCTATATTTCTATTATAATTACTATATATTATACTATTATATATTAGATTACTATACTATTATTTCTATAATTTTCTAATGGTTGAAAGACACTATTTATGACAGCAAGAATAAAACATATACAAGATGATAATTTTTTAATTCCAAGGATTTTTTACATTTTACATTACATAAGCACTTTTTGACAGCTCACAGTTTGAAATTCTCACAAAGGAATGATAAAAAGCATTATATATATATAAGTTTACAAACAGTCCATTCAAATTCAGTTCCTAGGAATCATGCCTGCTCTAGGTATCTTAAAAGTGAAAGGAGTACCATGAAAATGAATGCAATGTTATGTCAAACAATGTAGAATTTCTATTTTGATCATCAAAAACCTGATCTATTTATTGCAAGGATTTTCTGGTTTCTTTGTCTTAAGTCTATGATTATACTCTTCTAGTTAAAGAAAATTTCATCCTGTTGCACAAATATTTTAAAATCCTCTCTAAGGAAAGTATTTAATTTTTCAGAAAACCACTTATTACTAATATAGTTCATAAATACAACCTGAAGATAAAAGTCAATAAATCCTTTTTACTACTATACTTAAACCTAAAAAAAAAAAAAAGAGAGGAAAAAAATCAAGGTGCTTACATTATTTCCTTTATACTTTTGGAAGAGGAAAATGGGTGAAGCAAACAGTTCATAATAGAGATAAGGTAAGAAAATATAGACCTGAAATAAGCAAAGTTCATGAAAACAGTTAAGTAAAACGGATAGCACGGTAGGGACTGAATTAAATTTTTAAACGCACACAATAGAATACCTGTATAACACAAGTGATTTCCTTCTTACAGTCATAAATTCAATGTACAGAAACAATGCATTGCAGAATGATGCACTTTATAGGGCTTTTTTCTTCACTTCTTAAAATATAGAACTATTATGATTCTCTTGTGTGGATGATAAATCCAGCTCAAAATTCTACCCACTGTGAGTTCTACCAAAACACAGTACTGAGAATGAGCTGTGAGAGAATGAATTATGATGTACCAGTGGTTTGTGCAGTGTGTGTGTTGAAGACAGAAAGAAGAGAAGGAGAAAGGAGGGCACACAAAGAAAAAACACAGTGTTTAAAAGGTAATTTTTAAAAAACCATGATAATATTAGAGGAAATATAAAATATTTTTAATGAATTAAAATCTGAACCTTATAAAATTTTAAATAAGCTACAAGTGGAAAGTACTGTATAAATAATAAAAGATATAGGCACAACCTCAGGTTTCAGCTTTGGATACTGACATTAATAAAAATTATTCCTTAAATTGTTTTCTCTAAAAGCAATAACACCATTAAGATCACCACAGCTCCTGTGTGTTGCAAACAAAAGGATTTCAAGACTTAGTTAACTCTGAGACCTCTGAAAGACAAATAGTTGGATCTAAAAAAAACCTACAAACAAAAAACCCAAAAGAAATAAAAATAGGATAATGGGTGGATACTCAGTAACTGAAAATATTGCAAACATTAACAATTTTAAAGAGTATTTGAGCAGGAGGGACTTAAAATCCTAAAAACACAAACCACTTGAAACACTCCAGTAATTTTCAATTGCTTTGCAATGTGCAAGCAAGGAACCTTGATCACTTTCACAATGAAACACTTAAGCTCTCTGATAATTTTATACCCTTATAAGCCACATATTTCTGGAACCCCATCATTTCCTAGCTGAAGTGGTTTTAAAAATATGTGAAGTGCTCCAATAATTTTAAATTATTCTGTGCAATGCAAGCTCAGAACCCTGATCACCTCAAAATTTAAGAGCTTATAAAAATTTGAAGTAGTCCAATATTTCTGAATGATTGGGTATTGTGATTTCACTTGTTTTATAAAGTGCTTCCATTTGCAAGGCAGTCTGGTGATAAACTGAAATACAGCTGTTGGCTAGCAAATATAGCCATGTAAAAATGTAATATTAAAAAAAAAATAATCAGAGAGTATGCTCCTGCCCCTCACAAAAATCAGAACTCAAGCAATACTAAGAAAAGGAAAATGTATCCTGAACCCCTAGTTCCAATCAAAGGAAAAAAATCTGCCCCAAAATTTCAGTCACAAACTACTTGTACAGAAACAGCTAACATATGAAAATTTACAGACCATACAATACATCAAATACTGCACTATTTCCAGGAGAGTTATAATTATTCATATGCCTAATAGTCTTTCCAGATCTATTTTGTGAGTATCTGTAATGAATATTATTTGATCATCTTGTCAAAGTGTAAGGTACTTACACACATCTCACTTTAATATGTGCTGTCTGGATTTTTTTCTGGGTTATTTTTTCATTTAATAAAATCAGACAGGAATATTGTCACTTATCAACAGGGTAATAATGAAAAATATATTTTATTTCTGCCATCAGTTCTACTCAAAAATACACTGGTTTACTGAAGCAAAAAAAAAAAAAATTCTTATTTATTGAAGTTTTTTAGATGGTTTACTATTCTGGAAGGGCTTGGATTTTAACTGATAATGCATGTGGTTTTGGGGTGCTATCTACCAGGTTTATGCCTTTATGGAAGGGAAAGGGAGGCTTCTGTACATTAAATTCATAATCTATACAAAAAAATGAGCCCCTATAGTAGGAATTTCAGCAGTGTTTGTCAGCTTGCAGTTCAGTGGGTTCCCATGTACACTCAAAAATATATTTTGCAAAATATTAATCTCACATTCAACATTCACTGTTCTCCTTTATACTTGCCTTTCCCTCCCGTCTTCTGCACATATAGAGCAGGATTTCAAATTAGAGGGTTCGCAGACTCAGTGTTGTATTTTTCATTAAGTTCCCAATTAATATTTAGCTAAAGTCTGGCAGTGGACAGCAGGTTCCTTTCACAGTAGAGCAGTGCCTTCAGAAAAGACAGACTATCTGCTGAAGAGGCAGGGAAAACTGAGAAGTTGCCATGATTCCTGCCCTTTCCACCCAATGCCAGGACCTATTATGATCATTGGCAGTCATTTTGGTTAATGCAATGGTTTTGCTGTTGTATCACTTTCTGCGGAGCCTGAAATCCACTCAGCAGGGTGACCCACTTGTCTGCTAAGGTGTGTGTATATAACTTCGATTAGGATTAAGGGTAGTAATGTTCAGCAGTGGAAAAACAGCTAATAAGGTAAGTAACCCTTGAAGCAACTCTTTTCTAAACATTTCCACAACTAGGTCATGAATTCATTCCTTCTCAAAGAAGCAAGGGAAGACACTGACATCAAACAGAGGCCCTCCTAAGCTACTTCAGCAAAAAAGGCTAATCATCAAATTGAATGAACCATCCAGACTTCAACAGAACTCTTGTATCTGAGGAAATTTATCATCTCCCATAAATAGCACGCCTCCTATATTTTTAGCAGTAGTGGCAAATAAAGGAGGAAGAAAACAATCTATATGTCCCCTTGTATGAACAAGCAGAAAATGATACCAAGTAATTCTTCTACTAAATTGATATCCAAATGTTCTATCATGGCAAAAAAAAATCGTAAAAAGCTCAGGAATTTTTCTTCAGGTAACAAAACTAGAAAGAAAATACATCTTTTTTTTTAAAAAAAATAAAAAAAATTATTTATTACTTTTTATTACTATCAGCAACAAAAGTATATGTTTTGTGTTTAGCTCTGCCTTCTTGGAGTAAGAGAAAATGAAACTTTATTTCAGGAATTCTTGACATGACTCAATAATAAGATTTTTTTGCCCAAAGTTTGCAAAAGAAGATTTACTCATTAAATGTCCCCAACTTCTTTTGCTTGGCCCCAGCTTTAAAGGGCAGAATATCTTGATTATTTAGAGAGGTGTAGGAACTCAATTACTATTGGAATGAAATTTACTTTAAGCCTCTAGATGTGTATTTTCAAACCTGGCCAAAAGTACAAGAAAAGAAAGGTTGTTTTGTTCTCCATTTTACCCTCGAGGTTTTGCACATCTCTGTTCTCTCTTATGTGTTGACTGATAGTGAAAGATAACTGAGTTAAGAGAGGCAGGCTGTAAAAGACACAGCTAAACTTAACAGAAGCAATAGAAAATACAAATAATCTGAGCAGGGAAGGCTCTTTTAAATAGAGATTTCAATCATCATGATTTAAGGAACTTTGATTTGGAATATGTTGGATCTGACATGCCATCAGGATGACTCATTGTGCTGAAATACATCATGTTTCACTATTATTGCATAATGTGACATATTGATATAATCAGATGAATTGTCAAAACAAGATGTCAAGTATGTGAAATTCAAATTAAGCAAAGTTTGGAAAAAGTCCTCAAATGGGACTACATGTTATTACTTTAATTACATATTTTACTCCATCTTGAAAAGCAGGTCTTTCTATATTAGTGCCTCCTTGGACTTGTGTTTAGAATGTCTTGCCTTAATTTAGTCACACATTTTTGCTTTGCAGTTTACATTTGCATGGCCACCTGACCAGAGAATACTCTCTCGAAGTAAACATATTTCCCACAGGAGAATGGGAAAGTCCTTTACCTTCCTTAATTTCTCATCCTTTTTGTTGTCTGGAAAGCAATTTTTTAGTTTGGCTGTTTGAGTTTTTATGAGTGTCTCAAAAATGTACTAATGTCTATCACCTCTAGAAGAATGCGGTAAGTGACCCTGCTTGAACAGGGCATTGGAAAAGATGATGGCCAGAGGTCAATCCAACCTCAACCATTCCATAACTCTGTGAAAAATTGTTGCTTTAACTTTGAGTCTCCATCTGTTTCTAAAATCTTTGTAAACATTTGAAATAGCTGAGTCTAATCTGAACCCCATTGCAGAACCAGATGTAGCTGATACACCCCTTCCATACACACAATTCTTCATTAGTCATAAGAACAGTCAGACGGATATGGAACAGACTCCTGTTCAGATCTCAGTATCTGTGGCCTTTAACTTTGCCTAGTAGTTATAAAGTTTAAGGCTGCAGTACTACTTACAAAACTTCCTACATTCATAAGAAGTGCTAGTTTCAAAAGAAACAAATACATTTTTTGGGCTAGAAAACAGAGAGAAGTCTACACTATTCTCAAATGCTGTTACTCCTGCAAGAAAAGACTCTTTCCCAAAGGAATCACGGGTTTGTAAAATGTAATACAAGATGTCCGGTTTCCTGGAGTTACAGAGGTTTTGAACATGCTTTAGAACTCCTCCATTGTAATCCTTGTCCATGTCAAGACTGGTTTCCTCACAGAGAAGTTCCCCAGCTCCTGCTCACTGGGGCAGGATGCCTCCCCTTAACTGACTTAACAGTGAATGGAGTGTGCTGCTTTTACTCTAGAGAAAATAAAGGTTAATCCACAGAACAACTCTCTCACCTCAGCCCTCCTGTTAAAATGCTAGGTAACATCACACCACTACTACTACTACTACTACTATTGTTGTTGTTGTTTATATTATTGCTATTATTATTTTCTGAACAAAATGTAGCAGAGCCTTAACAAAAACAGCAAAACTGAAAAACTTTCTTGTATATAAATGAGCTAAAGTATTTGGAAGCATTATGTTTTGAATGTTTAAATTCATAAGGGGGGGTTAAAAAGAAAAAATCAACAACAAATACCCCAAAAGGATATTGAAAATAGTTTATTGTAGTTTATTGCTGAACTATAATACAATTTCCATGCTGAAAGAAAAAGCTCCCTATACTGAAATACTACTGGTTAATTCAAATCCTGCCTGAAGCATGGCACACAGTAATAATGATGACAGCATCTAGTCCAATAATACAAAAATCAATAGAATGCATTGAACTGCTATCCAAAGCAAATCTAGAATGTCATTTGGTTGATTATTAATTAAATTGGCACCTGCTAAACTAAATACAAATGAACTAAATATCAACAAACTTTATTTTACATGGAAAATTAAAAGGTTAGGTAACTATTATATGGAGCAAGAAAAGAAGTAGAGTTTTTGATGTTACTAGCATAGAATCCTGACAATTTTTATGCCTTAGGCTTTGAGATATTTAAAGGAAAGAAAAGGTGATTGTATAAATTGTATAAGTATAGCTTTTGAAAATGGTCTTTTAATTCTTATTGATCAGAACCTTGGCATTCAAAGTCTAATTATACTAAAAAACTCTGCTATATACCCAGTGTACTCAGAAATCATTGCCTGAAATTAATCAACACTACAAGCACACCACTCCTAATTACAAAATGATCTTTGTAGTGCTTCTTACACCATTTGTTGATGCTCTTAAAAATGACTTGACAAACCTTAAACCAAATCATAATTTCCAGGTGACATTTTTATTGTTTCATTTATGATACATAATGAAAGTGTTCCACAAAGCAGTCAGGCAAATAATAAGAATGTAAGAATTCCCCTAGAAAGATAAGTTTTGCTTCAAGTTTCTTAAAAAATTGGAAAACAATCCAGAAATGTTTCTTTCTAATCCAAGATTACCTACTTCTGGAAGACTTTTTTCTGTAAGTTATTTTTGAGGTCTCTTTGCAAGTCCAGGTTTTGAAGCCTATTTCTAATAGTCTAGTAATACCACAGACTGTGGTTGCCTAATACTTATCTTAAAATGTTGCTTTTTATGAAGATACTAACTATGAAGGCTAGGAGCTTTCTACAACTTAAATAGGAAAATTTCCTCTCAAATAAGAGTTTTAAATCTGGTTTAATATAGAGATATTCCTTCTTACCTCAGTGACGAATAGATGGAGTTGTTGCCTACATCAGTCTAATGTATTTTATTTTCTAATATAAATATCATATACTTACATAAATTATATAATAATTAATATAAATAAATAACCTGATACTGAATTTTTAAAACATTATGAGTAAAGCTAATTTCACAGGGTGCTGTTCAAATAGAACAATGATTTCCATGTGGCCTATGTAAAATAACTGAATTAGATCACACTTATCACCACAGTGTATTCACATACATGCAGCACCACCACTGGGGTTTTTTGATGTTTTATTTTAGTTCAGGCACCAAGAGCTTTGCTAGCTTTCATCATTGTGTGGGAAAAAGGAAAGTAAGTGAGCATGAAAATGTAGTTAAAAGAGAAATTAAATCATAATGCACCAGATATGGAAAAATATTTTTATGAGCTATTTCAGAATTTCTTCCAGTAAGAATTGGTATTATTTTCCAATAATTTTGACACCTTTTCTGAAACATAAAATAATGTGGCCCTTAAGGGCCAAGGACCTAAGGAGATACAGTGAAATGGTGGAAACAGATGACTGCAAATTTTTTGAATTATATCTGGCAGAACCCAAATCACAGTCTAAAAAAAACAATTTATTCTTGAGGCTGCAGTTAATAGGGCTTGACTGAGACAGTAAGTCAGTTATCCCAGCTGTTTCCCAATCTTTTACCCTTTGATTATACTTAAAAGATAGATAAAAATATGGTAACAAACATTTAGTTATGTTCGCAACTATTTTTTCTACACTGAACATTGAAGTATGTGGAAGTAGTCTCATTGCTCATGCTCTGGACACCCTGTCCACTCTACTCCAGCTGCTGTTACACCATAAACTTGAATTATTCCAGTGCAAAGCAAAAAAAAATAATTCACAAAACACAAAGCAAAACCAAAAACCATACATTCAGCTCCCAGAGTCATTCAAGCTCTAGGACATTCAGTTTAATCTTCTGTACAGGTGTTTCATATTTCTTATACACCCATTTAAAATATTCAGTGAAGTAAGTAATGTTTCCCTCAATAGAAGGTTATTTAGAAAAAGCAGCACATTGTAAATTCTCTTCCTAGTATTCCAAGAAAAAGTTGATGCAGTAAACTTATAGTTCTAAATTATTAATATCCTATGACAGGTGTGCCTTTAATTGCTGAATACAAAAACTAGGTAATTTTAATTGAGCCACAAATTTGCAAACACATTGACTACCCCAAATCCCTGGCTACTCAAAATTCTGTTTCCTGTGTCTTCAGACGATTAGTTGTAGAAAAGCAAGTGCAAGTATAGTCTCCTCTTCAGATTTGGCAAAAAAAAAAAATCGTCAGTCTGGTAAGAGACCAACAAATTCCTTCACCTTTTCTTTTTTAAAGATGTTTATCCCAGAAACCTTGGGAAAGGCATTGCATAATCTCTGACACAGTTCATCAAAACCATACCTTTAATCTGACTATTCTAAAAAACAGTAACGGAATCTTTCTGCCTTCACAAAAATTTCTCAGTCTTTAAAGAATAACTTCACAGAATGGATCATTGGTTAGTTAGAGAATGGTGCCAACAAAACCAAGGTTGTGGATTTAATCCCTGCACAGGCCATTTACTCAAGAGCTGGAGTTGATAATCCTTGTGGGTTTATTCCAACCCAGAATATTCTGTGAATCTGGTCCAACCTCTCTCCTTAAGCAGGGTCAACCCAGAGCACATGGCACAGGACTCTGTTGAGAGGGTTCTTGAATACCTCCAGTGAGGGAGACTCCACAAACTCTGTGGGCAAAGTTCTAGTGTACCATCATCCATAGAGTAAAGAAAATCTTCCTCATATTCAGATATGCATTAGTTTCTTGTTGCGTGTGTTGTGTCTTGTCCTATTTCTTGGAAGCATCAAGAGCTTGGCTCCATCTTCTTGACATTCTCCTTTTGGATACTTACAGACATTGATGAGGTCACATCATCTTTGTCGCCCAATGCTGGTCCTGCTCCAAAAGTCCCATGTCTCTCTTATCCTGAGGAGCCCAGCACTCCAGAGGCAGCCTCACTAAGGCTGAGTGGAGGCACAGGATCACCTCCCTTGATCTCTTGGCAATGCTCTTCCTGATGTACCCAATGGTACCATTGGCCTTCTTGGTGACAAAGGCACTGCTGTCCTATGGATAGCTTGTTATGCAACAGAACCCCCAAGTCCTTTTCCCCAGAGCTTCTTTCCAGCAAGCCAATTCCCAGGCTGTGCTGGTACAGGGGATGATCCCCTAAGTGTAGGACCCTGCATTGGCCTTTGCTGAGTTTCAGAATGTCCTTCTCTGCCCATCTGTCCAACCTGTCCACGTCCTTCTGAAGGGCTGCACAGCTCTCTGGGGTATTTCCCACTGCTCCCAGCTTTGTGTCATCAATGACACTCCTGAGGAGACATCTGTCCCTTCATCCAGGTCACTGATGAATAATTTAAACAATACTGGCCCGGTATTTAACCTTGGGGACACTACTTGTGACAGACTCCAACTAGACCCCGTGCCACTGATTGTAACTCTCTGGGATCTGCTGTTCAGACAGATCTCAAACCACCTCACTGTTCTCCTCCCTTTTTTCTTCTTCTAACTCTCTTCTCACGGAACATAACATCCAATGAGTTTAATGGCTTTCTATGTTCAGTGGACTAAGTCCATGCTGTGATAAGTGACTGTATGTTGTATTTACTCTTTTGCCAAAATTCCTTAATTTTCTTGTGTTTGCCAGTACACTTATGTGTATTTTTACTTCTTGAAAATATTTGATTGCTATTTGCTCCACTCAAAAGAACATTGCTTTAGGCCTAGGTTTGAATGACTGGGATGTAACGAGTGCTGCTGACATACGACCGAAAAAGCTGTTCTAAGTGGTTTCTAAATGCATGCTGAGCTCTTGACCATGGAATCATTTGAACTTACTTGCATATCATTCTGATATTCTTGTATTACTATTTTGTTGAATTTCTCCATGTTATTTACTCAAAGAAGAATGCCTCTGAACCACACTCAAAAGTTTTCTTAAATCTTGTGTCAGTGATGCCCTGCAAAATTCTTCCTGACACCTGTTTCAGTGGTTTTAGCTGCTTAGAAGAAATGGCAACGGCCTTTCTATCACATATACAGATTATGATAACAAACGAAAGGCAATTTTAACAGAAAACATAGATCAACAAAGAAAGAAAAGGCTACCATCTGGAACGACTGTTAGATCTTTGAAGCCTAAATCCTTTAAAATTTCATTATAAGTATGACTGTTGTTTTTGGGGGGATAAACGCACGTGAGATTTGGCCAAAACTACTGTTATCTGAAGGCACTTGGCCGTCTAGAGTTGCTTGATCATTCTGACATGCTTAATTCTAGTGTGCTTCAACTTTCTCATTTAAATATCTCTTCCCATCAATCATTAGTGCTTTCCTTCCTGGGTCATTGAGAGCATAATACTTCATTGTGTCAGCTGAAGGTGTGCTGACCTACTTTTCCTGGTTAATTTCAAGGGTAGGATCAGATGTTCCATTGCTTTAGTAATTGATCTAGAGATAGATCTTTACTAGAGCACCCATGACATGGTCTGAGGGGCATTCCAGGCATCACTGACTTCAAGGTCATAACTGAAATGAAAAATTCTCCAATCAATTAGGTAACTTGGCTGCAAAGTTTGTTCCTGGAAATAATTCTCTTATAAACATACTGCTTTTCTTAGATAAAAATTGGGGTTTAATGCAGGGGATCATATGAAAATTGCTGCTACCTTTTGGTGTGTAGTACTGCTTTAATGTTAGTGACCCCCTAGCCATTTTAATTTTACATACTTGTGATAACTAACTTCTGCAAGTGGAAAGACACAGTGATAAGTGACAAGGTATAAAGCCAAAAAGATAGAAAGGTGCTAAAACAAAAGAGTTATCAGTGACAGTAAAACCAATAGTTCACTATAGAAGGTGCAAAGAAACAATTCCAAACAAAATAATCTCTCAGGAGCAGACTTCTAAACTTCTAAAAAGAGATACACTATTCAGTTCGTTCACACTTCCTTCCTCTGGAAAACCAGAAAATTTGATATTTCAGGTTGGACTCTGAAGTGTGGTTTCATAAAGTGTTACTTCATTGTGCACACTCCCACAGGTAGAGGATATACACATCTGCCAGACAACCTCCAGATCTGCCTGGATTTTGAAAATAGTCTCATATTAATACCAGAAGGGGGAAATATCTCTCCTGTACGTGACTATAACCTGCACAATATGATTCTCATAAATACTAGATAATGTACAAGTAAAATGCAAAGTGAGATGTATTTTATGTAGCTTCTGAAATGTATAGATATTTAGCTTTTGATTTTCACCTATTTTCTATTATTCCAGATAATGCACATAATACAGTCATGGAAAAGACTGAATTCATGCAGTGTCTAAGTTAAAAATAAATGGCATAATTCACACAGATAAGTACTTCTTGCAGTTCTTCTCCTATATTAGTTGGCCTGTTCAGAAAATTGATCATTTTTTTAACTACTAAAATTTTCCTTTTAGAATTAATATCTCTATAAACTAGTGGCATGTTTCAGCTTTGAAAACCCTGTTTGCTGAACAATAATAATAATAAAATCTAATAATAATTACTTTATTTAAATCCTTATATAGAAATACATATTTGTGTCTGTACAAAAAAAATCCACTATATATTCGCCAGAAATGTTATAGTTTACTTAATGAACAATTTCTATTAAAACCATCATGAAAAAATTTCTTTTTCGAAATCTACTTTAAAAAATCAAAATAAAAGTTAATATTTTAAGAAGTATATTCAGGTTGTTTGCCTTCGAATACAGTATTAAAATTATTATGAAATGTATTCAAAATCAAAGAATTTCAAGTTTCTACAAGTTTTGTTCATGCAGTCTGTTAATGGAAACAAAAGCTATGTCATATGCAACCAATCAAAATAACTCAAGTTTCTTATACTTACAATATGATAATCCCTACAATCAGTTCACAGACAATCCTGTGGTTGAAATATAGTCACATAAAACTTGGTTGAATAAAACAAACATGACATAATAAAAGAATGCTAAATTGAGTATGGAGTGCTTCATCTAGTGCATTTGAAATCAATTGCATTATAAATATACAATTATGAATAAGAAATATTTCTGGTTTATATACATTCATATTTTGTGATGTCATTACAGGGTATTCAGAGGTTTCTTATGGTAGACACTAATGAACAGCTTTAATGAGACAATTATCTTCCACTTTATTGAGAATTGAAAAAGCAATATCAACCACCACACAGAAGACAGACACCTGTCAGTAGTATCAGAGCATTTGCAAAGATTTTCTGGGGACTGACAAAAAGGACATGAATTTCTGCAACATTTTGCTTTGCACAACTGTCTGAGAGAAACAGAAAAAAATGAAACAGAGGGATTGCCAGGGACAGGAAAAGCTCTGTAAATGATAGCCCTGAGAAAGAATAATGGAGAATGATTGACGGCAGTGAAAATAGGAAAAAAAACAGTAATGGTTTTTAAAGAGATCATTTCTATTTTTATGATTCCTACAGTATCTAAAGAAACAGTTTTTATATCTAAGGACCCAGATCCATGAAAAGTGACTGAATTCTCCAAAGGAAGATGTGTCTTCACTGTATTATCCCCACTGGAATAACAACTAATACTGATAATTTTGCTAGTCGCTCAGGATAAGTCATGTAATTTTGTAGATGAAAACTTTCCCTGCAAAATTATTCATGTGTATAGAGTTAACTAATTTTATACTTTTTCAGAAATTGCAGATGATGAGCACCTAGACTTTTTTTTTTTTAATCTCCCAAAAAGAGTAAACTGTCTTTCTTCATTAGCAGCAGGTGAAGCAATCACAGTTCATTTTGTGTAGAACATGACATAATTCCTATTTAGCTTCCAGAAAGTATAGAGCAGATGATATGAGATCCTGACTTGCACCTTCTACAAATCAGAGTTGCTGAATATCTGATAAATTTTAGTATGAATTCTGTTTAGACCTCTGTAGCAACTGAGTAGAAAAATCAAAGAATCATGAAATGGTTGAGGTGGGAAGAGACCCCTAGACCAATCCCCCTCCTCACACAGTCTCAGTTACAGCAGACTGCCCAGGACCCTCTTCAGTCAGGAGGAGACTCAACAACGTCTCTGGGCAGCCTGTCCCCCTGTTTGACCACCCTGTTGGTGACTATCCAGCCAGACTTCACCTTTGCGCTGGTGATCAAATATGTCAACAGTACAAAAGGAAAGAAATAGCACACAGAGACACAAAAATGATACACACATACACACACACCCCGACAATGTATATGTATAATTTTTTTTCAATTTCCTTAAATACATTGAGCAACATAACAAAAAAAAAATTTTACTTCACTAATGAATGTCTAAATATTGTCTTAGCAGTTAGCAAGGGGACCTTACTAGCTTTAAAACATTTACATTTTATGATTTTTGTTACCCTGTCAAAAAGATCTTCCCTGAGAAGTTGATACCTTCAAATATCCATCATTATTGATAGTATTGGTAATACCATTAAAATAAATCTAGAAGATGTCCAGCAATAGTTTTAGTTCTTGAAACGAAACCATACTTTTACACATGAACAATATGACCTAGTGAAGCAGCCAGAAAATGGGGAACCATGAGGGGTGGTGGGAGAACTGGGATTCTCAGCTTGTCTGAAGTCACAATATCTGCTTCTTCAGTACCTCTCCTTGGCCACTGCAAATGCAAGACAAGTTTAGTTTTCTTAACAAAATCACCAGCTTTTATGTCAGCAAATCACAATAATATATCTCACATCGTTAATGGCTGTGACTGGACTTTATATCAGTTTTCACCTATATGCCACTGAGGACCTCTTTGAAGTCTGCAATATTCCTACACAGACATTAGAAGTGTTACAAATTTTTGCCTCAGTCCATGCAGATGAGGATGCAGAAGACAATTTTTCACAAAATGCCACTTACTGACTAAGGTAAGTATATATAAAGACAATGAAAAGAAATAAGAACTTCTTTCCCATAGGATTATTTTGATGTCTTCAGCTGACAGAGAGGATGGCCTTCCAGAAATTTCCTTGAATCTCTGCCTAGAAGCATCACTTTCATCTTGTGTTTATCATGAGCCAACTGCTTTCTCTCAGTCTGTATATATCTTCCAGGCACTTCAATATAGGTATAGAATTGACACAAATCAGACTTTTAGAAATAAGAATAGCTTAAAATACATTTTTGAATATTTAAGGAATGCATCAAACAGAAAGGGGTGGGGGGAAAGGAAGGAGAAACATGTTCTGGTAAACATGACAGGATAAAACTTTTAACCATCATGATTTTTTTATTACAGTAAGTATCTCTTGCCGGTTTATTGGTGGGTATATATTTCTAAAATTAGGCAGTGCCAAAGGCACCATGTTTGCGTTCTTTGAAGTTGATGCAGCCAGATCTAGTAGACCTTATGTTAGAAATAAAATATTTTTCAGACGAAAGTGATGCTAGCCAGAGATTTCAGTCCTCACATCCTGATTCAAGCTTTCTGGTGTAGCCATCAACTTGTACGATTCTCACTGTTTATTTCAGTGTGTACCTTCACAGTTTTCTTTAAAAATATATGAAGACATTACTGAGGATCTGATTCAATAAAAAGTATGTCCAGACCTCCATGCCCTGGAAGCTCAAACAATGCTGCAAAAGCTGCAGAAATGGGACATATTTTCTATTGAATTGGGTACTGAGAATGCTCATAAGTTTTTTGTATTGATTTTTGTAACAGCCAGCAGTGAAAGACACAGACAATATTAGCTTCATCCACTACAGGCCTGTGGATTTCACTTTCTGCATGCAACAGGACATGGAGGGAAAACAGACAGTGACCAATTTAAAAAGAGAGTGCAAGGTAATTTTCTTTTTCAGGTAAAATCAAAAATGTAACTTCATATAATGAAATAATTTTCAAAAATAGGTACCCTACTACAATTAACAAATGATTAGGCAAGACTCAAGTGTGATCATAACTGAACTTTTTAAATGCTTTTACCTAACATTGTCACTATTTACCGATATTTGCAGCTTATACAAAGAGAATACAGCCCTGAATTACAAAAAAAAAGTAGGGCATTACCAAAAAAAAAAAAAAAAAAGGGGAAAAAATATTTGAACAAAACCTTAAATCACTCAAAAACTAAAATCTCAAATTTCTCAGCCCTTTAACAATTATTATTCTGCCTAAACTGTTTTGGGATGACTTTATGTGAGATGGACTAGACTACAGTAGCTGTGTTTTCCCCTCAATTGCAGTGGCTTTCTGCTAACAGCAGCAACTAATCCATCCATGTTTTCCACCTTCTAAAAGACACGAAAGTTGTGTTGCAGCAGTCAAAAACCCAGGTAATTTGCTGCAAAGCTACACAGAACTTAGCCATCTTCTAAGTTAAACTGTGAGCATCAGCTGCCCATTCCCATCCTGCTCCATGTTACATTTTCAAAACCACAGCTGCACCTAAAAAATGACCAAAAATGATGCCTTGTACAGAAATGAATTCAAACATTTAAACTCAGCATCAGTTTCCTCAGTATCATGGGATATGGTTCTTGCCATTCTAAACTGGATCAGTGAGATGGCTGATGTGCTCTCTTACCTCCCAATGAGCCTTGTACAGAGACTGGAAGGACCCTGGAAAATATGAACAGATTTCCAAAAACTTTAATACTTGATTTCAGATTATTTTTCTGTATATCCTGCTAAAAGGCGCTGAACAAAAATATTAAATCTGTATAAAATACATTGCTTCTTAATCCCAATATGTTGTAAGAACTGCAAGCATTTGTTTGTAATAAATTAAAATCTCATTTCTTCAACATAAGGCCAAAGCTAAGGATGAGTTTTAATGGAAATGGGAGTGAAACCATTTCTGGAAAAAGTAAAGACAGAAAATTAAATGGTGAATTCTACTGGAAAGTATGCATCAATTCTTCAAATATGCATCGGGGGCACCTTCCTAGACCATTTGTTAGAAAGAGTAGTGTGCTGACTACAATTAATACCCTGAACAACTCAAGATGATCATAGACACAGCTGCTGTTGTTTAAGGTAACAGGCACATCAATGGCAAGGCAGTAGATATTGATTTGTGCAGTGACATCCTTCTAGCTATGTCATCTGAGTGAAAGAAGTCCCCAAATTAACCAATAATATAGTGTTAGAAGTTGTAGTAGTTGCCTCCTGGGACTTGTTCTGGTTAAGGATAGATACCTCTCCTCTTCCCACAGCCATCAATCCTCCGTGAAGGATTGCATGCAGGTCTCCATTGGTCAAAAACAGAATGTGAAGTCCAAAAGGACAAAGTAGCAGATTGCTGGATTTTATATATATTGAAAATTTCCTCACAGGACACTGGAACTCAATCTAAGTCTTAATATGCAATTGTAAGAATGTTAAAAACAGTGAATCAATTTTCCTCTTTAGGTATTTGAATACAGATGTTTTAAATGTAAAGTCTCATTTCCATCAAAATCAGATGTCAAAAACTGTTAGTTGTATCAACTTGATTTTCTTACTGTTCTGATTGTACAGTCCATTTTTGTCATGGGCCACTGGCTATATAGTACATCAGCTGACTGTATGTAATAAAGGGTAACAGGCCTGGACATTGTTGATGTTAGAGCAGTAAAAAGCAGTGACCATAAATACTTAATCCACATGAACATCAATGAGAAAGTCTTTATGTAAGTAATAATCATATGACATATAAAATGTTAATCAAAGAATTCAAGCTGTAATTTGGATTTAAACTGTCCCTCATTATGGTGAGATTTCTGTTTATTTGGTAATTTAAAACCTTCTTGTAATCAAACATTTTACAGTTCTTGAATTACCTTTTTATAAAGGTTATGCATTTTATCAAAATTGTATGACTGAATTTGTTCTCTTGCTGTTTTCAAGTAGATGGGCAAAAAAATTCTTTTGACACATAAGTTGAGTTTTATTCAAGCAAGTATTCAATTAAATTTGGAGAAGCATATTTATATTACTGATTTTGAGATCCAGATGCAATTATAGACCAAGCCTGAGTTTAAAAAAAATGGAAGTGTCTTTTCATATATGAGTCACATTACAACTGCATATAGATTCATATTTCCAAAAACACATAATTGTGGCTGAAAGTAGAAGAAATATTTGACAAAATCTGTTGTCTTAAAAACAATAAAATAGTTGTTTGCATTAGTTATTTTTTATAATATTCACTCCACAGAATGAATGTTTTTCTTTGTTTTTTTTCTTGGAGCTAGAGGAAAAATTAGTATGTAGGCTATGGCTTTTAACATCATGCACAAATAATTCTGAACAGAAGAAGGAATTTATAAAAATCTTTTATATTTATTAAAAAAAAACCCTCAGAGCTCTCCCAACATGTAGAGAGGTATGTAATCTTATCTTTTCTTCTCATTATGCTGCAATCAAGATATACTAGGAGTAAGACCATGTTTTCAATCTAAAGGATTTTAGAAATGCAACTGGTCCCTATTAATACAATATATCAATTTTTAAAAAGTGTAACTGCCAAATATGTTCATTTTTTTGCTGACATAATGCTCATTTCTAGACTATGGGATAATGCCGAATGAGGCTTTCTTTGCATTTCATTTTCTGTATTTTTTTGCTTAATAAACATTTATAACAATTCTTCAAAGGTTTCTGTTGTAAAACTGTTTGGAAGTCATAAAGAGATTTGGGGATTTCAGATTTAAAGCCTTATTGATATCTTCATTGTGTTAAAAGACTTTGAATATGAAGGTTATTTATATACATTTGATGTTCCCCTTACAAGTAAATATTGAAATTAGGGTATTTTTCCAGTTTTTCTCTTATACAGCAAGGATTTAATGCAATTATATCAAAGGAGAAATTCCTTGCATTGGATGAAAACTGAATGCATGTTTATCCTGCTAGGGTCTATTTTAGAAAAAGGAAACAGGATTTCAGTCTGCCTAAGGTAGTTTTGATTTTGTATTGCAGCAAGGGGGGGGGGGTTGTTGACATTTTATTCTTTTTTCCCATTCCATAGTTTGAATCTCAGACCAAATTTATAATTCTTCATAATTTACATCTGTTATACAGTCCCAGAATGAGTTAAATGTATATTTCAATTCTGCTAAGTCTTGTTAGAGACAGTCAATGACTAGTCAAAAAAAGAGGTGAGGATCTATATTGATATTCAGCATAAATTTTTCATTCATTGTAAATATAAGAGATATGTGAAGACCAACTTGAACGCGCATTTGAGTCCCACAAGATGCAGAAAACTGTTCAGCTTTGCCTGAAAGGACATCACACTTCTAAATTATCCTCAAGCCCAGCTTTGAGCTCCACCTGCATTCAGCATCAGAGATGTGCTGGTCTGCTCTTATTTTGTAACAGAACACATAACATCTCCTATCAGAGGTAGGACTGCCTTGAAACATGATCACTGTCTTGCAAATAAAGTATCTATGTCTTAAAGGGAGCACTAGTGCTTTATTGAAAGGTGGTGAATGAGGGAGTGTGGCAAGAGTGAAAATTGGTTGTTATGGGATATTTTCATGGATTTTTCTTGTGTGTTCACTGTGAGTGTTTACCGAAGTTAACAAAATAAAATATTTTCGTTCTTGTTACACCTCTCTAGCCAGGTTGTGTTCTCTGTCATTTCCTCTATTCACTGCTTGGCCTCCACAAATCCCTCTCCTCTGCACTTCTTCAGGAGCAATCACTTTAACAGCTTCTCCCAAGTCCCTCAGGGAAAGCAGTCTTTGGTCATGCAGGTGCTGTGTCCTTCAAACATTAACATGCTCTGCCTCAGTTTTCTGTCCTGGTTACTGTATGTAGCATAGTCATTTTAATATTTCTTGTTTAAAAAATTATTCTAGAGAGTAATTAAAGGAGTATTCACTCAGTGGAAAACATGGACTAGATCTGTAGAAAAAATCCTTGTACAATAATACTCCACACTAGAAACTCACATGCCAACTGAAATGTCTCAGATTCCTTAATTAAACCTCTGAAGACAGGCAAGCAGCCTGTGGAAGAAACAGATCCACATTTTTAAAGTATTTGGTATTCAGAAAACATTTTAGAGTGACCCTCAACAATACATCCAAATCAGCCATATCTACCTCATGATGAGAAAGTCCATCTTTGCATGAATAAATATTTTTTAAATAGTCACTTTCAAGGTAAATGTAGGTTAAAAGATTCCCATATGTTTCTGGGCAGAGGAGTAAATAGCCCAATATATTAATAAATTATCTGGGGAAAGGGTTGAATTGGTTGGGTGGAAAAATATCTTGCTTACGATATTATTTAAGGATATGAAGAAACAACAGTTTTAGAATTCAGAATCCCTCTAATACCAAAGTGCAGTTAAATGGGTGAAGTATGTGGAAAACCCCCATAACTTTCCACACCATGAGGAGGTCAGATCTGATTACTGGTGCTCTGCAACAAAAACTCAAGGCTTTTAACCAGATATTTCTATGAAACATATTTCACATAATAGTCACAGTACTTAAAAAAAAATGCTAGGATGTTACAAAGGTATTATGAATATAAGAGAATCAAAAGATAAAAGCTAACTTCAAAGATAACTTACACACTGCTTATGCATTCTGAACAATGTGGGTATACACATTTAGAGTACATTAACTTTATGATATTCTCTAGCAAGTCTAACACTTGCTCCCAGTTCAGAAAAAGAGGAAACATAGCCCAGTTCAGAGAAAGAAAACTGAAAATTATATGAAGCAATTTTTCTCCAGGTTGAGATTCATGGCTGATTGAAAACAACATCAAAAGTTAAGAAGCTTTTGATTTTCAATCTTGCACCACTAGAAAATGTAATAATTAAGATCTGCTTCCAAGTTCGTTAGCACTTTGGCTACACCATGGAGATAAGAGAAATTGCCCTTCCCTTCATAGATTCTACATACTTCAAAATACAAAATTAGAGATTCTCAGGAATTCCAACTCAGGCTGAATCAATCTCTCTGTATACCGATTCATGAATGAACTATCAAATCAATGAAAAAATAGTTTTGCACATCCAGTGAAAAGTAAAAAGGAAGAATCAGGCTCTAGAGGACTACAGCAACTTTGCTGAAGTAGCTGCACCTGAACTGGTTTAGAGAACATGAAGTGGAAGATGAAATCCTGATGCCAATGAAGTCAAAATTTTGCCACTGGCTCCACTGCAGCTAGATTTATCCAAAGCAGTGAAACCCCAGTGGAAATAGAAAAATCAGGAAAAGATGTCTGTAATATGAATTACAGCCAAACATAAACTAAAGGCTTTTATGGAATGTTTAAAGAAGCTTTTCAAAAAAGAACCATGGCATAAAAGAAAACTGTAGTACTAGATCTTTGCTTCCTCCCTGCCCTTTTTAGCAGCTAAATAAAGACAGTTTTTCAGGGCTGGACTTGAAGAATGCCACAGCATTCATCTAGACCTCCTCCCTTTGGAAAAAATCCATTGACTTTCAAGCCAAAAGCTTATTTTAAAAATTCCAAAACAAGTATTGCATCTTTTAAACACATATTTGTTGCAGCTTAAATCAGAAAATAAGAGGGAAACATGTGAACTAAATTAAATGTATCTGAGAACTAATAGCAGCATATCTAACATTCTTTAAAAATAAATAATTCATCAGAATGTTGGATGAGTAACTTTTAAGAATTCCTCCATTTCAAAATTGAGATAATGATTCTCTGCATGCCAAAGTTTTATTTGAGACAAAGGAAGTATTACAGCTTACGAAAGTACAGTGTAAACTATGTTACAGGTAAATTTACATATTAATGACAGAGCACTGATATGAGGAAGAACTGAGGGTTCAGAAGGCAGGGGCCCTTTGTAAAATCTCTGTATAGCTACAGATTATTATGCAGGCATTCACATTCACAAATTTTTATAGTAGGGGACTTAGGGAGAGACATTTAGCAGCTCTAGAGAGGCTGCAATATTCAGAAGGTAGAGACTGCTCTTGCCTGGTAGGTAGCTGGCTTTTATTTTCATTTCCTGTTCAGGAGTGAGATTACTGTTTGGGGAGAGTTAAATCTATTTCAGGCATAAGAATCATTTATCCCTGGAGGTGCTGAGCTTCGATTAATAGCTCTTGGATTCTTCTTATTCATCTTAACTCCAATTTGTGCTGCTTGGCACTAAGGGTCCAGTTTATTCCTTTCCTCATTTTCAGTTCTCCCTTCCCCCACCCAGCACAGTGTATCAGAGAATGCTTCCACTGTCACCTTGGTTTAGGTATATATCGTCATGTAAAGTTAATGCTCAACACTTGATTAGTCAGTATTTCTCTGAGGTGGAGATGCTACATAACTTGTACTCCTTTTTGATGTTAACGAAAGTCTGAAACAGTAATAAATTAGATATAGATCTGCTCAACGTGTTATTTTTTTAAGCTAGCTATAAATCAGATATAAACTGTTTCAGTATTTGTGTCTCTCTGTTTTAATTTTTGTGCAATAAAATTTTAGCCTATGTTACAGATTAACCATGCATAAAATAATAATTTTGTATACTGAAGCCATTTGCAGCTGTAATACAAGTAAAAAGTTAATCCAGAACTCTAAAACCTCATTTATTTTGTACAATTCAGAAGCACTCAAATCAATTTGCTGAAAATCTAATAAATACTTAGGGCTAAAATCTACTCTGAGTCTCCATCTCACAAAAGAGCATCTTTCATTTGACAGATGCTTAAAGAAGAAATCCTTAACATGACCCCTGCATTATCTGTTGCTTCAATTATTCAAGATACTCACTGCACACTTCTACTTTTCCTTACCCAACACAAAATTAAGTCATCAGCCTCAGAAGGAGTGCAGGGGGAGCAAAGGCCTGGCTAAAACAACTATTTTAAACTATCTTGAAACATTTATGAATTTAACTTACTCAAGTGCAACTTATTTTCTGTTAGTCCAGTGGATTTTTCATTGCTAGAGAACAGAAACCTGAAAAATCCCAGCTATGTTCAGCCTTATCAAATTATCATCAGCTGGCCAGATGACACATGTAAGTATGTTTATATATGCACCTATATGGATAGATATATACACATAAACATGTATGCACATACACAAATATGTATAACGAAGTCTTATCCAGAAAGTGAACATTGTGCAGCAACTGAAATATCATTTAACTGTGTGTAGCCCCTAAGAAATTTCTGCCTAGGCATCTAGCATCTTTGCTTTTGATTCCTACTTATAAAGCTTGATTCACAGCATCTGTAACTCCTTCCTAGGCATCATAAACACTTCTTTATTAGATTTATGGCCCCTGATCTCTATGGCCACCACTGCCATTTTATTATCAGTTGAGAGGAAGACCCTTCAACAGGAACAAACCTGTCTGCTAACTTCAGAAAATATACTACAGACAGGGATGGGCAGCAGAGCTGCCTTAACATGATATCTCAGCCTTAATGGAATCCTTGACTGGCACAGGAAATGCAAATCTGCTTCCTTAGTGTATGAAAGGATTAATTTGTTTGTCTTTAGCAATGCAATTGTTGTTACAAAAAAATTAAGAGTGTTCCTGTTCCCAGAGAGGTTTTCCATCTTTTCAATACATACTTTTAAAAAATTAATTGCAAGAAATTTTGAGATTATAATTTAACTGGAGGCACAAAAACCTAATCATGAAAGAATCAAAAATACCATAGCTGCTTTCAAAACTAGAAAGACAAAATTGGAACTAGTTAAAAAATTCAAAACATTTAAGATTAGTAATTTTAGAGAAATGTAACATGTCAAATGAAAAAAATAACATGATGAAACTATTAAAAGAAAAAATATTGACAGCCGAAGGGAAAAAAAAAAAAAGAAAAATGTGGAGAGGTAAATGAATGCATACGCAAAGGTTGCATGGGCAATCTTGCAATACATATACAAGGAGTAAAAAGTCAATGAGGATGAGCTGAAAAGTCCAAAATGTAATAAAAAGTAAGGAAAAAGGAAATCCGAGGCATAAAACATCAGCCACACAGCAGTACTGGGAAGATTAGAGAATGAAGTTAAGAGAGAGTGCAAAAAATGATAAGAAAATTAAGGGTAGAAAATGAAAAGCAGATTGCATGAGGGTTTGAGATAAATCAGAATTTTTTAAAGTACATGGAGAAGAAGAGGTCAGCAAGGAGGAAAAGAGTAGGACCTCTCAGAAATGGGAAGTGTAATTTATTCACAGAAGAGGTAGTTACTGCTATCAGTTTAAACAAATCTTCATATCAATTTTCAGAAAGGAGGATATGGAATGAATACTAGAAAACAGTCATACATTTTGCATTTCTTGGGTTATAAAAAGAAAATAATGAAAGAAATTTTATCTTTCAATGGAAACTGATGAAGCAATTGTACAGTGTGTTCAACTAGACTGCCTGGATCTGATTTAGAGTAGGGGTTTTTGGAACTGAGTCCATGGTTTTTACAGCACTAAGCACAATAACAGCCTACTATAAATAAGTCATCAAGTTTGATCAAACTCTGAAAATAAATGAGATGCTGAGAAGTCTCAAAGTAGATAGGGAAAAGCTTTTGCTAGTATTACAAAAAAGCTTTTTGGAAGTAACATTTTTATACGTGAAAACAGGAAGAGGCAAATAAATCCAAAATTCAGATAATCCAATATATAATTATAAACTAACTTGGTAAATTTAAGTAACACTTAGTGCATATGTTGGAAATGAATGCAAATGTTATGCATTTGTAGGGATGAGATTAAAAATGCCATTTTATATAAAACCTTATTAATTACATCTTTGCGGCATATAGCCCAGAATACACTATCAAGGTCATTGGCAAAAAAGTATCTGAATTTATAAATAAATAATGTATCTTTAAAGTACTTTCTTTATTGTTGACTTCCTTAATATTAAAGTCTTTCCAAAAATTTGATGAATGTCTTTATTTGATATGAATTTTCTATAATATATGAGAAATCTGTGGCTGAATGAAAAAAGTACCCCACTGCCCTTAAGGAGACTGCATTGACAAGGGCAGTGAATGAAGAAGTCTACTCACCAGCAGTGATTAATACTAAACAACAAACATCTGCTTCATTCAGCTGAGGAATTCAACTTTCCTTTTCCAGATGTTTTCTGAAACAGCATGGAAAAACGATTTTGCATGACCAGAGAACAAGAAATAGCAATAATCTTGTCTGGGTACCTTTTCCAAAGCAATAAATTCCCTTAGAAGGGATTTAACACCAGAAAGTAGTCAGAAATAATTGGTGGGATGCTAAAACACAAATATTTAAGTAGACCTGTGAATATTTCTGATATTTTGTATGTTATTCATACTGCCTTTTTTTCCTCACAGCATCCACTGAATTAGAAAATAGCTAGAAATAAATAGGTTTTTTCCTGTTTCTAACACCTAAAGATGAGGAACAATGACTTAAACAAATCATCCTGAAAAAATGAACTGACAAACCCCTCACAGGGGTTGATAATTTTTTTGGCTTCTATATATCTAATGTTATCTGAAACTGAAAGAACCCTTATGCAATTTATGAAGACTGCAATCAATCACCTATTAATTTCTAATTACTTCATATTCTACTGTCTACAAATTTCCTAACTGTTCCTATGTTCTTATATTCCAGTTCTTCTGAACCAGCAGAGACACAATCAGCAAAAGAAGTATATAGCAGAAAAAAGTCAGAAAAACTAAATTTATAGAATTGACTAGGCCTTGGAATTTTTTATTCTTTTTTTTTTAGAAACCCTAAGCAATCTTAATTTTGTTTCCAGTGAGCTGGTTGTGGCAGACTTACCCATGTATATCAAGAAATTATGACATCCTTGTGCCTTTTCTACACCAGTGGTTTTGAACTTTTGTAATTCTTCCTCTTTCAACTCTCTATTCCTCTCCACCGATCCTTTACACCTTAAGGGCCACTCTGACCTCTCCTTACCACTGGGTCCTATTTGCTTGTCCTGAGTATTTATAATGGAGGTGCATCTCACCAAAATGAAATGAAGCAGTGCTTTAGAAAAGAGTGGTTTGAATCTTGTGCATATGTTTTTTTTTCCAGCTGATCTAACCAAGAATAGCTCATTCTGGAAAAATTACTTGACTTTTTCAGAAAAAGTTTAAACTATTGTGTTCTCAGTTTCAAACATCCTTAAATTCCAAACATAATTACTGCATTAAAAGATGAAAATAGCATGAAAGAAACAAGCTGCCTGAATATCGGTAGTTTATAGCTACAACTGATCTATTTGTGTATTGAGTGAACATATATTAGGAGAAGTATATATAGGAGAAGTCTCTCCACAGAAAAATATTTAGATGATATATGTTCAGTGTTGTGGTAAGGTTGCAGGGTAGGTTTGACAGCTGGATGAAGGCAGAAGTAGAAAAACTCTCAACATCTACTGTTTCTGATCTTTGCCCCACTTCCTTCAAATTCCCATTTCTTTCACCTGCTTACAATTTGGTCACATAGTAATAACAAGCTGTGCTTTACATACTATGGACATACATATTTTTTGTTTCCTCGCATGCTTTTTATTCTCCTTCTTTCAATAATATGAAGACACCTCCCTCTGTTTGTAAAATATATCAGTGAAGACAATAAAGCTTACCCTCACTGTAATTCAGATTTTGTTTAAAATATATTTTAACATATCTCAGTCAAACATGGTATAAAATTATATTTTAGGGTTAACCTTCACATGAAGTAGGCTTCAATTCCGCATTAACTTTGGTGATGTAATTAATTTTACTTTAACAGGGCTGTTTAGTACTTGAGGTATTCCCTCCGGCTTTTAGCTGCAACTCCAAAAACCTCAATTCTCCCACAGAAGAAATTAAATATCCATGAGCTCTGTGTAGGTGTCCTACTGCAGAGCAGGGTAATGACACAAGGCACTCCAGCCCAGGATCCAGCTGGAGTTCAGCACATCCCTCCTGCAGGCTTTAGCAGTTATCCTGAGCCCACTGCCTCCTTGGACTGTGTAACAGGTGCTGAGGCACCTGGCATGGGAGGCTTACCCTCAGACTGAGTCCCACCTGCAGCCCATTTAGGTTTGTCATTGGGAAAGGCGCATGAATGCCTGATTATTGTATTTGCAGGGGAGCCATGATGAAGGCAGGAATGACGCCTCTGACTCCATCTTATAAGAGGGCTAATTAATTACTTTATTGTACTATCTTTTATTTAAAAGTACTATACTAAACTATACTAAAGAATACAGAAAAGATACTTACTGAATGCTAAAAAGCTAATAATGAGAACTCATTACTCCTTCCAGAGTGTCGACGCAGCTTGGCCCCAATTGGTCAATGAGTCAAACAACTCACACCAGAATCCAATCAGGCAATCACCTTTGGGTAAACAATCTCCAAACACATTACCCATAAGCAAAACACAGGAGAAGCAAATGAAATAAGAATTGGTTTCCCTTTTTCTCTGAGGCCTCTCAGGTTCTCAGGAGAAAAATCCTGGGCGTAGGAATTTTTTCAGAGAATGTGAATGCCACACTTGATCACCTACATGAGATAATTTCCTAAAAAGAGTTGTTTTGCTCAGAAGATTATGCTCATATTCCTGGCATCAATCCAGAAATGAAAATGTCCTGTGTGTTGGAGTCCAAAGAGAATGTTTTCAGTAGACTTAGAAGTCAAAACTATTCTTTTTTTACCAGGACATGTTGCTCCATACCTACAGAAATCAAACTTATGTTATTCTTTTATCATATTTAATACATGGACAGGTCATTCATGATGCATAAAGTAGACACTTTAATTTTCTGAGCAGTGGGAATGACTTGCAGGATGCAGCAGTAAAGCCTCCTTCTCAGAAGAAAATTTGTTTAGCAAGACCCAGACAGATGATCTGCAATAATACATCTGAGATAGCAAAAAGGTGCAAGTGCTTAATTTAACACCATTGTGTTATCTGATTTTTGTGTTAATGATTCAAAGACGTTTTGCAAGCTAAGACACATGCAGATTTCTTTATCGAGTGTTTTAAGAAGGCATGAAATCCTTTCCAAGCAGTGCAGCAGGTTATCCCTTTCCATGTTTAGTATTCTTCTCATACACTTGTCCTTTTTGCTCACTTGCTTTGGTTATCTAAATTTTCATTTATTAGGTGATTATTTCTAACATGTTTCTAACATGTTTTTAGCATTTTTTATACTTATATATGGTCACTGTATTTCATATATCATGACAGATAGTTTCATTTACGTTCACAGAAATACTTATTCAAATCAGTGGTAGGAAATACATTTATGCGTGTGTATGTGAATATTTGCGAAGATATGTGTAACACCCAAATATTTTGGATAAGATATATTGGGCCAGTTGTAAAAAAAATTCCTAGACATATGATTTTCTTTTTCTTTCTGGTTGTATATAGTAAAAAACTACGAGAAAAGGAAAAAGTGACTCATCAACAATAATGAATACTTTTTGGAAGTCAGAAATTATAGACTGAAAGTGAGATCCATTTTTAAACAGAAAGTAAAAAATTTTGCAACCACATTAATAACAAAGAGAATGAAAATAAACAAATGGGATTGCTCTGTCAGGAGAAGGGAATAGACATTAATGATAATCTAGGTACAGTCCTGAGCTAAATGAACACTTTACTCTGTTTTCAGGCTGGGTGATAATGTAGAACTGGTGGACATAGAGAATAAGAAAAGATGCAGGTAATGAATATGTCCTTCTATCTGAGTAGGAAAATCTTGACACACACATGTTTCTGGAACTTCTATTGAGGAATACTGAAAGACTTAGCACATCAAATTGCAACTTAAGAAGCCAGGAACTTTAATAAATCTATCACATTCAGTACCTGTGACCAGAAATGGGATTCTTATTGAGGGGAGGAAACAAAGGCATCTTGGAGCTATAAAACCTGGGATAGAGCTGAAGCTGTACATAGAGCCAGGGAACACATGGAAGAATAGAATTAGAATCATACAGATAAAAGATAAATCTGAATGACTGCAACAATAGTGCACCCAAGGTAAACTATGTCACATTAACTGGATTGTTTTCTTTGATAAACTAATTCTGGGAACTGTAGTAGATGCAATCCATCATATAATCACAGAATGCGTTGGGTTGGAGGGAAGGTTAAATGTCATTTTTTTGCCATAGGGATGGACACCTTCTGCTAGACCAGGTTGCTCCAAGCCCCATCTAAAAAGGTCTTGAACACTTCCAGAGATGGGGCATCCACAATTTCTCTGGGCAACTTTTTCCTTGGTCTCACACCCTCTCAGTAAAGATTTTCATTCTAATATCTCATCTAAAACTATCTTTTTTCAGTTTAAAAATCTTGCTTTTTTTCTATCTATACATGCCCTTCATCAAAAGCTCATCCCTGGCTTTCCATGCCCTTATTTAGCTGTTAGGTACTGGAAGACTACAATTGGGCTGCCCTGAAACCTTCTCTTCTGCAGACTGAGCAATCCCATCTCTCTCAGCCTTGTCACAGCAGAGGTGCACCAGCTTCTCTTGACTTGCTCCAGCAGGTTAATGTCCTTGTAGACTTCAGCAAAATAGTGGATATGGTGCAGAACAAGAAACTGCAAGTTAAACCACAGAAGTTAGGCTTTAGAAGAATTCTTCTGTCATTAAGAAATTGTTTAAACCCTGTATAACAGTTTGAAAGGATAGTTTGGACATTACTGGTTTTGGTTTTTTAGGGTTTTTTTTGGGTTTTTTGATTTTTCTTCCCCCAGGATTCTGTGTTGGGAAAGATATTTGGTCATATTTGGCTAAACCTTTTATGCAAAACTGGAGGCATACTGGCAATAAAAGCCAGAATGGCCTCATCAAAAGCAAACAGGAGAGAAGTGAGAAGGAATGGGATAGACATGAGGATTCCAGCTGATTTGTCTGGTATGAAATGCTCACTGGATTTTAAGGAGAAATCCACCGAAGACAAGTGAAAGAAAACATTACATTTCATTAGCTAATGGCAGATCAGAATGGATACATCCATACACAATCCATAGGGTAATGCCTTAGGTAGCATTTAGTTTATTCTAAATGTACAAGGCCTGCTACCATTGATGCAACTTTCTCCTTAGACTCTCCTGTCCTAATATGGGGATCCTGTCAGTCCTCAATCAAATATATTCAGAGAAAGAAAATTCCCAAAACATGAATGGCAGCAGAGAATAATAGTTAGGATCACTATCAGACTAGAAAGTTTTGGGTTTTTAGTCAAACAAATTTATGGTAACTGTCAAATATAAATCTATAGGTATACCAGTACAGTAGATATTAGAGAAAGAAAAGAGAATATTAGGTCAACAGCAAATCTGATGCATTTATATAAACAGTTTAATACATAATCTATGTGACAGGAAGAAAATAGATTGAATAACAGATGAGGTCTCAGGCACTATGTAAAACCATTTTTAAAAACATTTTATTCCTTAATTGTTGCAACTTCAAAGATATCACAAATAAAATAACTCATGCTAAAAACAATTTCACATAGAGCATAACAAATTTTTATCAAAAATCAGTCTTCTGGCTAAACATTCCTGTTAAAATTTTTTTAATATATAATTAAGTAATGGTAAAATATCTGTAAAAAGTGTTATCTTGCAGTTTCCAGCTTTGGATTTCAGAAAGAAAACAAAACAGAAAAGAAAAGAAAATTAAAAGGGAAAAACACCTAAGAGTTAAACAAAATACAGTCTTTGTTTATCAAACTAATGATCATATATCAGGTTGCTGCATACATTTTCATTGTACAAAGTTACATCTTCTTAAAATAAAATTAATTAAATCTGATTAGAGTAAAATAATTATTTAATAATAAATGGGACTTCTATTGTTAATGTGAAATTGCTTTTGTTCAACATTATGGCCAAGACATTATCAGACCAAGTTGTTTTGTTTTTTTAATCTTTAATTTTTGTACTTTTTTTAGTTTGATACAGTCACCTCTTCAGTGATAGCAAAAAAAAAAAAGAGGAGACCATAAAATCTTTGGCAGAAAACCACATTTGTATCATAACTGATGCAGCAGGGTTTTGCCCGTATATGCATAAGAAAGGAAAAAGGTGGGAGGTAGGGAAAGAGATGCTGCTCTACTGGGAAGCCAAGAGAGCTGACTGATACAGTGCCCTTGAAAAGTCACTTAATAGGAGTGGTTCTATGTATGCAGCACTACAGGGATGTGTCACACTGCTCCTGGCTGAAATATGCGACACCAAACTTGTGCCTGCAAGAGACTATCAACTGTGGTGTTCTTCCAGCTCTTACAGGCAGCTAAGGCCCGTGATAACAACACTATTTGGTTATTTGATATCAGTCTTTCCAACACAAACCTCTTCCAGGATCTAGTTTACAAATAGTCTTTACATTTAGAAAGAATTTTTTATCATAAAATTAAGTCATACTCTGCTAACACATCTGCCTGTAAGGTAGGATAAGACTCAGAGCCTGGCTGGGAACATTGCTTAAGGTTATTTTTGCAGGCTTTTAAGCCCCTGATTGCCCCAGCATCTGGCATACCAGTAGGAATGAAAGGTATCAAGTAAACATATAGGTTGGTCCCCAGGACCCTCATTTTATCCAAGTTGCACAGATGCAGTTGAAGGAGCTCTCAAGGAGCAAACAAACTCCATTAGACAAGTAAGAAACATATCAGCCTATCTCTGATAGAAGTTATATAATAGAAATCTGTACAAGGTGCCAAGCAAACCCCATATTTCATGACAATTTTACTTCAAAAATAGAGAATAATATTTTTTTCCCTCTTATTTAAGGTCAAATCTGCACCTTCACCAGAATGTGGTTCTTTTTACCCCAGATTAGTTCTGAGCCGGAAATTCACATCTGTAAACTTTGCCTCTGCTGATCATCTGAGACATCCAGAACAGAAACGTGTCACTAAGATTTTCTAAGTGAGTCAGACTTTGGATTGCACTTCTAGTTTGGTTAATCCTTGGGCAGAGGAGGAGCTACAAGGGTGCATATTTGTTTCAGTTTTTTACTTTCTTTTTTTTATTTTCTAATATATCAAAAATTACATACAGATTTTTATTTTAGTAGAATTTTGGGGAAACCCACTAATAGAATCAATTTCTACTTAAATATTTCTGTCTGGTAACAAAAAAAGGAAGGAGGAAACAAAATTCCTCCACATTCTCCTCAGTGTTTATTCATTCACAGCAGGAGGAATATAATATTCAATATCATTAATATAAATTAATATTGAAATGAACAAAGTTTGTGCTCTTATATTTAAACTAGGATAGAACAAAACTGTTCAAGGCATGCGCAGTATCCCAGCAATGTCAGTACTATGATTTATCACTAGACAAAGCAGAGAAACAGGTTACAGATATAAGCACTTCAGATATCCATGTACCACACACAATGTCCTCTCAGAAAAACTAAATCAGAGAAGTGAGAAAAGCCCCTGTTAAAATGTTATGCTTGGGTTTTACTGACATTCTGGAAAAAATCTTAGATTTACTATGTTTATAATATTTTTGGATGAGATGTAGAGCAATGAGTAAAGCAATTAGAAGAAGCAATCAAGGGACAGAAAGAGAAATATCCACCAAAATTAAGAACAAATTAGTACTCTCATCAATACCACCAATAAAGAAGTTGTGTACAAGACAGATATTTGAAGAAACCCTTCAGTAAGAATAAATTCACTGTCGCATTCAACTGAAATTGCTTCAATGAAAGTTCCTAAACATAAAGAATTGTGAATTTCCAGCCCAAGCTCTGTTCTTTGATAAGATAATTATGAAGGAGGTGGAACCTATACTAGTCTATTTTTTGCAATAAAATCCTAGGAAATCGAGATCAAATATTTGGCATACAGCTTGCCCAAAATTACTATTCAGCTTAGTCTTTACAGTATAAAAAACTCCTACTGACAAGAAGAGCAATAAGAACAGCAAATACTTTACTTTCTCTTAAGTATTTGGAAGATTGAGCTCTTGATCAAAAATATCTAATTATTGGAGCAAGAGCACACAGTCAGAGAGATCAACATGATTTTCATTTAAACAAACCAAAAAAATGCCCCAAATAAATCTCCATTTAAATATAAGAAAATGTTCTTCCTAGGTGTTGGATTATAAACAGTATGAGTTTGGAGCATTCATCCTAAAAAGATGGTTTAATGGCATTAACACTTTTGTAAAGCCAAGCAGCAATTTCATAATGGCTGAAATATTACATGCTGTTTTTCAACTAGAGTGAATCATTCCCTATGTATTTTAAGTTACAATAGACTCAACTTGATGAAGTATGTAATTTGAAATTCTTAAGTTTGTAATTTGAATGATTACTTTGTCTCACTGTAAGCTGCTTAGGCTTTTTCATTTATAAAGCTGAAACATTTGGCTACACAAACATGGCATCAACATAACTTGTCATACAATCCTTTGTTTTTTAATCATCTTCTACTGATAATCTAAATGATGATTAGTCTTGTCTCAGTGATTTCTTTGCTCTTCTAATACACATTTGTATTAATCCCTACTACATATTTTGATTTATTCTTAATTTTTTTTAGAACTAGACCATATTAAAATCCTTTTTAAAAACAAAATGATTAGGGAATAGCATTTTAAATGTACATGCAATTGTAAAAAAGATTTTGGGAATGCCAGATGTTACACTTAGTGCAGAAAGGCACATTTAAAAATGAAGTGTGGCTTAATGCCATTAGCTGGAAGGACTGAAATTAAAATCTTTGAAGGCTGTAGAAGATTAATACAGAGAGAGAGTAAAGATTACTTTCTTACTGTGCTGCACTACATATACTATATACATATATAATCCTCTTGTCTCAGCATGTACAGAAATTCGGCAATATTTTCCCACCATCCTGTTATCATAAAGTTCTCAGACTTTCTGGAAACTACTCAGGGATTTTTCTATTGTTTGACATTATGAGGAGGGCCTGGCAAGGGTTTTCAGTGGCACTGTTCAATTGGCAATAATATTTATCAGAAAATCTAACAAAGTGAGAGGTCCTGGGTCTCAAACAAATTTGAATATATAAGCTTACTTCTGGTGAGAATAGAGTGAAGTTGTGTCAAAGCTTGATGAAGAGCACTCAGTGTGCAACAGATACTAGCACAGAGTATTGTATGTCACCCTGGAAAGATATTGAATATCCATTACTTTAAATAAGTTCACTGTGTATGTGTTGGATACAAAACTTGCCACAAAATAGAGTTGAGTCTTGTCTAATTTGGCTGGCACAACTTCGCTGCAATGGTCATCACATAGATTGTATGAGGAAACACTCCTCACCAGACTGAAAGCCGCAGACCAGCTGACCCAAGGCACTCAGTGTCTATATAGAATTCTTTGGGGGCCATCTATCTATAAAAGTGGCTTTAAACCCTGAAGTTACACTCAGTACACTCAAGTTACTCACAGTAATAATGGCAATATTTAAGAGAATTCAAAGGGTGTGCAGGAAGACAGATGTATATACAGAAAGCAGAGTTACATGGCAAGAGTGAACGCAATACCTACAGTTCATCAGTACTCCCCCAGAAAATTACCCAGCCTATTTGGATTCTGGATGCAGTTAGGAATCAGCAGGTCAGCTCATCTTTAAGCTTTCAAACAATCTGGTCAAGATATATGCACAGCCACTTCCATTAAGCAATCATGAAGCAATCTATGAAGTATTAGCAATCAATGAAGTATTAGCAATCATCAGCAAAAGGTGAACAAACCCCAGCAAACCAACCAAAACCCAAATTAGTCTAAAATTGGTGGAGTTGCAAAAGCAGAGAGAAAAATTATTTTGCTTTCTCATAAGACCAAGAGTGGGCAAGGGAGTGCAGAAAGTGAGCAATTTTACACTGGAACTCCCCAGGATGATGCCAAGCCAGCAACCTTTAAAGATGCTTTCAAAGAGCGGGACTGAAGGCAGTTGGTCTGTGACAGAAACAGATTTGTACAGTCAATGACAGAAAAGATAAGATTAGGAGCAAAGGTGGTGAGGAGACTGTTGTGGTCATTAGACAGCAGAAAGAGAAGGTCAGAGGATTTATTTCAAAAAGAAGGGTTCCAGAATAGACAACAAAACACAAAATTAAGGAGTACTGATATCCTGCCAATATACTGAATGACCAGAAAATGAAGGATTAGAAGCAGTAGTTAAAAAGTGAAAGCAAGAAGGAGTATTTAATTTCTGAATGGCTTTCCAGAAAAGCAGAGGCTTATTTAGGAAAGAAGACTGCAAGCAAATCAGTGGGAAAACATGCAAAGAGGTCAAATAAGGGATTTTAAAGGACCTTCTTAAAAGTTGCTTTTCCTAAAAATTAGACAACCTTAATGGTACTTGCATTTTCAAGTCTTTTTATAGTCTGATAATCTTTCACATTTTTCCCCACAGAAGTAATTGGATTGAAATTTGATTCTTATGTATGCAATCACAGGCACATACAGATATGGAGGTTCTTGGTAATAGTTTTTCACCAGTGGATTTTGTTCTCAGATGGGTTTAAAATAAACATGCATTCCCGTATTTTCTCTACAAAATTAACAGTTGATTGGAGTGAAATTTCAGAAAAGGAACAGTTTTCATGTCTTTAACTTCATACATATAATTTTTCTGTATATCTTCAACTTTCTGTTTTTCTTGGACTAACATATTTTTGAATGTGTGTTCAGATTGAGGTCTTTACCTTCTAGTCATATCTGTCAGGTATAGCTTTCTTTAAGACAGGTGCCTCCTACACAAATAAAGAATCTCGAGAAGTATAATGGGGAGTTTTAATACTTTTTTTAAATTAGAAATTTAGAGTAATTTTCCAATCATTAACAATATTTTAAATACCAATGCAGACGTATTACCCACAAATTGTCTTTGATGTCCCCAGGAGAGGGGAGAACATGCCCTTGCAGCTGGTACAAAACCAAACTCACTGAGTGATTTGATGAGGAGGAAGGGAATGAAGGAATGGTGATGTATGCAACCTTGAGTAAGCAACCTTGGCTGAGTCAGCGGCAGAAGAGTCAAAAATCGCCCACAGAATTTACTCAAAGGGACAGGGACTTTGCAGAAGGCTCCTGTCAGGAGCTCTGTTCTTCTGGAACATCATATCCTGTGCCATATGCATATTTACGTATATGTGACAAGGGGTGCAATGGTTTTCATGGCACTTGTTACCCATACAAATCTACCTTCAATTCTGTCTTCCAATTCAGTGTAAGAAAACTGCTAGAACAAAACACACAAATGAGGAAAGAGGCACCTTGCTAAAAAGCATATAATGTGCCTTAAATTTTCACAGGGAATGAGGAAGTTCCTCTATTCACCTCCTCATGTGTCCTTCAAACAAATCCATTCCTTAGATATTTTCCTGGTGGCCTTCTCCTCAAACATCCTGCCCCAGTTCCAGCCAGGAGGAGAGGGTTAATTATTGCAGTGTCCAGGAGGGGCATGGCTAGGACCTAGAGACTATATATATAATATCTATATTCTATATACCTCATGTCTCAGTTCTATAATATGTCATTGCCAGGGGGCAAGGGGGGGAAAGGATCCCTTGAGTCTTGAGTAGATTGATGGAGGCAGCAGTCAGGTATGGTAAGGGGTGAGCACTCTTTTGCAAATTCTTCACTTCATGCACCCTCTGTCATCAGTATTGTTGATATTACTGCTAATTTTCTTATCTCAGTGCTCTTTCCAGTAAATTGCGTTTAACTCAACCTGTGAACTTTACCTTTTGTGTTTCCCATTGCCTTTTCCATCCCTCCAGAGGAGGAAGGAGTGAGGAGGAGGGGCGATTGTGAGAAAAGCAAGTGCTTTGAAGTGTTTCAGTGGGAACACTGAATTGGGGAATACCATTCCCAAACCATGACACATGCCTCAATAGAGCATCCAAGCTTTTCAGACAGTTAATTCTGCAAAATATGGCAGAACAATGCCTGTTTCAAAGATCTTTTCTTTGCAAGTGACCAAAACTTCTATTTAGTATCATGTCCTCTGTAGTATAAGGGTCTAGAGAGCCTTCAGGTTTTACAAGGCAAACCTGGAAAACATGAGACTTGAGAAAATCTCCCAGTAAATATTATTAGTAGGGTCACTTCAGAAAAGGAAGAAAATAAGTCAATCTATGCAGTTTCCTAGTATTTTTTTTTCACCACACTCTTGGCACTTACATGCCAACTAGCATAAAAGCCTAAATTTAAATTGGACTAGTAGCACAGACGCTGTTTTCATAAAATACAGAAACTAGCACACAACAGCCCTCTTCCCCCTCCCCAGAAAAAAACAGCAAAAAAAGAGCCCATAAACAAAACAAAACAAAAAAAAATCCCACTAACAGAAATGAAATAGAAATTTGGAGAGAAAAAATCCAGTGAGCTAACATAAATATGTATAATATACATTTGAGGAATGCTATGGCCTCAAATTTTACATGATCAAATAATCATGTAGAATCTGGTGCTCACCCTTATTAATGCCCTGGTAATGCAGGCAGTTCTTAAAGCAAGAACAAATAATAATTGCACATCTCTTATATACTAAGGAAGTCCAAAAATGGCCCTAGTGTAAATTACGATCTTTTCTAGGATATATGAGCACAGATACTTGTATTTGAGGGTTTTGTACAGATGAATCTACCATTCCATAGATACAGGGCCAGGAGTAACTTCATGAGGCTGCCAATTGAAGTAATTTTCCCCTATGGAGTCCTCCCAGGGCAATGACCTTAATATAACAAAACATGTATGTAGACACTTAATTGTAATGTCAACAGAGCTACTCGTGTGCTTAAAGTTAACCATATGCTTAAGGGTTCTGCTGACCAAGCATTGTATCAGCTTACTTCTATTACTCTTTAAAAGCAGTGGTCAGAATCTCTGGTTAAACCTCCCCATGTACTGAGATTTTCTGGCTCCTGATCATTCAAACAGAAAGCCCAGGAAAGCCTGTATGAGTAACCAAATGCAGGTGATCTCCTGTGGTATAATCATTTTAATCCTTCCATTCCATTAAGTTCTTCATAAAACCCACTTCTTCCAGTTCAGTCACTGACACTTTTCACGTATAGGCAACACCTGGGGTCCTCTGAGAAGGCAAGAAAACCCCGCTGAATGAAACCTAAGTGGATACTAATTCATAGTTCATACTATTCTGTAGAAATTAAAATCATAAAGACAATAGAATATTTACAAAATTTGTGTATCTCTTCTTCTATATTTCTTGGGGTTTTTTTATTATTGCAAAAAAGCTGTTTCTAAAGCAGAAAATTGTCCTCCAGATGTCCTAAAGCAGATGTCCTTCTGCTTTAGCAGAAATTAAAAATTATTAGCAGACCCGGCTGAAAAAAATTATTTCTGTGATATGTTGCAGTGGAACAATCAATACAAATGCAAGTGACTGGAGTCATAAGAAAGACCACTGTATAAGACTACTTAGAAAGACTCCAACTTGAAATATCACAGGAAGACAAAAAATGAAACAAGAAAAAGAGAAATATATATGCTGCCATAGAAACCAATCCTTTCACCTACCAGAGGTCCATTACATCTTTTGGACTATGTGACTTCATTGTCTATAGAAGGCAAAGAAGTAATCTTACAAACCTAAAGAATTTACAGAAACTAATCCAAGTGTGACATTTAAACATATCCCTTCACAAGACTTAGTGCCATTATCAATTACGAGAAGAAATTGAAGTGCTTTCCAAACTACTGCAAACAGGAACACACATTTGCCAGGTTTTAGGAATATTACCAGGAAAATATTTACACACTGAATACCAATAACCCACTAGTTTGCAATATATCTATCTAGTGTAGCAGCATATAGAAGAAAAAAAACAGAGAAAATATAAGTAATATTTTCAGGATATATAAACAGTCTTCCTAACACAGGCACTACTGTCTTTGATGGAAGATTTTAAGGATTTAATTTGGCATAGTTACAGATAAAGCAGAACACAGTAGGCTTCTAAAAAGTTTGTGCTAGTCTTATTCTGACTACTGGAACTGGAAGAAGATAAAAAATCTTAACATAGAACAAAGCACAATATTGAAGTGTGGAGATGTTAATATGCTGTTTACAACTGTTACTAAATGCATTTGTTCAACATGTTTTATTTGGTTACTGCTTAAATTATATTGATTGTAATAAATATCATATTGTTCAATTCTTTTCTCTGTATCAGCACTAAATAATGTAAGAGCTGCCATGAAATAGTCTAATCTTACATTGCCTATTTTTTATTTTCTACCTAAAAAATAAAAGCAGACATAATTTCCTTTCACTATGCATATTTTATGCATTCATAGCAGGTATAATGGGGATTTTTTTTTAAACAAATATTATTTCTTAAGGTGCATCAGGCAAGGTACATACAATTCAACTACATAAAAATACACTGCAGCACAAGAAGAACATTCACTTGGTCTTGGTATAAACTTTAGTAAAAGAAAACAATTTTCCATAGACAATATACCATCTGTCTCTAAACCATGTGAAAAGAAAAGCTTTTAAAATCCAGCCGCTGCTAATGTGACATGTTGAAACATTAATCACCCCCTAAGGCCAGTATAATTGTAGCTCCATGTTAATTACCTAACAATTAACAGCAGTAATTTCCAAGGGGCAATCAATGAATTAGCTTGTGATTTTCCCACAGACTTGAGTCCCATACTGCCAGCCTGAATGCATTTCAAACTCTGAACCATGGTTCATCAATGACACTTCTGGTGTATGAAATAAAAATTCATTTGCACCCTCACTAATTAGGCTCGATTATATCCCTATGTGTATTACAAACTCTATTCACTTGCACAAAATCTCTGCCACAGGCATTTTTCTCCATTTAAAAATTCGTTTTCTATTAAATTAGAAGGTCACCTAGCAGGAAAATGTACTAATCAAGATTTTATCACTAACGAATTAAAGGGTTTTAATAAGCAAGTTTAATTAAGTTATCCTAAAAAGTGATAATGGCTATCTCTAACCTATCTGAATGTTTATGCAACTATAGGTGGAGTATATACAAGGTATGTGTGTAATCATGAATTTTGAAAAACATACCATGTATACACACAGAAATAATTATAAATGGTGTCTTAAAATGTTCCCATGATTCTTTTACTCTTTTTAATTTTTATTACATTTCTGCACAAAAATTTATCTAAACTAATATTTCTGTCTGCTTGTTCCTTTAACAATCATTTGACTTGGTGACATAATCCTGAGGTAGACTCAATGACATTTTGGTTGAATAGCATGTTATCACCTCCTACTGTCCATGCATAAACCTGTTCTTGGCAAGCATCAGTGTTAATCTGCTGATTATTAACCATTAATGTAAATAGACCAAGATGTCACCTTCCTAATTTGCTATTGATGTATGAGCTTTTATTCTTTAAAAATTAAAATATTAAGCACTGGGTTTACATCAAGTAGTATTATGATTTCCTTTTTACCATGTTTATGTTTTGTTAGAATCAAGAAGGGCAAATTTTGTAGCTAATCTGTTCAAGAAGCCAGATTGGAAGGAATGAATACATTACACTTTCCCTCATTAGACTTCATCAGAATTCCAGCAGTATCACCTTTGTTTGTGCAAAGAACAAAAATGCGAATCTAATGCGTTAAATTTCCATCTTTGTTTTCAGGAAAGATATTGCAAATGTGACCTATATTCCACAGGAGACAATGTGCTCAGGTACAAAGTACTACCCCATTTTCTCTCCCAATTACCTTGCCTTTCACAGCCCTTCAGGAGAGGATGGTTTGCTAAGCCAAAGGGAAATCACTCATCCTTTTGCTCCGTAAGTGGTTCATTAAAGAGTTGCAGTTCTGAATCAGTAGAAATTCAACATCTGGTCTATAACAAATATGAAATGGGTGAATAACATTTTCCATCCCAGCAGGTATATTTTAGGTTGAGGACAGTCACTCCTGGATTATCATGTTTTTTGGCAGTTTCAATATGAGGCACCTCCAGGTCAGCAGAGATGCATATGATGGGCAGCTCTGTATTCCGGCTCAACAGTCTGATGGTTCTTCAGCTGCCTACTCTTTCCCTCTTTTCCCAAGACACCATCTTTGTTAAACTATTCCCAAGGGGGTTGGGAAGCTCTCCTTCTGCTAGGCCTTATCAGAAGGTTCACTCAAATTCAAGTTTGGTTGAAAGTAACATTCCTCTAAATTCAAAGCAACTGAAACAAAATTTAAGGATACAAGTCAAAAGTTTTTCTAAGTAGACTCACTCACAGTTTGCCCCCATGTCTTTGAGAGACTGTGGGAATCATTTTCGCTGAGGAAGGGGAGGCAACTTTCATGTCTGCAGTGAAGACCCAGGCTAGGAAAAATCTCACCTCCATTGTATCTTGCTCCCTGTTTGTGAGGAAGAAACTCACTACTGGGGACCACGAGGATGACTTGATTGCTCTTGTCTACTGGCCATGTGAGAAACTGTTTGGTGTAAGTGCTGGACTAGGTTCAAGAGCTCTGTGGAGAGGAGCTAGGTTAGAGTGTGTGCAGGGGGGGCAGGCAGCAGCAGCACAGTGGCAGCTGGAAGGTAGTGGGCGCATGTCCTGTGCAAGGCTGAAGCTCCATTCCCTTCTCTCCCTGCTACCCTGCAGTAAAATGAGGGGTTTGCTCACAAAGAATCACAGAAAGGCTTGGGTTGGAAGGGACCTTAGAGTTTATCTTGCTCCAACCCTCCTGCCATGGGCAGGGACACCTTCACTAAACCATGTTGCTCCAAGCCCCATTCAACCTGGCCTTGAACATCACCAGGGATAAAGTATCCATAGCTTCTCTGGGCAACTTGTTCCAGTGCCTCATCACCCACCCAGTGAATAATTTCTTCCATAAATCCCATCTTAACCTAGCCACTTTCAGCTTAAAGCCACTTGTCTTATTTAACAAGATGCCCTTGAAAGAAATACTTCTCCAAGAAAATCAGTCCAGGGTTGATCTTTCTTCAGCGTCTCAGTCAGAGCATGTCCACCTTCCATTCAACACGATGCTGTTTGGGTTGTAAGCCACAGTTCCTGCTTTTAGTCTCCTTTATTGTTTTAGATGGTGGGCAACACTTGCTCGTGCTGTTTGGAGTGCTGACTAAAGAGACCATGGAGGTTTGTCATTCTCTCAGAACCACACCTTTAAAAAGTTGCCTGCTCTTCAGAAGTGAAAATGAGTCTGAAAAAAACCCTCATAAATCAATAATCCTACTCTGTACAACAAGGCCTCACCTGAAATATTCCTGATGGATATTTTTCCAGTATACCTTTCTTTGGCAACAATAATGGAGATGGCAAAATCTTCCTCACCAGTCTACTCTAACATGTAGTTGCAACATTCATTAGAAAGGCCATTAAACTGCCTCTTTTTTGTAGAAAAACACCCTTGTTTTTTAGATATTGCCCCCTTCCCTGGCAGATCCCTCAAATCTCCACAATCTGCCCAAATAATTTCATAAAAAATAGATGGATTCACTGTTGAAAGTATGTTTGTAATCTACATCTCCTTCTTCCTGGAAATATGAAACTCTGTTTTCATACTTAAATAGTAATTTCTTGCTGCTACATTTGTAGACATGTTTCCAAATTAAAAATACTCATATTTTAGTGGTGTAAAATGTAAGATACATATTAAGAATTTTCAACCTATAATTTTTAAAATACAATATTTAAACCCATCCCTTGACTTTCTTATGTCTGTGCATATATGTGAATACTCATTTGCTTTAATGCTTAAAATGAAAAAAAAAATCTTTTAAAACCTTATTTTTCTTGTCACAAAATATAACAGACCACCTTAGGCTGTATATATATTTGACTTTGTTGTTCATGTTTGAGCAGAAGTTCATCTGGCTAAGTGGTGAAGCCCATTGCATCCACATTTCCAATAAGAAGCGAGTCTTGCAGAGGTACTTTCCCAAAGTGACACACCTCAACAGGCAGATGGGACTGGTTAACCTGACTACATATTGGTCACCTTCTCTCATTCTACAATAATCCTGAGTAGATAGGTAAGATTCTGCTCCTGATTTCAAAAGAAACTGATGAAGTTTGAAGGAAGCATATGAGACTTTATCACCTAGTCCACAGTTAAGTTGTACAGAGTAGATAGCAAGACTAAGCTTTTTTGGGCAATGAACATTCCAGTTTTAGGTGTCGCAGGCTGCAGGCTTATAATTCTTCCCCTTAGAAACTATTCTTTACTATAAAGGATTGTTTTCACACCCTTAAAATATTGCCTTGTCTTAGTCTCATCATTATCCATTTAGCATGTGAAAAAGCAGTTAATGCATCATACCTCATATTCATAGATGTAAATATGAGCTTTTCTCCAGACATGATGAGGCTGCAACTCTAAACCAGTTTCTGGTCATCCTGACAAATAAATCAAAGGAAGCACACTACAAAAATGTCTTAATCTCTTCCTGGTGTGATGTTGAGCTTTAAAAATAATATGTTGAAGACACACTTTTCCATTGAATTATCTAACACATTTTGGTCACTCCTAAAGCAAGGCAGCCTAGGTAAACAAGAAAACCTTATTAAATTAAACAAAACAGGGGAAAAACTGCAAACATGCGTTATAGCCATGAATTCTCTGAAGAGATAGAAGTAATATAAATTCTCCATCACATGCCAGTGGAATGTTACCAAAAATTTTTTCTCCACATAACACGTTTTAAGTTTTGAGCTTTTAGAAAAAATCCATCCCAAAGTAGGAGGGAATTCTAAAACTAATTCCATTCTCCTTATCACAATATAACATTTCCATCTATACAGTTTACCCCATAGTGACACATTTAGGTGTTCACCACCACAAAAGCTGACATTTGAAAGGCAAGGAGAGTGTCAGAGCCAGCACACAGAATGTTCTAATACCTTTCCTCCCAGTTTATGGGAATTATGTGATGATTCTCAGTTCAGTGGGAAACACGAGAACGTAGCAGAGACAGGGGAAGCTGCACTCAGCTTTCACACTCAGTATGGAAAGAGTAGGGGCTCTGGGGAAAGACAATCCTCTTTTGAGAGGCACTTACTGGAAAAAAAGAACTGGAGTGGAGGACCAGTGGAGAATCCAAAGGGGATGCTAGCAGACAGTCAGATTGGAAGAGTGGTAGTTTATCAGGGAAATCCTCTTAATTAACAGAAGATGGAAAACTGTTTATGCCTGCTGTGCATACACACCCAGTTGCCTTGTGATCAATAGAATCAATATTTCCCAATCTGGGAAGCAAGAGAGACAAGATGAGAGGCAGAAAAGAGGGGTGTGGGAAGAGAAAGAGCACCAAGAACAGGGAACAAAACCCTGCTTATGGCATATGAAAGCGTAGCTGGGGAGTAAAGAGATACAAATGGTGCTGTATAGAAAAGCAAGAGGCAATAGTATTGGAAGACACCACTTCTGCCATTTTTCCTCCATAACTGTTAGTTGATCTGTACCAATAATAAAGGAAGGTAGATTAAGAGAGTACCCTCCTAGTTAAAAAAGACAAAACTGAAAGACAAAAAAGTAAAGCATTTCAGGGGTGAACCAGCTGTAATAGTAAGTACCTAAGAAGCTAGAAAGGGAATAATTTCAGTAAGATCAGAAAAATATCCAGATATTCTGAGATTTAACCAAAACCAAAATTCAATGCCAATTCCCTTATTCTTATAGAAAAGATAAAAATTAAACAGTAGTAAGGAACTGACAAACATAGGTATTGAGTTTCATTTAATTATTTCCAGAAAATATTTGCTATTTTGTTGACTGTTTCTAAGTTTGATTCAAGACAATTTACCATTTCTGTCTTTAACCACGTCTTTATGAGTCACAACCATGAGACAAAATCATTCCTTTGATGTATTTGCCCCAGTACAAACATTGATTAAACAATAAGGAAAACTTGGAGGGAACAAAGAAAATAAAAACAAAATTCCTTTATGAATTTCACACACCACTGAATTCCATAAACTGAAAACATATTTCTGTCTTCTCAGTCATCTCTCTCCCCACTCCTTGTTTGAATGCAGTGAAAGGAAAAAAAAGATATTGTCTTTAAACTTCAAAAGATTTCTCCCTTCTGTTATCCTTAGAAACATTTTTCAGGTCATCAAAGTGTATTTAGCACTCAATGATTTCTCAATGAAAAAGTCAATTCTTCCTAAAGGAACACTTGTTTCCTATCAGTTTGCTTACCTAGGTGAAAAAATAAAGCAAGGAAAATCAGAACTTATACAATAAAAAATACTGTGCAGACTCCAACAGGCAGTACCTACTGTTTTTATTATATGTGAATGGTATACACTGTATTCAGAAGAAAATAATATATGAGAATTGTCTTTTCTCTTTTCCTATTTTCCTTATCACAGTTTGTAATTACATTCTATTTCAATTTCTGCAAAAAAAAAAAAAAATCACAATTTCTAGTGCAAAATCTATTATTGATATGAAGTTTATTATAGATCTGTGTTCATCTACTTTGGTGACATCATCCAAGAATGGTGATTTAGTCAGTTCAGCAACCTGTTTCAGGTGGTTTAAATTCTTTATTTCTCTCTTTATTTTGCATTTCTAAGAACTTATTTTGCTTCTGCTATTTTTACACAATTTCTGTGAAATTCAGTGAGACATTTCATTGAGGTCTAAGTCTAAAATGATACAATTTATTAAAAGCATTCCAATGTTTCCTGCAACTTCACTTAGCATAGTCCTATTATCAACAAGTCTTATAAACTTAAACTTTATTGACTTCCTTAACCCTCAAATATAAGTTTATTTTCACTGTATGTGTACTGAAAATCAGCCCTTGAAAGCTTCATGTTGGTATCGCATCAGTAGATATATTTCCAACTCATTCACATTTCCAGGTACATAAACTTGACTATGCAAATGAATTTTGCTCTTTTTACGTACAACACACTAAGAAACGGAGGCATTGGTGTCTGCAATCACCTTCCATAAAATCAACATTTCACTGCCAAAGATTTGTCACTTTTTGATACAATTTTGAGTGACCTTTGGACAATTCTGTTTCTGTGCTTCTGGACAGGCTTCAAGGCAAAAATCAAATTTTAAAAAGGATCAGTGTTTTCCAGTGTGCAGATGTCCATTCTGGAGCATAGATTCACAAGTGTCACAAATCCTTCAATTCTCCTAGTGTAAAGGTGTGTAGGATGTGATTCTCCTACATTATAACATTTTGGGATATTTCATATTTTTTTCTCATTTTGTCTTGGGTCATAAGCCAGATTCTCCAAGTGTTTCATATGAAAAGCAAGTTCTGCAGCATAACATAAAAAATATTTTAATGAGGGCCCTTCCCAGGACTGTGGCAGACTTACATACCACTCTACATTATGGTTTTTGTGCAACATTCCAGCAACTGTTCCACATTACTTGGCTACTAGTTCTTCTTGTTTATGTCTCCATCCATCTCTTGTATGGCGGAAAAAAAAATTACTAGGCATTATTTCAGTCTAAATTTTAGGTCTTCTCTCTGGATGTTGAAGACTGACGTTCTAATCTTCACTTTAAATCAAGTAAAGGACAGACTTGAACACTTTAGGTTGCACCTTCCCACCACACAGTCATTTTTTGCTCTTTCACCTTCCTGAAACCAATAAACGGGAGATTTTAGTTCATATTTGCATTTAAATGCGTAAGTACACATATGAATAAGTAAAACATATACATGCATATGTTCCAGTTCAAAACTGGAACATTCCATTAAAAAACTAAATGCAGTTAAGAGTCCTGACAAATCCAAAATAAAACCTGGAAACCTTGTATTTAATTTAAGTTGAAACACCACTAATCACAACTCTGGCAAAATTATAACTCTGCAGGAGAGTGGCTGGTAGTGAGTATCTGCTACAGGTATGTGAGAAAACAACCTTTAGTAGGAAGAAAGGCTGTTCAAAGAAAAAAAATCAGAAGGCTCAAACTCACAGAAGTTTTAATAAAATCTCAGCATTGTCAAATGGCCAGAAGGAATTCAAGCAAGGTAGGTTAAAGCTTCTTCTTGGATTATTGAAGCCACCCTGTACCAAATAAAGTAGCATCTCTCAAGCAGTTACTGATTTTTATCCCTTTAGACTCCTCCTTAAAAACCTACCCTTTTCCTCTATCCCTACAAATCATAACCCTCTGGGAGTGGTTATTCTGGTGGCCACCTGTAAGTATACAGGCCACAGTGAATAACCTAAGGGTGCACCTGTAGTTACTGTTACTGCATCTTTCTCCTCTTCACAGTCTTTGCTCCAGCTTCAGTGAAGTCCCAGATTATGACGAGCGTTGGAGGTGGATGTCTCTGTAATTTTCTGCCTCTGCAGTAGAATAAAGCACCAATGCTTTTGTGGAGTTATAGGTGTTATCTGAATATGCTTGCAATATGTAATGTGCAGTATCCACTTTGGCAGGCATCGATAGCTTGGCATATCTGCTGTGAAAACAAAGAGAAAAGATATTGGTCTGTACAATAAGGTGTGCATGTGCATTCCTGGGAAGCAGAAGAGACAATGCAGGAAAGAGTAATCATTGCTATCCCAGCTTCTGCTGGGCTTGGAGGGGTGGTTAGAGCACTCCAGCATTGCCCATGTGCATTTCTCCTTCAACAGAGAAAAAAGGTTTTGTTCATTTGTTTGAAGCTCTGCACTGCTCTTAGTTTTGCCCTCCTACTTATTTCAGATCTCTCTGACTACTAAATTCACTTCACCTATTCTCACCTTTATCTTTAGATACATATTTTCACACCTGATACTCATTTTCATACACTATTTTGAGGCTTCCCAGGCAACCTAAGCTTCTGAGCTCTCATTCACGTTTAGGTGTAAATATCTGCTACAAGTTCCTGACGTCCATTCTGATGGAGACTTTTGGCTCACAGTCTCTCAGCAGTGTTCCCCCACACTTTTTAAGAGTGCCTTTGTTGTTACAAATCCAATCTCTTTTGAAGTTTACATTGCCACCTCCTCCTCTATCACTGTGCATTTCTGTTACAGGCACATCACAAACTGCTGGCTACTACGGTAAATGCAGATGATGGCTTCCCTGTAAATTAGATTTGTGTGTGCAAAACCGAAGCTTGTTTATACACTGGAATGATGCCAAATACTAGCTCAGATGAAACAAAATATTTATGAATTGGATAAGCTGGAAACTTACATCTTTATAAGTTGTTCAGAGCAGATTCAGGTATAATTTCCCTTCCTCTGCCCCATTCTTCCTAAGGACTATTAGAAATACTATCTTTTTAAAAGACACAGCTCTTTAATTTATACTTAGTAATATTAAAGCAAAAGTTTAAAACAATCCTTTATGAAACAAGTGATCTTAACTATTGTAATTCACATGAATTTAATTAGACTGATTTTAAATAGTAATTTAAATATTGCTTTAAGAGAAGTTGGTTTTTTGCTACCATAATAAAATAACTTGTTTTATACAAGATACAGAAGAATATAATTTGATCATTTCTTCTGTTAGCCTTTGTTACATAGATTTTTACATAATCATTACTCATAATGTTCTGACAGATAATGCTATTACTAGCGTTACAATCTTTGCTATTATTATAAAAAATCTGGCTTTGTGAAAATTTTAATTTATTAAAATGTAATGAAAGCACATCTAACATGAACCATAATTTATGAAAATTTTAGATGTGCTGCTTGACATTCATGTCATCAGGCTTCAAAAGTTTCACATCTGAAATGTGAAATTACACAGATTTATAAAGATCCCTTTTCAGCATGTTAGCTGGCACTATCTTCTGTAAAATGTATATATTTGGCTTTAAAGAGACAGGTGCATGTAATTTTAATGTCAGCACCAGCATCACCAAAAAGTGCCCTGGCAATCAGTGGAAAGGTTTAATAGGTTTCCTGTCTTGTTCTTAATTTGCTGAAATTACAAAATCAATACTTTCAGTTGTAGCTGCAGCTACCCGTTTTACTGCTTTAAGATAAAGTCTACAATAAAGTAACCTTCACTTTCAATTTGTAGCACAGAACATCAGGGTGTTCTTGGCCACTAACTAGTCTTTCTTTTCTCAGCCCGTTTGAGACATTCCAGGTGTGTGATGTTGCCCTTCAAAGGGGAAAGGTGCATTTTGTATTAAGCATCACTCTCATCAGTGACTTGGTTTGTTTATTTTTTAACATCTCAGTCTATTCTCTCCTAAAGTCACCTCTGCATGGTTGTTTCTTATTTCCCTATTTCTCTGTGTTGATATTCTATACTACATAAATAAGTGATTGGTGTTGAAATGGCCTAATCTTTATTTTACTCCATAGTCTCCCTTTATGACAAAGGAGCATATTTTTCTGCATCAGCTAAAAAAGGAAATTCTCCACAGTTAGTCACATTTTTAATAGTGAACATGATCACTGCACATGCAAAAGGCCTCTGAAAGGACCAGATCAACACCACTGGAAAGGTCAAGCTCCTTCACAGAGCAAGAAGGAAAAAACAATAAATAAATAGCCTTCCATGGGCTTCTCTGCTATGCCTCCTGGCTCTTTAATGATAGAAGTGAAAAAAACATATCTTTACACAATCATTTAGTCTTCCAGCTCAAGTCCAACCTTTCCAATAAGTATCTGCACTCAAAAAATAAAGTTGTAAGATGGTATTTTGACCCTCTTATCCCTGCTTCAGGAGCAATTAACATGTTTTTAAATTTGAGGATTTTTTTTGTTTCTGTTTTTCTCTGGTAACTGAAATATTTTCAGCATACAAGCTCTCTTCAGCACTTAGCTGAGCAACATTCTGGAGCTATTAGCACTGGAGAAGGGCCTTGGCTTGGTCCTCTTCTAGTGAAGCAATAAAAGAATCTTAAGCTGCTGCTCACAAAAGAATGCAGCATAAGATGTCTCAGTGCTTTCCACTGATGCAAAATGTATTCATTTCAAGGAAAAAGAGCTCTCAACACCTGCTACCCCAAATGTTAATGAATACACACACACATGCACACACACACACACACATGTGCACATTATGCTTTTCTCTTCTCAGCCACAGCAATTTCAAGTTGGAAATTTTACTCATAAACAGCACATGATGGAGCAAGGATACTGTAAAACAGAAAGCACAGTTGATCACAAATGGAATACAGAGCCTCCAAATGCCACAGCTCCCTTGCTTCACGCTTTACATTTTTAACTAGAGGCTCAAGGTAAAAGCATGCTATTTAACTTGCAATGTACTCTGTGTAAATGAAAATTCAGAGTAGATTTAGAAACAATATTGCATCAAAGGAAAAAAAAAAAGCATTTGTCTCTAAACAAGTCAAGAGAAATGCCGAATGATTCAATGAAGATCACTTGTGTCACTTATGTTTGTTTTGATTGGTCCTCCAGTGTTTACAGCACTCAACTCAGCAGGCTCAGAACCCCAAATCTATATTTAATTTAAAGCATTGCACCATCACTCAAATCTTTCAGCAGCCTCACTACAGTCTAAAGAACAAGAGCAGAGGGACTTGTTTACATGGAGCACTTTTGCATGCTCCAAGGGATTGCAGAATAGTTTAAAACAAATTATATCAAGATATAAAGGAAATGAATTTTTTTTGTGTAACTATTTTCCAGTACTTGTAGGATTTTTGCCTACATTAAATTCTGTGAATTTTCAGGTGTTCTCAGCAAGAGACCACATTGCAAGACAAGATAAAATATTCCAAAAGCAGATTTAAACTGCAAAATAAGATGAATCTGAGAAAACTTACTTTTTATCAGAACTAATACAATGATCAGGAAACATAATGTATTAAATACAGCCATTGCTACGACACTGAAGGCTTTGTAAAAATTCACAGCTGTTTAGAGAATTAAATAGAATAAAATAAATAAACAACACACATTTGAGGGCCCAGTCTTTTCAGATGCAGAAACCAAAGTTTTACAAAGATAACTAGCTGAAGGGAAAAAACACCTAAATGCCATTTAAGCATACACAGGTAGTCTTAAAGCATGTCTGGCATGTCAAAGGGAATGAGCCCTCAGTTTCCATTAACAGCAGCCAGGGTAGAATGCACTTGCTGTTTTGCAGAAGCAGCCCTGATGCAAATGGGGAGTCACTGATGTCGTGTGCGCCGTGCCAGGGAGCAGAAGCCTTCCTGCTGCAGCCATGGTGGTAGCATGCAGCAGCACAGCGTTACTGCAGGGGTTTTCATCCTTGTCAGCCCGCTGGTGTAAAAGTCTCTAACGAAATTTAGGGGTCTCTCCAGGGAAAAGAAGCAGAGATAGAAGAGAGTTCAGAAAACTAGACACGCTTTATCTATCTTTATCTATTACTATCCAAGTTTTCCCAACATTCCATGAGATTTACTGGGCAACCTGTTACCTTGTTTGAAAAGGAAGGAGTTTTTTACATGCAGCCCACCTTGTCATCTCCCTTTGCAGTGGCTGCTGGCCTAGAACTGCTGTCCCTGTCCCCTAGCTGGGCCATTCCAGGCAGGGAGTTGGATCAAAGCCTGTCAGAAAAGTTGTCTGCAGATGCTACTCACTGTGAAGCATGTTTCCTCCTCGATGGCTCAGTCATTTGCAGGACCCTGGGCACGAGGAGGTTCTGCTTGGCAGGCACAGGCAGTGAATGAGCCCGTGCAGCTCCTCCAGCTAGGATCAGAGTGATGCCAGGTCTGCAGCACCGAGCCCCAGCTCCCTCAGACAGGATGTCCTGGGAGAGGGTGTCCAGAGCTTTCAGCACTGGGCAGTCTCCAGCCTTCAGGAAAATGCAAAGAGGGAAGGAGAGCAGAGCAAAATTAGCTTCAACCCTGCAAAAAGGGGACAGGCTTGTAATAGTTTTCTTCCTCTTACCAGAAACATTTGTCCTGCATCTGTGTTTCTGTCAGCCCTGTTGTGCTTCTCAGCAGACAGGGTAATTTGACCCAGAGGATTTTGGCTATCTAAGCTATGCTTAATCATTTGGCCCCATTACATCACTGCAAAACAGTTCAAAATAGAGGGCTCCTTTTAATAGATTTCTTGCTTCAGTTAACAAAAATTATTCAAACTTCAGTTTTAGCATGAGCTTATTAAAGCAGGGCTGTGTTTAAGTTATAGTAATTGTCAATAAAGTCCTTTATAGCAGATTGAACTCGGCATATTTTAGACCTTGCCAATTTGAGACAGTTTCCATAAAAAAAGGAGAACAGCAATGTTACAGAGTGATAACTCAAAAATGGAAAAAAGGAATTATTTAGCATAAAAGGAATTATTTAGCATAGTAAAAGGAGGTATAACTAGGAGTAATGGGAGGAAATTAATAAAGGGAATATATCAGTAGGGGAAAAAGAAAAACCTGACTGTGAGTTAACCAATAGAAAAATTTCCCTGGAGAGCAAAGAGTAGACCACAGCTAGCCAATTTTAAAATAACTGGCCAAAACACTACCAAATAAATAAACAGGCTGGAAATAATTTTGCAGTCATACAGAGAGAAGACTAGGTTACCATTCTGTTCCCTGCTTCTAAATTTTTATGAAACTGAGCAAGTAAATTGAGGTTTCTGATTGACAAATCTAATGAAATTCAGCATTCTGGCTGCTGAGATGTAATTGCACAGCTTTTATCTTTGCCAGCATCAGAAGTTAAAAAAAAAAAAAAAAAGAAGGAAAAAATGTTTGGTTTGTCTTCTGTGTTTTTTTTTTTTTCTTTTAATTAAAATTAATTTTGTTGGTCTGGGTTAATTGAGCTATCTAGTAAAAATTTGGTCCTTAATTGACAAAAAAAAAATTAACAAGAAAAATAGCAAGTTAAAAATAAAAAGAACTTAAATTGCAATTTTTAAAGTGGATAATTTGTAACAGTAAAACAAAGCAGAAGAGCCAAGATGTTCTTACATAGATACCTCAAATTATACCAAAATATGATAATTTCTGAAAATTCAGAATCAAAATTAACATTCTTTTGAACTCCTTGTTTTGGAAGAGATTATGTAAAACACTGTGGTTTTTAAAGACAGGTAATTGAGGCAACATAAATGTGTTTGTGAAGTTTAATATTATTTTAAAATTTTTAAACAATATTAAAAATAAACTAGCAGTTAAGATTAATAGCAGGTTTGCAGACATGAAATGTGCTATCCCATACTGACTAGCCAGCAATACCTGTTCAATAAAAAGGATGAGAATGTTCCCTTGGTGTTAGGCTTTTTTGGATAGGATAAAACTTTTGAGTTATTCAATGTTTGCAGTAAAATTTAGAAAATGTGTTAATTGAATTTGTGATTGAAATTAGAAAATGCAAATGCTCTGAATCATTCCTGTATATTTATGACTATCATATTTTTTGACACAAAGATAAAATAATCAAGAAATTTGCTTTTAACACCAATACATGTGAAAATGTTAGAACAATTTTTTAAATATTGCTACAATGTATGAACAGTTTATATTTCATTGAGATTTTAAAATATTTTTTCTTCATATTTAAAGTCCTACACTTAGTCACAAATTTATAACAGCATGCCATAAACCCTTTCATCTAATTACTTTTTAATCACATCTTCTGAAACAGATGATTTCAGTTTTATTTACAGTGAAAACAGATATCACATCACAACTCTGACAGGCTTGGATCAAACCAATGTTAATCTGCACAGCTGTAATTTTGTAGGATTATACATGTTTCAGCACTAAAACTTGTGCTTGTCATATATTTGTCCTTTATTTTTAAGAACCAAAAGTTGAATTTCTATATAAGGCAGGGAACTTTAAAACCAAATGACTGCAGAACTCCTCTACAAAAAAGAAATCTTTATAGTACATTACACAAATATGAATGTTATTATTTAGCAGTTTTAAGTAGAATAGTTAGGATGTAAAATTGTATTTTAGAGTGTGATTAATAATACTGAAAGATTAAGACATTTATGTAAGTGGGGTTAGGTTTATGGTTTTTTTATTAAAATCAAAGTGTGATGCACATCAGTTCTGTTTAAATATGTAAAATTAAAAAAATGTATTTTTAGGTTTTTCCAGGATGTTATTTCATTTGGTATAAAACTTCAAAGTACTCTAATCTTAGCCTGTAAATGCACAACTAAAATAAACAAATTACAAAGGAAAAAAATCAATCTAACTTTAAGTAAAGTCATGTAGTTTGAGATCAGTGCTTTTTTTGTTAGGTATAAAATATAATGATTTCCTAACCTGATCCTCCCTAGCAATGTTGCCAATTTTCAAGTTATTTATAAGAAACTGCAGCAACAAATAGTCGTGTTGTAACAAAAAGCTCATGACTATATCGTAAAAATATTGATATCCTTGCCATTTTTTCATTTAAAATCTCTATTCAAATACGTTTGAGCATTTCAGGGCAACACAATTTAAAAACAAAAAAAGCCAAAGCATATTGAGGTTTAAACGTAAGCGCTCCTCAGCGATGATCCAGAGCACGGTTGTGTCTGCCTCGCGCTGCGAGTCCCCATTTACCCCGAGCATTTCACGTGTGCGAAACGCGTGGAGGGCGAGGTGCAAGGTGCAGGAGCGCTGGGAAAGCAGCGCCTTTCCTGGCCCCAGCTGGCAGGATGCGCTCACGGGGTGCTGGGTCTGTGCACAGCCACAGGAACTCCAGCGACCATTCGCCCCTGCTGCTCATAGCCAACCAGTACGCCCAGAGAGAGGGTGTATTTTCACATGGTGTGTACACACACACGTGTGTGTGTGTATGCAGCCATCACTACGCCAAATTTAATAGTTTGTAAAAAAGTTAAAAGGAAGAAAGGTTGCTGTGCAAGCAGAACAACCGGCTTCCTTAAAAATAGGTGGTATCACTGCATGTACTCTCTTAAGACATGCTTTAAATTCGTACTTTATCACTTCACTTGTATCCACTTGCATCCACTTCCAAGTCTCTGGAAGCTGATTCTTAAAAATATTTGATTATTTTCTACATTTAAAGTCACAGCTTCAGAGCTGAATTAGCTTACAACAAGAACACAAAATTCAGCAAGGAAATTTTACGTAATACTACATAAATTTAATTTTAAATATATATCTGGAGAGAGATAAAATTGTATCTTACAAATGCCCCATATTTTAAATGCTTTAACTATAAAAGAGTAATTTCAGAGAGAAAGTATTCTATAAGTTATCTTTCCTTTAGAATTTAAGGAAAAGCCAGTATAGGAATAGTCCTCGTAACTCTTCCTTTCGTTTAGTTTTCTTAATTTGGTTCTGCTCACTTCCCTTTGCTTCTTGTTTTCCTGCATTCTTTGTATTTTAACATGTGTAGCTAACAAGAAAATCATATTTAGGCCCATGCTTTCTAATTATTTTCATTTCTATAGATACTTGGGAAAACTCATATTCTCGCAAGTAACATCCTTCTGGAAAGTGACAAAACCCCAAAGCTGTTTCAGTAAGGTACTGTTCCAGCACCTTACCCTGCCCAAGACCGTAGATAAGGGCATCTTTTAAAGGACAGTTTAGTCACTCCATGCCATGTCAACTATTTGGAACAGAAAAACAAAGAGGCTAAAAAGCAAAGCCTTAGGACTTTATCTATTTTCTCCTTCTTAAGATCTGCTACTTAGTAGCATTTTTTGATAGTACAGACTAAATTTCACCCCAAAAACCAAGAAAGAGTCGCAAACTGCCTCAGCTATAGCAGCTCTGTGCTGTGCAAAACAAGAATACACTCCAAATCGTATTTACCTCTGGCCATTTAGTATCTTATCTGTAGATGTAAGAAAACATGATCTTTCCTTTTGATTATGCTTTAGTTTAATCACATGTAAGTGAAGTCTTTATTGCTAATGCAGAATTTTGCAAGTGAGCTTTTCCTTTTCTCTAGTGCTATAAGATTCAGAAGGCAAACCATGCACTCATTCTAACAAAACAGTATAATAGGGATGGAGGGGAGAAGCAATTTGAAGTCTATAGAAAGGTTACCATAAAATTTACATTTTCCATAAAATATAAGTAGCCACCATTTTGCTGTAATCCCAGAGCAGCAACGAAATGGTGGTACAGAAGAAAACTACCCTATCAGACACATTTCATCATTGCTCCTATCCATCACTATCTCCTTTCTCTAGCATGATTATCATTTATTCACTCTCTTACAAGCAACATCCTGTTTTAAAACTAAAAACTGATAAATAAACCATAGTAAAAAGATAAGGTGTAATTATCAAACTAAGACTACATGCTGTACAAGTCCTCTCCCCCTCACCCCGCTTCAAACTGCAAAAAAGTACTGCATAGTGTTTCTATCACACACTGATGAACACATCCCTTGGAACTGCTACTGTATGAAAGCTGTATCCTAGAGGTAGAACACATGGTATGGAATATGGCTCCTGCATTGGTCAGTATGTATTTTAATTATTATATGATGAGATATACATAAGTAACACTCAGAAGACCAAAATGGCATAAATGAATTGGTTTTGATTGTAATGTACAATATTGCATTTTGTGAAACATTTTATATTTAAGTGAATGTATGTGTATTGGCATTCTCGGTTTAGAAATTATATATTAAGGCATCAATTTTGATGAGCAATGCCATCCTTTCTTTCTTTCTTTCTTTCTTTCTTTCTTTCTTTCTTTCTTTCTTTCTTTCTTTCTTTCTTTCTTTCTTTCTTTCTTTCTTTCTTTCTTTCTTTCTTTCTTTCTTTCTTTCTTTCTTTTTTTTTTTTGTTGTTATTGCATGCTTTTCAGGTGTGGAAATCACTGTCTACTTGTACATAAAGAGGGAAACAGTATTTGTATTTTGGTGCAGGTTCTATTCTGTGATACTGTGCTATACATATGAAAAGAATTCATAAAGTTCATACTGTAATCTCTAAAGAAGCACTATGTGTTATAAGCTTTATTAACTAGGTCCTAAATTTATAAATTTGTTATAAACCAGTAAAGTATATTCTGTAATATATTTTCTAAAAGTATGCTTGGTGTTTATTACCATAAATATGTAATGAAGGTAAGATGAATCACATTTTCAAATACAGCATGTAGTAGCAAAAATGTTCTTGTTTTTCAGACAAGAATATATTAGATTTCAATATTGTGTTATAACTAATAAATCAGAAAACATAAAAATGTGGGTCTTTTAGGTTATAGTGGATACCGAATTTAATTTAAAGGAGAACTTTTAGAAAACGTCCTTAATGATGTGAAATTTGTTTGCACAAATCTGCAATTATGTACAAGTAAAACAAATGTCCTGTGCCTTCCTAAGTCCTCCCATTCTTTTCCAGTACAAAGCCAAGAGTATTTAGGTAACACTGCCACCTATTGCTTAAAGGTCATAGTGACTAAAATCCCGTCCAGTTTTTTTATCACTCATCTTTGCTCGTTTTGACTACTATGCTTTCATTATTTCTAACAACTGAATGAGACTTTCATGTTCTTTCATGTAACAAATAATAAGCATCTGCCTTTGGTACTATGACTATAATTTATCTGGAATCAATGAACACTTAAAAGACTTCCAGTATTGATAAAATTAAGTTTCAAAAAATACTAAGAAAATCAATTTCAAATACAAAATCCATCCACAAAAAGAAATAAAAAGAAGATTCTTCAGGTTACAGCATGGCCAATATTGCACAATCCAATTTATTTGTTAAATATGAGTTTTCTAATAGAATCCAAAATAGCAAAATACTGTTAACATTTTGCAAGTGGATAAGCAAATGCTCAAATTGTAAACATGCATCTGCAGGTCTTTTAAGGACACAGCTTGAGAAGCATGCAAATAAGTCAGTATAAGATCAGACCTAATTCTTTTCAGTAAATAATTTTGTTTTCGGGACAACAATCAAAAAACCACTAATTCTACATCTAAAGAAGGATCACGCCATAAGAATAACCTTTGTCAGCTTGGAAAAAAAAAAAAAAAAAAGAAAGAGAGAGAAAGAAAATTATTTCCACTTCTTTAAAAGAAAAAGTGAGAAAAATATATTTGGTTGTACTAAGGAAAGTCGTATGAATCAATCAGGAAGATAACTTAAGACCGGTTATATAAACTATATAGTATAAGTACTGTCTAGGTTAATTTACAGAAATATAGAAAGATTACTTAGTTTGGAAGAAAATTTATTGTTCAAAGGCTCTTTTTTATCCTCAGTGTATTACTCAGTTTACATGTATAAAATAAGTTGACTTTAATTCTTCACTACAGGGAAGTATCTGTATATTGTATAAAATCCCTTATATTATCTTTTTTTATTAGAAGAAAATGTACAAATCCATTGTTCTTGTGCCCAAAAATGTTAGATTTATTGTGCAGAATGCTGACATTTGTCCTACATTAAAATATATCACTAAGAGTCCAGTTCAATTTCGAAGATTTGTGAAATTTTTAGACAGATGGATGCACTCAGGAAGAGCAAAAATAGAATATATTTTAAAAAATAAAACCAGTTTTGTTTTAGTTTTGCTTAGTTAGTTTGTTAGTTAGCTTGTTTGTTTCTTTTGAGACAGGGGGGGTCCGCTTGTTTTTGTGGTTTGGTTGGGGTTTTTTTCACCTATATAGAGGTATTTTAAATCTCAAATATTTAAAATGTCCATGGTAGCATAGAGAGTATTTAGACAAACAGAAGGAATCTATATGAAGGACAAATTCCTTATAGACATTTTTTTTTTCTGTAATCATAACTACATCCTTTCAGAACAACATAAAAAAAGCCTTGTTCTTGCAGTTAGGGATTCCTAATCTTTTCCTTTTTCCCCATGGAATTTTTAACCATTTCTCTCCTGCTAGAAGGTTGCCTCTCCAAACAGTCAGCTCTCACAGCCAAGCAATGTCCAGAGCTAATGTCAGAAAGGGAATAACTGAAGAGAAATAGATTTCTACACACCTTTTTTTATCTTTCCTGTTCTTTTTCTTATTTCTACGCTTTCAACTCTAATAACAATACACGATTCTCGCACTGGTGAAAAAATACTTGAACTTTGTTTTCTCTTTTTTACTTCTCTAAATAAAATGAATATTCAAGACTTAGAAATGTTATGTATTAAAGGAAAAATTTTGATACTTTTCAGATTTCATTAATTGTTTATGTACCTAAAAGAATTTGATACTAGAGTATTCAACCTTAAATTCACTCAACTTAGTACAGTAGAATGAATTATTAATGACCTAATTGATAAACATTGATTTGTAATGTAATTACTTGTGTTTAATGCACAATTTTATGTAAATATCAGACCAAAACCTAAAATTGTGGTGCTTTTAATAAATTTTCTTTGATTAAATACACCACTTTTATATATTCACATATAAAATTATGTCCTTGTTTTCTCCTTTAACAAACTTTCTTTTGGAAACTGTAATATGTTTCCTAAACAAAGGTTTTGTGGCATCGAAAGTTTGCAAGTATATTTTTCTCCACCTCTTTTACTACCCTAATTCTGATATGACTAGACATAAATTTTGTATCAGGAAAAAAAATGAATTATCTTAAAAGACTATTCAAAATGTGTAAAGAGAACAAACAAAAAAGGAATACGTTAAATTAAGTGCATGAAACCTAGAACCTAGGTGCGGAATAAAATGCAATGTCTAAGATCCATAAGCTACAGAAGGCATTCATGAATAATTTGTTAATTTTATCTCCAAAATAATATTCACACTTGCACTAAATCAATTCTTTTTATAGATAGTCTCAAAATCAGTATAATTTTTTGTATATCCTATACAGAAAGATTAACAGGGAGGCACATGCATACTGAAGTGCTTGTGAAAATGCAAGTATGTTTTGCCTCTTAACATTTGTGTGTTAAAATGCACTTAATTCAGACAAAGATGCAACTTAATGCAAGGAATAAATACAGCTTAGGTGAAAAAAATGTATCTTCCTTATATATCTGTTCTAATCTACACACCTCATGTCAGAATGCAGATAAAAATGCAGAGATGCTTATACTTCCACTGCTAACATTATCATTACTTTTATACTTTGGCTTTACTAGATCATTGCTTTAAATGAGCATCACAGAACCAATGGAGCTTTAGTCTCTATGTTACATTTTCTTCATAATCATTTTCAATTTATTTTTTTCTTGCATGTCATCATTTTAATGTAAATCTTTCTTTTTCTTTTCAATAAAATGAAATGATTAAGTAATCCTGCTTTTTGCATGATTAAAGATGACGGATAAGCTTGGGTGGATAAAAATCAAGGCTCCTAACAGAATCTGTGCACCTCGCATGTCAGAATCCTTCCAGCTCGTTCAGTGCTAATGACAGAAAAAATTAGCATGTCTGTGAGTTGCCTAAAAAGGATAACAAGCTACCTTTAAGGACCTAACCATATCTCTACACTAAATTTTAAATAGTGGTTTTCCATAATTTTCTGTAATAAGTCCTGATGAATTGTTTTGAAACAGATTAATAGAGAAATCTTTATTTAGAGCAATAGTAAATGTTCATTAAATCTATCACTGACTACCACTGGGCTGTTTAATCACCACCTTTGTATCACTAGATATAACACATTTAGAAAACAAAATGCAAGGGATACAATATGCTGAATATAGTACAAATCTGATAAAAAACAATGGCACGTTTAAATCAGCCAGTCAGACACGACTCAGTTTTTAACAACATGGAAAAAAACTCCCAACTGCTGATTTTTGCCAGTGTCTCTTTCCTTTCAAGAGCCTTATGCAATATGTGTTCAGCCTTTTCTGAGACAAGAAAACCGGGAAGGGGATATTACAATACAGCACATATGTACTGCCATCGCCTCTAGACATATGACCCAAAATGATGCTAAGAAGTCTTTCTCTGACCTCCTGCTAACCAGCCTCTTGTGATTAATTCAGCATGTCCTTGAAAGTATCTGTTATAGACCCTTGTGTTTTTTAATTTAAGAGTTTCTGAACCCCACCTATCTGATGGATTTTTATTTATTTATTCTTTTTTTGTTGTTTTATCAGAGGTAAAGCATTAATCTATGAACAGTGGTCTGCAGTAACAAAAAAACACCACCTGCCTAAGCATTCACCAAATAGGACCATAAATACCACAACATTTCCTGACCTAAGTTTCGTAGACATCTGTATCATGGTAACACTGCATTTCCCTTCTTTGACAGATGAAATTACTATTCTTTGATTTCCATCCTCCCCCCACGCCCCCCCACCCTCTTTTTTCTGATTATGTTCTGGATGGCAAAATTTGGGCCACAAAATGCTAATTTCTAACCTAACACCATGACAGCAATCACAGCCATCACAAGGATGGAATAAAGAGAGCAATCTAACATCCAGGGATATGAATTTCTGATCAGTGGCTGGCAGACTGCCGTGAAAGCTTACAGTAATCCCATTGGACAGCTAGGGTTGATGAAGCCTGGGAACAGGCAGCCACAATGTAGGTAGTTCACAATTGCAAGCATTTGTCCATAATTTAAAGCTATATGAGAAGTGGAGAGTATTCATCTGAACAACAAGCTGTAATTTAACTAGAGTAACATTTACACAGTTTTTAACCCATTAAGTCCACCTCTTCTTACACTGACATTCCCTCTGTTTAATGCCCATTGTAAACAAAACTCCTGCACACTAAATGAACACGTATTTCTAGCATTTGCAAAGCTCAGAATCATTTACTAAGATTAACTCTTATTGTATATTTGGCAGGAAATAAAGCATTTATTCTTAAATCCAAAGTCCAGACCACGTAAAACCTTACTGAAGTGAGTGGTTCACCCGAAGCCAAGGGGGCCAGGCCCGGCACCCCAGCTCACACTGAGCAAAATCTAGTTTATAGACTGATCACACGATTAAGGTTCTTTTCAAAGTGATAATGCCTCAATCATCCAGTGATGTTCCCACCAGAAGAAAATTAGCCCCTGACAAAGTAGGGAGGCTCTGCAAATGGCAGATACTAATGCAGGCTTTGAGCTCTGCAGGACGAAGGGGTTTCTCTATCAGGCTTTAAAACCGTAGCTTGAAATGTAAAGTGTTGTCTCGTGCTTGAAAGCCCCTAAATGCATCTTTCTGCGCAACCAAAGCGTGTTCCTGCTCCATCTCCCGAATTCAGCCATCATTAATTGTCATTTTTCTATTTTTTCACAAAGCCTTTGCAGCGTTCGTAGCACTGCTGCCAGGATTTACAAGGCCCAGACACGATGCCGAAGCCGCTCTCGGTGAAGACTTGTCTACACAGTCACGATGGCACGGTGACAACTAGTGACACATAAAAGTGGGCAGGTGGAACTGCCGCCGCCATACACAAAATGCAGCACAACCACGAGCGCAGATTATCAGAGAAATGATAGATATATGCAAGAGATGCACTTGAAAACGTTTTCTTATTTCCTTCCAAACCTGTACAGCTAAAAAAAAAAAAAAAAAGAAAGATATTCACAGCCCCAAGGTCCCCAGCAGACAGAGAAAGAGGAAAGCTGGACCACCCTGTGGGCACAGAATTGTGAATGACTGAAATGGGGCAAGTTCCCAGAAACATTTCACATTTGTACGTTACTAATAGTATGCACAAAAATAGTAAATGCACAAACGCTAACAAATGCCAAGCGCAGCTGAAAACATTAACGCACAAACAGCAACAAGCCCAGGATCTGTGAATGAGCTCAAAGAAAAACTTGTATTCTTTGTTTGTTTGTAAAAAAAAGAGAGGCTGCTTCAAGTTTAGTGTAATATGAGGACGGGTCAGTTCCATGTGCCTCCCAGCACTGAGAAAGAGGAAAACATCGTTACAGTGATGTGGATGTTGTGGAGTGACTGGTTTGCTTTCAGATGCAGAACTCACCTTTTTTTTCAGAGTTTCATCTGTTTTGGATATTTTACTGATTTGTGAGCTGGTTCTGAAAGGAAAAAGGGGAGGAGAAGTGGGGAAATAACTACTGTAACCACCTGCAAATATTTATCGCCAAAATACAATAACTGCAGAGTAAGATAGGTTTTGTTCTCTTCTTTGTTCTTTCTTTTGTTCTTCCCTCAACCATTTCTCCTGCTCACCCCCTCCTTCCTCCTTTCCTACTAGTTTCCTTTCCATCACCCCTTTGGTGTAATTTCCTTCCAAATTAATTTTTCACTCACATTTGTAAATATTGAATCTACCCCCATCAGCTCCCTTTTCTTGCAATCTTTAAATATATTCCCACATTTATTATTCTGATTTTTTCTTTTTTTAAGCTCTTCACAATGTTCCTTGTGACCTTTTTCTTTCACCATTCTCTCATGATCATCTCCATTTCGTGTGTCTGGGAGATAGTTTATCCAGTTTTGGTTTTTTTCCAGCCCAACGCAATAAAATATATTTACAGTGGCTTCCTGATCTGAAGTTTAGTCTTCTTGGCTTGCTAAGAGGAGAATTTTACTGTAGTGCAGGTATATTAGTCATGATAGTGCAGGGTGGGAGGAAGCAGGAGATGGATGCTGATGGCAGGTCACACCAGAGAGCAGAGGGTTCACTTCACACCTCTACCTCTGTTCAGCTGTTTTATCATTCTTATGCTGAACAGGTCTCTGGGGACTAAGGAGAGGAGGTCTTAACACATAGCAGTAAATTGTATTTATAGCTATTTGCCTATATTCCTCACTACTTCTAAAAATCACTTTTGCATGTGATTGTCCAAGAGGCTTAACCATGCACTTTCAGAGATGTGCCTCAGAAAGCATGAGCCATCAAAAGGAAATGATTGAAGTTGTGCTGGACAATCAGAACAACAGCACCCATTTCAGAGAGTCTAGCAATGCTTGTGCCTTGTCTCCTGCAGAACGTGATCGAAGATTTGAAAGTTACCGCAACAGACTTGTATACATTTGCCTCACATTTGCTTCTTCCCCTCTAATGCACAACAGAGCAACAGAGTTAAGCTTTGGAGAGGCAGTGTAGGCAGGAGGGAAAGGGTCACTATGGATATTAGGTTCAAGCCTGGACCAAGTGTGGACACAAAGTATGGTTTGGAGGTTTCTTTTTATTTTATCCAAGCTGCTTAGCAATGCCTGAAAAGAGTTTCTATCTCATGTTATCTGGATAATGATTTAGATCTCCCTAGGTGCAGTTTGCCTGCCTTGGGGCATGGCTTCACAAGTCCTCTACCAATCCAATTTTGACTGGAGGGTGTATCTATGAGCTGTTTAAGGAGAAAAGAAAACAGATTTTTTTTTTTAGTAACAGCTTCCACTTCCACAGTGTAACTACAATTAGATCCTGAGGTAGCTTGGCTATCACCAAATGGTATATGCAATTTATCACAAAAAATGTCTGTTATGAATATGTTATGACAGTGAATATTTAACGATTCCAAGAATAACAAATATGCACATACAGGCACACACATATGCCTAAAAATCTGAATGCCATCATACAGAAAAAAGAAAACAACAACAACAACAACAACAAAAAAACCCTGTTATAATAAAAGCTAGGAAACCCAAAGCTGTTTCTAAGAACCAACATATCATTCCTGGTAACAATCCAAAGGAGTCGCTGGCACAGAAGACTCAGGCATGTTTCTGCAAGGACACAAGAAAAAAGGAAAAAGCAGATAAAGCCTCAGACACTTCAGCAGCAATATCCAGCAGTGAATTCTATTTTCTTTGAAACTTTCTGTAAGTCTTAAAATCTTAGTTCACTCTTTGTTAAATGAGGAAGACAATATCCCTCTCCATTGCTTACTGCTAACTTGTCAGCCAAGATTCATTCACACTTGTGTAATGTGGTGATGGAATAAATATAAATGTTTAGATAAATACATACAGAAGAGACAACCAGACACACATGTAAAATGCCATCCCCCAGAACAACCTGCTTGGCTGGCTTTGGGAGTTACCAAGTGGGACAAGTGGGGTTGATTGGCTGTTTGAACCCAACCCAAATCACAGGGGTTGCCATTGGCAACCACTGTAACTTATGTCTGCTTCTAACCTTCCAAATGCCTACAAGTCCGAAGAAAGTGAACACTTCCAAGTCCACACTTGTCCATCAATTACACCAAGTCCTAATATGAACAGCAAGTTTTGATGCAATATTTTTCCATTTTTCACCAGAGATTTCATTTCTATGGTTCCCGACTCTAAAGAATTCTACAAAAATGCATATGCAGAATCAGAAATTAATAAAGCCATTTCAGAGAAAGCAGTTTTTTGCCATATTTTGGGTTCTATCACTCCACTAGAGGCAAATTTTCCACAGCCACCTTCTTCTTCAAAACATTCTAGTGAAAAGAGAGAAGGTAAAAATTTAAAAAAAGGTAGCTTGCCTCAGATTACACAACGTTTTTGCTGGCTTGATGGCAGATCAATTAATTGGCAAAATTTAAAAAAAGAAAGCAAAAAATCAATTTAATAGCACTCCCCTGAATTAGGGTTTCAGATTATCATGCAATGTCCGGGCACATAATGAAATGTTCTTTTTGTCTATTTTATTGGAGGAACCACTACCACAATCTTTTCTGTCTTTTACTTCCATTTTCAGTGCTGATTTTGTATTTTGCTTCCAATTATTTTAAGCCTGACAAGATTAGTAGCAAGCTTCACTAAAAGGAAAAAATGCAGGAACTTTAGAATTGCAAGCCCTCTCAGTACAATTCCCAGGCAGCTTCAGTGGATGCAGTTGACTGAAATGAACAATATACTGTAAGTCGTGCCCACAGTGACTTCCAACATATATTTCTAAAGTTAAATTATCAATTTCCCTAAATACACATTTTAGCCTCTTTCCCAAATAGAAAACTTAATTCTTTTGCATGGTTGTTTGGTCTGAAATTTAAATGTCACAGCTGCAGATCTTTTTGTCAAAGGAGTAACTCTTTAATAAACACAGAATAATATAAATTTGAATTATTAAATAAAAGTATACAAGGATACATCGCTGTATGTGTTCTTATGACATATGTATGCATAATATATAATAAAACATAAAAAATAAAATAGTCTTTATATCCACAGTGTCAACCCAATTTTTATGACTTCCCCTCAATGTTTTTAAATGCTTCTTATTGTGTAAGGGCTCTTCAAAAACAACAGATATATATTTTCTTAGAAGTTTATAAAGTCAGTAGTATTCTTTGCATTGCTTGTATTTCTTATAAAATGGTACCTGACTTACAAATTCACATAAACATTCAATACAAATTTAGCTGACCAAAAGTAACACCCTCAAATGTTCGAAAAGCCCTGCAAACCAAAAACAACACAAGGAGAGAGAGAGACAGAGATCAGGAAACAAGAGGTTTAAACTCATCTTAGGAACTGAACGTTTCACAGTGCAGCACAACATTTGTTGGAGCTCCTGCTACACCCAAAACGTTAAATCCTTGTGCAGCGTGTTTGTCTTACAGTCCTTCAAACCGCGGTCAACAAATCTGCATAGAAAATTCTGTTATGAACTGCACTAATACGCAACATCCAACAAACTTGCCACCTGTTTTCTCCTTCTGTGCCATTTCTCTGACATCTGGGAAAGTAACATAAGGCTAATAATATTAGCAGAATCAGTTGCATAATTATGCAGTTATCACCACGTTAGCAAAACACATTTTGTTCCTATTCTAGGTCAAGTCATTATGAAAATTTGTACGCTTGACTAGCAGAATAATTTGTAGAATGTTGTTTGCCCTGACATTTTGCTATCATAGTACCTCTAAAAGCCTGTTAAACTTCACAATTACGTTTCAGCTCCTGAGTGCCATAGGACAGGTCATGAGAAGCAGACAAGTGAGTGGTGAGTCTGTATTTCAACCCTTGCAAAGGAATCTTTCCCAAAGCTGTTGTCTCCTTGGTAGGTGTTCAAATGACCTTTCAACAGTGGATTGGCACAAATTATTGGTCAATAACATTGGTTTGTTGTAGTGAAGCTGTCACCATTTTCTGGTTTCTGGAGCTGAGAGATCCTTAAAAGTAATTTTCTGGAAGTGGGACAAAATCAGGAATTGGATGTAAATATCTTTTGTCCACTATGTTAAGTCTGTGTGAGAGATTCCACACCTCTACTTTACAGCTGAGACCAACATGGATACCCTGGTTTGTACTTTAAATAAGCACCATGAAAATGCACGTGGCTTTACTCTATTAAGTGGTATCTAGAATGTTATTGTACATTATTATAAACAAAATACAGGAATGTCACAGCTGACTAAATTCCTATCAGTTATGAACTTAATTTTTACACACATTTAATACTTATTTCAGACTTTTCTATACTGAGAAATTTTCTTTTAAAGAAAAATGGTTTATACAGTTCACTTCCTGCCATAATCAAGGTCTTTCTAACCTGATATCTGAAGGTTATGCTTCAGTGAATAATTCAGTAGGTTAGTGAAACTGTGGCAGCAAAGAAAGTGCTAATCTTAGATGGAAGCTGTGCGGGATATTAAGAAACAATTGCAAAAAGTGACATATTTAATAGAGAAAGATTACTCTGTGCTACATCTATTTAATTTGAATTGAATAAATTTTGCCAGTATTTTATGAGATGCAGTCTGCAAATTATGTGAAACTTCATAGTGTCACTGAAGTCTAGAGGAAAGAATAAAGGATTTTTTTCTCCCTCAACCATTTTATGAGTATTGTGATTTTTGAGGACTTCTCACTCTTTCAAAAGAAATTTCAAAGGAACTGAAGAATCATTCACTGCAGGACTTTATTAATTTGAATTAAGGAAGAAGAAAGGGTAGTAAAAGGTGATAGTACTGAAAGATAAATAACAGGAGGCAATAGAAGGATCTGGTGTAATGAGACTTCTTGAAATAACTGAATTCCTTCTGGACTGTGACTGAGTGAGGCTGTATATGTTCTCAATCTTTCAGGGAAAATTTACTTGATCTAGCCGAGACAAGTCTGAAAGTATGAGTAAATGCAAGTGTGAAAAATGATAGGGGGCAGTTTTTTACCCTTAATCACTAAACACATCTTTAATGCAGCGGCAGTCCTGACAAAAAAAATTTCAGTATATGCTCATATGAGTCCTTGTATGAGTCAGTGGAATAGGAATATGATGCTACTACTAAAAATATTAAACTCATCCTATGTCATTTTAGAGGTAAAAAATATTTTAAGAACCCTGTTCTTTTTCAGTCTTTCTCACAAATATATATTCTTTTTTCTTTTATATTACTGGTTTTGTTCAATAATTAATAGGACTATTAACAAGTTATATGAAGTGTATCTCCTTGAAATATTCTTTGAAAAAAACTTAAGTAACTTGCAACATAGAGACCTTGCTCAAAATTTTCATTAGAAATCTGCTTTCCAGGAATTTTGAACCTTGTGTCTGTACCACCACCATCCCATTCCAAGATATTCTGCTGCTAAATGCAAATTACATGAAAGTTATAGATTTATTAAGTGTGGGTTTTCATTTGAGGACAGCAACTTTTTTTTCTCAAACTTCACAGAATCACAGAATCACAGAATTTTTAAGACTGGAAGAGACCTATAAGATCATCCAGCCGATGTTCTAACTGTTCAACTAGATCATGGCAGCAAGTGCCACATCCAGTCTTTTTTTAAATTCTTCGAGGGATGATGCCTCTACCACCTCACTGGGTAAATGATTCCAGTTTCTGACCACTCTTTCTGTGAAGTATTTCCTTCTTACTTCTAACTTACATCTAGCTTGATGCAACTTGAGACTGTGTCCTCTTGTTCTATCCGTTGTCGCCCGGAGAAAGAGGCCGACCCCCAGCTCACCACAGCCACCCTTCAGGAAGTTGTAGAGAGTGATGAGGTCACCCCTTAGTCTCCTTTTCTCCAGGCTGAACAACCCCAGCTCCCTCAGTCGCTCTTCATATGGCTTGTGTTCCAAGCCCCTTATTAGTTTCGTTGCTCTCCTCTGGACACGCTCAAGTAACTCAATGTCCCTCTTAAAGTGAGGGGCCCAGAACTGGATACAGTACTCCAAGTGAGGCCTCACCAGTGCCGAGTACAGGGGAAGAATGACCTCTCTGTTCCTGCTGGCCATACCATTTCTGATACTGGCCAGGATGCCATTGGCCCTCTTGGCTACCTGGGCACACTGCTGGCTCATATTCAATCGACTGTCAACCAGCACCCCCAGGTCCCTTTCCACCTGGGCACTATCCAGCCACTCCAAACTTGCACAAAACTTGCACTATTTTATTTTTAGGGAGCCAATAGACAAACATAAAATATATCTTTGGAAAATACATTGGGAAAATGCCAACTTCAGAAACTAACTATACACTTTGAAGTTAAGTTTTGCAAGCTGTTGGTTATGAATGTGGATGGTTCCATATTTTGTTTCACCATAAGGTCACATTATTAAAAGCTGAGAAGAGACAATAGCTCCTTCCCCCACACTCTTCTTCCCTCTAAGTGCAAGAGTGGTAAAACCATTGGAAGTCCATACTGCAGGCAAAATTGCTCTCTCTGATCTGTATGGTGGATCCAGTATTCCCAATGGGAATTCTGTGCTGTGTGAATAAAGACACAAATTTCTTAACTTTGATTTCTACTTTGCCCATTAATAACCCCCTTTGTCTGCTCCAAACAGATTGCAAGGAGAAAAACACAGATCTACTGTGCACTTCAGGGACAAAAAAAAATTCTCCTGTATGCATGACTAACCTTATACTGAACAATTCATATGTGAGCAGGACCGAAAATAGGATATGGAGCATTTTACCTGTGCTATAGGTTACCAGATCAAGTCTAGTGCGGGTCACTGGTAACCTAAAGATATTATGCACTAATGGACAGTCTGTGACCCACGTGAAATGAGCTGGAATTACCTAAATTCATGGAAATGCATTTCTGTATCACAAAAAAAAAAAAAAAAAAAGCCTCACAGAACTCACTCAGGGTGAGCAACCCAGGTGGTAACATTAGCAGCGAGCAGTAGCTGCAGAGATGGGAGGATCTGTTCACTTCAAATGGTGGTCATGCGAGAGAGCTGCAGCGAGACAGCGGTTGAAGTGTGGCAAAGACAGAGAAAGAGGCAGAGAGGGGCTGCTGTGTTTGTCTATGTATCGTCTGATATGTGTACAAAGAGAAGACTTCAGTCTCAAGGCCTGTCAGTTCAGCACCTTTCACGAGTACAAAATGTCATGTACTACATACTGATGAAATAAAAGACAAATGTGTCAAAGGAACCATTACACTATATTCTAGCAATGATCAGAGGATCAACAGCCTCCCTTCTAGATTGACACTATGTTAAACTATGCCAGCGTGTTTGGCCTGAACCTCTCCTTCCCTGCCCCAGTTTTACACCATGGGTGGAACTTAATTTACCCCAACAGCCTCACACTTTGTCAAGTGGAAGAAAAATTAAATACTCATGTATTTCCCTTCTAGATAATATTTTTGTTATTTTTCAATAAACAATATGGCTGCATACATTCACATACATTAGGAAGCTTACTATTTCTTCTATTACCAAAAATACAGGGTACACGTTTACTCACCAGTGGGTGCAGTGAGTGAGTAATCACAGTAGGCAGAATAACATCTTGCACCAAGAGGGTTGCTTATAGCTGGGAAAGCAATGTGTGAAAATACCACTGTTTCAAGTTCATCTCATCCTGTATATTTGCCTGCATCTTATATTTCTTTAATCAAAATACCCTTCTGTAAGTACTGATAATTATGGAAAGGTTCTGCATCTCAGCTAATGTAGATTCTGATGGTCTCATGATATCAGAATGCATTATCCTCTGCTCTATTCCACCCACACCAGACACCACACATTGAGAATTCTCTGAGACCAAACATATGAAAGATGTTCCTATGAGTGCTTGTGACCCGAAATGTCAGAAGTGACTCGACTTGACTTTCCCAATGGATATGCCAATTAAAACTTCTGGTTTGATTACTTAACTTGGATAATCAGCATGAAAGAGGAGACCTCTCTGTTTTTTGCCTTTATAACCATAACTGCTGCTGCAGCAGCAGCACTGTCCAGTTGTTGCTTTAGGTTACCAGATCCAGTCAAAATTAAATTAAATAGCTCAAAAATGTTTAGATACTTGTTTTCCTCACAAATGTTTTACTAGTTAACAAGCCCTCAAAAGCTTTGATTATGCAATGAAAGTAGGCTAATTGCCTGCAGGTCTCCCTGCATTGTACCACTTACATAAATACAGGTACTAGTCTTCAAAGAGTGGCGGGTTGGCTTTTACAGGACATAAAGTGAAATAATATGTAGCTTACTCTTTCCCAGATGCACCTTTTTCCTGGCAGGAGATTTCCCCCATCCATTCCAGAAGCATGGCTGTAATGCACAGCTATAATGATGGTCGACTGCTGTGTGGAGCCTCCTGCTGCTGAGCAGCACGTGTTCCTGGTGGAATGGCATCTTCCCGCCATCACAAGGGGTTTCTACTTTGGCTTATGTCTTAGGAAAGGCAGTCTAAAAGATTGCTCCATTCTAATTACATTAGGTAATGCAAACTTTGTAACGACCATTAATTGGACAGATGGTGTTCCTAGGGCTTTGTAGCTCAAAAACCAGCCTGAAAACAAGAAAAAGAAGGAAAGAAAGAGAGAAAGTAAGAGAGAAAGTAAGAGAGAGAGAAAGAGAGAGAGAGAGAAAGAGAGAAAGACAGAAAGAGAGGGAAGGAAGTGTCGGAAGGAAGTGTCGGAAGGAAGGAAGGAAGTGTCGGAAGGAAGGAAGTGTCGGAAGGAAGGAAGGAAGTGTCGGAAGGAAGTGTCGGAAGGAAGTGTCGGAAGGAAGTGTCAGAAGGAAGGAAGTGTCGGAAGGAAGGAAGGAAGGAAGGAAGGAAGGAAGGAAGGAAGGAAGGAAGGAAGGAAGGAAGGAAGGAAGGAAGGAAGTGTCGGAAGGAAGGAAGTGTCGGAAGGAAGGAAGGAAGGAAGGAAGTGTCGGAAGGAAGTGTCGGAAGGAAGTGTCGGAAGGAAGGAAGTGTCGGAAGGAAGGAAGTGTCGGAAGGAAGTGTCAGAAGGAAGGAAGTGTCGGAAGGAAGGAAGGAAGGAAGGAAGGAAGGAAGGAAGGAAGGAAGGAAGGAAGGAAGGAAGGAAGTGTCGGAAGGAAGGAAGTGTCGGAAGGAAGGAAGGAAGGAAGGAAGGAAGTGTCGGAAGGAAGGAAGTGTCGGAAGGAAGGAAGGAAGGAAGGAAGGAAGGAAGGAAGGAAGGAAGGAAGGAAGGAAGGAAGGAAGGAAGGAAGGAAGGAAGGAAGGAAGGAAGGAAGGAAGGAAGTGTCGGAAGGAAGGAAGTGTCGGAAGGAAGGAAGGAAGGAAGTGTCGGAAGGAAGTGTCAGAAGGAAGGAAGTGTCGGAAGGAAGGAAGGAAGGAAGTGTCGGAAGGAAGGAAGTGTCGGAAGGAAGGAAGTGTCGGAAGGAAGGAAGGAAGGAAGGAAGGAAGTGTCGGAAGGAAGGAAGTGTCGGAAGGAAGTGTCGGAAGGAAGGAAGTGTCGGAAGGAAGGAAGTGTCGGAAGGAAGGAAGTGTCGGAAGGAAGTGTCGGAAGGAAGGAAGGAAGGAAGGAAGGAAGGAAGGAAGGAAGGAAGGAAGGAAGGAAGGAAGGAAGGAAGGAAGGAAGGAAGTGTCGGAAGGAAGGAAGGAAGTGTCGGAAGGAAGTGTCGGAAGAAGAAAGAAAGAAAGAAAGAAAGAAAGAAAGAAAGAAAGAAAGAAAGAAAGAAAGAAAGAAAGAAAGAAAGAAAGAGAAAAAAAATAAAGGAAAGAAAATAAAGGAAAGGAAGAAAGGAAAAATTCTGCTACAGCTAGTCTGTTACTACGATGTTCATCTCCACTGCACACAGTAGGAACATCCTGTCATTCTTACTCCATTGCATCACCATAAGGTACACCTCATGCATAATTTTTGACCCTTTATAATGTTTGCATAAAGAAACACATTTCTTTATCTAAAATTAATATTCAAAATCAACATGAATTGTGAAAAAATGCACAGTACCAGGGACAGTCACATCTGAAGTGCTCACATAACCTACCTTAGTCTTGTTAGCAATTTACTTAGTTACACCATAAGAGTCTCAGTTTCACAGATTTCTTCATGACTGGTCATTTTTGTTGGGGCTCAGAAAAATTTCCCAAAATTTTTCTCCCATTTTCTGCAGTTCTTTCATCCATTATACTGCAGGCAAAAGCCTCTAAAACCCTCTTACCTTTTCTTAACCTTACAGCGTAGTTTAAAGTAAAAGAAGAAAAGAAGAGAGACAGGCACTCTCCTGTTGATAGAATGTCATTTCAGAAGTCCTTCTGTGCTTCCTACTTTAGTCTGACTACAGCAGTTCAGCAACTTTGCCTGAAGTTTAAAAAAAAATGATAGAAAGAAACAAGGAGGTTGGAAAGGATCACTCTGCATTCTCTGAGCACAAAAACTGGTGTTAAATTCCAACTCTTGTTTTGTCATGGCAGGAGAGATGCAGTCACAGTAAAAATTCAAAACAGAAACACCCAAGTAGAAACACAACCCTGTGTTTGTGGGCTGAAGCTGTTCAGGTATGTTTATATGTTGACCTATGAATTAAGAAGTCAATGTTCAAGGTTTGCCACTCAAAGAGTATACAAAGAATCCCTTGTATTCTTGAGCAGTGCTGAACAATGCTGGAGGGATGGCACATCCCTCAGATGGACACGTTTTAGGCAGGTATTTCTAAATAATCTCACTGGTTTTACCAACCACATGTAGGCAGGAAGACATTTGATTGGGAAATGTATTAATTTCATCATAAAGTCCACCTATGTAAAAAGGTGGCAGCCACTTCATCAGCCAAAATTTTTTTCCCCTATCTCTACATTTGTGAGACATAGCAAGGTCTAAAGTTATAAAAATAATTTATGCAATGGAAATCAGACTAACTACCTCAGACTGAGACCATGCTGCTCTGAACTCTGGAGACCCCCACCCATACCCCTCACCATGCATGCACATTATCATTGCTCTCATATAAAAGGTGCTGCTGGCTCATAGGCCCTTGCTTCTTGACATTACACTGTAAAGCACAGAAGATCTTCTGATACCTAACCAGGATTCTTAAAACAAGTCACAAGCTTTAAATACTTTCTCCAACGACATCTCAAAAATCACCCAGACTCACGTTGGGAATGTCAGATAACAGTCTCATGGTAGACCCAGCACCAAAAGACGAATCAACAAATTTTGCACAAGGTCTAAACTACAGAGAACTTAATTAGTTAGAAATAAATGTCTCAACAAAAAGGAAGGCAGTGCAAATTCTGGAGGTTGAATATCAAAAATGCTTCCACAGATCTTTCACATTTTGAACTTCAGTAAATTTGTCCATGAGCCAGCAATGTGCCCTTGTGGCACCGGGGGCCAGTGACAACTTCAGGTGCATTAGCAACAGCATTGTCAGCAGGTCGAGTGAGGGGATCCTGAAGTCACATCTGGAGTTCTGTGTCCAGGTCTGGGCCTGTCAGTACAAGAAAGACATGGAGCTTCCTGAGTGAGCCCAACAGAGGGTTACAGAGATGAGAACTGGGCCCGCTCAGCCTTGAGAATAAACAGCTGAGAGGGGACCTCCTCAATGTATATAGGCATCTGAAGGGAGGCTGCCAAGGGCATTGAGAACAAGAGGTAATGGGCAGAAACTGATGCACAGGAAGTTTCACCTTAATATGAGAAAAAACATATTTACTGTGTGGGTGACTATGCAATGAACAGGTTGCCCAGAGTAACTGTGGAGTCTTCCTCACTGGAGTTATTCAAGAGCTGTCTGGACACAAACCTATGCAATGGGCACCATGATGACCCTGCTGGAGCAGGGGGGTTGGACCAGATAACCCGCTGTTCTCCCTTAGAATCTTAAACACATTCTGTGTTTCTGTAATTCTGTGTTCCTGTGAGTCTGTGTTCCTGTGATTCTATGAATACTATTTGCTGAACCCCAAGATCCCTACAGATGCTCACCACAGCCAAGCAATTCAAAGGTAGCAAACATTTAGATAGTGCCAGAAGATCTTGCATCTGAATTAAAATTTTGAAATCCTTTTCCTAGGAGGGAAGGGAAAGGATATGCCTACCCAATTCAAGTATCCTGCCCTCCACAAATGGCCAATATCTAAAAGGAGATGTATGGTCATGAACCTGAGTGACAAATTGTAGGCAGTTCCATTCAAATAAAGGCAGCCCTGAATCTGCTGTCAACCCTAAGGGTAAGCGCGCGTACATCCAGCACATATGAATTTTCCTTATTTTTTTTTCAGTCTTTCAATGTTTAGAGATATCTACCATAGGGTATCTGGACTCTTTAAAAAGAGGCTGTGATAACTAGATGCTAAAGACTGGCATGAGGGTGTTGAGCTGCCACTTTAACAGATTGGCCAAGAGAAAAACATAGAGAAAAAAAAAGAGGGCTTCTGAAGGCTAAACACTGTCCTGTCTCAGTTTTGGGTACTGCGCACTAGACCCACTGATCTGTACATAGAAGACAGTCAAATCCTTAATCCCCACCTGGCTCTGAATAATGTATTTGCATTGTGTACAGGCTAGGCATCATTCTGTGCTTTGCCACTTCCTTCATGAGAATAGCAATGGTGAAGGCACGGATTTTTCTTCCTGCCTTTTATATACCCACCAAATGCAGACACACACACACAAACACACACACACACACACGCACACACACACACAAACACACACACACACACACACACGCACACACACACACAAACACACACACACACACGCACACACACACACAAACACACACACACACACACACACGCACATACACACACACAGACATGGATAAACAAATATGCACAGGTACCCAGCCACATAAAAATTCACAGTAAGGCTCACAATCAAACAGAAAATTTACAAACGCTCTGAATTTAACACGCAGGCTAACTAGACACACAACAAAAGACTCCTGAACCTTTATCAAACACAAATTAACAGGAATACATTTGAATTGTTAAGCCGAACGCCGCCTCAGCGCGGCTCGGGGCTGGCGCCGCCTCAGCCGCGGGAGGGAATCCTATTGCTGCAGCGCCACCTAGTGGCCAGCGGCGGGCGGCGCAGCGGCCCCGGGGAGCGCGGCCCGGGGGCAGCGGGGGCGGCCCGGCCGCGGCAGCGCCGACCCCGCCGCAGCCTCCCGCTGCTCCCAGCGGGAACGAGCCGTGCCGCGGCCCTTTGCAACCACAACACATGCTCTGTTCTCGGGATCAAAGCCGAGAGGCTGGCTGCTTCTGTTTGTTCATCAGGTGAGGCAGCTCTCTCAGAGAACAGCACCCGCTAACACTGGCAGGATCTAAGAGATAAAGCTTCATCTAAGAGATAAAGCTGCCAAAATTATATATGTTTATAATCAAAAGGAGTCTGAATTTTCATATTCATTCATAATTTTCCCAGGATCACAGAATGGGTAAGGTTTGTCTGGTCCAGCCTCCCTGCTTCAAGCGGGGTCGTCCTAGAGCACATGGCGCAGGATTGGTATCCAGGTAATTCCTGAATATCTCCAGTGAAGGACACTCTACAGCCTCTCTGGGCAGCCTGTTCCAATGCTTTGTCACCTGCGCAGTAAAGAAGTTCTTTCTCATATCCAGGTGGAACTTCCTGAGCATCAGTTTCAGCCCATTGCCTCTTATCCTGTTGCTCAGCACCCCCAAGAAGAGCCTGGATCCATCCTCTTTACTCCCGCCCTTTAGACACATAGATGAAATTATGACCTCTGCCAGGTTAAAGATATGGGAAGTTACTCTGTCCACGATTTATTTAGATATTCATTTGTGCTTCTGTAATATATTTTATTGCTTTAATGTTCTCTCCAGACACTCACATGTTGCTATTGTTCATGCAGCTAGACATGAGTGATTCCAGGGCATGGTTACCAAAATGCCTCTGTGCCTCAGTTTCTTTACCTTTACCTCAAAATTCCCAAGATGACAAAATATCAGAATCATGGTGTCATACAAATACATCACCTCTTCCCAGCAGACACAGAATCTAAGAACTTTGGAGGAGCTGTAGGCAGGGAAAAAAAGAGCAAATCCAAATCAAGCCCCCAACCCTTTCAATGTGTAGAGTTGTAACACCTTTCCTGAAAGGCGGTGAATGTGACAGCATATTCACAGCTGAACCCCTTGATTTTTATTTTATGTTATTCACTTTTTAATTATTTTCTTGTAGCTTCTTTACAAGCAGTCCGTGTTTCATTGTGGCCCATTAAAAGCATCCATTTTTTCCAAAGTCAGCACACTCTGAGGCCCACTGTGCAAGCAGCATCATTTGCTTATGTATTTTTATCAAGATGCTCCACTACTCAGTTTCCCTGCTCTGTGTGGGACATGTAGAACTCTCCATACATTTGAAGGGCTCTAAAGCACTGGCAGTAAGGGCCAGGGTTTGACCAGCAAACACTCCAGCCCCGCTGCCAGAGAGGCAACCTGACACTGCTTCCTCCTACTAGAGGAGGTGAAAGCAAAGCAAGATCTGAAAACAAAAGAGGTATTAATGGAGAACAGTCTGCAGATGGGCTGGGCTATCCTGTGTCTGCTTAAATATAGCATATCCAAAGATTAATCTTAAAGGAGTGGTATGAAAAATTTTATCACAAAAATAACTTAATTCGTTCCAAAACTGTGGCATACGCTCTGCATGGTAGAGAGAATAATTGCAATTTTGTGCACATTTTTGCAATAATGCTTGCTACCATATGGAGTAAAAATTAAAAGAAAAAAACAGTAGTGAAAATAGTTAGCTGAAATTGAATCTTGCACGTTTTCCTGTGGCTGCTAATGGGACAGTTCACCGATCTAAATTCACAGATCATAATTCAATGTATCAATATATATATGCAGAACTGTGGCTCTACATAAGCAACAGAGGGAAGGGATCCATCTGCCAGAATGATTTACCTAAATATTTGTATCTATTCTAGTTTTTCTCTCCTGAAAATATAAATACCTTTTTTTGGAAAAAAAAAACCAAAAGGTGCATAATTATTTCACTAAATTCACGTTAACTATACAGGGTAAATTAAGCAGAAAACATAAAGGCCAAACACTGTACACAGTAATTAAGCTCGATATTACAGGGCTGTACTGTAATAATTACAGCCAGCATTCCATGCACACTCTGATAATTCACCTAAATTGCTTTCAGAACATGCCAAGAAAATCTTCTTTACCCAGAGAGCAAAAAAATATTTAAAAAAAAAGTCAAAGAGAAAGAAAAACAAATTTGTATTTTTCATTTTGAAAACTATGATTTTTCCTTTTCCTATCTTGTTTCATGTAGAAAAAAAGAAGCAAAAAACCCCACAACAAACTGAAAAACACCTAAATATAAATAGAGCATTTGCTGTTGTCTTTCTACTAAAGCTTTTAAATTTAAGGAATAATAGATGCCTGTCTAGACAACCCTAAAATTGTTTTAGTTACTGATGTATGGATGACTGATAAATGTCATCTTTTCTGCTTGCAGTGCATTTTCCATCCAGTCTAGTGACATTTGTCTATAGCTGACCTGAGTCTGCATTTTTCATTTGCATTAAGCATTTAAATTTTACAACTCTGGAGCTTCAGGATTCACTGTTTACCAGAAAATACAATACCATTCCCTCCTCCCCCCTCCACCCCAAAGGAGAGATGCTTTCTTTGCTTGTCACATGGCCATTTTTAATTAAACCAGCAGGGAAGATTCTAATCAGACAAAGGCAATGGAATTTGCTTCATACCTTTCCAAGTGAAATAATTATTAATTCCCTAGTTTCACATTTCTCATACAGATAAAATGAAACATGCAGCATGGACAATGAAAGGAGGTTTCTATTTAAATATGGACACATCTTTTGAAACAATGCAAAAGCCAGTTAAGTATTTCATGGTAAATGACAAAAACATGGAGATGTGGAAATTAATAGGTTTACCAATTACTTTTAAAATATGCTTTATGCTATTAATGTCTTCAGGCATGTAATTGCAAGATGGTAGAATTACCTCACAGACAGATATCCATTACAAGAGAGATCACTGGGTTTTTACACATTTCTACTGAGAAATGTCTGTGACTGCCTACTTTGCAATACACAAGATTGTGATATTTTACTCTGTGAATTGTATTCTTCAAGCCATCAGTGCTCAAACAAGGCATGATTTTTGAAATGCATTACCTCAAAGGATTCAATGGAAAACCTTTGCAATCTATAAGTGGACCCCTGATTTTGATGACGGCTTGCTTTCCAATGGCCATGCAAATCCCAAATCGCATCAAGTGTTTGCTGTTCACAGTTACTGAAGGCTTTTTTAAGGTTTGAGCTTCTTAAAAAGTCACCAAAATAAAATTCCATGGAAATTATTGCTTTCTATTAATAGTTTGCCAACAAGGCCTGAATCTTTTCATTATAAATATTCAATATTATTTTTTCATTTCAGATTTTTCCTACCAGCATTTTTGCAACTGTAGCCAAGGTAAGAGCTGGGGAAAATGCTTTGCTTCTTTGTTGAACTGACAACAAAATGGCTTGACTGGGAGGCCTAAAGCAGGGTGTCCACCTTTGCATACATGAATAGTGCCATTAAGGCCAATGGATTTGCATACATCCTATTAAGGGTGCACATAAGTAGTCCACAATAGACTTTTTGTTCTACTGATTAAGTTACATCAGGGAATCTGCCCTACAACAAAACCCTTGGGCAAATATTTCCCCTGCTGACTGGTACCAGCACATTTCCTCTCAGCTCTGGGAAAGTGTTGCTCCTATATGCCATTTTTTCAACAGCTTTCTGAAAAGGTTTTTCTATGGTATAAGCCTGGCAGAATTTTCAGATGATACAGAGAAAAGGAACTATTTTTTCTCTGCCTACCCTACCTGTGGCAGAGGTGCATCAATGCAGGACAGAAGCAGGGGTTTGTACCTGCCCCTGTGATAGCAAAATCTCAACCTGCCTGGTCCGAGACTCCCTGTAGTTCCCTTGGTCTCGGCAAATTTTCTCTTGGCATTTTTCTATCAGGCTATACCTCATTTGCTGCCATTCTGCAGAGCTGGCTCTAATATTTTCACCTCTCTAGCAAAAACCAGCACAGAAAAGCACCAACTATCAAGTACCCCCAGCAGTCACAGCTACAGTGGGAACAAGAGCTCAGGGCACGTATGGTTTTTTAACCACTGCTGCTAAAAGTGCAGCTAGATCCTAGAAAACAGAATCAAGCAGGAATGGTTGCTGGACTTTTTAACAAGCATAGAAGATACAATTTTCAAATGGGGCTTTTCACCATGTCTAGGCAAATATCTCCAGCCCCAAAAAACTAACCCAAGAGTTCTTTTTAAATACCATCAAGAAAGCATATGCTCTGAGTGCAGAGGAAGTTGTAGCAAAAGGAAAACAGAAAACAGTTAACCTCCACCTTGTCTATAAATCAGAGCAACAGATGTAAAAGTAAGTGTACATTTGGAACCTACTGACCCAGAACACCAGTGCTGAACTTCTGTTTTCTCTCCTCTCCAATATGACTCCATCCTGTGATTTTCTCTCACAAGGCAGAGAAGACAGAGTAGTTTTGTTCTTTTGCAAAATTCACTGAGAAACATTTCTGCCTTGTCTTCTAAATCATCTGTTTTCCTCAAGAGAGTTGAGGAAAGGTGTCATCATAGGACAGCATCCAGTATTCAGACAATTTAAGCCACATGGTGTTCTTAAATGCAGGAATCCGGTACTGCCAGACCTGAAGGATAAAAAAGCCTACAATAATGTGAAATCACTCTAGGATTGGCCTAAGTACTCTCTCATCAACATTCAGCAGCAGTTCAAAAGCAAAGAGGAGAAAGAAAACACCCCACAGACACATGAGACAGAAAAAAGATAAAAGGTGTCCTGAATGAAGAAAAATGTGTTATTTCTTAACTGAGCTGTGGATTAAGCAGAGGAAAGGGGATCTGACATGGCCTGCAGCTCTTTGTTTATACGAACATTCTTCCACTGATCTGAACCAATATCAGGTGGGAGCACATCACTACTCCTCATCTGCTTTCACCACTCTGGCTCCCATGCAAACTTAGAGAGGTACTAGGTACAAATTTGTGTGAAAAGGCTACAAAAAAAAAAAAAAAAAGTATTTCAATGCCTCATGCAGAATCTTCAAATTCAATGCTAGGAAACACACTAGAGTTTTGCAGGCTCACATTTACTATACATCAAGGTCCCAGTCCTGCAGCTAAGCCTCTGTGAGCAGGCTTTTGTGGTCCATCCCAGCTTTAGGAACACAGAGATCTATGGAAAGCTGAAAAGGGTAGCAAGAGGAGTTCAGACACTGATTTGGCAGCTAAAGCAGGAGATCTACCAAAAAAAGAATAACAAGATATAAAATATTTACATACATAGGTACCTATATACATATTTATACATATACATATTATATACATAGGTACCTATATATATATTTATATGTATGTATAAAAAATACATATATATATGTATTTAATATATATATAAAAACATACTGAAAATTGGAAAAGCTCTTACAAGCCTTTATTTATTGCCTTTCTTTAGAAAAGTTTTCTCAAAATTCTATATTGTTTTTAAAGGACTAAAGGCCCATTTTCCTTTGTGAGGTTGGTACACTATATTGCAAATTAAACTCTTTACTTTTCACAAAAGGTGTAAAAATTGTCTTTCTGTGAAATAAAAATTTTTCTCTCATAAAAGCAGAGACTTATCAGAAGATTTTGGTCTTAAAATCTAGTTTATATAGGGAGGAGTAAAAGAACAGTGGTGTTAAAATGAAAATGAAAGCAATGGATTGCTTTATGGATCTGGTTTTATATCACTTCCACAGGCTGAAAATAATTTTTCTGAAAATGCTTGTGTTACACCAATACAAAAGTGATCTGAATTTGACCATTCAACTTTTTCCAGAGAAAAGGAATAAATGTGTGTTCTCCAGCAAAAGGAAAGATTATTATCTTTCTTTGGGCTTTTTCATTGTTCTGACAGCTGAAGAAGGCAATTATTAGGACTGTCCTGTATATATAAATTTCTGTTTATCATTTTTATTTGTTTATTTGCCTATTTTTAAGCTACCCTTCTATCTCACTTGCCTTTATCAATAGGGTTTGCTTGACACCTTCAGTAAGATTCTTCATTAATTTCTACATACTTGTGATAGATGATTAATGCAATGATTGACTCTCACAATTAATAGACAAATATCATTTATATAGGCTAAGAAAAGTTTTACAGATTTATCGGTATGTTTTACCCCCTCGCATGATTATCAAGGCACAGCTGGATTTGGGACATCTGGGAGGGCCGGCTTGCCACTATGGCAACATCTGAGCTCCAAGTAGGATTTGAGGAAGAGGTCTCCACCACTGGACAGCAAAGAAGGGGTTGATGGACAGAACTTTGGGAGGGGTTAAAGGGTTAAAAGGGGAAAACCTCCATTGTGAGGGGGCTTAGCACATGGTGGGGGAAATCTTTTGCTCCTGGCGTTGTAACCTTTTTTCTTTATTCTGTATTTGTTTTTTTTTTCTTCCGTTGTATATTTGATAAGTTTTAATAACCTTCCTAAACTGTGAAAAGTGAGTAGCGATTTCTCACAATGCTATGTATTTAAGTATATATTTATGCATATAAGGTAGCATTTAAATATAGAAATAATTCCATGCTATACTAAAGAAGATGGAATCCACTAAATATTTACCTGGGAGAGATAGGAAGCTATACAGATGGATAGTTGGAAATGACATTAAAGAAAGGACAAGGTTGCAAATTGCTTGATCAATACAGTACAGCAATGGAGAGAACAACTAAAAAAGTCTATATCCTATAGGGATAAGGATAAATATGGGTCAATGATGAGAATTCAATTGCCATAATAAAAGAGGTGCAAATGATAAAGCATAACTTTCATGCACGGGCAATAATTGACTTTATATCCAATGGCTAGTGCTTGAAATAAAAAACAAAGCTATAAAACCAGAAAAATATAATGAAAATAATAATGAACAGTTGAGCCCTACTGTTTGCAATTGCTGTGTGTGCCCATTTTGCATCTGCAAATTCCTGCCTGTGCCCAAACCCATATCTGGAGCTGATCCACACAGCTTTTATAACCTGTTTCAAACAGCACTAATATTTAGTAGACATCTGCACTCAACTATTGTTTCTTTTCAGATGTCTTCAAGGGCTACGGAAGTCACCTGGACTAAATGTTCTCTGTTTGCAGATAGGGAAACTGAGACCTACAGGGAGCATAATTTCCATATGGTCCCCTGGGAACTCAGGAAAGGTCACTGCATGAACCTCCTTAAGAGTGGGTAATATTCAAGCCATCTCTCTTGAGAAAAGCCCAGTCTCTATCCCCAAATGGGAAGATTATAGAAGGGTTTTCTGGCATAAAACAGCAAATAGCTGAAAGCAATTCTTGCCAGGCAAGGAGACACAAAGCCTCTTGGTTCTGGGGAGTGGAGGGCTGCCCCTGCAAGCTCCGAGGTTTCACACAACCTTTGTCCACGGCTGGGTGTCCTCACCCTTCCCTGGGTGACCCCACTCTTTGGCTTCCACGTTGAACCCCAGCATCAGCTGTGACCTTTAACAAAATCTTTTACTCCACATGGTCTCTACCTGAGAGGCCTACTGGAAATAACTCTTCCTCCACATCTTTTACCTCCTCCTCCAGACACTGTTCTTTCAGAGAAGTTTCTTTGCATCCCTCTTGCTCAGCTGCACGACTGTAAAACATCTGTCTTCAAGAGTGCGTCTTTCTTGCCATCATATGAATCAGATGTATAAAACATGAGTCTTCCTTCTCAGCATGGGAGACTCTTGGTACAGACTCCGTTACAATACAGCATCAATAACAACCCTTTTCATGTTCATCATATCCAATTCAGACCTTTATAACATTCTGACGTATCTATTTAGCAGTCTGAATTTACCTGAGTGTTGATTCTTCCTAAAATGAAATTATTTAGGCTGTAAAATCTTTCTAGATATTTCCAGGAGTTAGCTGAAAAAAATATAAAAAGAAAAAAAATGCCCACTAAATTTTAATTTTGAAGAGATTGAGAAACAAATATATCTTGAAAACAGCAACAGCAGAATTTTGGCCTAAATGAGGAGCTGTGCATAAATTAGTCTTCTTACTGGAGATTAAAAGAATAAAAGTAAAAATACTTGTTAGCTTTTTAAATTGGTCTTGTCTGTGGGGGGAGGGGAATATATGCATTTTTAAAAGCCTATAATGTTAAAAATTTTCAAACTAGCAAGCCATCCATATAACTTTATAAATGAAAATACAGGATTCCATACTGAATGAGGTTCACCAATTTCATGTGAGATCATGATAGCAATTTTTTTCCTTACTATGGACCTCCTCCTTTCCAAATGGTGTAGCTAAGTCCTCCACAGAGTTCTAAGATGTCATTTTTAAGTGAAACTGTTTAAAGTTCCTAATTTCAAAAATTTTGATGAAATGAAACACATTGAAGGAATGAAAGGTTGTCAAGGTTGTTCAGAGGTTTTCAGTAGGTCAGTTGGGAAAAAGTTAATAAACCGCTATTTTGGGCTAATTCTCAGTTGTCTTTTACATTGCATTGTTGCATGTGCTTCATGATAAAATGCAAGAGGCATATAAGTGCCATCAAGTTGAGTTCAAAACTATTTACAATTATTTTGTACTGGAGTGTACAGCTAAAGGAAATTCAATACAAAGGGAAACAAGTCCCTTATCTCTATCTGCAAGAGCCCTCAGCAAGATGTGGGCTACATGAGACCTTTGTTTATTTGGGACATACTGTAAAAAGCAAGGACAAAAGTCAAGTTGTTCTAGTCAACTGGAAAATGGGATTACCTGTTGAAACTATATTTTATTTGGTTATTGTTTTCACAGTCCTTTGTTTCCAGTTTGAAACACCGTGGCAGCAATCGCTCATGGCTTTAGTTTCTGCTTGAGCTGTTTCTGCCTGCTAGTAACATGTTACTAGCAGTCCAGAAAACCCAAAAGCCTAGCTGCAGGTAACTCCCCAGTCTTGCAGGTTTTATTTTCATAAGCAGTATGTGCTCAGTTCTGTTGTGTTGGGGGGCTTTCTTTCTGATGTTGTTTGTTTCTTTTTTTTTTAAATGGGACAATATCAGTCTTGTTTCCTCCTTTTCAGTTTAACACAACACTTTTGTGTTACCTGCTTTCACCTCCCCAGAATCCTAGAAAATGAAAAAATGAAGTCTCTTGCACTCAGCAGAGGACTGTGCTGCCTTGGCAGCAAAGACTGTGGGAAATTTTACGCTGGCTCCATCAAGGTCTGGATCCCGCATCTCAACCAATCTGCATTTTACCTCTGTCTAGGTTCTTAAGTATCCTTGACAGCATTGCATGGTAGCAAGCAAAGCCCTCAAGTAGCATTTAAAAGTAGTAAGATTTGATTATATTTTGTTCTGTGAAATCTGTGCACCCTTCTTACAACTCAAATGCGAGTTAATGTCACTTCACGGAAAGAGAAGGAAACCAGATCATTCGAATTACATGATTGCTGATGGATTAATTTGTGACAGAAGAAAGTGAAAGTAAGGTGGTGACAAGGGGATTAGTTAACAAGATGCAGTAAGAATGCTAGGAGAGCTGCACTTGCTTTACAAATACCCTAGACTTTTTGAAGATATTGCCAGCATGACAGATAAAGGGAGTGTAGCTGCATTATATATTTAAATTTTCCAAAGGCATTGAAAAAGATACTGCACAAATGGCTTATTTTGAAAATAAAAGCCCATGTGATGAAGAGAAAGCTGCAAAATGAATTAAAATGTAAGGAGAAAGGAGGGGGAGGAAAGGAATAATGAATATAATGCACTTAAAATGGAAGGTATTCTCCTGAGAAGTATCACAGAGCTCTGCAGGCTTAAACGAGAGTATCTGAACCTTGTTATTTAATCTGTATAATGCTTTGCTTATAGACTCTTATTTGACTGAATTGATGAAAATACTTTATGGAATCCAGATGTAATTTTTTACCTTATTTATAGTATTTATACTATATTCAAAGTATGAAGCTTCTTCTTTGATACCACAGAGATGGAAGGAGAGGTTTGCAATAGCCTTTTCATTACAAAGCCCACATGCTTAATTGCTATAGAAATCCTTTCCCACTTCTCACATGGAAATGATTTTTCTTTGGTACCTCTGCTATGGTTTTTCTTACAATGAACACCTGAAACCTCTGGAAAAGAAGTACCCAGTGGACTCCGTAAGGTGTTTCTTTTCAAACAGTTTCTCTTTCAGCCTTTGTAAATTATTGGCTCACTACCTTCATGACATACTGTGTTATTTAGATATCCATGCACAGATTTTAGATGGTCCCATTACCAGCAATTTTATGATTACACTTGTAGAATGTGAGAAGCACCAATATCCCATTCTTTATGGACAAGTGAAAAAAGAGAAATTTAAATGTTTGCCCTCTTAAAAGTAACAACATGAGGTATTGCAAAATTTAAGACATCACATATTCAAATCCTCCGTCACTACCCACCATGAGGCTCATGTTTGTCCTTTTGCAAAGAAAATGACAGAAAGCACAGAGTAAGCTGAAGTCTAAAGTACTCACACAGAGGTAAGCCTGTGTTCAAGTTCTGCTGCTGCTGGAACTGGACCAAGAATTTTCCTCTTCACACTGCCAGTTCTCATGTGAATACCTTAATTGCAAAACACTTGAAGTGTAAATTTATCTTATTGGTGTTACTCTGTGTTTTATAAATTATGTAGTAGGAAAAAAAGGAGTGTCTCTCTTCCAGCAGTATTCATCTATCATATGGATTTACTTGCGTTAGATCACTGCCATGACAAAGGCAGAACAGGGATCTGAATCCAGTTTTTTCCACCCTATTATATTGTTAATATAAGGAATATTGCTAATATATGGAATATTAGCACTTATTTGATCTTGCGTTGACACAAATTTTAAAAAAAATTGCAAGAGATCTGTGTTCCAGATATGTGCTTCATTAACCCCAATGCTAGGCAATTTTTCTCTTCTGAGTGTCCGTCTGTCTATATCCTCCTCCATGGCTGTGGACAGTGATACAGAGGATAGTACCTAAGAAACATACCAAAACTATTTTGAGGAACACAAGATCCATCAGGACCAAGATATTTACGAAAAGATACATGTTGAAAAAATGAAGAAACTAAATCAATTGCTTCTAAGTTCATAGTCTGTGTATAAAATGTTCTTTTTGTTCACATAAAAAGCATGCTATTATACTTCTTGTCATTAGCCACAATGCAATTTGGTTCCTGCCACATCAAAATTTTGGTATTTTACCATCTTTTCCAGGTTTTTTAGGAAATGTTGTTTCCTTTTTTAAAGGAGACACAGATTTGAAGGAATGCTGACATTCACTGAAGAATAAAGTTTTTTGGTTTTGTGGTGGCACTTGAATAGAAGTAACATTTGCAGAAAATAACGCTTCAGAGGACATTGAGTCAGGTGAAGTGTGGTTTCCTAGGAGGGGTGGAACTTTCAACCTGAGTGCAATCTTCGGCTTCTAAGCCATGTTTCTTTAAGTGAGATCAGCAGAGGTGATTAAATTCTCTGGGCCCTGATCCAACAGAAAAACTCTATTGAGTTGAACAAAGCTGTGGCAGACATTACATAAATAAGATGAACAGCCACTATGTCAAGGATGTTCTTGCCAGCCCAGTTCAGGACAAAATATTCAGCACATCTCAAATTTGAACTGCTCAGTTCTTTTCAAATCAAATACAACATGCAGATACTAAAAAATTTCTTGTAAACAAATGGTACCTAAAGAAAAATTTTAGTGTGCCAAATATCAAGATTTACTGCTTGTTTAGGGAATGTGACCTTCAGCTCTTTTTCAGCATGAATCATATAACTTTTTTTTATTGATATTCAGGCATCTGCAAAATCATTCAAAGAACAAGAAATTATGGAAGTACTTTGGCTCAGAAATTATGAATATATAATTTGATATATGAAAGATTGCAAACTACAATATATTTTGGAATTTTTTATAACTTTACAATTGGGATAGGATATGCTATTACTTTGGGATCTTAAAAATTTTGAGATTAAGCTTTAAATTTCATGAGTTGAAGCACATAGGTCACATAAAGGCATTCTTAAATTTGTAATCCATCTACAGATAAATGTCCTTGTAATTGAGAGAAAGAAAAAATGTACATATGGTCCATAGCAAGCTTCTAACATGTCTTCAAACAGTTGTTTACTGTGACCATTAGTGGGTGGAAGACATGGTTCTATGCAGAACTATTTAAACCAAAAATATTAATTTGGCCCTGAATTAAAGATGAAAATAAATTGTGCAAAAACCCAACAATGATTGAAAGGGAAAATATCAGGAAATTAATAGAATTTAATTCTAGAGACAGTAGGATAATTCAGAAGACATTTCTGATGTGCTCTGCTTTCCTTGAATTTCCTGATCTGTCTTCAAGGTCAGCTGTGCATAATGTCAATGGATTGTGCTTGCTTTAATGGAGGCTATCATTCTCATCAGCATGATTTGAGGAGCAGCCACAACATCAAACTGCAAACTAAACAAGGAAAATGTTGTTGACCACCATGTCTGCCTAGAATTTCAGAAGGGACAGGAATTTCAACGAGACTCAGAATCCAAGCAGCAGAAAAACAAACCTATGGCTGCAGGTCTACTGGATGGCGCCCAGTGTACTTTAGTTCATTCGTTGTTTCTCTCTCCTTTCCAGCTCCAGAAAGCCTCAAGGTGCCATGATTTGTGTGAACCTGCACGGAGGATAGGTTCAGGGGAATATAGCACAGACTCTGCACAGATCAACAGAAATCTACTGAGAGAAATTTGGAAACTCGAGGGAAGGCAGGGTAAACCCTCAGAGGAAGAACCAGCGGCTAACTACCCACCCAAAGGCTTTCCCATTAAAGAAAAAGAATTAAAAAAAAAAAAAAGCTGGTGTTGGTTGTGGAATTTTTTTTCCTATTGTGGATCACGGTTTCTGTATTTGACACTCTTGGCCTTAGCATGTATTTTAATTGCCTTGCTATAGTCCACTGGCATTTTAGGACTGAGAAATCAAACATCAGGTCAATCAAGGCTCTTTGGTAACAAGCTCAAACGTGAACCACATGGCAGAAGGAATATAGGTGCAGCAGTTTCATCAGCTTTTATTTTGGAATGTGGGAAGCATATTAGGTATGAAATGGCTTTGCTGTTCAGGAAAGCATTAAGTATTAAATAGCAAAGGAAATAGGATTGGCTGATTTTAACATTGGTATAGTTGCAAAATTGTTGATGCTGGCTTATTGCTACAGGGAGGTGTTAGCTGTCAGATCCTATTGATTTCAGCTTAGATGTCTTAATTAGTCAATCCTATTGATTTTGATGAGGATGTCATGAAAAGTAATTACTTTACATTCAGCATAGTAATTTTTCTATTTTAGCATCTTTTTTCCTTCAAAAATCAGACTTCTTAAATTGCTAATAGCACTAATACCAAGAAGGCGGCCAGATTATTTGGTGTAAGACTCAAAACTAGACTCCCAAGACCACTTATCATCATTTTGACAGTTTTTGAAACAGACCATCAGAGCTACACTCAAAACTGTCAAAAAAAAAGTTGTGTTTCAATACCGCTTCTTCCCCAAGGTCTGATTACAGTTTGGTATTCTTAACTTATTGAATTTTCCCTCAAGTAGTCTTTGTGCCTGAAAATTGTTGAGCTGTTCCATTTTATTAGCAAGAAGTGCTTGTTCTAGCAGTGTACAGCAGGGACAACAAAGCTCAGAGAGTGCTATGTCACCTCATTCATTTTTCCATACTTCTCACTTATTTATTTCATGTCTGACATCTTCTCTATGTCTTTGCGTGATCAAAGTCAGGAAAGCTAGTTTTTGGTGCACTATGGATCAAAGGCTATTTTTATCAAAAAAAGATTGCATTTGGCTAAAATCAATATACATATTTTATAACACCTTTCAGTTTAGTCTCAAGTGTTGTTTGGCTCATGCTTTAATTCAAAATTAATCACATTTTACAGACAAAAGACCACAAGTAAAAGACTTAATTCGTAGACTAATACTAGCCACACTAGAATGTGAATATATTTATACAAACTGCGAGAGAAGTTCTCCAGAACTAGGACAGCAGGAAAAAAGACTTTTACTTCTTTTATTTAAATAATAAATAAAGAAAAATATACACACATAAATAAATATATTAAAGCCAGCAATCTTCATGAAAAGTACCAAAGATCTTCAGGAAGTATTTTTAATGTACTTAAGCAGAGCACAAAAGTTTGACAACACAATGGCCCTATCCATGTGATTCTGACTATCTTCTCAAGAAACACAAAGTTAACACAAACTTTTTGTTTTTATCTTTTACTGAGCCTGTCCCAAAGCGCTCTAACAAAGGCTGGTTGTCTCTAAGCAGTATTCCAATGTGATAACCAAAAACAGGTCCTGAGTTTTAGCTGAGAAGATTATATTAGGGGCTAGGAATACTACTTTTGGAAGAACCGCACAGAGATATGAACATATTTATGAACTGAAATAAGGAACCTGATGTAATGACATTCGACAACAAAAAACAGAGTCCATAGTTCAACAATTTCTTGTCCATTCCCAAACAGATTTTTGCTCTCATAATGTTGAGACTGGGGAAAGTAATAGAATATAAAATGGGCAGAGAAAAATAGACAAAATGTTTCCTGACAGACTGACTCACTGTAGGAGACCATTCTCTGCGTAGACATGAGGTTCCTTGGTTGTTGTCTCACCAGTTTTTGGATCATCACTGAAATATCCTCCTCCTATTAGTCCAGAAGCAGAACTGGTGAGCTGCAAGCTGATTCACACACTCTCCTTGCAATGTTACCTGTTTGTTTTGAGGAGTAAAGGATGAAACAGACTAAAATGATCCTTTGTAGTTTATATCTAGGAAATTGCCATCTTGGGCACATGCCCTGCTTTCACAGAAAAATAGTATAGTTTTCCCAGTAATTTATACAACAGAATTAGTTGAAGACAGTTCATGGACTAATTTCCTACACAAGAAGGGAAAGCTCTATATTAAAACCTTCTTCATTTAGATTGGATTCTTGTAGTTTAAGAGGATAATATTTGATTCATGTAATGGTACTGAATGCATATCAAAGATTTTGGGAATCATGTAGTTTACAGTATCTGCAAAGACAATGTAAAGCCTGTTGGATTAGTTTTATATCAGGAGTAGTTGTCTGGCTATATAACCCTGTGCCACATCTTCTATAATAAACAGTGGTTTATCATAGAACTGAGATTGCTTTCTTAAAGTAGAAATTTTATAAAGTCACTGTTAAAGCATCATTTAATTCAATGTTTTAATGCGATATTATGTAATTGTATTATTATTTTAATATAAATTAGAAACTTCCTGGCATGGCATATTTTAATTGCCTCAATGTGTATATTTTCTTCTTGAAATCAGGTGACTTTGTTTTTCAGACCTTCTGAGCATCTGCTGCCTTCTGGGATGGGTAGCAATGGAAGTACCATTTCCTGAGTACCTCAAAAATTAGGGGGAAAAAACCCCAAGGAAATAACCGCAAGAATATCTATGGGAATTCAGTTCAGAGAGAAATTTAAAGGAACTAGTTTTTTGTCTGGCATTTCACAATTTAAGAATCTATACATTTATTTTGTGATACTTTCTCTCAAAGTATCTTGCTATATTTGTACACTATTGCTGTATCAGCTTTTTCTCCTGTGAGGTGTCAAATCTGCCCCTTTCTCTTTGTGCCTTAAATGTTCAGATTTGACCCCAAATTTGTGGAAACTGGCCAGGAAGTTCAATGATACAATAGAGCAATCTTTGGTGAACTTTTTGACTTTAATTTTTTTTAATTGCATCTATTTTTTATTCAGCTGTACAAGTGAAGTGTAATGTGGCCACTTAGATCTTCACAGACATTGAGACTGCTGTATTTGTAGTGTGCAAAATCAAACAACCAAGAGAGGATTTTTTACATTTCAATATACCCTCCTGAATACCAATATTGTTTTATATCTTTGTCTGCAAAGATATAAACCATGGGAATGAAAGACCCCATACTGAAAAATGACTAGGCCAGAAGGAGGTTTCTTTGTATTACCTCCTGTGTTTCTTCCAGATGATCCTCACAAATTTGAGTTTAGGTCAGTGTTTAAATTAAGGTAATAGTCTATAGCATGCTAAACTTTTATGATTTTGAGTAGGAAAAAATAGTGTCTTCAGGTGTCATACTAAGCTGGAGATTCTGTAGAAGAAAGAAGACACATTTATCTTACTTTGGATACTGCGAGAGGTAGTTTCTTCCTAAAACTGATGAAACAGCTGGATTAATTAAATGTTTATTATATACTTGACAGAGAACAAAAAACTGAACCTGTTAAGAATCCCTAAGACATTGAGCCAGTTATGTGCATACAGCAGTGGATCAATGTAATATAAACGTATATACATATATAACTTATTGCGTATGTACCATAATCTCATGCTTTATTTAAATAACTTTAAAAATATAAACATTTAAAATAAATAAATGTCAAAAAACTTTGCAACAGAACCTTCCATCTCAGAAATATAATTCTGAAGGTTCTGAATAGCAATATATGTGACAGCTTAATTTTTCCTAGCAATCTCAAATTTTTACTTCTCTTTTGCTTTTGTCACACTAAAGTGAATTGGAGCTGTGGGTTATTTTGTGCACTGATGTGTATGAGCATTATGTGTTAGAAATATGGCATCTCAATTTCTTATATGTCTCCTCTACAAATCTCTGGCCTGTGGAGATTTCATAATACTTTTGGGTTGCAACAGAAAAAGAATAGATTATCCATCTGACCTCTTAACATGAATAAGTCAGAAATCAAAGGCAGCAAATTTAAAAATCTTTGTGTTATCTTTGGTCAGAATGATATTATGATAATTTGGGAGTGTCAGAGGTGGCTTTGGGATAATGAACAAAGTTAGAGTAAAATACTGTAGAACTGTAGGCAGGGGCTGTATGCATCCCACAGGTCCTGGACTTTTCTAATTGGTACAATTCCACCAGTTTAAAAAAATTTAGGAATATATTACACAAAGTTTGAAGCAAGAAGGACTGTGCCTTGCGTAAGTGCTCTTCTGGGTGCTGGGCTGCAGCAGGGTCCTGCACTCCATGGGCACTGCTCTGCCTCAGCCCTCCCTGCCTGGGGGACTCCCAGAGATGCTGGCCAGCCAGGCAGGCACCCAGGGAGCACGCTGAGTCCCAGAGATGAAAAGTGGCCATCACACAGAGAGAGGTGAGATGGGAGACAAATGTATTTACAGAAAAAATATCCTGCTCTCATGAGCAATTCTTTTTCCGCAGGGAAAGCTTGTTTTACTACCATAGGTTACAAAGATAATAAATACAGATTTCTCCCTCTCTTCTGATCCCGTTTTCATATCACCAAGAAACATGAGAACTCTTTTCTTACTCATCCTTTCAGCTGTTGTAAAATTCACTTGTTCATTCCCATTTATCATTTTTTTGCCTTTTACTGGAGAAAAAAAAGAAATGAAACCTGCTTATCACCTTTGCCTTTATAACTTTTGACTTACTTAATAGACTGAAAAAGTTTTTTTGGATGGCCAAATATATTTCTACTTTCCTTTTCCAGTGTTTTGTTCGCATGCTCAGGAGTGCTCTGGTATATAAAGCTTTGATTCATCAGATCACTCAATCCCAGTTTTAAATCCTTTTGAAACACACAATTAGGTGGGTGTTCTACTGAGGCAGTTCTTCAAGATGTGATTTTCTTTTATGAAAGTGATGTGAGTTATAATAAAATGAAAGGATCATCGAACTAGTTCAAAATTGCTCATTTAATTTCTGTGGACTTTTTTTCTTTTCCTATGCCTGGTAAGATTAATATACCTGTAAGTCTCAATATATTTTTATACAGCTTATTCAGAAGAAAAACATATATTGTCTTTTTGTCAGTTGTATAAGACCTAATGCAAAGAACTGCCAGATTCTTGTGCTTATAGTTTAAGTATCCTAATGTGAACATGTTCAGGTGATTTACCTCAATGTGTCTGTTTTGCAGATAATGAAGTATTTATTTTGCCTTCATGACTTCTCTGAGGAACACATGCAAACTAGGGGTGTTCAGTCATTATCATGTGTGGCCAGATGATTTCCTGACCTCTGTCCTCTAGAGGAGGGATAAACAATCTGGCCTGTGCTGTTCCCCAAGGCATGTCCAGCTCCCACAAACCCCTGGAGGGTCACATGAACTTCCTCTGGAGCTCAGTCTCACATTGAAACCCATAGGCTCACACTGAAGTTCACACTGAAGATGGCAGAATGCATGAGGCCAAATACAGTATTGCACACATCTAGCTCTATTTCATGGTATTTTGAAGGTCTGGCTAGAAATAAAAATGTTTCCCACTCACAGAAAATATGTACAAGCCTGTAAGGCTTAGGAGAGCACAGGAAGTTGTTGGTACTGAGGTGGTCTTGGTTTGCCAGTGTATCAGCCCTGGAGACAAACTGGCTCCAGGCAATACCCTCTCCTGATGCACCTGTAATTGCAACAAGTGACAGAATCACAGCTGCGCTCTCCTTTCACTGAGCACTTGCTCCTTCAGTTTTTTCACAGAACATTTAGCCTCATATATGCCATAAATTACACAAATAATTAAAAATAAAATAAAAAAAAAAAGAAAAACCCAAACAAGGAAAAAAACCCACCCCAAAGCTCAAAGAAAGGCTCGTCCTATCTAAAGCTAAATCCAAAATTTCTCAGTGCTCATGAATCTTCAAGTCAGATTTTGAATAGGGTTCCATATATCCAATAAGTCTTTCCTCTCAACGATAAAAATTGGCCTTCCTTTCTGAAGAAATAATAGGGAAAGATGTCAGGACATTATGAAAATGGTATTTTAGTTAGTCCCGTCTAATTATTTCAACAACTGCCCCATAGTACTTCTGGACAATCACTAGGTGACACCTGCCATCTCCCTGCATTCTGAGGTTTTAAAGGCTAGTTTAGAGATACAATACAAATCTACACTTTGGGAAAAGATGAGTGTTGGAAAGAAACGTATCTGTGCCAAACATCTTGTTTGGGGGGGAAAAAAAGGTGTTATTTCAGTCAGTATATATTCACTGAAAATACAACCTCACCAGTCAACTGAATGTGTTGGAGTGATTCTGGCAGGGATCCTTTACATCACACGCCTGTTTTGTTAACTCATCTTTCAAGTACTCTGGTGTTTAGTAGATACTTATGAAAAAGATCATATACAGTTGTCTGCCATTTTTTTTTCTATTACTAGCATGAACCAGGACATTTGAACAATGTGCTAGGTTCTGGTTTCTTCTGCTGTGCCTTAAAGCATTTCATAGTTTTGTTTCTTGACAAAATTATCCACAGCATGATATTTATCCAAACACACTTGCCTAGCAAATTCAATCAGCACAATCCACTCTGCAGGCACTTGTTTGTTTTTTGGTGGTGGTGGTCAATTGCACAGTGACAATTGTCTGGACACAGGAGCAAGGCTGAGTTCCCTAACAGGCAGGTCAAATGATATTTTCAGCTGGTAAGTAGTAGAAGCTCAATTAGTACATGAATCATTTAAAACCAAATTGAACAGAGCAGTCAATAACATTCTTTTGGGAGTAATCTTGCACTTGCAGAGGGATCTGTCTACTTAGCAGCCTCAGGGCTGCTCTAACCTTTGCCTGAGGGCTGGTCCCCATTCAGCAGCCCAGAAGAAGGGGAGAGCTTAGGTAACAGTTTTTGTGCATTCCCACCCTCCATTCCCAAACTGAACCATGCACTTAATCATCACCGGTCATCGCTTTGCTCCTTAGACACTTCTTCACTATCCATCACTTTCAATCAAAAGCCTTGGGAATATGAAACCAAGATTATTTGTTTTACTATAATAGCAAACTCTTATTTTTTTTTCAATTATTTTATTATTCTTATTGCAACTCTTATACAAGTGCACTTGGGATGATAACAGCAAGCTGAGAATATTCACAGCCATCAGAATTAGGCAAGTACTCCCTGCTTCTAAGCATGATGAAACCCCATACATCCTTAAGTCTCAGTAATTTCACCACACTATTTCCAGGTAAAATTATTGCTGTCATCACATTTCATTCTATATCAGCTTGACTCTACATTCATGTAGCAGTTACATCATGTTCAGTTATATTTATTTTTAAAATTTACTTACTTCCTCCACCATATCTGCATGGATAGGATAATTAAGAAATCAGACTCAGGGAAGTAGCAAAAACTCCTCTTAAGCTAGCACTGAAGACTAGGTTGACACAAGTACGTGCCTGTGCTGCACATGTGCAGCATAGGTGAAGAAGACCAAGTTAGCACACACATTCCTGAAAATGCAAACATGGTTCTAAAAGCAGTTTAGCCATATCAGAGCATTATATCTTTGAGATTGTACTGACACAAGTATGATGCCTGCAGTATGTAAGCTGGCATGATAGTGAGAGCCCAGAGGTGGTTCAGAGGCCACAGTATTAGAGGCCGCTGCAGCATGTAGAAATTGCTGAGCTGTGATTGTTCAGCGTCATCAAGTTTTGGAGTGGGATTTCCATAGGCTGTTTTTGTCTGCTTTCCAACATCAGACTAGGTACCAGGAAAAAATTTTTTACAATGAGGAGGATGAGACTAGAAGAGATTCCCCAGAGAGGCTGTAGATGGCTTACACCAGGAAACGATCAAGGTCATGTTGGATGGGTCTACTGAAGTTGTCCCTGCTCATTACAGGACCAGATGACCTTCAAAGGTCCCTTCTAACCCTTCTAAACCATGATTCTATGACCAAAGGGGAGCTGAGGTGCTACTGTCATCCTCAAAATTCTGTCCAATACCATGGTCCTATAAAAAAGCTCCTAAATTTTTACTTGTATACACAGCCAGAAGCATCTAAGCACCAATGGCTCTGAACTCAAATTTCTCAAGATCAAAAAAATGGAAAAGGGATGAAGAAGGAAACCACCTGAGCTTCATTTTAGCAGCTAGCTCAGTGGTTAGCACACATGAATTCCTACATGAGAGATACCTGCACTAGGAATGTTTAACTTCCTAGCTCACTGGCCACCCATCAAATTCTCATTCTTGATTTAGGTTCTCTGTCCTTACCATACTTCAAAACACACTTTACATGACAACCATGGCAGTCTAGTAAGCTGAATTATGAGATCCCCTGAGTGAGTTAGTTAGTTAGTACAGGAAGGTTTCATGCTTGTTCCTCCATAGGTGTTTGCTCAGAGCCTGTGCCTCCATTGAGGATACATCCTTCTCCAGAACTGGGTGTTTGAGATATGGCAGTCCCTCGTGTTAGAGAGAGATTCTGTAGATACAAAATTGGGCTAAGGCTTCCACAAGGGAAAATATATCACTGCTACTATAAAGATCTCAACTTACTCTTTTCAGTGATTTATATACTGCTAGTATATAAACCTTTTCGTCCCTATATGAACTGCAAATGGTAGCCACATTTTTTTCAGATATGACAGACTCATGTAATAGGTTATTTTTTTCCATTAGAACACATGCCATTAAATCCATTATCCTTTCTAGTTTCTCTGTCAGGGCAATCAGTCTCTTTACTTTGCTACAGTTATAATGCCACTATTAATTAATCTTATCCTTAATTTATAACTCATATATTTTTTAAAGTAAATGTACAGCTTGTAATGAGCTGGACTGACATATTTTGAGATCAAAGGCACAGATCCTCAGAGATACATGCACACCTAATTACTATTTAGGTAGCCAGCTTCCATTGATTTCTGTAGTACATAGGTGACAAAATACCTTTGAAAATTGGTGCCAAATTTTAGATTTATGTGTTAGTTATAGCTCAAAGTTCCCATCATTAGATCCATTTTGAGGAGGGCTGTGTCAAAAAGTGTTAGAACACAGCTCAAGGTCTCACAGTCCATTCAGGTTCCAACCTGGCTGCAAGGATAAGAGTGCAACTATTTGTGGGCACAGCTTTGTGATCAGACAAAAGTTTCTACCCAGCTGGTGGCCAAGCATTCAGTTCCAACAGTACTTTGCGCATAGATCATAGATTCATAGACTCATTAAGGTAGAAAAAGACCTCCAAGACCATTAAGTCCAGTCTTTGACCAAACACCACCATGCCCACTAAACCATACAACAAAGAGCCATTTCTACTCTTATTTTGAACACTTCCAGGAATGATGACTCTACCATTTCCCTGGGGAGCCTGTTTCAGTATTTAACAGTATTTAATAAATACTGTTTCAGTATTCATGTATTTTCCTTCAGTGAAGAAATTTTTCCTAATGTCCAACCTGAACCTCACCTGGGGTACCTTGAGGCCATCATTCCCCTTGTATTATTGCTAGTTGCCTGGTGAAGATGCCAACCCCTACCTCACCACAACTTCCTTCTCTTGTCCAGGCTCAACAAACCCAACTCCTTCCACCACTCCTCATAAGACTTATGTTCCAGACCCTTCACCAGCTTCATTGCCCGTCTCTGGACATGTGGGATCTCAGCACCTCAGGACGGAGGTGCAGAGTGGCCGAGAACACCCTTGGGGGGCTCGGGAGTCCTGGAATGTTGCCAGAAGTGTCTGGTGGCTGGACTTTGATCCTACACAGGAGATGACACCTGTATGAGGATGGGAGGATTTCACTGGGTGAATGGTGAAGGGATAAGTTAATTAGAGTGTAAGACACAGGGTTTAGGATTTCTGTACAGGGGGGTCTAAAGAAGTAAGATGGAGGAATTGGGGCGTGTCCTGTTCTTCTTCTTCTTCTTCTTGGCCTCCATCTTCTGTGGTGATGTTGGCACTTTGGGATTGGTTATTACTAGAAGTGCACCGGTTAATAAGGGTAAAAGGTATTGGGGAAAAATAATAAATATTGTGTACGTAACTTCGAGTATAAAGATAGGTGACCGCCCCGGGGGCTCTCAGTGTGCCCATGGCTGACTTGCTGTGCAGACCTCTGTTGGGCCGAAAGAAAATCTTTTAGATAAACAATTAATAAACACCGAGACCGAGAAAAGATCTGAAGTCTCTTCTCGTCCTTTGAAGCGCCGGGCTCTTCAAGGCCATCCCCGGGCCTTTCCAGGCCACCTAAACAGCCAAGAAACCGGCATGGACATACTCCAGCACCTCGATGTCTTTCTTGTAGTGAGGGGCCTAAAACTGAACACAGGACTTGAGGTGTGGCCTCAGCAGTGCCAAGTACAGAGGGTTGATCACTGCCCTAGTCCCGGTAGCCGCACTATTTCTGATCCAGGCCAGGATGCCATTGGCCACCTTGGCCACTTGGGCACCCTGATGGCAAATGTTCATCCAATTGTTGACCAGAACCCCTAGGTGTGGATGAGAAGAGCTACATGTTTCCTTCAAATGTCTAAGGATTAAAATCATGACTTTCCATCTGTGACTAATTTTATATTCAAAATGATGAGGATTTGGGGAAACTTATGTGATTCATAGAGGACACTTAGCTCAGACTAAACTTGTCTTCTTGTGTTACTTCCTGTGGATGGGAGAAAACATCCATTCTGCTGGAAGTGGGTGTGGTTTTTTTACAACTGTGACTGAAGCAGCAATAATTTTTATGATGGCTGCAGCCCTGCAGTGTTTTCTGTTCCACAGGGGGGCACGCAGTGCACACTGCCTATCCCTGTGTGGTACAGCATGTCCCAGTGTGCTTGACCTTAAGCCTACCAGCAGCTCCAATGAAGTCAGCCATGACTCTGAATTTAAGCATTGCTCAAGTGCTCTGTCAGATCAGGTCAGAGTGCTAAGTAGATTTTGTTAGATTCTATCTCAAATGTCTTAGGCTGAAGAGTTCTACCTTATGTTCTGAAGGCAGGTACTTTTATACACTAGGTTATAAGAGTAAATGATACCCAAATACTCTTAATTTCTAGGACTCCTATTATCTTTCCTCAGGTTGGCTTACTCATACAAAAGTCTGTCCAAACTGTAAGGCAGACTTACTGAGGAATTTAGTACAATTTTCCTTTCAATAATACTATAATGCTTTGTATTGTGTCATAATATTGCACTGTAATATTTTTCATATAAAGAAACATGCATGCCCAGTGCATGGATAATAATCATTCCAATGTAGCAGCAGCTTTAGTGGAGGCTGAGCTACCTTTATACCAGAGAAAAAGAAGCAGAAACTAACTCCCTTCCTGCTACAGGGTGGTGCAGCCCTACAGATATGCTGGAGCAGGCACTCTGCTGCTCCCTAACATTAGGGGTCACCTGTGCCACTTAGCCTCGTTACCAGGGAGGACATGAGTCACGTGGGACTGACCGAGCGCTCTCATGGTATTCCTCATCATCTGAAATGAAAGAATATTAAAGGAGCTCGACATTTTACTTCAAAGGTCAACAAATAACTCTCAGTGTCTCCATATATAAAGCAAATGACAGTAGACAACAGGCACAGCTTTGGCCTTGCAGTGGTTGCAGTTTAAAACAAAGTGACAGGAAATAATGAGGTTTAAATTGGTGAATTGGTTTGTGTGTGCTGGGGATTAACCTGGAATACACAGTGCACCCAAATTACAGAACTTCAGAGATGAGCCACTTTGAAGCATTGTAGCACACTGACTGTCATGATGCCTCATTTATAGAAATACTGGTATACTTCTTTATTCTCCCACAGTCACATTATAAACTTAGACTAAAATCCTAAACTACCTTGCAATAAAATCAAGTGGTATTAGAAGACAAACACAGACAAAAAACTATTTTAATAAAGTGCATAACAGAAAAGAGTAAAATGTGTCAGATAAGATGAGGTTTTTTATATAAAAATAAGATGAGTTTTTTTATATATAAAAATACAAATAGTTGTATTTTTACTAATATGCCAACATCAATATTTATTAATGAAATGAAGTGCAAAGAGCCAAAGGATGACCCATACATTTTTGCATTTTAAACAAAAGAATGGGATGAAATAACTGTGCTGTTTGTATCCTTCCAAACACTCCCCACAACAATACAGATGTGGCTTTTGCAGAGAAAATGAGTGGCAGCACACAGACCTTTGTGTCACCATATGTCTCCTGTGACGTGAGGAACTACCATACATGTTCAGAGGTCATATACTGCAGGTAGTGAATTCAGCAGCAGTGAGTAACAGAAATGACAGGGTGCTCTGCATCCTTCTAAATGTGCTGCTTTCTCTTGCCTTTTCTAGATATTCTAGTAGGCAGAGGGGGTTGCTCCAGGAAACTCAGCCTGAATTTTCATGAAATGGGGCTGGCAGTGTGACAACATAAGTGTTGTAAGCTTGATGGGTTCAAGGATTCTCAGGCACAAGATTCAATATAAATTAAGCTGTAAATAAATAAGGACTCTTACTCTGGGAAAGATAAGATTCAGGTGAGAGAGAGGACAGGGTAATGCAATTAATAGTTATTACACTAAAGAACCTTTTATCACCAGCAAATTATATTAGGGTTGAAGATAGTAATTTGAGGAAATGATTCTATTCACATGTTTTAGTTGAAGTAGGTTCCATGAGTCTATTTATTTTGCTAGAGAAAGTATAATCTTTGGATCTGAGAGTTTCCATGGCTTTGGCTTTTGTTGACCTTTTTATGTGTTCATTCACTGCTCCCACCCCCCCACCCCCCCTTAGCAAGCGGAACACAAAGATGACATCTAACGTATCACAGTCGATTCCAAGCATTTAAAATCTGTTAAGAGCACCCAGAATACCAGAAAGATTGACTTGTATAAAAAATCAATAAACTGAATTATTTCAAAATCAAAATAATAATCCACCTTATTTTTCTGCTTTTAAGTTTCATTGTTTAAGGAGGTTCTCTGTTAACCATGGTGCCTTCAAGCTTGCTCTGACCATGACAAAAGAAAGATTCCCTTTCACATATTGATGTACCTCCAGAAGCTGAGGCATTGCAAAAGGCAATAGCACTGTGTTAGTTCCTGGACTAACTGCCCTTCTGTGCTCATCAAGCTTTCTTGAATCTATCCTCTCCCACTGGGTTACCTTGAGACATACACCTCTATATTTTTAAGGGATTTTTTTCCCCACTGTTACTCCTATCTTCAAAGTGCAAATTTCTCCTTAAGCAGGTGTCTCCTTCCAAAGTCAAAAGCTGAAAGCTCCAACGGTGCCTTCTTCATGAACAGGGAGATGGGGGTTCCTCTCCTGCCCTCCAGAAGGACCCCATCCCTCTTTTCATTTTCAAATTATTTGTTGGTTAATGAGCAGCACCTCAGGCTGTCAATCTCTGAAAGAGGCACAATGTCACAAGGACAGAATATCTGCCTCTATGTGTTTAATCACACAATGCAATTTTAATCAACCTGCAAAAAAGCTCACAATAAAATAGAGGACAGATCGTACTGCAGTTAAATTGTGATTTTGGTGTTGAGATAAAAAATGGATATTAATGTTCATTCTGCAAAAGAAAAGTGTACTTCATAGTACATAAATTAAATATATAAAGTTTGTTATTTTATAGTACATCTGTCTGCATATTTTAGAGTATTGTTCCATTTTATTACATTTTGATCAAGAATAATGCTCATTAAAAATCTAATATGAAAATGAAAAATTTTATATGGAAAATTCTTGTCCTCTATTACAATTGCTATCTGCTCCACTTTTTGGAAACCACAGTAAATTAGACTTGGGCCATGGTAATCTTAATTATATCTTGAAATAGATGATGTTGGAAATATATTGAATAAACTCTTTTGGTGAGATTGCCTTTGCCTCTTAATTCAAACTCTATGTTCATATGCTTACATTATTTAAATTACAAAAGGCAGGCATCTGAAAAACTGGATGCTTTGTTGGGCAGTCATATTCATGAAAATTCATTCAATTGTGAGGAGGTCAAAAAAAACAGGGAAGAAAAAACTGCCTGCTGATCAAAACGTAACATAAGCTGCACCATTTCATTTAAGCTACAAAATGCATAGACTGAAAAAAACCAGCTCAATATTATCTCAAACTGTGTTCTATGAATTCATCCTACTTTTAGCTAGAGAGCAGTTGTAACCCAACCTATTTACTTGCTTTATTTGAACAAGACAGGAAATAAAAGCCATTGTAATAGGTGACACAAACACTCTGCATATCAGGTGGCTGACATGAAAGTGACAGATGAGAACATCACCAGATCCAACACTTTGGCTTTTGCTCCAAAGTTGTATCAAAGTGAAATGTTGACTCTGAATGCAATTAAAAACCCCACCAAAGTTTTATCTTGTCTCAGTTGGCTTTGTGAGAAGCATGAAACAGACCATGGCATAGCAGGTGATACAACAGGCAAATTCAACTGTGTCACATGAAACAAGGTGTGATGATAAAAGGTCATTGGTGACAGTAAGAACTGCCATGGGCTACGTGAAGGGCATTCTTTCACTCCCATGGCACTATGGCCCATTGGTAAAGAATGTGTTTAAGTAATACTTAAGAGTAAGGGTCCCAGAGCTGTGATGCAGAATGTGGCCAGACCTCCCTGTAGAACAGCCCTGTGAAGAGCCTACAAGCCGCCAGCGGGCACCTGAGGGCATGTAAACCTGCTGGGATATGTTTCATGAATTGCTTAATAAAAACTGTAGAATAAATCAGCTGCTCCGTATGAAGTTTGCAGTCTACAGGTGATACACTGAACCACAGACCTAACTACATTGAAGACATGGAGCAAAGCTGTTTAATCTAATACCTTCAGTAAAGAGGTTTTCCTAATCTCCTTGTGAAATCAACAGTGTTAGCCAATTTTTGTGCGTCTTCTTTCCTTCCTGCTTTCACTGAATTCCCTTGAAAGACTGAAGAACACCTGATTATGTACTTTTTTCCCTAATCAATCACTAACTTTTTTAACCTGTTCAGGTAATTTCAGTCCCAGAGACACATCTCTGTGTGCAATCTTTATGATTATGCTTCCTTGAAGACCTTCAGTATTCTAAAATTGAAATTCTGTCTCAATTTTGCTCAACCCACCAAAAAACTGGCAAAGGAGACAAGTGGGAGGCCAGACCCCAAAATGTCACTGAGCCCAATCAGACAAGGACACTCAATGGTTCAACTCTTGCTACATTAAGACTCAAAAAGACAAGCCAGTGCTATTCAGATCAAAGCCAAAGACATTTTAAAAGTCTGGATTTCTAGGCTTTCTGCTCTAGTCTCAGAGGAGAGTGCTAAGCTTTAGATGAAATTACCCCTTGACCGGACTGGCTAAAGGAAAACCTTCATCGCTTGCTGCTGTTCACCTCATCATGTCAGACACTGGTGACATGCACCCTTGCAAAAGGAAGAAGTGGTGTCAGGCCCAAAATCATTGGGTAATTAAGAGCCTTGTGCTGATGCAAGGGTGCCCCACCATGATGTCACGTCAGGCTTTGTTTGTGAGGAGGTGGCTACCCTCTCAGCAGCATCAGTAAATCTAGTATTGACGTGGCATCTTTGACTGACACTTGATTCAGGTGAACTAGGACATAATGTCAGTAGCAATCATAGCTCCATCATAATATTAAAAAATAGAGATCATTGTTGTAAGAACATCTATAGGCATATGTCTTGATGAGATTTTGCCCATCTTGTTTAGGTGGTATTCAAAAGGAAATTATTATAGTTGGTGATACAAAGTGGAAGTTCTCTGTCACAGTCATTATATAACAATCTTTATATTTGATTTTGTCTTCATTTCTTACCCTTTAATAGAAATATTTATATTTTTGTTTAGAAATAAGGCATGTATTTTAATTTTTATGAAATAAATTTTTGAAAATATATTCCTGCAATTGAGCACCTTTAATCCTCTCTGCAATCAAATATAGCTTTTGGCTTCATAGAGGTCTTTTTATTTACACATAGACTATTCAATTAATGAAAATACTTGGATTTGCCACAAGAAAATAAGGAACCAAAAGAAAATAGTGATTGATGTCAACCTTGATGACAACCATCTCCCCTATCTTAATATTAGAAAAACAACAGAAGAAAGAGAAGCACAATTGCATTGTTACCATCGTAACACTAAATTTGGCGATAATTTTTTTTCCATTTCTTGTTTATTCCTAGGGAGAATAAAGGGAAAGAAGAAAGCCAATGCATCTGTATCAGACCCAATAGAAAAATGTAAAAATTAATTGCAAACCAATACAGAAGATTTTTGAGAGACATATTAAAATGTTAATCTAAGTATTTCTTTAATGTATACTTTAGCATAAGTATCACAAATGGTGATGCACAACTAGAAATGGTCTATTGAAAGAAATAAAAAAAAAATGTTAGGCCATCACAAACTGACAGACGTTCTTGAGGTAAAAACAGAACTGCCAAGTATATGAATGAAACAAAGAATTATAACAAATTCTCTTACATTCTGTGTATGTTAAATTTTCTGTCACAGAAGATTCCTGGAGCTCAGTAAATATCTTTGCTCCCTTTCAGAATCCTTTAGTTGGGAGAAATTCTGGATAATGATTAGAACTGAAAGCTAGTTCATCTATCTCTGTAAAACACATAATCCTGATTCACCTATTGCGGCTACTTGTAAAGATGATTTATCAAAATCCTTGAAGAATAGTCTGTCAGCACTTCATAGCATTGAAGTTTTAAGGGGGTTTCCATATTTCCTTTGTTGTAGGATGAAAAAAAAAACCTCTTCCATTCCCTAAAATCACAAACCTCCTACACCCCAGTCAGCCTTCACAAGTAAAGGCTTCCTGCATGTAGAATAATCAGCCATTGATTCAAGTTCCTCAGAAGGACCAGAAGATCTCCAGCATTCAAAATGGAGTCTCCATGGCAACTTTTCCCTGCAGTTCTGCACTCCAGAGTAGAGCCCATTTGAGCAAAAGTAAGCAGCCCAAATCACTGTTCCTGCTAACAAAAAAAAACCCAACTAAACAACAACAACAAAAAAACCAAAACCAAAACAAACAAAAAAAAAAAACCCAAACCAAACAAACTAACACTTTAACCCCATTTCTATTCAAAATCTAGTAAAGATACATGCAACTGGACATAATTTCCAAGGCAGAGGAGATACTGGTTATCTAAAAAAATATATCGTAAAGAGTCTTTCTAAAGTTTATAATATCTTTATCAAGTTACACCTAATTTTTTCTAAATAACAATGCGCTGGAGCAAAGACAGTGATTTCTTAAGTAATCCCTGTCCAGAAAAAACCAGACTTTTGAACATATGGTTAATTTTAAACACAGATGGAATTAAGCATGTGCTTCAGTTCTGTTCTGAGTCAGAAGTAAAAACTGAAGACCATAGCTATGTAATACTTTGCCATGCTGCAGCAGAATCAACTAAAATGTTGCCGTCAGATTCTTTCATATGATTTCAATATCCTGCTTGAGCAGAGGGGGTTGGATTAGATGACCTCCAGAGGTCCCTTCCAACCTCAGTCATCCTGATGCTGTGAACACTGTAGAGATGAAAGCATGTTATATACTTATTCATTGTGTAAGGAATATAAACCATTCTCATTGTTTATGTAAATAGTAAAAAAAAAAAAAAAAACCAAAAAAAACCAAAAAACCCCCCCCAAAAACCAACTAAAAGGCAAATGTGTCATTTGGATCATTCATATTTCTTTATTGAGCTTTGATGAAAAACAGTCCATTTGAAATATTTCCAGCAACCATTTCAATTCCAAATGCTCAATACAAAAACTTGGTATCAGGGTTCAAACATATAAAGTTACATCTCATTATAATTTAATATTTAACAGCACTAATCATTTCTGATTTTTCATAATTAAGTTTACAAAAATAATGTTACATTTATAAAATAAATCAGCTTTTCCCAATAAATTACAGTGGTGTTCTTATTCAAAAATGTAATATATCATACAAAATAGACAACAGCTTTTTGTCAGATAAAATACTAAAGTATATTTTTCCTCCAGTACATTTTGGCAGTGTGTGACAACATTTTATTGCACACTTGATATTTAAAGTTCACTGTGAAAAATAAAGTAAGCTATTATGCACATCTCTTACATAAGGCAAGGGTGGTCAGCTGGGGGACTGATCTTTATTTCCAGTTATATGTTTTTAGTCAGACCAATACTGCCATGTATATGTAGTTGAATTCATTTATCTGACCCAGTAAATTCATGAAGATCCACCTAGAGTCCAACACTCTTTCTATAACAAGTACACAAAAGTAAGCTAAATCAGTAAACTTTTGGGTTGCTCAGTATTTCTCACACTTATTTTACCTTTGTGTATCACTGTAAAGCATTGGTGGCCAACTTGTAAAAAACAGCAGAGCCTGGATACCCTTAAAGTTAATGGCAAAACTTCAGTACCTCATTCTGTCATAAAAACTCATATTAAAAGGAACTTGTAAAAAGAGCAATGCATTAATTAAAAAAAAACCAGAAAACCAATAAACAGCAAAAAATGAAAAGGATCTAAAAAGCGAAAGGCAAACATTAATAGCTACTGTATACAGACTTTACAAAAGCAACTACTTTAAAATAACAAAGAAACACAATGTCTACCTGGTGGTAGGTGCATTCTCATTAAAACCTTTTGAATATTCAGGTCAGCTCAGCATTTATTGTGTTGCATTTCCAGCCTACAAAAATGTGTTTGAAGAATCCTTTTGGATTGTTTGAGCAACTTTTACAAGCCAAGAGTGTAACTGCACCACCTCTGGTTGCTGTGATTAATGAAGATCTCTGGTTCAGGGTGATCAACATCTCACCTTGAAGAATTTCTGATTCCACTATCCCTTGTCTTTGCAATAGTTTAGCAAACTGCAATATATTATTATCTCTTTTTTTTGTCTGTTTCTCTCTCACATATCTTCTGGTAGAAAGTCTGCTTTAAAGTACTAAAACATTGCTGTCTGGAATAAATAAAATATGTGAAGCGGTGATTTTCTTATGATGTTAGTATTGTATGAACAACATATCACTTCATATATCATAAAAGATTACTTTCACAAATTGTAACTGAGTAGTACAAATGCCCCAAGTGAGCATGTGTCACAAGGTCCACTTTGTGCAAATTCACAGAGGGTCCAAATCCAGATGGGTTGTTATGGACTCCAGACACAAAGCCTAGTCAAGGTTGGATGCCCAGACTGGAAGGGGAGGAAGAGGTGGAGAAAGGGGCTCATCACAGAAAAGCAAGTCAGCCCATGCTTCTGAAAACCTAGACATTGAGAGGATGAGTATGTGAATTGAGAGGGTGTTCTGTCTTCTGGCTGCCTTCTGGCTTGAAATACCATGGCTCAAACCAGAAACACCTGGAGCTGAACTCAGGCACATCTGCCACTGCAATTAATTCTCCTCTCTCTGTAAGTCATAACTCTCCAAACACAGAGCTACTGCATTAATTACAACTTTTCAGTGAGTGAATTTTAGTGATTGCTGAAACATGTATTTACTACCCAGTTAGACAAATAAACAAAATGGCTGCTCTTACACTAGTAAACCAAACATCCCAAAGTATCCTCTTGCCCTGACATGGTCCTAGTTAGACCTCATTTCAGTCTACAACTTCCTTGTGAGGGCAAGAGGAGGAGCAGGTACTGATCTCTCTCTGTAGTCACCAGGGACATGACCCAAGGGAATAGCCTGAAGGTGTGTCAGGAGGTTTAGGCTGGATATTAGGAAAAGGTTCTTCACCAAGAGGGCGGTTGGGGACTGAAAGAGGGTCTCCAGGAATGTGGTCACAGAAAAGCCTGACAGAGTTCAAGAAGCATTTGGACAACCCTTTCAGGTATATAGTGTGACTTGGGGATGGTGCTGGGCAAGGCCAGGGGCTGGACTCAATGATCTCTGTGGGTCCCTTCCAGCTCAGTGTATTCTGGGGTTCTGTGATACTCTCTGTACTCTTAAAGAGAAGGGCTGTGTCCAAAGTACCTGAAAGTGAAAAGTGTCCCTAGACTGGCCTAATTCCTAAAGTGAGCTCATAATTTTTTTTGGGAAAGTACTAGGTAGTCCAGTCAAAAAGCCTACTAGTCCTTGTTCTAAGTATTTATTAATATAAATGCTTCAGCATGGGCCAATTGACTATATATAGACATAATATCTATATATGCTCTATATATAGATTTTAAGAAGTCCTCAAGCATATCCACCCAGGCAGGCCTTCTGCTTCATACAAACTGTTAAGCAGGGAGGATCCAATGCTTTTGTTGAAATTTTACTTAAGAGATGGTCCTTTAAAATTGGGATTTTTTAAAATAGTTGCGGTTTTCTGTCCATTAAGTATGTTTTCCTTTTTTTTTTTTTCCATTAATGTGCTTTTTTAGTAGCCTAATGTTCTACTATTAGTGGAATCTTGGCTTTTGCCTGAATAACACACTTTTTCATATCTACAATTCACAGCTAAACAAGCACTAAGCAGTTCCATTACAATGAAAAAATTATATACACACCTAAAACAATATTATTAAGACAACAACTAAAACAGGAAATAAAAACATGAATCTGTGCAGTTGTAAGACCTAAAAATAATATCTACCTCTATACATGTTTGTCAGACTGCAGCATCCACAGTTACAGTTGTATGCAGTAGTCAGAACAGCATTACTTTCCAAATCATGAGGTGTTTTAAGGAACACCCACTTAGCAGTGGCTGCTGAGGAAATAATTTCCTTTATCAACCTGAGATTTTAAATGTGCAAGTGTTCTACCAATCTATCTAGTGCATGAAAAGGAAGAGAAGGAAGGGAAGGAAGGATAAGACATAGATAAAAATATCACAATGGTTTTTGCTTCAAAATAGATTGCTGTGCAATGACTGAAGCTTGATTTGCAGACATTTTGTATTCTTGCCCAGAGCCTTGTGGAGGGGAAGGTAATGGAGTTTCTGGAGTTGCTGAAAAAAACCACAGAAATAATTATATATTTCATTAGCCTGGTCTACTCTACATATATACACTACTGCACTGAAAGGGAGTCCTGTTGCATCCTTGGAAAAGAGAGTGCCTTGACGTGCTCAGGAAACAGGATATTTTAATGATCAGAATTTTTAGTTTATTAAAGATTGTGCATGTAAAACCAATGATATATCAAAATTGAGCTGAATTTTTAAATTAAATTAAATTCAGGTCAAAGTCTATTCTTGACACCATTTACATGCATACATTTTTAATGCACAATTATTTTAATTTAAGAATGATGAGGAAATAGCTCTATGAACACTGACAGGTCACCATGCTAATTAATATTTTAAAATGAAACAGTGAAGTGTTATGACAGAAGGCTAACTTGCAATTACTTACGTATCTGTTCTGTATGTACAGGAGCAGACATTGAACTTATGAGGACAGTTTGGCCAGTTAATGGATCTTGGGCTAAGTGAGGATGCATTGGATGATGCAGATGACTGGCATCATTAGAAGTACCTGCAAAAATAACATGAGCATATATCAATGCAAATGAGCGTGTTGTTGCCAGTGACTTATACTTCAGTAATTACATTTCCACAGAGTAAATATTTTGATTGGCAATTTGAATAATTGCCTCTGGGTATTCATTAAACAATTTAAGCAGACTTCAAGCATATTAAGCACTGTGTTTATTTTCACTGTTTTGACTGCAATAACAGTGTGTTTCATGAAATATTTCTAAGGATTCTTTCATCTGCCTAGGGAATTGCAGGACAACCCAGTAGTTACTGAGAGGTACATAGCAAAATCTGTTGTTGTAGGACTAAGTTAAACAAGATGAACTGCCAAGACAAGAAGGCTTTAGCTAACAATTACACAACACAAAGCTCAACCAGTGAGTCAGAGTGGTAGCTTACATCAGGGTTCCCTCAACATCCCAAAATCCTAGATTCAATAATAATATAATATTTAATATTAATAATATTTAACAGTTATTATATTATAAAATAATATAATTATTTTCCATGGATTCTATAAAGATAATTTATATTATGTTAAATATAAATTAAACATAATACAAGATGGTAAATTTAACAAATTGATAGCTTACCTCCCAGTAACATTTCCTGAAGCAAACTGTCAATTTTAACAATTCCAAATAATTTAACCAACTGTATCTGCTCAATCATTTGCCAAGTGATGCTTTGGAGTGTAGGCAGTAGAAGAAGAAGTTCTCCAAATCTTCCTCTGGAGTCGTACTGACGGTCATTAATATAATCCTCTAAACTGATTTGGACTTGGAATCGCATATTCTTAATCTTCAATGGATTACTCAAGCCTTTTGCATCTTTAAAAATGACAAAAACTTTAAGTCAAGGCATATTATGATTTGGGAGGAGCATCTTACTGTTTTTCATTTTATTCTTTTCCATTCAGCTAGATAACATGAACAGATACTACATTAACAAAAATTACTTTCAATACAATCACGTGTAAAACAATTGAGAGATATTTTTGTAAAAATACCTGGATCAAAAAACACAATCGCTTTCAAGCAAGCATATTCATTGTCATCTATTTGAATTTCCTGGAAGGGACGAACTAATTCATCCAGAATCCGATTTGCCACTCGGCAGATCTCCATTTCAGTGCTGTTGCGATGGATTATGTAATTGTTGCCTTAGAGAGAAAGAATACCAACATATGAATTAATAGAAACACTTTGATGTAATGTACTAGATTAGGCCAATTTTCAAAAGTACATTTCATATTGCTTGATCAAGTTAATTTTTTTAAGTAATAACTCTCTATTGCATCACACACAACTTTTCATTGCAAACAGAGTATATGTGCAAATTATAGCTGTCACCCAGTAAATACTCTGTACATATAAGTACACCAATATTTAGTTACTGATTAGTCCACAGGACCAAGGTTGGTATTTGAATTTACAAGTATGAAGAAATTTATGCTTAAAGAACAGATAAATATATTAATGTATTGATCTTAAAATGTATTCTTCCCTGATTAAAATAATATATCCCAAGCTAAATGACAAGGATTTGACAATAGAAAAGAGGAGACACTGAAAAAGCTTCGTTTTCTAATGGATGTTTCTGTTGTTTCTCATAAAATTTAGTAGCATCATAAAATTTTCAGTCAAGAAATAATTTTACCTAGAGTCTTTTGGGTTTTGGGTTGTTTTTTAAAATATACATTTTGGAGGTCTCCACTATCGCATCTTAATTCACCTTCTGAAGAACACCAAGAATACCGTGGAGCTTTCAGAAGCCAGTATGCAGTTTTTGAAAGAAAAACTGATAACTATATCACAAACGATCCATGTCAAAATGACTCATAAAACAGATACCTGCCTCCAAGTATCAAAAATAAGCCTTGAAGCCTCACATTGTTTCTTCTTTTGGTGTATCTGCTGATGCTCATGATATATAGTTTTCTTACTATTATTTTATCATTGTTTTCCTATTTACCTTATTACTAATCCAAATAAAATTGCAAATTTATTTTTCCCTGTTTCTGTTAGTTTTGTTAGTGAAACTGTATCTAGGGAAATAGAAAGACTACCTTAAGAAAGACATTTGTACAGCTTTTATCTTGAAAGGATTGCTGGTGAGAGAAATACCTTCAGACCAAGTCCTTCTTGTCACTTTAATGTGGGTAAAAATAAATTCAAGCTAATTTAGAGCTATGAAAAGGCAGGCCCCAAGTGGAAGGAGAACAAGTAGTAGAAAATGTCCTTGTACCACAACACCAGTGAAGAGACAAGGCCGAGTCTGTGTTCCATATAGCCCTGCCTCACATCAAATATCCTGTCCAAGACAACCAACAGCCTGTCTCAGGAAACAGCCCCAATGCTGACCATGTCTAATGAGACCCTTTTGGGCAGAGTGCACGTCAGACTGGCAGAGCACTGTGTCAAACAAGGCTAACAAATGCCTCAGCACATCACTCTCCACACCAGCACACATCTCATAACTGGGCCTCTCCGTTGCATGAACATGCTTCCATCAGTGACAACATCCTCTTCCCTGACAGCCGTGTTCCCTTAGTATAACCCTCTGTAGGAGCCATCTCAGCTGACCAAGAAAACGCTCCTGCAGATGTGCCTCGTCACTGTGCCGTGGGTGCACCCACCTGCCACGCGGCAGGGACAGCAGGAATGATGTTTACATGGTGACCATATGGGAACTATTGAGGAAGAAGTGAGAGGGGTCTTGGGAAAGTGAGTTGCAGGTAACATGCTATCTAATATTTTAGCCAATGGAGTCTTCTCTGAGTCTGAATGACTCCTGAGAAAGCTCCAGATAAATGCTTTTCATGAAGACTGAAAATAGTACATGTGCAACAGGCTGGCTACTCCTTTCCTAAGCAAAGGGGTTTTTACCTTTGTGTTGTTATTTTGTTCCAATTTTTTTTATGGGAAAAGGCGTAGAAAGGATGATAAGGTAAGGAGTCAATTGCTAGGGAACTCCCTTAAATTGTAGTTTCTGCTTTCCAATAGACCTTTACCTGTATTAACTCACATGAAACCATCCACCTGCTTTTGCTAGAACAGGCACGTGACATTATGTCATTAATAGCTATTTAGCATTTACAGAATGCATTGCTTTGATTGTGCCAGAACAGTTGTTCCACTTAAGTGACTACATCGTTGCTAATGTACTATAACATCATCATCAGTAAGTAAAACAAAACCAATATTTACCTAAAAGTAAAATGTCCTTGTATGCCATGGACCGTTTTGCTGCTCCAAGCAACAGGTGCTCCCCAGCATGTGCTCTTAGCAGGGCAACCTCATGAAAAAAACCAGCAGACTCATTAGATGATAAAGCAGTAAGTTTCAATAAGAGTGAAAGAAAAGAACACACCTAACTGTGTGTTAGGTACATGTTGAAGACTGTTAAGATTCCAGTGTAAAATGTAAAGTGACTGTAAAAATCTGAACACCATCAAAACAGCACTTTCTAATTAAAATGTCATTCTCTGTCATATCTAGATTCTGTCTAGATTTTAAACATCAAGTTCTGCAAAATACTTCTCAATAAATATACTACCTGCATTTATTTCCTAGTGTGTATTCCCTTACAAAGTTTTCTCTGGCATTTTAAGTTGACACTAAAAACTCCAGTGGGCTGTAATGAACTGTCAGAGTAAATTTCGTTCTATCAGTGTTTCATTTTCCTCTTGAACCAAAAATTTATGTGGCACTCGAAAGAGCTTTGTCCCAACAAAGCTAGATAGGCTGACAGAGCCACCATTGTCCACAAAGAGGAATCCCAATTTGTACTAGGAAGGAACTTGTGTTTATTAGTTTACTCTTAGTCACCTATTTACTTTCCTCAAGTTTTAATGTCTGCTTGAAATTTCAGCAATGGCCTTTATTTCCTCAAACAACTCATCACTTGACAAGTAATTCTAATCCAAGCCAGTCATTTTAGGAGAGATATAAAGGTACACTGTACCTGGGTAATACTTATGTGTTAAGACTTCAGGTTCTCAGTAGAGTTACCTCAGCTGCTTTGGTCTCCTCTGTGGTTTGTGAATCAGGCTGACTCCCAGATCAGGAATAATTTTTTCAAAACCAGATGGCTTATTTCATAACTGAATGCACAATGACCCTTAGAAACTGGCTATCAAAAAATGAAAAACTGGCATTTGTTTTATCTCTCAACATCTTTGTCCCTACTTTTCCAAGGTACTTAAGGTTTCAGAGTATTTCCCAACATGTCCTCTTCAAGCACAGCAGGGGCATTTTCAGCCTATCATTCTAAGCTGACATTTCATGTTTTCAAATGCAGATAGGAATATTTTAAGGATATTTGATACCTCCTCTTTTTCTCCATGTTGTCTTAACACTAAAAGAAGCAATTTTTTTGCTTGCTTTTGTTGCCCTTGTGTAATAATGACATTTGAAATTCTTTTTCCCATGAACAGTTTAAACTGATTTGAGTATGCTGAACATATGTACTCTGTGGGTCTGCAAAGACATCATTTAACTTCTTTTTTGGGGAGTTTCCTGTGGCCTGAAACAGACCCATATTCCTGAGGAATGATACAAAGGGGAATGACTCAGTTCAAACCAAGGATGACCGAACACTTGCAGGATTCTGTTAAAAAACTGAGAGACTGAAGAAGCAAAAAGAAGGATTTATACAATTCCAGTTCAAAGCATGATTTTTAAAATGAATCAAATTTTAATGTGGAATCACGAGATCCCAAGCAATGAATTAATGTCCTTCTGAGGCTGCTTGTCAGAGAACTGATCCCCACAATGTGAAGATTCTGGTTCTGGGTTTGCCAGCACAACCCACTCTACAAGCCAGTGATATATAAGAGTATATTACAAATGTGATGTTAGATCACACCTCTGTCATAAAAACTCTTATGAATTTTCAATATTTGGTGCTTTTTTTTCCTTACATTTATTATATACAATATAATTTTAGTACACTGTATTGTATGAAAGATTGTTTGCTATGGATTGATATCAGTATGTTTGGAATTTGTTTGAGATTCTAATGGCTTTTGGTTTGTGCAAGTAAAGAAGTCTTCCATCATATTAAATAACATGCTGTCTTATACCATATTATAATGAAAGGTGAACATGAAAGGAATACTTTTTAAGGTCAGAAAATTTTCTGTTTCCCAAACACTAAAAAAAGAACAAAACATTTAAAGCCATGCTGCCTTGCTGCTTCTTTTTGTTCAGGTCATGTCTGTTGTGGTGGTGCTACTTCACATCTTAAATAAAATAAATTAAGAGGGGAGGTCTAGTACTCAGCTCTATTTGTTCAGACAAAAAAAGAATGAGTGCTTCATGCTGATGTTTAAATACCACAGGCATAACAGAGCAGTAATTAGTTTTCTCTTTGGTCTCCTCCTATACCTGGTCATCGAGTGGTAGTTCACAGAAGCCCGGAATATATTTAGCCCATTCCACCAGGACCAAAAGTTGTTGCTTCATAGATTCACAGACATCACTAACACCAGCAATTTTCTTAACATTTATATCAGTGCTAGCACCAGGACTGGAAATTGAGATCTGGCCAATGAGAGAAAAAATGAATGATGTTAAATTTCATATAATTTTATTTCCACTGGTTAATAGCATATGTAAGAAAAAAATCATAGCAGTAATCACAGATACTCTTGAGAAATTCCTTGACCATATGGACCATTACCCTGCACGTAAATGATAAATTTTTCTTTCTCATTATTACCAGTTTGTATTGCAATATGCTAAAACTTTAATTAATCATATCATGGTACAATATCTTCTCATTCCACAGTACTATTTTTAAAAATATAGAGCTCTTTTCATTTGTAGAAGGGAGGTGTTTTGGGTTGTTTTTTTTTTCTTTAACATGGTTGACATTTACTTCATTTCAGAAAAAAAAAAAGTTCATAGTGGCACGTAGTAATATTAAGGGACAGAGATAATAAGACAAAGAGAATGATAAAGGGGTAGTACGTTCTTCTAGTGTAAAGACAAGTATCATTAACTTTAGAAGGTAAAATGGGGTTTTAGTGCCTGGAGGAGAATGGTTTGTAATGATGAAGTAGTGGTATAGGCAGAGGTCTGAGATGTTTCAGAGGAACTGTAAAGGATATGAGTGTGCATTAGACCACCTGCAGGGAACAGTGTTCTGTGAAATGGCAAGAGAGCAATATCTTCCTGGGCCTGAAGCTGGGCACTTCTACTGAGCCAATTCCTGAAATTCTTAATGACTTTTCAAGGAAAGGAACAAAACCAGGCTTTCTCTTGAGCCAGCAGGAAAGCCAGCTTAAGATAAAGGCAAACCTGAGAAGGTAAGGCCAGTTTATAGTTGCTATCATACTAGGGAAGCAAAAATAAAAAGAAAGCAGAAAAGGCAAAATAAAAGAAAAAAGGAAAAAAAAAATAAAAATGAGAGAAGAAGAAGAAGAGAAAAAAAAGAAAAAGTGAAAAAGAAAAAAATGAAAAAAGGAAAAAGAAAAAATGAAAAAAGGAAAAAGAAAAAAAGAAAAAGAAAAAGAAAAAGAAAAAGAAAAAGAAAAAGAAAAAGAAAAAGAAAAAGAAAAAGAAAAAGAAAAAGAAAAAGAAAAAGAAAAAGAAAAAGAAAATAAAAAGATCACTGTACAAGGCCCATAAAACTAACTTTCCCTTTATGTTTTATTACTGAAAGCATATTCAGGGAATTATGTAGCATAATTATCTTCCTTAGGAAAAGAAATTAATTGTTTGCTCTTCCACTATCACATTCCTACACTTTTCAGGATGGTGGAAAGTATTTAGTTTGACTCCTACCAGTTCCCTTCATTCATATACTCATGTTAAACCCCACAGTGGGATCTCTAGTGAAATCCCATATCCTTGGTAGTCAAAAGGAACTGTGCTTCTGAACTAAAGCTCTGTGCTTCCTACATAATTCAGCAGTGTAAAACAGTGAAAACAGCTTAGATATTTATGTCAGTTAACCAGCTGAACATTAGCTCTCAGGGAAATACAGCAGCTAGGCAGGTGAAAAATTCCTCAGACACATAATTCAAAGGCTATCATGTAGCAAAAAGGTTAGAGGTATTGCCTCTTTGTAGACAGAGAATGTGTGAAATCCATGCTATAATCATGAATCTGTTTCTGGCATCTCCTCTACAAAAAGGAGGCTGAAAATACTTATATTCATTCAGGTGAGAGCTACCAGAGTGATTCGGTCTAGAAAACCTTCAGTACAGAAAGACAGTAAAGAAATTCAATACATTTCATTTTTCTCCAGAAGAGTAAAAGGGGTCTTGATCATGATTCAAAGGTACAAAGAAGAGATTTCTGACAGTAGGTCACACTCTGATCTACCTGAAAATGATACTAACCATGCAGCAACTAGAAGATAATACAAGAAGGCAAAGAAGAGGTATATTAACTGTTAGACATACTGACTCATGAAATTAATACATTGTCCTTCACTTAATATATTTATTTAAAGCTGTGCATTTTTATAAATTGCGTCTTACATTACAAACTATAGTCTCCATGCTGAAATTACTTGGTGAACTTCTGCTGGGGATTGGGATGAATACCATGGAGTTCATTATGAACTCAGGATTGTATGTCTTGACAAGGATATGAAGCTATGAACTTTTCAATTTCTATTTTTCTGTTGTTTTAACCTGCATTTCATTTATGGGGTACAACACAGGACTCACTGACTTGATAGAATCATAGATTAGCACAGGTTAGGAAGGACTTTGAAAGATTATCTAATCCCATCTTTTATGGGAAAGGAATCATCGAGATTAGCTAACACCCTGTCCAATTGCATCTTGAAAATCTTCAGTGATAAGGACTCCACCACACCCCTGGAAAGGTTGCTCCAGTAATTGCTTGTTCTCACTGTAAAAAATTTCTTTCTTATATTGAGGTGAAATCTTTCCTAGTGTAACTTGTACCCATTAATGTGTTTATGAACATGAAAATATAACACTGTATACCAGTTGTTCTGTAAGCCTTCAGGGACACATGCCTTTACTCATATGAGAGTCCAGCATGCCCTTTTCATATTTACATAATCCTGGAAGCCTCTCCCAGGTGTGTATGAGAAAAATTGTACTTAGACAATTCCCCCTTATAAAGGATCTTAAGGAACAAAATTACTAATTTTTCATATTTATTATGAACACTTCAAAAAGGATGAAAATATCTATTTTTCCTTATTTAATGTGAACATTTCAAAAGAGATGAACGCCACCACCTTCCTCATTTCACAGCTGAAGTACTTGGATTGGGGATGTTTGAGACACTACCACCTGCTCTAAGTCTCTTCTCAGGATTGAACTCATCTTACAGACCTATTCAATTGAGGGAAAAAGAAGTACTTTTAGGACTTCTTTGCTTTTTCATCGTGCTAATGAAGTCTCTTGGACTTTGAGGTCAAGACTGTATCTTCATATATGCTTGACATAGTGGAAGCAAGACTGTTCTAGCAAAACACAACAAATAGTAAGTACAATAAATTTGTGTATACACAAGGAGATGTTTTAGGCCAAGAACCTACTGTTTGAAAAGAATTTTGTGCTATAAACAGCTGAGGATGTGATTCTATTCAAGATAGTTCTTATTCCTGAATTGCAAATACCAGTTGGAAATGATTAAGGAGTATTATAAAAAAGCACAATAAGCAAGTTCAAAAATTATGAAGGAGATAAATATAGATATATTTTTCATACTGTATAGGTAGGAAAGGTAGGAAGGTACATTATATTCATCTAGTCTGCCTGGACATGCAATATGTGCCAAAGACTATAACCCAGTAATTCCTGCATCAATTCTCTACAGGCAGTTCCAGCCTAAGAGAGATGCTTATAAAGGATGAGATTACAAAACATTTGGGGATGTATAAATCAGTCAGCATGAAATCATAAAGGTGGCAGTTAAATTCTAAGCAAGTTAGTAAGAGGTGCAAGAATGCAGAATCAATGACCATGATTTATCTGAGGTGCAGAAAAGGACTGGAGATTGTTCCATTCAGCAATTGATTCGATAGGGGAAAAAAAAGAAAAAGAGAAAATGAAGTTCAGATGAAGCAAAGAAAATTTAAAAGTGAGATGTGAATAGACTCTGCAGTTGGAACACTTCTGTTTGTCTTACCTATAATATCTAAGGATATTAAAAATGGGATTTTCAAAAGAAAGTAAGGAAATGAGTGTCCACAACCCTTTGAATGTAATAGCTTTGGACAAATTTTTTACCTATGTTTCATGGGAAAGCCTGCTACAAGGATAGATAGATGCCACCAGCTGCCTAAGACAGCAACTGATTTAAAAGCAGTAAGAACCATAAACCTTTATTAAGAAAGGTGCCTAAGACATATTGTTCTGGACAAAGTAGAATTTTTTTATTGACTATGCTTCAAGAATGTATTCTATTACCGCTTCTTCCATTGAAAAGAGGAAGCTGTGTGCATTTTGGAAGTAGGAAAAAAGTAATCTCAATAATTATTTTTGATACAGTAAGAAATTGAGAAGTATTTAATTTTAGTAAAAGTGGTCTTAACGTTACTAAACAATTTTGAGATGGATCTCAGTACCTGGCGGGAGAGTGTCTCGGCTTGTGACAATGTGCTAATAGAGGGACTGTTGCAGCCATCAAAAGTGTTTCTTCTTGTACTTATCCTGTCCCGTTCATTTTGTACAGCTGGAAAAGAATAGTCATCTCATTTATTGACTAGTAAACACTGACACAAAGAATAATTTCAGAACTTTACTAGATTCCAGAAGATAACTCTAAGAACTGAAAGATATGACATTCAAAGAAGATCTGTGTTTAGATCTGAGTGATGAGGAAGGGTGATAATGCATGCTTACAGTCTCTGTTGGAACACTACTTGCCTGTAAAAAATAACTAATTGCAGATAGACACTGAATCATCTGCACTTCTGTCACTAGCTTAATTACAGTCAAACCTCTTTCTTCCTTTGAACTTGAACACATGGTCTCAATTTCAACCAATTTAATAAGTCAGTCTTTATGTTAACAGCAGAAATGGATATTTCCAGACTGCCAAACAGGTCAAGGGGTACAGCATCACCACTGAAAAAATATCTCTCAGAGGAAGTATGAACGTCCTACTCATGCTCTGCTGTAGGAAACAATGAAACAGGAATGAATAATGAATTTAATCCACTAGTAAAATAATTTTGAAACTTAAATCTCATGTTCCTCCTCAATGACATTGCATTCCTAGCCAGTTTATGGAATATTAACTAAGTTACAGGGGAAAAAAAAAATCGAAATACCAGCACACCAAGAAAGTTTTAGGACAGTAAATTCAATAAGTTTTGTCTCATGGAGTCCAAAAACAGGCATTTGAAAGAGCTTTGGATAGGGAATCTTTAATCAGCACATGTAAGGTTTATGAGGCAAGAAAGTATGCTTTTAAACTAAAGGAAGAAGAAAAAAAATAAGTACTGACAGTCAGATCCTTCTAAAACCTAGATCGTGTCCAAGATTAGGCCAAGGAAAATGAAAAAGGGGAAAAAAATATTTGTGCCAATGGAAATCTTTCTGTTGCATGAGGAACTTCATTGTCTTTTAAGAGCACCACTTTATTCCCAAAGATACATTTATTATATTGTGGGAAACAATCTGCATTACAGAATTAAGGAATAGTACAAGAGATTTTAATTAGAAAAAAACAAAAATACCTCTGTGCACTGAGTAGGTTCAGGATTTATCTGAACGATGCACACAGTTTATTCCAGAGGTGCACTAACTTTTTTGCAGTTAGTACACTCACTAAAAGAGAAAATATAACCTTTTGTAAAAGAATGCTGAAACAAACAGCCAACGCTGAAACAAACATAGTCAATTAAAATAAAATCAGCATTGATTAGTTTTGCAAAAATAGTAAGGTATTCTGACAATACACCACTAGTGACAATCACTGGTGGAGCACGTTACCACCATAGGTGGATGCTTTAATTTTCTTCTACATACACATAATTTTGGATTATTGGACTAGACTATGTGACTAAAGTTTTATTGTCAATTCAGGCGAAAATTGCCTTAAATAGAGACTCCATGAGAAGGGTGGTACATTTGCTCAAAGAGGACTTGTAAAGCTTTTAATAACTGAAGTCTCTCTTATCTTTGTCCCAAAGAAAAGAAAGAGATTTGCTAAAAACATGAAAATCTATCACAGACTCTATGCTATACTTACTTATGCTATGAGACATGTCCTGATCATCTAGGGAGGTCATAAACAACAAAAGCAATGTTGAAAGTCTTAGACACAGTGGGATCAGAGTAAGGCAGAGTAGCATTAAGTGGGTTAAAAATTTTGTGCCATGCACTAGGCTGCATTAGCATCTTGAGGGAAATGAGCATTTCTCTGTTTTGGGCTCCCCAGCACATGAAAGATGCTGGAAAACTAGGTAGTGTCCAGCAGAGGGCTATGGAGATGTAATCCACAAGATGCACAAGGCGCAGGCATCTGTGCTTATGTAGAAAAAAGAGGAGCAACATGACTGTGAGGGTCTTCATTTCTGTAGCATACAGAAAATGGAGCCAGATTCTTCTCAGATGCATAATGAAAAAACAAGACCCAATGGACACTACCCTAACTGCAGTAATATATATTCTAACTAGTTATAAGGAAAAAAACCCTTCCCAATGAGGATGGTCAAGTACTGGAAGAGCTTGCAGAGTGAGATTTTGTTCAATCTCCCCTCCCACAGACTGTGTAAATCTGTCTGGACAGGGACCCAAGCAACCTGACTGAATCTAGATGTCAGCCTTGGTTTAAGTGGGAGCTGAATTAGATGTATTCTAGATGTCCCTTCTGAGATAAACTATTCTTTAATTCCAGGTTTTGAAAGTCTGTGAAGTTCTGCTATTTGCAAAACTTCTAGGGCCGCTGCATATTCACAGATCTTCCCCTTTCTTCACATCAGATTCATAACATATATACAATGGTTTAATTTATATTTTTAATTAAATGGCTCAAATTCCAAAAGGCCAAAGTGTCTTAAAGGAGATCGACATTAGTAGGCAAACCTATTTCATACCCTGTGTAACACTGTTTAGAATATCCCCAAACAGCTTCAAGGAGAAAAGTCCATTTTACCTCATACCAATAACTTGATCACTAGCAAAGTACTGCTACAGGACAGATACTTAAGTGCATAAAGAAAAAGCTTCCTTTGTACAGATAAAAAGAATGATAGCCACATTACAAGAGAACTAAGCACTCACATTTCAGGCCGGCCTGCAAGCGGATGCACTATGCTCCAGACAAAAAAGGTAGCAAAGTTTGTGACAAACCACATTTGAGTGTGTATTTGAAACAGATAAGGATATCTTTTACCTCTACATCATTATTGTCTTTGAAACAACAGCCCAAACAAAAAAATAAACCCTCTAATATTTGCACTGGTCTTCTTTCCCTGTTGCTCTGATCTTGTGGTGATCTGGTCCTTTGACTCTGACTGAAGAATCACTGTGACACATGCTTCTCATATCTGTCAGTGAGATCCTAAGTAACAATTTTCCTATATCAAGCTCTAGGGAAATTAGATTTTTTATTAATTAATGGAGTGGAGTGTCCACTGACTGCTACCACTACTCTTCCCACCACTTTTTCACTCAATTTCACAGTCCTTTGTCTGGCTTAAATGTTTCATACATTTAAATTTAAGGGAAGAACCAGTAAATTGGCACTGTCATTACTTAGGGCAGGGGAAAAACCAGCCAGACAGTGATTTTATTACTCACTTTTGGTAAACATTTTAAGTAAAATCTCTTTTTTTGAAATACTCCAGCATATGGCTCAATATGTAGAAATCAATGAATTTTGGTGCCAGAATTAATGAATTATACAGTTGCAACTTCACATGGACTTGTTAATGCCCCAAGCGCTAGAATTACTTACTCCCTTGAAAGTTAGTAGACATTCATTTCACCTCAATATAAAAGCACTTTCCCATTATGAAGGTATTGTAGCCGACTTTCCATTGGTTTATTCTGCTGGAGTTTTTTAGAATTTTCATTATATTTCAAATCTAATTTGGACTTTTTCTTTGTATATCAAATAATAAATTACTTCATTACCTTCCTTTTTCATTCCTGCTCGAAAACACTTTTTTAAACGACAATATCTGCATTGATTCCTTTTGTCCTTGTCAACAATACACTGTCGGTTGAATCTATCAGAGACAAGAAAAGGTAAATGTATAAAGCATTAATAAAGTAGCACCCTGATTACAAAGAAAAAAACAATTAATCTGTCCTGTCAGAATAATGCCTGTAACCACAGACTCTCAGCTTCAGTTGCAATGATTATTCTTCCTTATTAATCAGTTTTGAGAGGTATTTCATACCTGCAAGTTTTCCAGGAATATATGCACATGTATAAACATGTATGCATTGGAATAGGCAAGTGTGGAAAATTTTGTAGGTATGTACATCGTTTATACCTCAATTGATTTGTAAGTCAGTAACTGGCTGCATCAAATGGAAGTGGAAGAAAAAAATGAAGAAAAGCTGCAAATAGAAAAAGCAAAGAACAATCAAAGAAAAAGCCAAATGCTGCTGGCATAGAGGAGCCCCTTAGCTGCAAAACCATTACCCTTGTCTGGCAGTGTTACTCCTACTGGGAGGTAACAATGGACAAGCTGCATGTTTTATCACTACAGATGGCAACCTAAACAGGAAATGAGAGGAACCTACACAATGAAATAAAGACTTGAGGAAATACATGGAGCATGACACTGCAAGGCAGCTTACCCAGGCTATCATGCACAGCTACAGGTGTGCCTAAGGGATTGCATATGAGCCGTTTGTCCCTCTCTCTATGTCTGCCTTTTTTTCTTTGCATCTGTTTGTTAGATAAACAGACTCTGCAAAAGCAGAGCTCTTCCTGAAATCACTTATGTCAGCTCTTAACACACCATTTTAGGGGTATGTCTATGCTATATCACTGTATGATATCTATAAGGGAGACGTCTTCTTTTAAGAATATTACACAACCAAAGAAGAGTGTAGGAAACATTTCCAGTAACAAGACATTCTTGTAAGTTTTATCATCACCAACAATAGCATAGGTGGACAGAGACTGGGGGCTATAGTCAGTTCACCACATGTTGTCTCTGCTGCTTCTTCCTGCTCAATGGAGGACTCCTCTCAGTCTTCACCTGCTCCATGTCAGGTCCACTCCAACAGAGACAGTTCTCCACAAATTTCTCCAATGTTAATCCTTCTCATGGGCTTGGTTCTTCATGAACCCCTCCAGCATGGGTGCTTTCCACAATGTGCAGTCCTTTAGGATTGGGCTGCCGCAGCAATGTGTCCCCTGCAGGGTCAACAGTTTTGCCAGAAAACCTTCTCCAGTGTGGGGTCTTCCTTCCACAGGGTCACAGGTCTGGCCAGGAGCCTGCTGCTGGCACAGTCCTCCCATGAAGTCACATCTTTCTTTCAGGCATTCACCTTCTCCAGCAGCAGCTCCTCCATGGGCTGCAGGTGTATATCTGCTCCCCTGTGGATTTCCATGGGTTTCACAAGGACACGTGCCTCATCATGGCCTGTACCGTGGGCTGCAGGAGAATCTTTGTTCCAGCACTTAGAGCACTTCCTCCCCCTCCTTCTCCACTGACCTTGGTGTCTGCAGAGCTGTTCCTCTCTCATATTGTCACTACTCTTCTCTGGCTACAATTTTTTTCTGCACAATAATTATTTTTTCTTCTTGAATACATTATCCCCCCAATTACTACCACCACTGTTGATAGCAAAGCTCAGCTTTGGTAATTTTGGAGATGGCTGGCATTGGCTTCCCCAGACAGAGGGGACACTTCTGACAGCTCCGCACAAGAATCCACTTTTGTAACCCCATCACTACCAAAATCTTGGCATGAAAACCCAATATTCCCCTTCAGTGATTTGTTCAATTGCATTGAGTTTTCCATATATTCTGCTTATGACTCAGAACAGACAGTTTATAGCCCTGAGCCTACACAGATAATTTCATCAAACATGGTGCAGTGTGATATTTTGGGCACCATTTGGAAATTAACAGATTGCCATTCAGACAGAAGAGGGAAATGGCTGCTCAAAAGACCTGTGTGTCACACCAGGTGGGAGTATGTGCAGATGTGTTTGTACAGTCCTTAAAACAAGATTTATAAATCTTAGACTTTCTATTCAGAAGATACCTTCATAAGGGAAGAATTTCAGAAAACAGTTAAATATTACAGTTTTTACACTGAAGTGAAAATATGATCATTTTTCCCTTTTTTTTTTTCAGAGATGACTTTTGTAATCATAAATAAAAGAGTGAAACAGCTTGTGAGTGATGTAATGATATCAACAATATCATCAAGCACCTGGAAAATAATTTCTGGAATGTGTAATATCAAGTAGCATTCCTTACGAAAAAGTTGAAAATCCCCTGACATTATTGAAAAATTCTGATAAAGTATAAATATAATTTTTGCTTAAATTCATTAATATAGTGCCTCTAGATGAACTTTTGAAATACCTGCATGAATAGACGTGGTTTTTCCTTATGCTACGTCTAAAAAATCCCTTGCATCCATCACAGCTGGAAGCACCATAATGTTTTCCGGTCGCTCGGTCTCCACATATTGCACAGAGACTACTGACCCCGTTGTCAGCAGTATTCATGTTGACAGCTTCTCCTGAACTGTCTGACAAAAGACAAGAACATACATAGTTATGGATAAGACTTCCAAAGACCACCCCATGAGCAGGTTGTACCTAAATAGAGGCTTTTTCTGGCCTTTTCTCTTTTAATTGCCACTTAGGATTTATATAGTATGACCCATCTGATTACATCTGATACTCACTGACATGAACACTTTCAAAGTGATAGATATGTTAAAAGAACTTATGAAGTTCATTACAACAAATAATTGTGCTCTAAACTCTTTTCAGCTGAAGGGCTAAAAATTAAAGTGCTCCTCTGCATTTATAATTACAAATGTTCCTACATATGTTCCTACTAACATGAAGAGGAACTTTGGCACAAAGCAGTCTTAAGATCTCATGTATCACCTCTCATATAAGATAGCGATAGCTGGCAACTCTCTTACAAAGATATATGACATTAAAAAAAGAAACAAAAAAAGGATTTTGTACAACCTAATTTTAAAAAACCAAAACAACAAAAATACATGCTAAGGGTATTAACCCACTGTTAACATGTCTCTTATTTCCTTGAAGATATTTTTGACAGGAGCAATGGTGCAGTCTTGCACAGAATATTAGCTATGTGATTAACAATTAGTCACTGAATATGGTAAACACTACTGAATAAATTCACCTGAAATCAAACCAGCTATTGAGTCACAACGTTAACAGACATGTTTCAAAGAAACAATTGCAAAATAGATTTTTCTGGTTTGCTTCTGGTTTAAACAGAAGGAAAACATATCCTAACATTTCTAGCTGTTTCATCCAGGAGAGGAAAGAGTGTCACATGAATCAGATATGTAAAAATGAATTCAAAAGTCAAGTTCATGAGTTCATGAACAGTATACAGGATGAACAGTAAAACTGTTAATATTGATACATAATATTACTCATATTGTATAGATCCAACCGAAATGTAAAACACAAATACATTATAAAATTTCCATTGTGTCCCACAGAGCTTAAAAGTTAAAGAGTTATTCAGATACGGAGAGAAGCAACCTTTCTGTTTTGTTTTGTTTTACTGAGCTGTAATTGATAGAAATTACATCAAAAAGAAATCTTAGAAGAATTCAGTTCTGTAAATAATTTATTTTAAAATTAGGATTGTCATGACTGGAAAATTTTAAACTACTTTTAAACTAGGTTAAAGAATTGCTTTAGAAAAATATAGGACCTTTTTTTTAAGTTTTGTAGTTTTGCATCATATAGAAAAATAATTGAAAATACAATATCAGTTGTGCACGCGCATATATATATATATATATGTGTGTGTGTGTATGTATAAGGGCATACTTATTTTCTTTGCTGTTATTATGAATCAAAATGTCTAGAAAACTGACCGGATGTTGAAAAATTCTTTGATTTCAACAGAACTGTGTAATCTGCCTGAATGTGGCTTGTTAAACTTCTCTAAATGTTCCTAATTAATTTAAACAGCTAGGAAAGATACACAGGAAGGTTCATAAGGGGCAGCTTTCAGTTCCAAACTAACACTATAACAATACAATGTTTTTATAAATGCTATAAGAAAATACTTAGGCTAAACACAATACAAACTCTAAATATAAAAAGGCTGTACCTGATAACTAATAATTATCAAGGTAATCACTTACAGTGATAATTTAACCAGCTCTATCTCCAACACATAATGCAACCATGCACAACCTCCCTAATCTGCCTTCTCATTTTATTTAACATTAACAGATCCAAAAGGGTGCTATTCAGCAAAAAACATATGACCAATGAAATACTCATATTAGAACAAAAAGCAGAGAAATCATCTAAAGTTATATAATCATTGTTGACATCTACAAATTTAGTTACATAAAGTTCTGGTTTTTCTTCCTAAATTGATAACCAAATCTAACCTTCTGTTTACTGAACTTGCTGTAACTTAACATCAGTAATTCAGATAAAACTTAAAGCCCAACAATAAAAAGTTAATTATGTTCTATGTAGCAGGTGCTAAATATTTTTCCTGCAAATCACTGCATAAAAGGTTCTGCCTTTTAAAAATACATACTACGATAGAACTATGAATTATACTTTAAGACACAATAAACAAACATTTTTAGTGTATTAAAAGATTTGAAAGGACATTTTTGAGTAGTTTAACTTGCTTGATACTTTTATTCACATTTTTTGTCAGTACTAGATGGCAGAATGAAATTATGTGCTTTCTATTTCAAGCATAACTTGAGAAAAAAACTCAAAAACTGCATTAAAAAAATCTGCCTAAAGTGTTACATTAACCAAACGCAAATATTTTTTCTCAACTAAACACTGTCCTCTAGAAAGCCAATGTGATTCTTTTTAAATCATTCTTGTGTATATATACACTTAGCTAGAAAGGCTAGATTAATGCTTAAATAAAATAAATATTAGTATAACAATTAGAAACTAGGCATCAAGAAACAGTAGCTATTTTTTTTCACAAAACTCTAGATAATTTTTTCCTTTCCTTCTGAAAGTTATATACAAAATATACTTCCATGTCCAAACTGTCAATACTAGTTATTCATTTGTCTTACAGTAAATAAAACAACTGCTGAATAGACCATTTTTTCCCCTTTGACTAACTGACTGGTGACAGTACAGCTACTTTATTATATATAACCTCTCTTTTATTTTACTTAAAGAATTATAATGTTACTAAGTCAGAGTCAGCGATGATGTGTAAGAGAGCAGATTTGTAGTTTGAAAACAACCCCCAAATGCTCCATTAATAAAACATTTAAGTAACACCTTATAGCATTACTACACTTCACTTTTTCTGTTAACTGGCTTGAATTTGCCTCAAAGGGCAGAACTCACCATTGCCATTATACAGAATCTGCATAGTTTCGAACTCCAGTGCTGTATATGTTGGATCTAAAACTTCACTGTAGTTTGCCATTTCCATGTCCAGTATTGGTTCTGAGAGCCGCATCATTGAATGCAAAAGCAGTGAAAAAGCTGTTCAAATGTACAACCTTCCCATTCTGTTTCACAGTGATTGATAATCCAAAGTTAACTATAACTGTGTCACTTGAGTGCAGCAATGGGAGGAGCTGGAAAACTGCTTCTGCATGCTGTATTTTACCTGGGTATTTTTTTTTTTCTTTTATGATACAGTGAAACCTTTCTGATAATCTTGGAATGTTTTTTTGAAATAATCTTATCAGGAGTTGCACTGGTTCCAGTTCTTGCATGAACCCAAGGACATGCAGGAAGCTTCCCATCACTCATGCCTTGCTGCACATTTTGCTGTCAATGTGTGGCACAAACAGTTCTAAACAAACTACTCTGGTTGTTCTATGTAGAAACTAAGTTCATATACCATTTTGCTCTCACTTCAGAACAATAAGGAAATGTGATATGATTATAGACAATCTCAAACTATACCCAAATCACCTACCTACATATTTTAAAAGACAGCTGTAAAATCTCCTATTTTAGAACTGGTAATGTTCTTTCCCACTGGCAATGACTTAGCTCAGTAGGCATCCTTAAGCAAGGCTCCAAGTCACACAAGTCTGCAGCAAGGCCCATTCATAAATCCCCTCCATCACACACTGTGCTGCTGCAATGGCTCCAGGCACGGTACCCTGCAGCCTCTCAGACAGTGGCTTCCTGCTCTAACCCTTCTTCATGCAAAATGTGATGGTTGCATGGCATTTCCAAGTGCCAAGAAATATTAATCACCTTCTCTGTAATGAAGAATCTCTAGGTAGGTTCACAGCTCATCAGCTGGTAGACATGGTGTGTACAAACCCAGTTAAAAACCCTCCTGTAAAGCTGCTTGAATCTGTGCCAAATATATAGCTGAACAGCAGAATTTCACTTGCTAATCTGGTGCTTCCAAATGTTTGACAGCAGAATTCCAAATGTTATTATTCTCAATACATTCTTTACAGAAAACTACCCTTTGCACTCCTAAAAATAGTTACATAAAGATTACATATATAGAAAAACTATCCAGTTTATGCCTAATTAAGAGTAACTAGTAACAGTATATACAACACTGAAATGCATATTTGAATGGAAAAGTGCCTGCAGTTCCTACTCAGTAAAAGTAGCTGTAAAAGGGCACTGTAAATTAAATAACTAAATAAATATTTTTAAAAGCCATTTATGACAGACAAGCTACCAATGAAGGAAGAAAATTTACACTAAAAGACCTACAAAAAAGCGTTTCAAAATTCATCCTTCTATTATCCATGTCCCCAGGGTTACCTGAGAGTCACGAATCATCCTGTCTCCTTGTGGACATGTAGATGCAGTCTCAGGCCAGTTCTCCTCCTGACTCCAACAGAGCCCAGTAACATAATTATGACAACAGGATTCTTGTATAATTCACAGACCTATCCCTAAACCAAAGTGTATTTACAGTTGTGTTACTGCTTGCACAAATTCTCCTCAGACTTTGGAGGGTCTCCACAGGGGCTGTCCTTTTCAACCTACTGGTATTCATTTTCCTCTAAACCATTCATCCATTATAATATTTAATGAGAGATCAAAAAACTGCAGAAGTTACTTCTTAAAAAGAGCAGCTGGTATGATTAAAGATACTTCCTATACATGGCAGAAGACAAATAATACAAAATATGGCAATTTTTAAAGACATTTAAGAATATGACTGAAATTTTAGAATATTTACTGCCTACAGTAATGGAAAAAAATTACTCAGAAGGCGTCATTTCACAGCACTGGAAGTGTACAAGTTTTCACAGTTTTTAAACACAGCTAATATCTCTTTCTTTTACTTAAATAAGTATGTTAAATTAACATTGGTGAAAAGCTACTTGTTGACAGCCAATATTGTTTAGGAAATTGTGTCATTTCATCATGAGATGGAATAATTTTATATTACCTGATGGCTCACTTTGGAAAGTTTCTTCTGTAGCAGAATTTGTTGTATTTGCTACAACCATTTGTTGTACTTGTATAGTATTTGCTATAAAACTAATTACTAGTTACATAAAAAATGATTCATTGCCTTAATATTCTACTTAGTGCAATATAAAAAGGCTTACATGTTAACTAGAATTATCTATTGTTCTTCAGTGTACACTTTTTGATAATATGTTCTATAAATATTATCTGGCTTTTTAATACTGAAATTGTATGCTTACAAACACATCCATTACATATTTTTTTTTCAAAGTGCCAGCCCTGAGAACATTCTGGCATATAAGTAAATTCAAAATAAGGGAATGAATGGAAGATGGAAGATATCATGTATGGCATGATCAAATCCTGCTATTCCCTCTGCTATTAGCAGAACTTCTTCAATGCTGCCAAAACAGGTGCCTTAGTGACTGCTAAAGAGAGGGAATGAATTGACCCCTCATACTTCTGTCATATAAAAACTCATTTCAATTGATTTTTTAATATGGAAAAATGTATGCTATAGGAAAGACATTCCTTATATTATTTTTTCATGTTTTGCTAAGGAAACTTCTTACAGTCAAATCTTGCACTCATAAAAATGTGCTTTCTGGGGGATTTTTGGCATCATGAAGTACATCATGAACAATTTATGTACACTAAATCACTATGGTAAAATATTAATATGTTTTCTTTCAGCCTTAGGTAGATTAGAATGCAGTCTTGGAATTAGAGCAGTTGATGAAAGAAGCTAATGATGAACAGCTTTGGTCTTATGTCAGTTCAGGCTGTATACTGTTCACTAGTATTCAGACTCCCTCACAGCAGATTTCTTTTCATATTGGACACCTGCACTGTTTTTCAAATTCTGAATGACTGCAGCTTGGAGTACAAAATAGTCTAAATCAAGTCATTGCCTACTGACAGCCAAGAAACATCAGCCTAAGGTAAGCAAAAGTTTTAAAACTGTGTAATTAGTCAAACTGCTAAGCACTTCTTTGAGATAAGTGATACTGTAAAATTGAGAAAGAAATAACTCCTCAAAGTAAATTTACAGTAATTGTGAAGAGAAAGCTACACAATAATGGTTTTGTTCATTATTTTTTTGCTTTTTTTCTTTAAATCTGATGACCTCAGGATCACATACAGATGGCATTCCTATCTTATCTTTAAGACTATTAAATCTGTTAATTGTTCAGCTCTCCATATTAAATGTAATCATTCTTTGTGACTGTGGTATAAAATACAGCACAACCTAATAAAATCAAGGTTATTTTCATAAAAGTCTTCCTGAAAATAAAAACAAATCTCAAACTACTATCACCACTGAAAGAGTTTTAGTTTTCTCTTTTAATAAGTAGCAACATGTCCTTTTACATTTCCAGCTTAGTGAGAAATGTAGGTTGCCAGAAAAACGTGTTAATTCTAAGGGTTTTTTATTTCTTGTTTCCCACATATTCTGGATAACAACACACCTTCACTCTGTTTCCTGCTTTGCAAGTACAGTGAGTCGTGGTGGACATACTTGGAAGGCATCCTGGTTTTGTCAACAACCTGTCATATTTATCCAGAATGCTGGCAAAACACACATTTTGATCTGCTTGCCTCTTGATGGTTGGCACACATAGGGCAGGGTATGCATGGAGGCCATACTAAAAAACCCCAAAGAAACCATATGAGCTGAGCCAGAATGCCTCCTTACTACAGTAAACTCAAAGACCTCCAAGCCAGAGAATTTATTGCCAGAAACTTGCTACCCAGGAAGCAGTGTGAACTTTTCCGCACACCCATGGGCAATCTCATCTTTGCCTTACAAAGGTACACGCCCATGTAATAGCACAGACTGAGCTTCCCTCTCCTGGAACACACCCTCAGTGCCAGGGAGAACACTGCTACTCACCAACACATCAGCTCTGCTGACACCCACCCCCAATATGCTTCATAAATGATCTATGAGTCATGACTGGGAAATGTTTGCTTGTGTTCTAAAACATAAAATTATTACACGTTCGACATGGAAAGCTTTGTAACATAGTGGCATTGCTTTATTTGATAAAGATTGCTGGCTTTTTTATTGTTTTAATAAATAAAAATGTTAAGAGTGGGATTAGATCTAAAAATCAGTGATAAAATATAAATGCATATTATAGTATAAATGTGCGTTACCAAGCTTGTTCAAAAAGAAATAGCCTTTTTGCTTAACACCTAGGTAATATGATGAAATTATGGCTACAGTCCACTCCAACTCTCAGATAGTACAGCAAGACTTGTAACATTGTCATGTCCCCCTCTCCCTCTGCCACTCCCAAAAATTTTCAGAGCCAAAAAATGACAAAATTGCCTTTCAGCTAGTTAATGTGAAAGGATTTTTCAGAACAATTTGTGAATCATGAGAATAAATATATTGCACAAAGGCTTCCACTAAGGTGACCAAAGGCATCATCTCAAACCCTGCATCAAACCCAGCACCAACTATTGCCTTCAACAAGCAAATTTATGGCACTTAGACTTTTCACTTTGTCCTAAAAAAAAGGGTAAAACAAAACACTAGAAAAGCACAGTCAGTACCAGAACTGAATAACAGGTTTTCACGGCACACTTATTAGGCAAGGTGGTAAGATCAGCTGCAACAAATCATGCCAGGTGAAACTTAAGTACAGATCTTTGTGGGAAATCCAGGATAAGCCTGTTTTCATTACTCACATTTTTAGACACTTAGACCACCCCAGGCATTCTACAGAAAGGAGATTCTTATGCATATTGAATTTGCCTCTTTTTTCAGTTAAATTGGTCATTCATTACATTGAGCTCCACTCTAACGTACAGCATATATAGCTTTCTTTTATAAGTTATGTTGAAGGTTGTGTTTTTTTGGTTTTTTTTTTCCATTTTGGTTTAACATAGAACAGACAATTATTGTGAGGTCTGATTGTCGTCATATTTATGGTTTTGGCTTAAAACATTATTCGTCTTTCAGAACAACCAGCTACAACTTCATTGGTCATGAATTTGAATAAATATAAAAAACAAAGAACATGCCTGGTATCTGACTCGTCAAATACTACGGACCCACCCTACAGCACTCTTTAGAGCTTGAAATAATCCCAAAATAGTTATTAAGATGTCAATGAGTAATCTACATCACAGTTTCAAAACTGAGTAAGAGATCTAGTACTCCAAATTCTTTGATGAGTAATTTACAATTTTAATGTTCCATCCACTTCGGTATATGCCCTGTCAGTAGTTGAGGGTAAATATCAAAGGAATATGAAAGCTCTAAAATATTTTGAGCCTGAAGAATAGCTGCTGCAGGATAATTTTAAGGATAATTTGCACTTGCTGAGGACATAGCTCGCTTTCAGATTCTCTCTCTTTATTCCAAATATAATTTGCTCCATCTTATTCTAAAAGGATAAATGATTTATTTATTCACTTTATATACCACAGTGTCACTGATGGGATATGATGCTAGGATAGCAACAGCAATATAACAGTGTCATATGCAAAAAGATGTTTCCTCCACTCTTAAGGTGAAGGCAGACAAAGCTATCTGGTTTATCTGATTTTATTCATCACTTACACATGCACACATACATCAAGGAGTGACCTGGGTAGCATCTCACGAAGTATAAAACATATTGCAGTTTACAAACCCTTATTTGTAAGGATTTTAAAGGATTTAAAAAACACCTTTTTAACAGAAAGGCGTTTTGAGGATGATTCTCACATTACATTCACTCACAATCCTCACAAAGCAAAATTATAATGACATTATCTTCTTCATTTTGCAGATGTCCCATGCTACTGTTTGTCACCGGTTCAGTGAAACACATAGTGTATCTGTGACAGCCTTTCAGCAAACAGTATCACCAGTAGGAAATATTTGAGCAAAAGCCATCTCATAGCTAAGAGGTCAAACATGGACCATTGCATTACAGGCCATCACAGCCAGCTGCACAACTGCACTGAGGGAGAGCATTGTGTCAGGGTGATGGAAGAGTGAAGGACCTGATGGTGCCAGTTGAAGCAGCACATTTCTATGGGAAGATTGAGAAGGATGAGTAATGGTGAAGTGGAAGCTTGAAGACAGTCATTCCAAAAGGAGGCTGAGGCGTGCCCTCATTGCTCTCTACAGCTTTCTGAAGACATGACGGGGAGGAGGGTGGAGATGCTGATCTCTTTTCCCTTATATCCAGAGATAGGATGAATGGGAACGTGCAAAGCTGTGTCAGGAGAGGTTTAGAGTGGACATTGAAAAGAATTTTTTTTACCAGAGGGTGGTTGAACATGCAAGATTTCCTAAAGAGGTGATCAGTGCCCCAAGCCTACCAGTGTATAAGAGACATTTGGAAAATGCTCATCAAGATTTTAATTTGATCAGTGATGATTTGGTCAGGCAGTTGGACTAGATAGCTGTTGCAAGTCCCTCTCAACTGAAGCATTCTATTCTATTCCAATCTCATCTAGTCTAGTAATCCTAATATTTTCTATTGAGTCAGAACCCTGTACAAGGGATAGGCAGTAAAGACTGAGGACACAGAATAGTTATGTTCCTTTATCTAGTCATTCCAGGAGGGTGTCCACAGTAGACTGCAAGCCATGTAGATATCAAATGTTATGCAGATTTAAAATCTTGTTTTATGTACACATATGTTTATATATAAGTATGTACACACAGGAACTTATTGTCAGTGTTTCTCTGACAGCTGAATTTGCCTCTTGAATCATCATTGAGTATACAAAAATTAATCTGACAGTGGGAAGCTCTCCCTTCTACATACAGATTCTTAGTATTTCTTCACAGTGTATTGTCCATGTCCAGATTCTCTCCATGAACTAATAGCAAATATGTATTTTGCCAGTTCAATCCATTTCTGTGCTTGCTTTGTGTCCAGATTAACAGTAGATTTTCTAACCCTATCTGAGGTTAGCAGGCACTGTTAGAAACTTGTGCATATTTATGGGGAGGAAGGATAACAAATAGAATACTTTTGCTTTTTACATTGCAACAGATTAGGTTTAGTGTTAAGTATGCGAATTACTACTAGGTAGACTTTAGTATGTAATATTTCTACTTTAACTTTATATTCTTTAGTTCATTTTACTCTTGAAAACTCACTATAGCCATTTAGAGGGCTTAAAGGATTTTTGTAGCATAGAATTTTGTGGTGAGATTTGCTGAGGTACAGTTAAATGACTGGATACGCTTGTTAATTATTTGCTTAAATAAGGTAACTTATTATTTTCTGCTACACACAGGAAAATTAATCAGAGAGTTGTCCTGGAGAGCACAGTGAAATGAGAAGAAAAGAGGAAAGAGTTCAGGCATAAGATAAAACCAAACCATCATGTTACTGATAAGCAAGGCTAAGCACTCCTGTTCAGTCATCCCCAGGTGATTAGTAATTTCTTAATTAGCCTTCTTGGCAGGTTTTATGCAAACTTGCTCGTAAACAATGTTTTATATAGCTAGTTAGATAAATTAACTTACAATTTACTCACAGTTATCTTAGAAATACCATATAATGAGATTTTTTTTTCCACAGATAAACACCCTTGCCTTTGTCATACACAATAAAAGAGTTCAAAAAGAGGTTAACCAGTATCAAGGCAAGGATTTTTTGGTATTCTCTCTTTTTAGTTTGCCTGGAATCTTTCTTTTCTTTGTGATCAATTAATCATTGCAAGTTTTCTAATTTCTATATTCTATGCTCTGCTGAATGAGTTATGTATTCTACAAAACATTTCAAAACAAACTCAGTACACTTCTGCCCATGCTGGTAACTGTATAACTCTTGGTCCTATGTAAAAGGCTAATTAAATAACTGAATAGTCAAACAAGTGCCATTATTTTCAGTTACTCTGTCTAAAATTAAAATTTTTAACTAGAGCCTGACTCATCACATTCCTGCAGAAAGAACATTGTGTCAACACTCTCAGTTTAACTCTTCCAAGACACTAGAATGGTTATGCTTAGCTTAACAAGTTCTCTAATTGCTATTGTTACAAAACTGAGTTAATAAGAAGTTCAGAGCATAGTAAAGACTATCAGTTTAGAGTGAAACTATGACAAACAAACAAACACTTCAAATACTCCATGAACAACAGAGCAATAACAAAGCATAAAGGCATATTCTCAATTTCAACCATATTTTGGATCAGCTTTTTAAAGTATCAACTCCATTTTATTCATCAAATAAATAAGTTTTTATAACAACTCACAGCCTAGAAAGGCATGTGTGTACAACACTCTGATTTTTATAAAACCATAGAATGATCAGGGTTGAAAAAACCTTGAAGATCATCTCGTTCCAATTCCTCTGCCATGGGCAGGGACATCTTCCACTAGACCAGGCTGGTCAAAGCTTCCTTCAGCCTGACCTTGAACTCTTCCAGGGATGGGGCATTCACAGCTTCTCTGGCAACCTCCTTCAGTGTCTCACCATCCCCACATAATTTCTTCCTAATATCTAATTGAAACCCACTGTCTTTTGGTTTCTATCCTTTCCTCCTTGTCTTATCACTGCATGCCCTTACAAAAAATCTCTCTCCAGCCTTCTTGCAGGCTGCTTTCACGTACTGAAAGCCTTCTATAAAGTTTTCCTGAAGCCTTCTCCCTAAAATTATTGCATTGTATTTCTTAAGAGAGCAAAGTAATTCTTGCTTTCACCAGACATGAACTGACAGCAGTATTCCTTGAAAATTCAAATACCAGAGCTGTCTTAAGAATCAGGGAGGTCAAGAACACCTGATATCTTTATTGGCAGAGGCATCCATACCCTAAGCACAGAAGATTCACATCCCAGTGAGCACAAAGCAGAATCCTCTGGAGAAGGAGCTCAAGTCTTTGCTTTGCTGTACACATATAGACACTCTTCCATTGGCCAGTGGTTATCTCTTTAATTTTTACAGGTTAGGTGTGTTCCCAGGTAGGAACAAAACACTAAATACTGTGACTTCACAGAAGCACAGATATATCTGTTCTAAACAGATTTTAAACAGTGATTTTTACAAGTTCAACATCAGTAGAAATCTGTTTTAAAAGCTGATGATAAATATTAGAAAATAAGTTGGGCTGCATCTCTTCTAACTAATGAAGCCAGAACACTGATTGATCTGAGCAGGAAAGAAATTCACTGGCATGGAAGATATGAGAGAAGTCTAGCAAGGTTTTATTTGGTCTCTATCTTGAGAGGAGGTAAGAGGAAACTTTGAGAAATGGTCATAAGCACAGTTATGCAAAAAAAACACCATGCAAGTCAAGATAAAACATGAAAAATTATGTGTAGCTGCAATAATGCAGGTTACATGATCAAGTTTACCTCCAATAGTATAGGTAACAATTGGGTCTGTGTGGATTTTCTGGACCTGAACAACATTCATATGGCTGTATTCCTAATTTTTAATGTATTCATGTAGGAAGTCTCCACCATTTTATCTGAGAACTTTGCAATCAGTAAAATTATTTCCCTATCTGTGAGAGAGGAACAAATTATAATCTCCTTTTAATAAACAGAGAAATGAGGCAAAGGACAAATGAAGATAGTGTTTATCACACTTGAGCTCACGTGTCTACAATAGAGTTGCCTGCACACAAACCAAACATTCAATTCTCTTTGTATATAATGATCAGAAACAGGCACATCTAAACAGATTCCAAACTTATCTTTAACAGGAGGTTGAACTGGATCACCTCCATTTCTTCCCACTGGTTGTCTAACTAAAGCGCTCAAACAACTGCAAGACCTAGAGTTAGGTGAGGTGAATCTACACAAATTACTCCCCAAAATCTGAGAAGAGAGTTTAAGGTGGAGAGCCAGGATGGAGACCCACCTCCTACACTTTCCACTGGAGCATGTTCTCAAAACTGGTAATATATCATATCGCAGAACTGCTACAGCTTATGAATGTTTTTTATGTTTTTCCTTTTTACCAGGAAAAACATCCTTTATATCTTAAAAAAATTAAATATTTTTAGTGTCCTAGTTCAATAATTAATATTTTCACCATCTTTAATACCTTTCAGAGGGTGTGAGCTTCAAGAAAAGAGTCAGCCAACTTCACAAGAAAATAGCAATGTGTGAAGCCATAAAATGATGCATTATACCAATTGAGGATTAACAGAATTAGACTTAAAAATCAAACTAAAAATAAGCTAGAAGAAGAATGTTCCTCAGAAAGAAACAAAGAAAATGTTAAGTTACTATATCTAAAAGGGGGACAGCTGTCCTGCATGGTCTTGCCTGCATCCCTGGTTTGTGAATGAGCACCCAAAATCCCCATGACCAAAGGACAGGACTATGATTTTCTTTAGAAGGTGCACCGAGCACACACTTTCTTTTCCTGGCTGCTACCTCCTCTGGCTTGACAACCAGAAATACAAGGCGTGCAGAAGATATGGGTCACTTCCCCACCTTGCTGGGACACTGCTCAGATGCATCTCCTGGGGCCAGGACTGTGATGCACATACACGTTCACAGGAACAGCTTGAAGTTAAGCTGCCTTCTCAAAGCTATGCACTATTTTGACAAAAATGAGAAATCACAAAAGGTTTGTTAAATTTATCTCTGAAGACACATAAAAGTTGCTGCACTCCAAAGTTTTGGAGTTTTCTTTAAAACAGCGCAATAAAGATACACATCTTTTTGTCTGACTAAGAAGAAAAAGCAGCTGTGAGCTGTACTTGCTACTGATTAAATGCCCTGACAACACCTAAAATTTCTTAATCTTCTAGATAACATTGCTTTAACTAGACACGTGAGAAGATATCTAAGGTGACAGTCCACTTTTGCTAAGTGAGTTCTGTTAATGAATTAGCATTTAAAATGCATTAGTATTTAAATACTCTCGATTTACAAGAATGGCAGAAGTAACTTCCATGAAAATGTAGTCCTTCAACTTCAAATAAGAAGCAGTAGAAAAGACTCCTAATCAAAAAGAACTATTTGTTTAGGAATCTGGAAAGCTGAGTCAGTAGCAGTTGTATGCAAGGAAATAAAGATGACTTCACTTAGGCGATGGAAATGTCACTACTGGGTGCATCCTATTTACGTTAAAATAGATTACACATACAACAAAAAAGCTATTCAAAAACTTTCAGAATCTGCAGGTAAGTGGAAAAACAGGACTAACGTTATTTTTTTTTAAGGTGATGTAAGGTCCACAGTCAGAGTCTAGCAGTTGTAGTGTCTGACTGCTAAATCTATCAACAATATAACAGCCGAACCAAAAAGAATAGCAGTGTTGGCTGTTTGAAGTGAAAGTCCTGCTTGGCCCAATAACGATGGTGCTAAAACTTAGGCTTGCCTGGGCTTTTGAGTAAGTAAAACTCTAAACAACACTGAAACTTCTCTGTTACACTTACTTTTCTTTTTACATATAATAAACCTTAGGGACAGGAAACATCATAATATTTTCCAGTTGAAGACTGACTTGTCTCATTTTATCTACACAGTGTTCTTGGGGAAAAAAAAAGAAACAAAACTACAGTACTGTTGTCTACCGTTATCTTGAAAGGAACAAGATAACCAAGGAACAAGAAAACAATGGTTGAAAACCAACCATTCCTAGGAAGTGTGGCAAAAGTAATCACTAAGTACCCAAAGTGTTCAGAATCATTGAATACTTAAAATACTAAATATTAAAAAAACATGAAGACACAATCTTTTCGGTAAACAGTTGGATTTTACATAAGTGAAGTCATACTTTTCATAATTTAGGCAAGAAAAACAAATAATCAAAGGTGAAATGGGATACTGGGCTCTTTGCTAATTTCCAAGATGGAAGTAAATTAAAATGACCAAAGTAATATTGTAACAGATTGCTGTATTACCTTGTTTTGCAGTGAACGAAGAAAAACAAAAGGAAAAAGAGAAAGAAAAGTTAAAAGAGAAATAAAAATAAAAATTAAAATGAAACTATTACTTTGAGAGTTATTTTCTGAAAGGGGTATATATATAAAACCTAGTTAAGTAAGAAGAGAAACAAGAGAGAACTAAATTACTGTATATTTGTATAAAATCCATTAGCAAGTTTCATGACTCCAAAAGGAGGACCTGTATCAAATACTACTAGAGACATAAGGCATTTTGAATACATTCTTAATCCTTTACTTCAAGGTTCTCAGGAGATCATCAGGTTCAACTTTCTTCTCAATGCAGGTCACACCAGGTTGCTAAGGGTTTAAAATACTCATATCCAAAAATACATTGAAGAATAGAAACTGCCTAACACCTCTGGGCACTCTGTTTTCCTACTAGACCTGGTGTCCCCTTGTTCCCACAATGGGAATTTTTCTCCTTACATTCAGTCTGAAACACTTTGATTTCAACTTACACCCATAGGTTTCTAGTCCTCTCAACCATAATAGCCCTCTTACCTGCACAACCATGAAAGTCCATCTTTTCACAAACAGCCTTGAGGTACCAGAGGTTCTCTAGGCTGAAACGACTCTGGTCCATTAGCTTCTCCTCAGCTGGTCAGGTGTGTCAGCCCCTTAACATCTTGGTGGCCTACCACTTTTTTTTTTTTTTTTTTTTTTTTTTTTTTAAGAAATTAACTTTCTTCAGTTAATTCATTTATTTCCTCACAGAAAGAAGGGGGTGAGTGGGAATGATGTACCATTTTAGATGTCATCTGACAAGTGCTGAGTAAAAAGAAATAATCATTTCTCTGAGCCCTGCTAATTCAGCCCAGGATGCTGTTGGCCCTCTTCTCCTGGACAGTGCTGGATCATGCTCTGCTTACTGTCTACCAAGACTCTTTGGTTCTTCACAGCACAGTTTTTTCATAGCTAGTCTTCTAACTGTCTCCCCAGTAAAGGACTGTTCTCCTGCTGTTTCTCAGAATCACAATTCTCAATGAAATTTTTATTCCCTAAGAATCACAACAGCTTTCTAGCCTGCCCAGGCTAAATTACTAGCATTAATAGCACTCCGTTTTTCAGGTGTATACATAAATAAAATTACTATTGATGGACTTGGTTTGAAAAAATTGACTTAGCTGTCTCAAACAGCTCTAATTAAGACACTGTCATATCTGTTAATTTAGCCAGAATAAGAAGCCCACCAATCTCTTCTGGACTCATTTCCTACAGCCAGAAGAACTCATCTACACCTCCTGCTATCTGTCATTCATCTGACAGTGAATGGCATTTCTGCTTCCATCTACGCGAGCAGCGGAGTTAAAAGCTGCCATTATAGCTGGAATTAAGGAGCACTAATGGCTTGCCAGCCATGTTCAGGGCAAGAGAATGTAGATCTTACTGAAGGAGACTAAAAGGAGTTGGTTTACTCATCTCAGGAAAGTGAAAAGTGAGCAGGAGTTTATTCCACAAATAAATCATGCACTGTAAGCTACAAAGGGGAAAAACTTATTTAGACAATAAAACAATTCTGCCATAAGAACAAAGATATAAATTTGAGGCTGGCAAGTGGAAAGCTGCTAAACATGTCAGGGTTATGGCACTGCAACAAAACTCCTCCATTTGGGCAGCAGAGGCGAGGAACCTAACTGGTTTTAAGACATGGAGAGAAATTTATGAGAGGTATTACATGGGTTGGTGATGTCAGCCAAATAGGTGACTCAGGAGATCTCTTCTAGTCATATTGTGCAGAATATTTGCATCATGACTATTTTTGAGACAGTGGCCAATGAAAAATATCAAGTGTATTATTCTAATTAAAAATTAAAGAAATATCAATGACAGAAAGTTAACCTCATTGTGATAAGCAATTAACAGAATTATGCTGTGATTAAGCTGATGTGTAATTAACAACTACTGTAAATTATGTTATCCATCTAATTTGCCCAGATTGGAATAGCATTATTCTTAGGCATGTTTAGCAAGTTCTGTGGTAATATGCACTTGAATGAAGTGCTCTTTACTAATGTGTTCAAATCACAAAGCTGTTATTAGAATTGCAAATAAGATATACACCAGCATCATTTCCTCTGCCCATCATTTTCTCTTCTTTGGAACTATCCCTGACAGAAAATCAAATTGTAACAACTCCAAAAGATGTTTGCACAAATTCAGCAAAAGTATGTTATTAAACATGAAAAATTGGCAAAAAAAAAATCATCCTGATGAAAAAAGGGGAACTGAATTTAAAACACAAGCAGCTGCTGAGTAGAAAGGAACAAGAATCATGGAGCTCAGTGGGGGACAGAGGAAAACACTCAAGGTAGAATTCACTTAACAAATGGAAAGGGGAAGAATATTTTATTTCAAGTGATGTATACTTAAGGCTCAGAACTGAATAATCTCTGATCATTCTAAGTCTAATGAAATCAGTAGAAAAAATCTTCAGCTTTCAAGTATAAGGTCTTCATGGTCAATACATGTTGGAGTTGAAAAGTCCTTAATTAGCTGACTAAAGCATCCCAATTAAGAAAAAGAAAGAAGTAACTAGTAGCTCAAAGGTCTTCCAACTTTTCCCCAAAGGATATTGGAAAAATCTTAACTGGTGAAACTAATAAGAAATTATGAGGGAACAATTGCCTGGTGAGGAAGGAACACACACAGCCTTGGGTGGACAAAAATAATTATACCATTCAGCAAAAATTTTTGGGGTGCGCGTATCTTCCACCAACCTACCAACAGCTTCTCCAGTTTCAAAGCACATGATCTTTACAATTGATTCATCTCTAAACAGCCATCAGTTTCTGAGTGAGAGGCATGTTGAAATGGGTCAGCCAATTTGATACAGTCTCTAGTAAGCAAGGATGTTAGTGAAGCATGCAACAAAACTTTACTTACATTCAAAAAAGAAAACTACAAAGCACTGACACTTCAGCTCTTCATACACAGATGAGGAAAGGCTGATTTCCTAGGCTGTGTTTCCATCCTCATTTCTAGGTAATACCTGTAGCCAATAAAAGTAAAATAAATGCTAAGCTACCTGCAATGCAAACCAATTATACTCCTAAATAAAATTCTTATTTGGATTATAAAGGTTGAGAATACAGTGCTTTCATTCAAGGTATAAAGGCATTTCTGAAGATTAAAGAAAATGTTTAAGTCATCAGACAATATTGATGCCAGATTTTCTTCCACTTATAGAGTAAAAAAGCATAGAATTTATACAATGTCTTGAAATACTATCTGGAAGGATTACATATAGGGAATAGAAGACAAAATGGTTTCTAAGACTGCGGTTCTGTTGACATAGAAGCATATGAATAAAAGATCCCCTGCTCTTTGGATGACTAATGTTTAGGTAAACTGGGTAAACTACATAGTAAAACAGGATTTGTAGTAGAAAAGCCTGAAAGAAAAACAATTTTGATTTGACTATGTGCACAGCATTTCAAAAAGGATGAAGGCACAAAAGAAACAAAGGGACATTTTGTAGTCACCTTGAGAATTACTTTACAACTCTTGCAGATTTGCTGACTTTTCTTGGGTGGGGTGACCTGCACTTTTAAATGCTAAGCTTTAGCTAGGCAGGCAGTACCAATTTATTGCTTCATATATATCTATTTCAATGTTGCCTACTAACTCCATACATTCTTATGTATGTGTAGTCTATGCATTTATGAGCAACTCTTAAATCCAAACAAAATATGCACTGCTCACTCATAAAGTTTTGAAAGACAATTTGCTTTCTTCACCCCAAATATAACTTCATGCTCTTAAGATCCAAATAAAAGCGTCTAATTTTTAGCTTTTCGTATTTCAAAAATATCCACCTGCTTCAGCAGCATTCTTTTGCCTTTTACATTACTTGAAACCTTATGGGTAATACATCCTACTTTCCCTTGGAAGAAAGTGACAACACAGAAAATCACTTCTAAACACCAGGGATAAAACTAACTCCCCTTATTTAGATAGTACAGGACTTTAGTCAAGAACAGAGATTCTTATAGTCTAAATCGTAAGTCTGCTGAGGTACTACATTCTTTATTGATTTTGTAAACTGCAGTGCATGCAAAATAGAAAGCAGTAAAATTATTAGCCCATCAGTACTTTCTGTCCTCAGAGGTGATACTGTTACACCAGCATACCAAATTGATTCTGGCATTATTACAAATTAGACTATTTTACTCAACAGTTAAACATCTATACAATTAATTCTTATTTGCATCTTTTCACATATAGCCCCTGAATCAGGAATATACCATTTGGCTAATAGTGGAGGAAAAGAACCCCACTACTTGAAATGACACAGCCTCTCCCACTGGGATCACTAAAAAGGCACATAGAAATTATCAGGGGTACTAAAGTGAGGATGAAGCCTAGAAATGGATCCATACTTGAGGTACCTCTCTGCCTGTCACCCTACCCTCACTCATCTATGCAAGGTAAATTCTTCATCATCCATGATGAGAAGTTGGAATCTCTACAGGAAGCACACACTCATCTATGTACCTCTTTTAGTTCTGCATTTTCAGACCTCCCTTCCACACCTAATTCTGTAGTCATTAGTAGGGCAATAAAATGACATAAAATGAGCAAAGAGCAATAAAGCAATCATATTCCAGCATGTTTATTTAGTGTGGTCCATAATGACAGAGACCTTCGCACCCACTGATACCTGGAGCTGCTACTAATTCTCCTCTGCTTCAGATCCATTTTTATTATTACTCTCAAAGTTATGCCCAATGTTTTAAAGCCTGCTTCACATGAACTGTTCAAAAAATAAAAACCGTCACAGAAAGAAAAATCAGTTTTAAGGGAAAGAAGAAAGCTTTGCAAATTCATCCCAAATCTACTTGCATGTGAGTTAGATACAATGAAAAATTTGCATGGGTGCACTGAGGTGCTGAAGCATCTGAATATGTATCTTAGCCTTTGAGTATACTGTCCAAATTAGCTGGAAACATCAAATTGTATTGGGTGGCTGTTGTCATTGGACTTAGACATATGCTTAATGGTAAGAAAGGTATTTAAAATCTAACTACATGTTTGTGAATCTGATGGCAAATCAGACTTCTCTCTCACCAAAATATTTAACAATCAGTCAAATTAAAGTTGTACTAACTATAGCACACCGTGATTAATGATTAGTGATTAGTACTACAACTGTTTCTATTTCAGCCTAGTCTGTTGCATTGCTTGTTCTTCTCATGGTCTCTCCATCTTTAGACTTTTCTAGAAATAATCACTCTTCTGGTTAGCCTTTAATTAGATTGGTTTTACTGCAGATTACAACAGGGGTTTGTTTCTCTATACTGAGCTCTGGCTATCTGTCATCTTTTAAACTGGAATGAGATGCACAAATGTGGAAGCCTGGCCATAAAGTAGCAACTACTCAGAACACATAAGTGATGTGACCCAGAAAACATGTGATATACTGCATTACTATTGTAAGCAAAACATACAACAGATTGTGTTTGGGCAAGCAAGTGCATCCAATCTATATGGAAAATGTATATAGATTGCCAAAATTCTAAAAATAGCATGCTCTACTTAGAAAAGTTGGCCAAAAACTACTCAAGTTAAAGTTCTCCTTTTCATTTGAATTTTCAGGTGTCCAAATACTATCCCATAGTGCAAAAACTCAGCTTGCTGAAATAAAAGCACAATAAAAAAGAGCTATGTGTTGAATTATTTCAGTGAGCTAAGATCCAAAGTAAAGTACTATGATAAATCACATAATTTTGCTTAAAAGCAGAGGGAAACAAAACATGGACACAGAGAGGATAAAAAAAAAAAAGAAGAAAAAATAATGGGAGTAAACCAAAACACAAAGCAGCGCCTCTTTCAGGATGATTGAATCTTTCTTAATCCATATTTTACTCTCTGCTACATAATTTTACACTCTTGACAAAGTCAGGCAGTTGGAAGAGGGTTGGAAAAATAAACGTAGCTTTTTGTCAACTTTATGCCTCCCTAAATTTAGAAGACATTTCTGAATAAAGAAGCTAAAAATAAATCACCAAACAGTGTCTATAATGTGGTCTGAATTATCCGGCCATAAAAAAATATGAAAATATTTTTAATATATTTCAATAGAATTTTCATAACATAAATAATAGCAACAAGCCGACTGGTAACAAGTTATTTGTAGCTGAACTTATACAGATGACCTTTTAAAAAAAACCCTACACTCCCTATATATACTGTGACTTGTTTGCCTACATGTTTAAACTATTCTAAAAACTCATAGTTAAAATGTAGCCAACATGTACTTTACCTAATCTTAATAGCAAAACCTGGCACTGAGGTCTTGGACAAGCAAATATAGTCACATTAATAGTTACAATTTTAGTTTCCAGAATGAAAATCAATACAAATTTATCTGGGTACTGTACATTACCAAAATATAAAGAAAAAATAATGTCTACATATTTATATTAAAGTTTTATATTCAACAAATGCATATATATATATATATATATATATATATATACATATATATAATGAGAGAGTGAGAGAATGCTTTTGTGTATATGGGAGTTAAAAGGTTATGTAAATGCATGTATCTAAATACGCACATTTTTAGATAGGGCCCTGTTTCAATGCAATCCCATTATCTTTAAGGAAATGTGCTGATAATTTAGAAGTTGCAACATATGCATTTTATAGCAGGTTTAAAAGTGGAATTTCTAAGAAAAAACTTCCACAATTTTGTAAACATTTGCCATATTAATTCTTTAGTCACTACAGAAACATCATCAAAAGGACTTGACAAGAATGGTAACTACTAGGCCAAGACAAAATTTTGATTAATATATATAGTTTCTGAAAAAGCAAACTCAAAACAATGACAGTGAAAAATTAAAAACAATGGATCAAGGTAGTTGTCAAAATGAAGAAAATGTTAGTTAATGTTAGTTATGAAAAAATGTTAATTAAACTTAAAAAAGGTTCTTTAAAACTAGCAAATTAGAAATTTTCTATCTCTAACAACAGTTAGATGCAAGACCAAAACCAGGTTCTCATTTACATCCATTTCTTCCAATTCACTGCCTTTTCTCTACTCAATAGCATTTTAGGTTTAGAGCTGCAGTACAGTGCCTTCCACCTGCCCAACCAGCCAACAAGATTAACCTTTTTTCTTTTTGGGAACTTGTGACCAGTGAGGAGCAGAATTATTAAAAAGCTTTTTTACAATCTCTGTAAGAGATTAATCATGGCTCATCTTACAAGTCACTCAAGCCCCTGAAATTTTTCATTTTGCTACCCTTTCATGTCAATCCTCTTATTCCTTACTCTTTACCGTCTTATTAAGCTTTTATTTTCCTGAGTTAATGAACACAGGCTTTTACCTCTCACTCTGACAAGTTCATTGCTGAAACCATTGTTCATCAGAAATGTGTAAAAGAAAATGGCATTAATTCTATGAAAAACGTTAGTAGGTTGGAAAATCAAGCCACTTTTCTTGATTTTCCAACATATCTACATCAAGCTAAACAAATGTGATCACACAATAAACTCGCAATATTTAACTGAATATAGTCATAAAGTACACCATTCAGTAACCAAATCCACAGACAAAATGTGCAAATTATTACAAAGCAGCACTACATCTCAAACAACAGCAACATGTACCGTCTTCCAGGCAATACTAAGGGACAAAGGACCCAACTCCTTTAGTCTTAAAAAATTATGTATCATTCAGGACAATTTTTTCAAACAAGCTGATGAAGAAAGCTAGCCAGTACTCATAGTAAAAAGCAGAACTAGAAAAGACAAATTTGAACTCAGAAATAAACATAAGTCCAGAAATAGTAGCTCACATAAGTCTGAGGACAATTTTCAGATGACAGCTGGAATGCAAATCTGATAAAAGATAATCAAATTTTAGTTAGACCAAGAAAATAATATTTTCAGAGTTTTTAGACCATAAAAAGGAAACTGCAATTGTTTTATGCCACAAAAATATCCCAATAATTTTAGTGGAAACAGTCTTTTAATTATTAGAAGACGTGGTATAGAAAACATTGAGCAAAGCAGTATCTAGTCTTCAGAAAATTAACTGAGATGAGATGATGGGATGAAATGAAAAAAACAGAAATGAGAAGAAACACTGAGATATACCACTCTGCCAATGTTCCTTTCACAGAGAACATTCTGCCCCCACCAGTTCTAAACACTAAAGGTGGAACACAAAGACTGTGGAAGGTGGTACACACAGGACTGCTTACGACTTTTCTTCTCAACAAAATATCAGCGGACAAACTGAAGTAAGAAGTATCAACAAAACATAAATTAGCAGAAGATCAAATATCCCCACAGAAAGGAGCTGTGGAGACTTTTCAAAAGTATTCAGGCACTTTAAGATATGCAGCTAGGAGTACTCATGGTTCTTGATAATGGCCAGCCTCACCCTGCTGGGAACCAGCAAGCTGAAAAATATCCTCAATTGAAAGAATGAAAAAGAGAAGGGAGAACAGCATTGCTCACATTCAGAAGAGGCTGAATAAGAGCAGGTATCTAGTGCAGCAACTTCTCCAAACCAAAATTTCCTCCTACATACACACACATACACAGCAACAATATTCATCGTACCACCATTCTCAAAAGGAAAGAGAATTAGCAACCACAACTATTTCTAAAGGTTTTTATCACTCTTCCTTTTTGCTGGCAGACAAGATGATCAGTTTACACATACTGCATAAAATACACAGAATGTATTTCAATAGACATCTAATTTCAACTTTTGATGCATGAAAATCTGACCCTAGTCCTAAGTGTTCTTTAGACAGGTATGATGATTGTTTGTATTTGCAAGAAATAAATGCATTATAAATTCTAATTTAAATATCTCTAAAGTAACTGAAAAAACTAGAATAGTTCTAAATATTACCAGGTATTAATTAAAACCATTCTCCCATCCCCACCCAAAACTGGTTTGCATATATCCAAACTCCATATGACGTTTCTATCAGCCATATTCTGATATACTAAAGCAACATGGCCAGTAAAAACTGAGAAAACACATTATACATAGCACTTACATTGCCATGAAATTCTAGATGAGTTAATGATAGATAATGGCCTACAATTCGTGAGTGACTTATTTTAGCAAATCTCACTGATACAGCAATTCAAGCATGCTGCAAGGCTGGACTAAGTAAAATCAAAGGGGTTGCAGAAAAATCAGCAGAAATTACAAAACACTTAATGAAAAAGGGAGACATGCTTACAAGTCCCACAAACGCAGTGCTGTTTGGCTGTTTTAACATGTCTGTTTTACCAGGATTTACAGTGCACAGGTTGTGGAGAAAAGAGCTAAAGTGTCTGTTCAATTCCAAAGAATTGAAATAGTTACAAAATCTTATCTAGTATTATTGTGATGGCTACCATCTTGACTGACACTAAGGTAAGGTGCATCTTTGCAACATCTCTTTCAACTTTTTAAGTTGTTTACCAATACCTAAGATGTGGGTATGTGTTAGATGAACTCTGCAGCAGTGGGTCTGCAACAATGACTTTGCAACCTCATTAATCAATTCCTTTCAGTAAGTCCTCATGGATATACCGAACAACAGAAGTCCTAGGAATATCTGTCTGTTTGGACAAATCTATGTGTGACTTCGTTAGCAATTTCCTTGCAGTATAACAGCTAACTTTAGCCTAATCCTAGCCCTGCCCTTTGTTTTCTATTAAACAATCATTAATCCAGGAAAAATCTTCCATCTTAACTCATGGTAGCTTTGTTTCCTTACATGCTTTTTTGTGGAAATTTGCCAAAGGCTTCTTGAAACATTAACTATACAGTGACAATGTCTAAAACCACAACCAGAAAGCACTGAAAGGTCCTGAGCCTGACATACCTCAGCCTTACTACATATTGCATTGGGATGAGGTCTGGAAGGGCACTGGCAGCCTTGCTTCTCTCTCATTAACCCTGTTGGCAGGAGAAGAGTTATGGTATTTCCTTGCTCTCCCAAGGCAAGGCAGAGACCAGGACACATGGAGTACACACCTCGAGGAGGTTCAATGAGGCACAGGGATGTCAATAACATCTCTATCCTTGCACCCAGTGATTCTTATGCAGTGTGCACTCTTGCTGCAAAAATTATTTTTATCAGATTTTTTTTTTCATTGAGCTCAGACTGTAGTTCCACAGATTTCATCTGCAACCCTCTTTAGAAATAAATTTTAAAAAATTTTTTTTAAATGTCATATTTTTTACCATTTTCCATGGTCCTTTGATAGGGTGACAGACACAGACTAGTGAGCCAGATTAGTAAATACAAACTGTAACAAGATAGCTGAAATAATAATATCTTCAAATACCTTCCTACTTGTGAACAGCCTAAAAGTAAAGCCAACTTCACCAGTACTATGTGCAAGAACTCAAGGGGGAAATGTTGAACAGCTGAGACCAAAATCATTTTAAATAGGGCAAGAAAACTCCTGGCTCCCTATTTCCTGCTGCCCTTCAGAGGGCTGCCGCGCCACCACAGCAAATCACCTCACTGCTGGTCACAGCAAAGGAGCCCCAGCCACCCTGGGCTCATAATGGCAGCTCTCTCACTGCAGCCACTGCCAGACAGACCAGTGATAATGCACGCACCTCAAATAAAACAAATCTGCTCTATGATCAAACAGCCATGGATGCTCACAAGCAACAGATGCTGGAGCACATTCAGTAGAAATGTAGCTGATCAATAAGAAATGTAAGCATTCATTTGCTATGGAAGATTTCTTTTTAAATGGTGTATATTATTAAATTTTGGTGTCTTGTTGTGGTTTGGGAAATACTAAAGCAAAGTGAAGTAAAAATATACATGCAAAAGCCCAAACAGATCCTAGAAAACTTGAAACATCTTTTTCCTATTAAAAATATAAATAAAAATTAAGGTGGCACATAATCAGGAAGAAAAGACATTTGAGTGAGATTTTTCTTAAGAAATCTGCAGAGCTAGACTATTTGCACAACAAAATATAGCCATATAGCCTGAAGCATAAACTTTACCATTATTTAGTTTTCTCATCCTCACTCACCTTGTAGAAATACAAATTTGTACAACTGCATAGATGCAGAGATCCTATGTGTAATCATATTGCCTGATTATATGCTTTTTTATTAATAAAGACCAAATATAACAATTATCTAAAGCTCAATTATTGGTTTTACTTGATATTACCTTCCCATCCTCTTTAACAAAAAATCTATAGGAACAAGACAAATGTCTTTGCCCTTCTGCTACTGTTTCAGTGTAAACCTAAAGATTCAGGACTATTTAGAATCAGTTTTTCATAAAATGTATTGAGTTTTAAACAATGTGGTATATTCACACATATAAAGATGGATCCTCTTAAAAAATTTTATCATTAGGAGCAGTGGGCATTTCTCAATAGTAAAAATGTAGTTTAACTAGATAAACAGACTAAACTACCTTATTAGCAAGAGCTTGCCTATGAAAAATGTCCATCCAAATCTAACATCAACATGCCATTTTTTGCAGGACCAGACATTATTTTCACCAGCAGAAAATGATCTGTAAGAATGTGTGTAACAGTGCCCTCTGGTGAGAATGTGCCTGAGAATATACTTGCCTTGCAAGGGTAAAGAGATTTTAGTGGCGGGGCTAATAAGCAATCAGATGATTTTGCAAACTGAATTATGGTATTATTTTTCAAAACCAGCAGTGAAGTTATGTATTTTGAGATTGTAATTACTTTTATACTCATTTAAAATGTAAAACAGTTATGCTCATTTTTTAAAACACAACCTTGTATGACAAAAGTGACAGTAGCCTTGACTAGGTGAAAATTTATGAGTGCTATAGACAGCATAGCTCCTTTTATGGCTGAGAATGCAATAGATCCTTAGCAAACATTGATAAGTCCTCTATTTTTCTGAGAAGTATCCACCCACCAAGTGTCCTGACATTGGAAAGCCCCACAATTTTGATAAGAATAAAGACCAGCTAACTGTAGAAAACAACTGCATTTCTCAACTTAGTCAAAGACATTTGTCAAGTGTTTGTGGGCAAGAGCTGTATCTTCCTTCAGTATTGAACAATGACCACCATATTTTCAATCCTACTAAAATCCTCATGGAATATGTAATATAATATATATATTCACCCCATAAAATATATGTATATACACATATCTATGCATATGTATACATATACATAGAAAATTAGGTTAAAATATTGGACAAACTTGTCACTGAACCAAGAAGGAACACTGTACTTTCAAAAGCTTTAACTGTGGCACACAGCAGAAGATACTTCATAAAAAAATAGTTGGTACGCAGTTGAAAATACCATTCTGGTCTAACTTATTACCTGCTACTTGTGATCAAACCAAGATAAGGTTTACCAGTACTGTCATGGTTCTTTACCAGTACCTCCCAATGATCCTACCTGCTGTCTTTGAAACTACCATGGCAGTTACTTTCAGCCTCCTCTGTGCCACCTGAACTGCAGCAGTGTTCTCCTTTGCTTCTATCAATTCTTTTGCTGCCAAATGAGAAAAGGTTAATAAAAACAAGACTTCCTTCCAGGCACATCAGAGTGTTAATGTTAATCGCTCATTTGGCTAAAGTAGACTTCTTGATTTTAAATGATTTCCAGATGAAATACAAACAGCTGAAATCTTACCATTCAAATAAATGACAGTTGCTAAACTGTGATTACTGTAAATAGTAATTATTTGCTGTAAGAGCGACACCTAGTAATCCTTTGTGCTCATCTGAGTTTTCTCTCAGCCATTTAACAGTTCAAATGACCAGGAAGGCAAGAAGACTTAGAAAAAGTACTAAGAGCTATTTGTAACTATGGTGTTTATATTGTATAAAAGAATGAGAATATGAAATTAGTGAAAGTATTGCTCTAGTCAACTTCTCCGTCTTGTAGGACAGTCCTTCTTCTCACTCCTATCAAGTATGTCTCATCACCCTCTTGCTCTAACTTTGGTGACTAATTAACTCCATTGTTTTTAAGGAAGGAACTTGGCAGTCCCAGTTAGTTGTTTAACAAATAACCAGATGTCCCCAGAGGACTCAAAGGAGTCACTTGTAGCCAAGTTCCATTCGTTCAGGTATAAACATCAAACAAAACCCACCTCAGCAGGTGGCAGCAAAAAGTGTGGGGGGACCAAGATTGGTAAAATGTCATCATCAAATAAAAAAATCTCATTTTACATTATTTCAGTGTTTGGCCTATTATAGATACATGAAATATTGTAGGTCTAAATTAGAGTGTACTGTTTGTCAAGCGCATGTATTATCCTTGTCTTATACACCTCCAAACATCCAGCTGTTAAGTTTCCCAACACGGAGGCATTAGCACTTTCAAAGGTTTCAAAGATAATTAGTTTTACACACACGCACACACACACACACACACACACACACATACAAAAAAAAAAAGTGGAATGTTGCAAAAACAACAACAAAACAACAAATTAAAATACTTTCAAAAAGTTAAAAGTTCTTCCTCCTTTGCAAATTGTCACCCTGATAAAATAAAAGAGAATGCAGTAAATTGTTTTTCAAAATCTAACATGACCTTGACAGAAAATTCCACTTGGGGAAAATGAAGCCAATTTATTTTGGCAAAAAAAGAACAGTGAGGGCTGTGTAAATCAGGTCTGCAGTAGAAATATTAACTTTTGTGATCATAATTTAGCAAGTGTGAAAGATCCTAGAGCAAAGGCTGTCCTTTAACTATGGTAGAAAATGGCATTCACCCTTGTGAGGCCAACAAGCAACACAGTCATATATGAAAAAACACAGCAATGGTGCAGATCAGTTTGGGGTCTGCTCTGAACCTCTGATATTGGGTAAGTTAGAAGTCAGCTTATTAAATTACTGGCTTTTGAGCTGTCCCATGATGTATTTTTGAATAGTTCTATAAATACTTCTCAATTAAGGCAACTAACAGCATAAGACTATCCAGCAGCAAAACAGAAGAGTGAAACTACAGTGTAAATTGTCACCGTTTGCTTATGAGGAGAAGTAAGAGCTGGATGCAGCCACACTACACAAGCATTCCTCACTGGTGAAGTAATTGGTAGCTGAAAGTGCTTGGATGAGAAAGTGGCGATTTTGTGCCAGACTGATAATTTTGGTAGAATGAAAAAAATAATTATCCAGAGTAGTTGCAAGTAATACTCCATGGAAATCGAGAAGAAGTAACAGAAATTGAAAAAAAAAACAAACAAACAAATATGAAAGTCCATATTTCTGCAGAAAACCTCAGCAAATTGGCAAAAACTGACAAATATGTTACAGACCTTGCACATTCATAGTCAATGAGATTTGACTGCAATGGATTTTTTTTTCAGGTACTAAAATCAATAACATAAAAAAGTTGGGAACACTGTCTCACTTAGGGCTTAGCCCTGGCTTGTTCCTTTCACTACAAAGCTCCGCATTCCTACGGTGCAGCAAATTCCCGTGTGTGCCACCAAGGCTGGTGAAAGCTGCTTTCTCTAGGAGCCTTTTTAAAACAGTTAAAGGAAGTTTTCCTAAAATTAACTCCTTATTAATCAAAAGCAAAATAATTCTCTCTCTTACCGCCACATGAGAGAGGAAGAGCTGTTTAACACCCTAGGCTTTTTGAATCCCAACCAGCACATCTTTTTCAGTACTGCGGCATGATGGCAACAAGCCGACTTTATAATTCTATTCACAAAGGTGTATTTCCCATGTCTTAGATCAGTCACAACTTGCCCAAGTATTTCTAAAGGAAGTAAAATAAATATACTATTATTCAAGCTTTTAAAACAAAATAGCAAAACAACTAGCAGAACACACAGATTTTCTTGTGTATTTCAAAATCTCAGGGTGCTCCGACAGCACCATTGCATAGTAAATAAAGGAAAAAGAAACCTACTCTAATCAAATATATTTATAAGTCCTTTAGATGAATTACACTGACAGAAGATGGACTCCAGTTTGCTTTCTTTTGGATCACACAGATAGTAAAACACAAAGTTACAAGAAAAAGCAGGGTGGTTTTTTTTGTTGTTGTTTCTTTCAAGTTTTTATGGTGTCTAGGTTTTCCATCTCAACTGCTCTTGTTCAAAGTAAATCTAGTTCAGGAAAAAAATCCCCACCTCATTTCCCTGAGAACCTAGTTATTTTTATCTACCTCAACAACCAAGCTACTCTACCTTGTCATTTCAATTTTCACATATTTTCTCTTTGTGTATTCGTTCTATGATTCAGTGAAATCTCATCTCTTCAGCCCACTGCCATAAACTACTGTCCGGAACAAAGCTCTCTCTCAAATTCAATCTCAAACAAAATGAAAAAGAAAAAAACCACAAATGAGAAAGTGGACCACAACCAATCCTATGGGTCCCATTCTCACAAGGTCTGCGAAGTTATTTTGCTTCATCAAGTAAACCTGAACTACAGGCAGGTGCTATTGCTTCTTTTGTTGCCAAAGGAGAAATTGTTAATAAAAACAAGACCTCCTTCCAGGCACATCAGAGTGTCATGTTAATTGCTTATTTGGCTAAAATAAAATTCTTGATTTTAAGTGATTTCCAGATGAAATACAAACAGCTGAAGTTTTCTCGTTCAAATAAAATGGGACACAGACTATCGCACATTTAGTGAAATTACTGCTGCTAAGCTATAATTACTAAAAAGAGTAATTATTTGCTTTAAGAGCAACACCTAGAAATCCATTTTGCTAATCTGAGTTTTCTCTCAGCCATTTAACAGTTTGAATGGCCAGGAAGGCATGAGAAAGCTTTATGCTTACGTTATCTATATCTTAGCACAAAGGACTGCACTGCAGAGGATCTCTCAGCTAAAAGAACTCTTAGAGAGGAACAAATTTATTTTTGTTTCAAAATTTATTGCATTGTTTCTATGACCTATTAATAACTTTGTAATTTGCAAGTCTATGCATTATTTTTCTTCTCTTGATATGACTTTAACATCTTTGAAGAGAATACAGTATAGTAGCTTCCCCAAGTAAACTGTAATACCTGTAACTCATAGGACTGGATTACGAAGCTTTTCTTTCAAGCACATATCTAGAGAACACCAAAAGTTAAGTATTTATGTAGCAGGTATTTATAAATGCTGGAATTAAACCACTGCATGTGAACTGGTGAGTTAAAAGGACTGAGCAAAGAATCAAGATTCTCTACTGTAGAAAATACTTTGTCATATAGTGATGGCATTAAGTACTTTCTGCAGTCAAGAACAAGCAATTGTCTGTATCCATACTGTTCCATTGTTAAGGTACAAGCTAGGCAAGCCCATAAAATTGCTTCAATCAAGTAACACGCAAAGGGAGTTAGAGCACTGAATTTTAAAATTACTGTCACACAATGAAAACATGTTAAATGAAAATTATGGAATTCATTTTACCTTATATCACAGTAATTTTTAAATTGGTGTAACTTAATTAACTTTAGTTTGGTCAGCAGAACGATCCACAACAGACCGTGCAGAACTGATGCAAATATTCGTACATGCCACATGACAGCAGTGACATGCTAGTAATAGTAATTGATGCTGCTGTTCTGGCATCTCTATGACTATTAAAATAGTTACATTTTGTTAAAAAGTTGTACTTAGAATTCTTTATTCAGTTGCAAATTGGAAACGTTATTAATCAAGTATTTTTTACTTTTTCAGCTTGAGCTTTTCAAAAGTTAGGCTGCAGCAAAAAATTGCCAGCATTTCTTGGTGACTGTTCAAGTCTTGTCTTTGGCTTACCTTTTTCTTATCAGGTTTACACCAAAGTGATTCTATAAGAGTGCCCTTGAGGTAGAATGAGACATTAAAGAATTTGACAAACTGCAATATATTAAAAATGAGCTGCTATCAGGTATACGTATACATGTCTCGTAATCCATACACATTTCTCTCTAATTCCTCAACTCTCCTACTGTCTTTGTAACATAAATCTAATGCTGCTATTTTTGCTCATTTTTCTTGTCTCAATATTTGTTTTTGTCTAAGCAGAGAATCTTTCCCTTGTGGACTCCTACAAAGCTGTTCCTTTATCTTCTCTCCCAGGTCATCACATTAATACTGCTGAAGCCCTAAACCTGAGGTTTTCAGTCACCTATAATCCTAACCACCATACCAGCTACAGTGATGCTTATTTTTAGATACTTTAACACTTACGAGCATACCTCCTTCTCTTTGCCCCTGATTTTCAAGTTCTGTGTTTCCTCTTGGCTTACAACACCGCAGCATGAGATGTGCCTAAAGCAAGCACCTCTTTCTTTACCCCTTCTCTGTACTCTTTCTCAACTGATTCCATATTTCATAGTTTCAGCATCAATCCAGTTTTTCTCCTCTGCTTGCAAACTGCTTTCTGATTCCCAAAACATCCTCTGTATATAAAAATTCCTTTGCCACAGCCAGAGTGTGCTCTTTTTCTCCAAGGACTTTATGGACAACAGATTACCCAAAATCCCAGACCTAGCAATGGAAATTTTTGCAGACTTTGTCCCTTTTCAAAGACAGTTCCACCTGTAAGTCCAACCATGTCCATTAGCTCCTGTGACTGATGTCAGAACTGTGATCTTCCCAGCCACAGCAACTCCAGGTACTGGAGGTCAGTCACTTCATTTCATCCCTTACAAACCTGTGGCAGGAGGGACAGCAGAGCTTTACAATGCCTCTATACACATCTTCACCAAATTCCTCATCTTGACTTTCATCTGGTTTTAGTTCAGCTATGTCTCTTTATGCCCTAAAGCCAAGCTCTCCACTCCTAGAGATGTACATACTGTAATATATGTCCTAACACACAGAATGGTATTCCTGCTCCTCACTCACTTGTAATTCACTTGCAGTAAGTTACAATAACAAAAATAAATTTCCTCCAAGATTAACCCCGTCTCTCTCCAAAGAATTTCCTTGTAGAAATCTACAGTAATGCAATAAGAACACGGTATGCCACATTTTTTATACTGTGACTGTCCACCACCAAGCTACATTTAATACCTGGCAGCTCTTCTCCTTGCATCTTTAGCAAAAGTTCATGGGCTACTTGAAAGACAAATAAAAATAAAGAGAAAAAAAGCCAAACAAGCTCCCAAATACATGCACAAGACATATACAATCAGCCTTTGTATGGAAAAAAAATACCACTACACACTGTTGTTACTTATTAATACTCGTGTCTGTAAATAACTTGCACACACTTATTTTCATTCCGCTGCAGCAAGGCAATTCTGATGGAGCTGCACAGCTATACCAAAAATGGAAGAAATATATATAATGGGAAAAGTCAAGATTTAACTTCATAGAGGTTAAAAAATCAAGAATTTTGCTTAAATAAAAATGTACATATTTGTGATACACACAGAAAGTCTGGAATTAATTAATATGACATAGGTAACAATACAGACAGAATAGGCATCAAGGCTCAATCAACAGGCATTAAGTGGCATGAAAAAATTGCTCAGGGAATACAAAATGAGTGGGATTCTTTCCTTCATTACAACCAACAATGTTTCTTAACATAGCTTCTAATAAATGTTCTACTCAAGAAACAGTCTGCAGTAAGGTTCTCACATATGTGACATCATTCCAAAGTGTTACAAGTAAAGTTCCTACAAACTTATGAAAAATGTGTCGGTCAAGACCTAGACTACACAAAAAATTTAAGTTATTAAAAATTTTATTTTAAATGTAAATAATCATTTAAGGATCAGTTTAAAAAGCCAAAACACACACACACAGACACAAATATATGCTATAGAAATATTTATTGGTTTTGCCTTTATTTTGTTGGAGACTATTCTTAAAAGATAAATTGAAATATGCAGAGTTTGCTTAATTCAAAATTTCTCAATACTAACTGCATGTAGAATATAAATATAAATATAAATTTATAAAGTGTATCTCCTTTATAAAAGCAAAAAATTGTTTCATGAAGCAGCTGTTAAATGCTTTGCATTTTTTTTTCCTTACAACTATATCTACTACAGCTGCATCTGCTTTGGCATTGCAGAACATTTTAGCTCTCAATAGAGTAGGTGTCACTGTACTAATAAACAAAGCATGTCTTATTTTTTCCCACATTCATTACATATGAGATTTAAATAATGCCTATCTTTGGGTATTTTTCTGTAAGTCATCATCAGCCCCATCCCATTTCTTAAATTCGGTGTAATTCCCACAGGAATACTCCAAGGAATATGCATAAAAGCTAGTGACTCTTTCTCACACCATAACATTCTCAAGGCACTTCAAACACACTCACTCTGAGTTTTACATAGAAGTCAACAGTATTCTTCTGTCTTGTAAAGTGTCTTTCCTTCCAGGAACTTAACACCTTTTGCTTTAAATGTCAACAGGACTTAAGTAGAGGATCTGTCTTTAAAATAATTCCTGTATTTATTCACATTGACCATCCTCTTTCTAAGGGGTGATTTCACAGAATATTTAGGAATGTATTTCATTGTAGGATGGATTCATTCATTTAGGAATGTATTTTGGTGTGTTTAGTTTCCATGAAAGCAACGTAGCAGATGCAAGAAAAAAGAAAGGTAGCAGTGACATAATACTACCTACAGCACATTGTGTATTATCATTAAATATCTGATTGAGCACCATTTGAGAATCACTGTTCTGTTCCACTATAAACACAAGCATTTATAGACCAGCAGATATATTTAGTGTCATAAACATCCCCCCTGGTCGGAAAAATTAAATTACATACACTGTTTAATATTAGGTGGCTGGTTTGTTTTCTTTTTCTTTTATTCTTTCTTAAATTACAAGGCTAATGAGGCATACAAAATGATTCTAAATGAATTTAAGAAAGGATGTAAGACTTGCTTTATGGGAAGGTTATTGATTTTCAACAGGAATCTAACTATGTCACATACTAATAAGAGCATTACATGTTTTTTATCAGAGCAAAAAGGCAAGCAACTTTCAGACTTGTATGATTCACAGATACAGAAAATATATGTGTATCTCCAAATGCTGTATCTAAACATGTAAAGATATACACTATAAGTAACTCCCAGCATTCCCAGCACAAAGATATCCTTGTACGTACACCAGATCCTCTTGCAGCTCTAGTATAACTACACAGACTCTAGAGCCAGGATCACCACAAAAAGCCAACACTGGGTCCAAACAAAAATGATGCAGAAATCTTAATTCAGCGATTTTAGGATCAGGACACAGAGAAAGAAGGAAATGTGAGGACGTTTGTGGTCTTTGGCAAACCAGTTCCAAACTCTAAACGGGAAAACACAGAAGCTGAAATAGAGGGAGTCCTGCAAATAGGAGCCACAAGCAAACCATAGATTTTTCTTCACTTCTGAAAAAAAATCTTTTGACTCCTCAAGGATTACAGGACATGTTGAATTCTATACCTACCTAAGAGCAATGGAGTATCTTTGATTTTCCAGCATTACAAACTGCACTTGTGGTGAGCAGATGTATCCTTTGTGGAGAATGCACCACAGAATCCATTTTCTAGTTTTCTAAACCATGTTTCCCAAAGTGTCTGCTTTCTTGTCTGAGGTAGAGCAGAGCTCTTAGGCTGAAAAATACAAATCTATCACTTTGACCTCCTTAAATTACCAGTAAAGGCAGAAAAAGAAGCTGTTTTCATAAGAAATTCCAAGAGCACGCTGCCTTTCTATGTTTGATAAGCAGTTAAGTTCTACACAGCAGCTTCCCTACAACTATTTAACTGTGTCGCTTTGTCCAGCTAATAAAATACTTATGTACCAAGAGAGTTTTTCCTTCATGACCTTCACTATACAGCCAAGGTTTAACAAGAACTTTGTTTGCTTGGACTGCTCACAATGCTACTTTTCATCCTTTTAGAGAAAGCAAGAGCTCTGACCTACAAATTTAAAGCTACAAGATGTGTAAGACCACTGACCATAAAGAGTTAATACGGTTGCTGCAGTCTCATAGATATTTTCTTCAGGCCATTCAAAGCTGTGCTCATTTTCTACCTGCCAAGGTTTTCGCAATTCATACATGTATCTTAATTTCAGAATAGTCCTTTATGCTCTCTGGAACCACAGAATCTTGGGAATTATCATTGAGAATGTCTTTCATTTTCTGCCCTCTTTCAGCTTCAAATTCATCTTGGGAAATAAATTACTTGACCTACTAGATTAAAATAAGATAAAAACTTCGCTATTAAATTCTGCACTAACAAAACTCATGGTAAAATTTATGTTAACATTTGAATCGCTTTTTCATCCAGAGCATGCAAACTGCTTAACATTTCCTTGCCCTTGAAATATAAGCCTATGAATTGAAAGTTTCCAAGTTTTGCTCCATTATTTAAAAGATCTTTATAGATTTGATACCAGAAAGATTACATGAGAGGAGTTGCTTGTTCTTCTGTTTACCTCTAATCAACATGCTAAACTCGTGAAATGAGTTGTCGTCCATAAATTTTTGAGTGGGCAAATGCCCCCTCCACTATATATCTACCAGTCCACCTACTTTTTTTAGTAGGAAAAGAAACATATTGTGTTGACCGACTCTTCTTTTCAGCGGTGCCAGCACAGGCGGGCACGCACGCAGACCTCAGCTGCGCAAGTTCAACATGAACTTGATCAACACGCGTCTGCCTGTATTTGGCCATTTAAGCAACCATCTCCACTGGGACCAAGCATATGTATTAATGCTGGCACTTTGTAATAGGGACACAACCACCTTTAGGCCAGGTGAGAGCTTAGGTGGAGAGGCAAGTGGTGTTAATGCTTTACACTGCCTTGGTTGTTTCGGCCAAGCCAGAAAATGGAAGCAAAATGCATCAGCCTGCGCCAGGGAACTTGCACGATTTCTTCTCAACCCTTACATATGTGCAAAAAAAGGCATCTGAAGGAAACCTTAAAAATCCAGCTAAAATGGACCTTAAATTAACCCAAAGGCTCAAACCAGCCTTGTGTTCCCTGAAGTACAGAATGCACCCACATTTTTAAATGTACTACAGATGGTAAAGTCCGAGGCACCGGGGCTTTGGATCATACTCCTTTGGTTTTCCTCTGAATGCTAAATGACAATAGCTAAGGAGATACAGACCCTGTAAAGTTGCTTTTGCTTGAGGTATGTTCTTTTCATCTTTATTCACTTTAAACTAAAAAAGTCATATTAAACAAAGAAACAAAATCCATTCACAGCCCTAACATATTACACCTGCAACTAGCTTAATGAATTTTGCGTTTTTTCAACTGAACTTCTTCCTGCTACTCTTAAAACTACTTTTTGCTCTTTTGGGGAAATTCCAAACAAAAATTCATTTTATTTAATTTTTATTTTTATTTTTGAAGATAATATTTTTTCATTGATGCAATTATCTACTTTTCCATACAAGACTGGGCGTCAGAACCAAACCCTTAAAGGGACTAATTTGTATCACTGTAACTTATCTAGAAGAGCCTGAAATTAGGCACAATTAGATAAACCTCATAATAAACCTAACTGCCTTTCTCTGCATTTTTCCCTCTTACTATCATAGTCAAAGTTATTCATAGTCCTATGATGAAATGTAAAGTTTTACCTTAAACTTATGTCTGCCCAAGTTCTTGCACTTCAAAACTGAAGTAAATTTAAAAGCATTGTCCCTAAGTTTCCCTAAAACCCTAGTTAAAATCGCATGTTCAATATTAATATGGTTTGAAGTTCAGATAACTGAAGCTTAGATATTCAGATAAAAAGACAAAAATAAAGTTAAAAGCAATAATATAGTGTAAGGCACTCTAAAACATCACCAGAGACAAGAGGTTTGAAAGACATTACAGCCTCTTTAAAAATGTAAATCTTTTGGAAATGCTTTGGATTTGGAGATCAAAGACAGAAATATCACTGTTCTTCCAAAAGGCAGGAAATATTACATAAGGATAATATATACCTATTATGTAGATAGTGCCTAGCACCAAAATTAGACCTAGCACTAAAAGCTCTGTATTGCTTTCTCCTTTGTAAGAAAAAGCCTACTTCCATTTTTGTGAGGACAAAAGAGGCAATATAAAGCAAAGGGTAACTGCCCAGAAACCATGTGAAACTCCCCATGCAGCCAGTGTATGGGATCTCTATCCCACCTAATAGGGCCACTGCATGCCTACCAAACAAGCGGAAAATACTGTTTTCAAGTTGTTTAGCAGTTGGGAGTAGGCAGCAATAAGCAGTTGAAGTATTAACAACTTGGTGTACAAAATCCTATCAGTTTCCCAAGTAATAATTTTACCCTTGTAACTACAATAGCAGGTACAAGCCAACACCTGTTAGGGACTGAGAGAGAACAGGAATTGAGTATTAATGTGCAATCACAGCATGGTTACCATGTCATCATCTCTTTTCTGTCTAGTGTCTCTGAGTAGTGTCTAGACCTTTGCTGAGGCAATTTTGTCAGCTAGCGTAATGTCAGTCTGGCATTTCCTTACAAAATAAATAAATATTATCATCCTGAAGGGCATAAGACACTTTGGGATATGATTCTAAAAGAGGTGGTATCAATAAGAATCATCTTTCTCATCATAGTCTTCAATTTACAAAGAAAGAAAGAAACAAGCAAACAAACTGTAGCTGCAGAGGTGCAAAAAGTGCTTAAGATAAATGATCAACTGGGTCATTGTAGTCAGAAATCTTCAAGCATCTGGACCAGCTCTGATAGTTTCAACTGGTCCCACTCAGTGCTCACTGTTGATACACATCAGCAGTTAGTGAAAATATCTTTATGTAACAAAGAAAAAGGGAAATTCAATCACCATAACTCTCTGCCACTGAGGCCTATTTTGGTTCGCAAGTAACTGATGACACTGCTACTGTCTCCATCGAGTCCAACCCAGGCTGGTACAGCCTAGCAATCTCAGACAAAAATTACCCTGAAAAAGAGGATTCTCATTGCAACACTCACACAGATGCACCATCAATTGCAAGCTGAGTTGTATTTGTCATTTCATGAAGCCTCTGTCCCCCTCTCCCACCTGAGCCAAAATTTTATTTAGGCAAGAACAGACACACATCCAGAAATCCTTTTCCATCAGGGAGCTAAATATAAATAAAACCCCCAGAAGTCTACAGACAAACTACATGTTAGAAATAGACAGTGGAAACAGTGCTGTTTGTATAGGTCTATTGCAGTTGGATTCCCAGATAAACAGGAGGCAAGGAAAATCCTCACAGCACCTTGTATACCGCTGACTGTAATGTATGTCCTCGTTGCCTGGATACCTCTAGTGAATTACTGAGCAAGGGTGTGAGATTTTCCCTTGATCAGTATTCAATAAAAAAATCCCAACCTCATGCTCTATAAGAGGCAGAAGATGCACATGGAAGCTTCCCTCGCCTGTGCCAGGTGAATGCCAGAAAGAGACAAATCGAGCCTTGAGAATTTTAAATCTTGTGGGTTGCTGTGCCACGTTATGAACTAGATCTCATACAATTCATCACCCAAGTTGCAGAAAAATAGTTCAAGAACTCAAAATAATGAATTCTGTCATTTCCAATAGAAGTGTGAAGGGAGAATTATGAATGAACCTTTTAAAAACACGTATGTGGAGGGAGATTGCCCTTCTACAAAATGAAAGCAGCAGGCTTCTATTTAAATGGCCCAATCCTGAAAGCGAGACCTTTCATTTTCAATTAACTTAAATTGACAATTGAGAAAGGTTTGAAAATGTTGTTGGAGCCTTTCAGTTTGATAGATCTCAGTTCTGACATTACACACACCATTCTGACCTGATTTTTAAGGTGTGTCATTTTAAAATTGAGAATTTGAAATGAAAAATATTTGATTCAATCAAAGCTGTTGTAAGACATTCAAACATCTTAACCTGTTAGAAATTCATTTTCCTTATTTTCTCATCATGGTATGTATATAATGCTTTATTCATTGATATATTAAAACCTAAGAGCCAAGCCTTCCTTCAACCTTACATTCTTTTATGTTTCCACAATACTTTGAGTGAGAAATTAAATTCTCTTACAGAATATACTACGATGTACACAGGTAACTATTTACCAGCCAAATAAAACCTTTCTTTATATTCTAAAGCACTCTACATTACAAATCTATTGTACCAGGTAATGTAGTTACCCAATATGACATACCTCCTACCCACCTGACACAACACAGGCAAATCAAACTGATTTTCAGGCTTAATATTAATTCTCAAACACTGAAGCGGAGGACTTCTGAAGAGCTAAATAACTTCATTAAAAGAAAAAAAATTAAAAAACTAAAACAAACAAATCAGGTAATATTTTGAAGCTCACAAGCAATAAATGGGTCTTTGAAATCACTGAGAAGTGAGGCAGAGAGATCCCTGCATTGAAATAGTCCATTTATCAATTAAGACATGGAGTACGTTGCCTCTGCTATTTGACAGATGTAAAAGCACAATCTGCTCAGCTCAGAACCCCCCTACACCAATAATGCAGTTTTAAATCAGTCATGACTTATTGTTTGTGGTAATAGACTAAATTCCCAAATGAACCAAAAACAAACAAAAAATTAATGTTTTTTCCATCATATGGGTTGCCATATTGCTAGTTTTGAATTGAATTTTTTTCAGGAAGCATCTTTTAATTAATGACCTGCCAAGAACTGAATTGTTTAAAGTAATGTTTTCTTTCTCATAGCCAGTGGTAATTGATGTACATGCTGCAGGTCTACAGATAACACTGGTGACATACTAGACCCCATTTTTCCACACAGGCTTAACAGAAGGGCAACCTCTTATAGTATGGAGTCCATATGCCCATGACATAAGGTCTGCCATGAAGTTTGAAACCGAAGCCATGTCCAGCTTAGGGACTGAGTTCTGTTCTTGCTTTCCTGTAGGATTTGGGAAACTCAGCAGATTCAAACAGGATTTGATTTGGAGATTTAAACCTGGGCAAGCAATACTGGGCAATTATCTTGAGGGAAGGGAGCAGTAAAGACATGCTTATACAAGGACACTTCTGTTAGGGAATTGGCTTAGCGAGAATTTAATTCTGTGCACAAATTAGAAGTAAACACCCCTTGGCCATCCAAGGAACTGGCTGTTGCAGCTGGGCCACAAGAAACCCATTTTCCTCATTGTACCTCCATGGTAGGAGGCAGTAGGGAGGGCAGGGGTAGCTCCATGCCACCTGAAGCTTTTCCCAGTATGCTGCCTAGAAGTACTTACAATAGCCATCTTGGAAATGCAGACTGGACCTCTGCATTGCTCTACTTTTAAACTTCTGCTGCTAAGCACTAAAATTTTTGGAAGATATATTCTTCTTGTTATATGAGGCAAGTTGCAGAGAAAGTTTAACTTTGTGTTAAGGAAAACCAAAGTTTGCATTCCAGGAAAAGAGTCCAAATGTGTGAGTTGCAAAAATCAAAGGTAACACTGTGAACAAGGTAACAGCATCCTGATCCTGTCTTACACCTATTCGTTTGGGGTTTTTTTAATACATGTTTGAAGTGAGACTAAGGCAGCCTGGTGTCTTTCAGGAAGAGAGAGAGGTACAGGACACAGAGTACTGCACAATGAAAATAGTACTTTCAAATTCTTTTTTACTCTGAATACTTCAGAAGCTGAAGGATAATGAGAAGTGTGAACTGAACTACCACAAAGCATTTTGTCCCTTTTCCCCTTACCATGTGACTATGAAAAAGAGTGAAACAATTAAATTATAAAAAAACTGTTCATCATATTTGAAAAACACCTGAATATATGTAAATGTTTAATATGCCTCCTATATAACATGTAAGAACTTAAGGAATATGGGAAATGACATAACACTTTATAGTTTTTTAGCACACAAGAGACTCGGGGTTTGAAAGCTGTGTAGCATAGTAAGTCTGGTTCACTAGCTCAGTTTTAATGAAGTCAGCATCAATTAACAGAGACGCTATGTTAAACTACTCCACTTTACGTAATATGGATAAGAAATCTCGGTAAATCAAAGCATGTGCAGCACTTTACAAGGCCTACACAAAGGAAGGTCCAATTTAACAGAGTTGACTATGGAATAGGATTTCATAGTTAAAAATTTATAAAGTCGCTTTATAATACTGATACCATTGTAATCTACTGTCTACTTTCCAAAATGCTTGACTGTATTGCCTGTTTCAGGGTACAGGAACACATGTTCAACTCACAAGTGTGACATCTGAAAGTTGGCTTTCGTCAAAGATACCCTGTAAACAGTGCACCTGCCCTGTAAAAGCTGGATCCACCTGCAAAACTCACCCTTGGATTGCTCTGCTTGTTTCATGTTTCAATTTTTCTCTTTGAATTATTTTTCCTCTGAGTATTTTGGGACTCTTTAACAAGGCATCCAGCACTGGCCAAGTGCTACTACTAGCACATCCCTTTGCTAGTAGTAGCTTTGAATAGAATTAATTCATCTGTTGCACAGGTGACCACGAGGGCGGGGGCAGAGAAATCAATAAGGGAGGCAAAACCAAGAAAGCCTTTTAGAAAGTGTTCCTTAACCGGGTGAAAAGCCGTGACTTCTGCCGTTGAGGAGCCACAGATGCCAGCACAGCGCCAGGCAGCCGTGCGGCCGGACGCGGCGCAGGGCAGAGCGGCCGGGCCAGGGACACGCACACAGGGACACGCACACACGGACACGCACTCCGGGACACACACACACACACACCCCGCCCCGCAGCTGCGCCCAGTGCGGCGCCTTTCCCCGCAACGCCCCTGGAGCCGATAAGAGGGACACGTGACCAGGAGACTTAAGGAAAAAATATAATAATAACTAAAAAAAGAATAGCATAAAATCCCCCCAAACCGGCTGCTGTCCGTTTGGCCGCCAGCTGCACCGCCGCGCACGTCGGCCCCTGCGGCGCGGCGGCCGGCGCGGGGCTGTGTCACTGGGCGGCCGCCGGCCCCCGGGAACTTACCGGCGGGGCCGCCCCGTCCCTCGGCCTCCGACGGCGCGGTCGCAGCTCAGGCCGGCGGCATCCCCCGGGCCTCCTGCCTCCCCCGCACCCCCCGGCTCCCCGCGGACGTCCCGGCGCTGGGCTGCGCGACTTGTTTGGTGCGGTGACAACGTCCTCACCATATGCTGAAGCGGGAAAGGAGGAGAAGGAGGAGGAGAGAGAGTATGTGTGAGGGTGAATTAACTTTGCTCAATGGCGACAGGGCAGCAGCCTCAGCCCCAGCATCAGATCGATTTACTAAACAAACTGAAACGTGGGTGGGGACGTTAAACAGTAACCAGCGGCCTCAATGAAAACTGAAAGCTGCTGCTGCTGCCGCCGCCAGCCACTGGCCTGCGCAGCCCGCGCCCCGCCGGCGGGCGGGCTCGCCGCTCCCCTCACGGCCCGGGAGCGGCCGGCGGGAGCTGCGGCGCTGCGACGGGCCTTGGGTCCCAGCCCTGCTGCCCTCGGCCGGCTCCGCGGCAGCGCCCCCGGCCGCCGGGACGGGAAAGCGGCCAGTGCCCCGCTCCCGCGGCTGTACCCCGCCGGTCGCCCTTGCCTCTGTGACGAAGGTAAACGTCCCCCGGGCCGCCCTGCTCTGCCCCGGTCGGCGAGCCCAGCGCTCCGTAGGGACCGAGCGAATGGCGACCCGTGTCCGCGGGGCCGTCCCCGCAGCATCCGCCCGCGGCCCTCAGGTCCCCGCCGTGCTGGGCAGCCACCCATTTGCGGGCACCCCGACCTCAAATGTTCCCATGCCGATGTCGCCCTCTTGTCTTCACTGAAGCTGTCACGGGAGGAAAGAAGCCCCCTCTTTTTAGTTCGGTGCTAGGCTATATAAAGAAATGGGATCAAACACGGGGATCCATTGCAAACTCTGGGGTCCCTGCGCTAAAGACACTTCGCCGGCCTCTTAGAGCTGGGAAGGTCGTGACACGAGGAAATGTCTATAAAATAATAATTGCCGTTGTTTTCAGACATTGAACATTCACAGACTCGAAACAATTATTAACGCCTTGGTTATGATACCACCCGCTCACACCCACAGAGGCATCAGGAAGAAGGGAAATAATTCAAGGAAGAATGGTGTCTTGTCACTCCACACATCACCCGGGGGGGCCCTCCTCGGCCCCGGGACGGGTGGATATTTGGAACAAGTTCCCTTGTAAGACTGACAAAAGTCCCGGTAAGAAGGGGCTGCCTGGCCGTGGGTGCGTGAACACGCCTGACATCCCCTCCCGCACACCCGTGTCAGTGATTTAACGACGTTCTCACAGGAGAGGGACTGCACGGGCTCTACACAGGAAGGAGGTTGGAAAAAAAATATGAAAAATGTTCTCTTCCTCCAGTCTCTGAAAGCGGCCGGTGATTGATTGGTTTCCCCAGCGAGCAGATCAGCGGGTTTCCTCTACTTTCTTACCGACGGTACCTTGCCATACTGTTGGATCTCGTTAAGATGGCCAATTCCTCATTTCCAGAATTTGCCCGTGAAAACTCTGGATCCAGTTTCTAGGGGCTTTCGATTGTCCCTTGAAAGGAACAAAGAGAATTTTGCTTTACAATTGCCCCCTCCCCCTCCCCATTACAAAACATTAATAATCACTGGAAATAATTGTCCAGATAGCCACAAGAAAGGTGTAAATACATCCAAAGCCCTCCGGTGTTATTTCAAAGGCGGTTTTTAAAAGGCCAATAAAAGTGGCCGAGGAAGACTTGTTTCTGAGGAGTTCTTGCCCATCTCCTGCCGCAGATAAAATACTGCAGGCAAGGGCAGCACTGACAGTGAAATAAACGTTACAGCTGCTGGCTCCAGCGCGCCTCGGAGCAATCCGCAGGCACAAATAGCCGGCTTAAAAAGTGACTGTCACTTACGTGAGGGTTGTTTTTTACCTCTCTTCAGAGAATCTCGGGCATATGCCGTGGGCTAATAACCAGTTTTCTTAGATGAATAAAGATGATGTGTCGGAGTTTCTTTGCTGTCTTAATTAGAATAAAGTTAACACGCTAAAAACCCATGTGGTCATCTGAGGCAACTGTATTCCTACACCTGCGTCCAGATGCGGGTTGATTTGATGGGGAGGATGGGGGAGATGGAGGAGGGGGTCAAGATGTTTTCATCCCAGTCCCTTCAGCATATACAAACGTTATTATTATTCTTTCTGCGGGAAAGGTACTGCTTTGTTCCAAAAGCAAATAGCTTGTAGAAGAGTAAATGGAATTTCTTTCCTGTGAGGGGAATATTCGCGCCTATTTCTCATCACATAAGGCCACATTTGATTTAACCTTAATGTAACTAGTGGTTTTCATTTCGACTTCAGCGTTTCCTTAAATGGTTTTTATGAAGTGGTTGCCTCTTATAGTTACCGAGGTTTTTGAGGAAGAGTGAGGTGAGGCACCTTGGTGGTCACCTCGCCGCCGGTGCTGCCTCTGAAGCAGCATTTTCACGTGTCACGTCCACGATGAAATCATGCGACCGCCCTAAGAGCCGCGGTAGCTGCAAACTGTCCCAGCGCCCATGGCCGGGAGCCCTTCCCGCTTCCCTCAAGGGTGGGGGCTCCCACCACCTCCAACCCTCCCGCCCTCTATTGAGGATGGAGCCCCAAAACACTAGGGCAGCGGCCAGATCGCTCTGCCCCGGATCTCCGAAAGCACCAGCTGGGCCACGGGAGGCTGGAGATGCCCCTTTTGCTCTCCACACCTCTCCCTCACTGCACCCCGGGGAGCAGGGCTGGGAGACGGTGCCGAGGGGATAAAACCCACGAAGCCTTTTACGGCGGAGATAACGAATATTTCCAGGCGTTGACCTCAAGGGGCAAGTCCCAGACAGTATGATCTCTGTGCCATTTTGAAGAAGCCCCCCTAATCACTTGGCTGCCTCTGGCTGTGTCCGCAGACAGCTGCTGGGCGGCTGCGGCCGCCGGCATAGCCCCCCTGTTCCAGCGGGGCCAGCGACCCCCGCCCCGGGCGAGCAGCCCGGAACGCTCCCGCAGGGCAACATCTGCGAGGGTCTGCCCTTCCCGACCCGCTCCCAGCAGCGTTTGTCAACCCCTCGCCAGGCAGTTTATTCAGGGAGAAAACAAGGGGAGCTGGCGGAGCTGCCTCCGCGGGCGGCGGGGCAGGGGCTGGGGTCGGAAACGGGCGGCCGCCCATCGCGGCAACCCGCCCGGTCTCCTCTCGCTTCGTTCCGGTATCATTAACCTGCGGGTGAATCAACTGTTTGTGTGCACTCTCTCCCTCCCCTGGGCTGCTTTTTTCCCTGTTACTGATCCATCCTTCGTAAATCATTTATGGGGAACTAGGCACTTCTCTCCTCGCAGGAGCTTCCCTTGAAAAACTTTCCCATCTTAAGGCAAGCGCCTTTCCTTTGTTATCACGAATAATTGATAAAGGACCCCAACGTGCCTTCAAAAACCATCTAAACGGCTGCCGAGAACTATAGTCACTTGGGGTCACGGGGTGCTCCTGCCTTTAAAAGCGCAATACAGGAAACGATCAGGACCAAACCGGTTTAAAGAAACAGATAGTTTTATGTGGTTACCTGAAACCATAAATGGGAAACGCGGTCTAATTTTACAGGTTCTGGTATCGAGCGTTCAAGCTGACTTCTGCAGAGCCCTTTCCCCCTCCCTCTGATCAGAGAGCACCTGGCATTCTGTACTAAGGTTTCTGCGTTTTGTTGCCTCGAAAAACAGAGTGAAAGTACATTGTTCAAAAGAAAAAGAAAAGCCGTAAACCTCTTAAAACTCTGAATCGTCAGATTACGCCGGCACCACGCGGCTGTGAACCGATTTCAAGGGATGCATTAGAGACTGGTTTCTTTAGAGGTTCCCTGGCTAAACTATTAATTGTCAGGATTTCATGAAAGATTTGCAGACTTTACAATCATTTATGATCCGTGCAATAAAAACTCGGAGATATGGGCAAAATGGTTCAAGGTGTAATGCAAAGATGTATTAGGTGCCCTTGGCAACTATCTGTGGGTGCTGTTTGTGTTCTCCGAACACGCCCTTCGCTGCAATGAACATTTCTGCAAACCGCGGGTTAGGTTGTTCATTTCCAGAGCTCTGGAGGTTCACACAAAAGAGCTATAGATTTCAGGCAGGGGAATCGAATGCTTGGAAACTCATTCTAGTCCCCCGAAGAGTTCAAATGCAAGTGAGATAATTACCCTTGACGAAAAGTAAACTTCGAGGGAAAATATACGCCTCTCCCCCTCGTAAATTAAAAGCCCGCCAGAGAGTGGGTCTGAGTGTTCAGCGCCGCAGTGCTCTCCTGACCCCCATCCAGGCGGAGATCACATTATTGTCCGCCGCAGCAGAAGGCGGAGAGGAACCCCTCGAATCCCAAGAAAGACACCTCAAAGGGTATCGCCGGCCCTCCGACGATATCCTATTTAGGAGCCTCACAAGCGAGCACCCCAGGCATTTTAAAGATTATCCCCCTAAAGATCTTTGAAGATTATGCTAATGACTGCAGATTACACGAGTTTACTGCCGGAGCGGCCGAACAAAACCCGCCTCGTGGCGGCTGCCCGGGGTCATTTTCTGCCTCTCTTTTAAGATGATTTGCACCTCCCTCCCTCGGCCGTTCCTCTCATTAGCAGCGCAGGGGGCGGGGGCGCGGGGGGCTCCCGCTGCCCCGCTCTGTCTGGCGGGCCGGGGGGGCGGCGGCGGCGGCGGGCCGGGCCGGGCCGGGCCGGGCCGGGCCGGGCAGGGCAGCGCCGCAGGTCCGGGGGAGCCGTGCGAGACCCGGCCGTGCCACCTAGCGGCGCCGGGCCGCGCTGCCCGCCGCCCGCCGCCCGGCACCTGCTGCCCGCGCTGCCCGCACCGCACCGCCCCCGCCACCGGGCACGGGGAGCCCGCGGCGCTGCACAGCCGCAGGGCGCCCGCAGCGGGAACAGGGGAGGGGCTCCTGTGAGCCCGAAAGGGGGCAAAATCCTGCCAGCATGTGCCAAGTGTCACATGCGAGGCGTCCCACATGTCGCAGGCGGGGAGGAAAGGATGGGCAGCAGGAAGGTTTGGCGCTGCCTGAATGCTTGGTTCAACGCCGGCCCCACCCCGCGCCCCATCTTGATCCTTTCACTCCACAGATAGATAGCTAAGTAAGAGTGTAAGAGCCGGGATCTCCTTCCCGTTTGCTTCACCTGAGTCATGTCAGTGGTTCTAGCAATTTGTTCTCCAGAAAAAGCACGTCCTCTGGTCCTGCAAATAAAGGGTGTGGAGCACATAATTGTCTAGGACGTTGTCGTTAACACACCTATAGTGAATGTGTGAGTGCATGAATCATGTTCACCGTGTTTGTTTTTCTGATTAAAAATCCTGCCAGGCTGAAGCAGCAGTAAGGGCTCAGAAGCACAAATGCTCCACTGATGTAATGAGAACACATGTAGTGGAAATTACCTGCCTGAAGACACTAGCTGTATGTGTGGAGATATAGTTTTGATCCTGTTGTTGATCCCAAAACATATTCATAATATACCCTATGCAAATTAGGATTAGTTTCTTTTCCTCCCAAAATACAGCAGAGAAATGCATGCATGAACAAAAGATGAAAGGAAAAACCTTTAATGGTTATTGTGAGTACTTCAACATGTCATACGTAAAGCACTGGTCACAGCACATCAGCTGTCTAAGGATTTGTTCCTTAGTCTATGCATGTGAAGTGTGTTTTTCTGTGATTATTTGATGCCTATCATGTGATTTAGAATATATCTCATGCTTATCTACAAAAACGATCAAAAGGATGTATATGCATGGCAGTTTTAGCATGGGTATATATCTGCTAGTCTACATGGTCTGTGCAATATGGGCTACTCTGGAATGATACTAACTCAAGCAGAGGCTTCTCCCTCTATGAGTATGTAGTGGTTGCATTAGACTGCCTGCCTGGTGATACAGGGAAATACCTTGGAAACTGCAGGATAGGTAAGCAGAGAACATTGCTGTTGAAAGAGATTTGAACAGTACTGATACGAGAACACAGCAAAAATGAAACTGGCTGCAAGAGAGATTAACAGGATGAGCATGCATCTGATACATAATTTGTACACAAAATAGTTCCAACTCATTGATTCAGTTAGAGGAGATTGAATTCAAAATGTAGGCATGGAAAAAGAAAATTATCTTTTACTGATAAGTGAGTATAATTCACACTGTGTATACTGCTAAACATTGCGTACACATTGATATTGACAGTGTAGACATGGTGTATGAAAATCATCTTCTGCTGAGAGTTGGGAATAATGCAAGCTCCATGACATCAACTGATGAAAACTTCTGTTTTCAGTTAGGCTCTGTTGGGTAAAAAGCACCCTGGAAGTCTAATGAACCTTTTAAGAAATTCCATTTCTGTGTTAATAATGATAGTAAAAATTATGTGATCTGTCTGGGCTATTTTTATGCTCACAATGATGCAGAGAAGACAAGACAATTCAATTTTTCCTAGATCCTAAACTTTGCCAGATTGTTTATAGCATTCCAGAGTGCATTGTTCTTGGCACTGAACTTAAAAAATTGTTGAATAGGTTTGGAGCCCATTTGGGTGTTAAATTGTTTTTCAAAAGAATTTAACTTTTTCCCTTTGCAAATCACCACCTTTTAAGTGGATGCACAGACTCATGGCAATACTCATGGTTTTATTTACTTTTTTTAGTATTCTCTCACATTCTCCTCAATCCATGCAAACCACAGTGATTCATCTTCAGCTGGAAAGTGCTGCTTTAGGAAAATCTGGCCAACTTCTTCCTGATGGTTTCTGTGGAACTGGTTGCACTTTAACCAGCTCAGTGCTGTTGGCTAAGAAACACATGGTCATGTCTTTAGTGCAGAAGAAGGCTCAAATCTTGGGCATAGGAGCTGAGGCTGAAGGGATGGAGCCAGGTGAATGCTGAAGTACTTGTCCAGTCCCCGCTTTGCCCCAAAAAACTTCTTAGGTTGCCCACCAGCTAGCTTAAAGCTGCCAGTTCCTCACATTTGCTGCCAACTGTGTCAAAATTACATCAGCTTGTTTCCCGTTAGATGATTCTAACAGTTCTGGGCATACATGCAAGGTATGATAGGAGATCTGAGCAGGAGGTGTAATGTTTAAAACACAGATCAAAGCGGGGCTGGCAGCTTGCAGCAGAAGGTGCGTGGCTGTATTCTGGTTAACTGCAGTGCTGGAGATGTTGAAGGTATAAGAACTAGGTGATCTTTAAGGTTCATTCCAACCCAAATCATTGTATAACTTTAGTCATCCCTGAGGGGAAGAATCTCTGTGTATCTTCAAGTTCCGAAGTTACCAAATTCAGAAGGGGCAGGCCCTTTTATATGTGCCTCAGCCTTTCATGTGGTCATAGAACTACCAAAGCTATGAAGAACCCAGAGCAGTGATTCATGTATATTCTTCATACTCTATACACAGCTCAGCAACATACAGCACACATGATCAAACTCTACTGTGTTAAGATTTATGTTAATAATATGAGCCTATTTTTATTTCTAAGATAAGAAAAATGGAGAAAAATGGCATTTTGTCATTTCAGGAGTTATTTTTAAGACTGCTGTTTAACACAGCTAGAGAATAAAACTCTGCATTTTCATTTTCAGAGAGAACCATGTGAAATAATACAGGTTCCCTTAAGTACATAAAACTAAAAGCTTAATAGAGAAAGTGTAAAATCAAACATCACTTAAGGTAGCAAAGAGACAATAAATTTATTTACTAAATAATTTGTAAAATTTAGTCACTAACGCCCTGAAATATACTGGGGTTGCCATAAAAATATCAGCACCCCATAAATTATTTCACACTATATAAAATAATACTATTACTTTTCAGTGTATTTTCTCATACTGATTTGCACATAGGCATTTTCTTTCATGTAATGGGAAAGATTGATGCATGTTTTTACCGGCCTGACAGGATGTAGTAGGATGTTTTAGTGAAGTGCTCAGATTGGTTTTGCCTAGAAAGTTTGCATGTGGTATGGTGGCATGCTAGCATGGATAAATTTTACAGTATTCACCTTTTCCTGAGAAAAGAAAACAAAAAGACCATTTAAGTCCAGATGATGTGTTTGTTAGAAGAAATGAAATGCATCAAACAAGATAGCTGTTTTAAGAGTTCTTAGCCTGCCTCTTTAATACAAAAGATGTAAACCAAAAGAAGCATGCTGGGAAAGAGTACTTTGAAAAGAAATTTTCTCCTGAGTGTGGAATTCATTGGATTCTCTGAGAAATAATTCCTTGGGAAACAATTGCTTCTCTATTGTCTCTGCGACCATCATCACATAACAACTGATTTGTCTTTGAGGGATGATCTATATACATATTTATACATTTTTTAGATGTACTACTTCCTTTGCTTTCTCAGTAGACTTATTGTGTGATATTTTACCAAGTTTCTAGGCTCACTGCGTTCCATTTACTTATTAATGTACCTAGCATAATGGGATGTTCCTCATGTAACAAGTAGAACTTCTGGAGAGAAGGCCAGACCCAAATAGGAAAGAGGCTTCAGACTCCCTAAAGATGAAACTGCATGCTCCATAGGGTCTAGCACAAGAACTCAGTGCTAGAGAGCATGCATGGAAGAAGATCCAAGACGTATTTTTTCAGGTGCTTGATATGTACCATATGCACTGGAACCAGGGCCTGTGTTGCATCTGAACTACTGATGTACACCAGATTCATCTTCTGTTATTGTGTTTGAGCCTCATGGCTGGAAATGTGTACTATGAAGTGAACTTCAGACCTTCTTCTGTATTGGGAGCATCTCTTCCCAATAGCATTCATCATATAGTGTTGTATGAAACAGGGAAGGGGATTCAGAAACATGAAATTTAATTGAGCCCTATGAGTGAAGAAGATATCAGATGAAGCTTTTTGAAGCATCTTATTTTCAAAAAGTCTCTTATCTGACGCTGTACACCTACATTTTTTTACTTAGCCTGACTTGTAAAGGGACAAAAGTGACCAAAGTGAGCTACCACACTGAATAGGCTGCCAAAAGAAGCTCTTTCAAGGTAAATCAACTATTTATATGCTTTAAATTCACTGCTGCTGTTCAAGCAGGTAAATTTATTTACCAATTAATTTCTATTCACATTTCATCTTATTTTTTGACAGAGTAAAAATGTGTAGCAAAATACATGTATGCAGCCCTCTTGTGGATGCTAATTACAGGAGCTGTGCTAATCACAGAGGCAGAACACCTGTATATGCACATAGCAATTGGAAGAGTAAACTCTTTTAGTATATTAATCTCTTTTTTGTGCTTTAATTCAAAATCCCTAATTATATTTTTAATGCTTCATGGAAGGAAACAGAGAGAAATTACATATTTTCTCAGTTTTATTCCTTTGCATGTAACAATTTTAACAATTTGAATTCCAACTCTCTCAGTAGTTTATGTGTCTTGTATTTTGTGAGAGTGTGTAAAATGTAAACTCTATTTTATTTCTCTGTAAATGTCAGGAGAGTATAAATCAATAATAGAGTGGTAACTGTGCAATTAACTCCTGTCACCCCTGTACCTTCACATTAGCATCACTGAGAATGATCTTACCCTTTCACTGACCTCAGTAAAAGCAATAACATCCTTTTCTGCTAAAGTTAATTTTTTTAAGTGAACCTAAAGCTCCTGAAAGGTGATATATTGACAATCCTGTAAAGTGAAGTTCCTTATTTGGTCATTGACTATGGGTAGTATGTATTTCCTCAAATTATCTAGTGATCCAACCCTCTCCCAGAAGGACAAGAATGGAGTCTGGTACTTCTTCTTTCACCCATTTCATTGAGGCATCGCAACTTGAATGTCAGTTGTCAGGGTAGTTTCTGATGCAGTTGCTGTCAGTTAGCAAGCAGAGTTGGAATTCCAATTCATTTTCATTTACTGTAATCACTGTTGACAGAAGGTAGATGGCCACCACAGACATGCACTTGTAGGTTCTGTATCCTATCCCCTAAGCTGCTACATTTGCAAAATGGCACCTAATGGCAGTTCAAAATGCATCAGGAAATCCTTGAAACAACTAAGAAAGTTAAATGCAATGTAACAACCTTCTGTCAAGCTGGTAGTAAGATTTTGAAAGCTAAAGCTTTGGAAGCTTTATGCATTACTGGGAAAATGAAGAAAATTCAGCAAACAGGCGAGTGCAGGATAATTTAATTACTCTCACAAGTGTATCTTCATGTATTGATTTTACATCATTGGATAGTTCTAATCAAGTCTTTGTGTATTTGCCAGAATTCTGAAAGGTAATTGGACTCTGAGCCTTGTGACTGCAAGGATTTTCACTTGTCCACTCTGCCACAGATCTCAGCCAAAGAAAGAAATGTCTCTGTGCCTCTCTCTCTCTTGTCTAAAAGGAAAATGCCTTAAAGTGTTCCAGGACTGTCTGGATGGGACTTTGAGCAGCCTGATCTAGTAGACACTGTCCATTATCTTTGATGTCCTTTCTAACCCAAACTGTTCTTTGAAAATATGCAAATACTTCCATATTTCAGAACAGTATAGAGTATAAACAAATATACAGAGAATATGAACTGTTCTGGTACACTACCAGTAAGGGAGTCAGATATGAAGCTGAGGTAAGACCATGCCAGAATTCACCCTTTGATGCTTGAATGGTTTTTCTTTCCTTGAATGTAGGTGCAGAGAAACATCTGAAGAGCAATTGAAATGGCCCTTGTTTCTAATGAATCTCTTTGTAGGCATACTTCTGTATTTTTATGGTCACATGGACCAGCAGACTGCACAAAATAAATTCCCCTTTTGTTCTCCATTAGTCAGTGATGTAGTTGCAACCAGAAAAGAGCTTGTCATCTGCTTTCTGCCCCAAGCAAACAGTTTTGCCATGAACATTGTCCTCTGTTTTTAAGGGGAAGGTGATGGGTTTTGTCTCTCATGTTAAATACTCTCTCTGGACAGTTTTTTTTTTGGAAAAAAAAAATGGTACAGCCAATGGAGTATTTAGCAGAGCAAGTTTAGGCCCTTGGACTATGTCTATACTAAGAGATATGGGTATGACTGGAGTTAAGGGTCCTATTTTTTTTCCTATGGTTTTATAGGAAGGAAACCTGAGAGGTTAGGCTGGAATGAGCTACAGTGCTATATCTATGTTTTCTACACCACCCCTCACTAGACAATGAAGTGAGAGGAGCTAGAGGATATGTTGGATATACTGTACTAAGTCATAAGGCCTTATAGTCTTCCTATCACAATCAAGTCCTACTGTTTTCTTTACTGAAAGAAAGCTGTTCATTGTGGCTCACTTAAGACTGAGCCTGGTTCTTTGACATGTGACAGGGGTCATATGATTTGGAGAGAGGATGATAGAATTCTTTTAAATGTTGTAGGGACTTAGCCATATCTTTCATTAAATGTGTGGAAGGATATGTTTCCAGCCCTTGAGATAGTTTTTAAAAGATTTTCCCTTTGTCTTAGTATAATATTTTCTTATCTGGGATAAGTGCAGTTACCTAGATTGGAAAATGCTGTAGTGCCAGGTTACACTGATGGTTTTCCTGTGGAATGCCTGCCTGGGCTGCCTTCAGGACATTTGCATATGGGGCATCTCTTCTTACCTTTAAATCCAACTGCTCCCCAGTATGCTATCTCATTAATTGTACACTGGAAAAAAGAGAAGGAGAACACTGTGACCTGTGTATGTATAGTACTTAGTGTGAACCTAGGGAATTATTTAATGAATTAAATCACATCAGATATTTCTTCTACATTCTTGAATAGCCCACCAGATCCCATATGCCTGTAGAAATTGCTATAGGGCTCAGGTGGTCCCTCATTAGCAATAATGTCACTTAATTTCTTCCGTCTTTATGCTGGAAGTACCTTCAAATAAAGCTTGATGGCATAATTCTCCGTGGCGATAATTAACAAATGAGGCAGAGGTGGAACAAGAAGCCACATGTGAGTGCAGAAGAGATCCATGTTGGTGGCAGACATCACAGTGTTTACCCAGTGGCAGCAAGGTAGTGAACTCAGCTGTCACTGGCAGTATTCCCTTCAGGGACAAAGGTAATATTAATTAAAATTCACTATGCGCAAAAGGGCCATTCCTAATGAACATGTACTGATGAGATGTTTAGCTATGTCTCTTACATCTTCAGATGCATTAGAAATAGCTTTCATGAAAGACTTCTGCTCCCAGGAAGGGTTGTCAATTTTCCTGAAGGATTTCAGTCACTACCACTGATTTCTATGTGGAACCACACAGGGACAGGCAGAGCACACTGAAGTAGAAATTATATTAAAGGAATTGTTATTTTGCAAGAGAGATTCAGCTTGAGTTTCTGAGGGGTGTTGTCAGTATTCGGGTGTCAAAATAGCTTCTCCCTTCTTTTCAGCAGGTCGTGAGACGTGCAAGAGATGGCTAGAGGTCTCGTCCAACCTCACATGTTCTGTGAGTGTATGATAATTTCTGCATTTCTGTGAAGGAAAACTAGTGTGATAAATATGTATGAGCAGAAATGAGTTAATTTCATATGAAATGTAATGCTGCCAAAGTCAATAGTAAGATTCCTTTTGCCTTCAAGGGAAACAAAATGACTTTTGTTTGTGGTGGAATGTGTTTTTTTCCCCTGAATCTATTATAGAATGTACAGGCAAACATTAACATACAGTTGTAACAATTGTTTATTGTAACTCCACCCTGACATGTAATGACAGCCATAAGAATGGTTTAACTTACGAATCTTCTGTAAATACTTGCTCTGGTTCAGCACCAGGTCATATTGCAGCCGAAGAATCCTATTACATCTGTCTTTATCTTTTTTGCTATGGCTATGAAGCTGTCCTCAGAGCAAGACCAGACCCGAGTCTTGCAGCACATTCTTGGACCCCACATTCCAGGGTGTGCCTGTTGTGTTTTCACAGCAGAGATCTTAAAGGCTGCTCAGCATATCCCTCCTGCAGAGCAGCCTGGAATAGTCACAGGCTGCAGAGAGTCTGTGCATGTGAGAAGGCAAGAAATCTTCATTTCGCTTTTCCAATGACTAAAGGGGGACATACAAGAAAGCTGGAGAAGGACTTGTTAAAGGGACATGAAGTGATAGGACAAGGGTCAATGGTTTTAAAATGAGGGAGGGTAGGTTTAGTTTAGATATTTGAAAGAAATTCTTTACTGCTCTGGGGGTGGTGAGGCACTGGTAGAGGTTGCCCAGAGAACCTGGTCTAGCAGAAGGTGTCCCCGCCCATAGCAGTGGGCTTGGAACTACATGATCTTAAAAGTCCCATCCAAAGCCAACAATTCGATGAATAGTAAATGGGAATATTAGCATATCAGATGGTATTATTTACATAACCAAATGGAGTTAGGCACTTGACAGCTACCAAAATTCAGTATATTTATGCAGCACCTGAGAGAGTCTGAAAATTCTATCTGCATGCCTCAGTATTCCTGCTCCACCCTGCTGAGTGTGCTGTAAAAGTCTAGACACAAGGGTATAACCTAAGCAGTAAAATGAGGTTGTCAGTGTTTTAGACAGAATTTTAGGTTTCAGCTTTGCCAAAATAGTGTGAGGCCTGTCTGAAAATATTGTCACTCTCAAAGAGGATATGCAAAGTCACTGTCAAATGGGGCGTTTTGATCGCCTGCCTTTCTCACAGTGAGCGCTAGATGGCCATCTGGCCTTTTTCTTCTTGCCACGTTAAACCTTATTTACGATATAGCCCCTGAGGTGTCCTGAATGACTATAAATAATATCACATTAGGAAATTATTCAGGAAAATTTAGCCCACTTTAGACTGATTGCATCAGCATCAGAAATACACAATTTTTTATTGTACCTGATAACCACACCCTGTGGTCTATAAGAGATGTAGTAAAACTAATTTAAAAAATATCTTTTTATGAAGAAAAGTAAGTTCTCTGATAAAAATCCCTAAGTGACATTTCAAGGTACATTCTGGTGTAACATAGCTCATTTCCATGAAGTAAGACTGCTGCATGGTATAGGTGAATGTTCACAAATCTGTTTAGTGGCAATCCATAAATTAAGAGGCATTTCATATCTATCAGACTATAAGATGATCTGAATACTGTGGATAATTTGCGTTCTCAAAGCATAGGAATCTTTGAGAAAAAAGTCACATTAAACAAAACTATTCAACATACACATAATTCTAGGACAAGGTTTGCAGTATCATTTTACAATGAATATCTTATTTTTAACAACTGTAAATTCTTCAGATTCATTTGTAAAACTTGAATAATTGCAAAGGATTTGATGGAAATCATTATTTTTTGTCACATTTCTGTAGAAATAGTATCATTTTCTTTCATTGAAAAGGCACTATGGTTCCTAAATTCCTAGTAACAAACATGAACATTAGTCCTTCTGTTTTCAACAATGCCTTTGACTTCCATAGGTTGAATAAAGTTTTTACATATTATTTTCTTATCCCATGCTTTCACTGACTCTGATAGAAAAAGCAGAAAATTTCCATCATCTGGTTTTGGTTCATTTTACAGTAAGAGAGAACCTTTATGAAAATGGTAGATCCATTGCCCACTGAAATTAAATGCAGAAATGACTAACAAAACCTTATATATAATTTGGAAATACCCAATAAGTTATAAAATAACATCTATGTCTAGAATTATGTATTGAAATTCTCCTTCTCTCTTACAATTAGACATCCCAAAAAACAACAACGCCCTATTTATTTATAGAAAACCTACTGTAGATTCTGGGACAACCTTTTGAATTTCTTTGATATTACCTAGATCAGTGCACAAACCAGTATTGTTTAATAATGAGATTTATTAAGTCCTCTGAAATTGTATTAAAAATGCTGTCCTTGCTTATGCAGAAGATATGTACATGTTTTGTGACTTCTTTGGCTGCAAATTAGTTTAGATAGACTTTTATTGGCAGAGTAACATAAATACTGGCATTACTACGTGGGATTAAATATTCATTTCTTATTTAGGATATTACTGGATACTTATATGAAATACCGTCAAGATGTGAGATCTTTATGTTCTGCCCAAAGATTTGAGACACATATTCTAAACAGCTTTCTGGATTTTAGGCAGATGGCTTGTCCTTCGTTTATGTTAGCCTTGAGTGGTGGATCTTTATTGGCCATAAATTTCTGGCACTCTTATAGTGCAGCTGCTTCATGTTTAATATTTGGATGGCAGAATGCTCAATAGTATTGAAAGCCAAGGAATTGGATTTGAGTTTAATGCACTGCTTATTACTCTCAAAGAGCTATTTATTTCAGGGGGGATCAGCTATGTATGAGGGCTCTTATATCAAACAGATGAGCAGTTCTCAGCTGTAGATAGGACAAATCCTTCTTTTAAAATCTTCAGGGCATATACAATGCTACCCCAGGTAATTCCCATTACCTTCTAATAGGTAGGTCTGGACTCTTGCATTTGGCTTGTTCTCAAAATATGTTTGGCAGCTGTGAGTGGCTTTCAGTCAGATTCCAACACATTTCAGCAGGCAATCCTAACCTGGTCCTTTTTCCACACTTATTCTACTTATAGCAGAAGGACGGCCTAGATGGCCTCCTGAAATTCCTTCCAACCTGCATTATTCTCTGATTCAGGAATTTTATTTGTTTTCCTGAAAAATATTTTGAGGCTTTTTATGATTTCCTACCAGTCCCTACCTTTTCTAACAATGATTTTCTGCCTGTCCTGGGAGGAAGCTGGAGTAATGGTTTCTAGGCACCAGGCTCAATAATAAGTGCAATGTCATTTGCAGATATAAACTTGCAGGAGAATGTAGGTAGATTATTGGTGAGTGAGAGTTAGCGAGTCTCGAGCAAATCCTTCATTCAGAAATTTGATTAAGCATACAAGATTAAGATTTTCTACTCTTGGGCGTCATAAGTGTGTGTTGTATGCTTGATAACATAGAAATAAGCTTAACTGTCAGACATCCCTCCCTGCAAACTTGATAATTAAATGCAACTAGTGCAAGTGTGCTTGAATTTCTTTCAGTAGCTGTATTCAGTAAAAGTGGACTATGCTAGAACTTTACCAGAGCGCTGTTACTAAATGATCTCTGATTGCTTTGTTAGGGCAACTGTTTCCATGGCTGGTTGCTTGAGAAGGAAGATCTCTAACAAGATATGGCAGGCGCTGTACTGTCAAACATAATGACTTCTAGAGGGTGGAATCAACTCCTTGCTTGCTTCCAAGATCATTACTTTTCCAACTGTATATTTTTTTAATAGCTTGCCAGAGAGATGAGTATTGTGAAGAAATTTGCTAGATCCTTCTTGCTGTCTCAAAGTTCTTAAGGACCTTTGGAAAGGCACCAGCATGTCCAGCAGCTTTCTATAGGGTAATATCAGCAAGTCCTTGTTTTGTCTCCTGTACTGGAAAGGGGACTGAAAATATAAAGAATGTTTGACAGTTTGGCATGTTTTAACAAGTTGTTTATAGACTTGACTTTGACAGGAATTATTTACTGGAACCTTCGTGTTCCTGATATTTATAGGATTTGGGTTTACTTGCAGTAGCTTCTGAATTTCTTGATTTGCAGAATCAATAGGTGGAAGGTTATGCTGACTTTGCAGAGTTGGTGACCTTTGCAATGTCTTGCTACCATCTTTACTGCAAGTTCCTAGTTGACTCAGAGTCCTCTTCCTGGTGATCTAAGGGAAAGAAATGAAGCCTAACACAAGCCTTTAGAAGAAATAGGAATCAAAGTATGTTTTTTGGTGATAGTTCTAAAATGTTCTCATTTTGCATTTTCCACTAACCTAGGAATCCAACTGTAAACTGGCAAAAATGATGGATTTTGGGACTGACTTTCTAGTAAATTACTGAATGGAGCCTTGTGGTAAACAGATTGTGTATAGATCAACACAGAATATAAAGTAAAATTATGACAAAGTTTGAGGTCCTAACCTGGAATGTTCCTTGCTTTGCATCAAAATAACCATTTTTTTTTCTGGAGACACCCATGAACATAGTTTTTCTTCAGCATGGGTGACATCTCCATGTTTTGTATGCATTTTCAAATCACTGACATTGTGGCAAGATGTTTTATAAACACACAGTGTGGTAACCATTGATTCCACATGGAATGTATTGCAGGTTTTCCCCTCATGGAGATCACAGGTTGTAGGTACAGTCATATTTAGTTCTATAAAATGGATTATTTTGGCAGGTTTCCTGAGCTTGCAATTCACCTGTTTCACTGTTCACGCAGCACTTGGCAGTAGTGTTATATGCTTATCCTGAAATGAAAGCTTTCTATCCCAGTCCAGTTTTCTGAAACACTAGGAACTCCATGTTTTCGTGGTCACTGACAGCTCACTTTTTCTCTTTTTTCCCCCCGATTTTAAGCATATCACCATATGTTTCATATTCCACTTCAGGATGTATTGGGACAGATTTATTTGCCTGTTTTAAGTGAAAAACTTTGAGAATGCTCCTCTATTTTTAATTATCTATACTATAGCCACATAGCTGAAAAATTTGACACACAAGACATATTACAGATATTTCTAGTAAATATTATACCCCTTCATTAGCGATTATGCTAGCTGAAAATTCATAGCTGATATATAATTGATATGTAATTAAACAAACATCAGCACGTTCGTAAAGTGTTAGGGCAACTTCTTTCTGTTTAAAGAATGTCCAAACGTGCATGAAAACTATTGACAGTCTGAAATGTTTGAGGTATAATTTGACTTGGTTTTCCCAGTTAAATACTCAGGTTTTATCAAATTAACTCTCAAGCTAGTTCTGAGACCTCGCTGCTTTGCTAAGTGTGTTAATTGACTCTCAGAAGTAAATAAGATTTTTTGACTGCACTGTCCAAGACTCCCCCTGAGTTTGTTCACTGTCTGAACATACACTGTTATCACAGAGAAGTACCCTAGCACACCCAGCCAGACTATTTGGTTTTAATTGCATCTTTCCAGCTAGTTACTACAAACATTGAATGAAAATGTGCTGTGATTTTTTGTACATCCAAAGAATGAAAAATACAATATACAGTAAAAAAGATTTTTTTTTCTTCTGTGCAGTGAGTTATATTTTTTCATGTCAGTATGGAAAATCTCTACATTCAGATTATATTTCCCTATTTAATAGTTATTGTAAAAATATTCCATTTATTTTATGGTTAATTTCTGTTTGTAGTATTCAGCTTGAAAATATAGATGTTTATCTTGATATATTTTAGATGTCATGATATTTGTAGACATTTAAAAGCTTGAAATTCCAGTTTTTCTGAAGATAAGAAAATCAACTTTTTAGTAATGTCTGTGGCAAACTAAGGTCTAACAGATTGTAATCATATATCAGTGTATCACACTATCTCTTGCTTTATGAGTTTTGACATTTGCTCTCCAATTATTTATTTTTATCATCCTTTACCTCTTGGAAGCCATTTGCAACTGAAATATCCCTGGGCCAGCTAGTCATTCTGAAATATGTCCATCAAGCAGCATACTCTTTCTGCTTATTCAAACTGTGTGTTGTTTTAAATCTTGTTTATATTAATTGCTGATTATATTAATTGGTATGGATTATGTGTGTGGATCAAATTAATGATAGTACCAATTATAGGATCCTAGAAAATTCAGGCTGGAAGGAACCTCAAGAGATCTGTAGTCATGCCTAGCTCAAACTGGATTCAGTTGTAAGGTCAGGTCATGGCTTTAACCATTTGGGTCTTGAAAACCCCCTGAGATGGAAACTGTAAAATGTAATTGGGCAACTTGCTTTATACCATGACATCCACAAAGTGATGATTTTTTTTTCCCCCTTCTGCCCTGTATGTGGCTTTCTTGTTTCATCTTGTGTCCATCATCTCTCATGTTCCAGTCCTTCGCAGCTGCAAAGGGCATTGCTCCATATTCCTGTTGATCTTGTCGGAAGGATGCTATTAGACCCACTTAAAGGTAAAGTTCTCTTCTCCTCAGATATTCTTCTCATTCCTCAATTATTCTATATTCTCTTGCTGTCAAAGCAAATTAAATTACAGGAAACCTCTGTCATGGGCAAATCTACCAGTTGACCAGGAGTGGGAACCAAGTAAAAATAATAGGCCAGTGTGTCAGCTTTCCAGAGGGGGAAGGGCGAAATGCCTCAGGCAGAGACTGCGAGTCCTGTTGTGGAGAAGGAAGAGACTCCACAGAAAGTCATGGTCGTTTGGAGCGTTTCTGAAAATATCATAATCCTCATATGAACAGGTTTGAAGAAAGGGAATGAGAAACATGCTGCAGAGGGAGATGATCTGTGAGGTTTTTTGTTGTAACATTTGTTTCTCATGACTTTACTGTCACAGAGCATGGGCATAGACCATCACACATTACTTACTGACAGGCCTATGCTTTGTGACAGTGCTCTGGTCTTTTTTGAAGCCTTTTATAATTTTGGGCTCCACAACATTTGTGGTTTTATTACCATGAATTAATTATTTTCTCTGTGAAAACACTTGCTTTGTATTTAAAATAGTTTGTTTGCATGGTGCTTCCTACTTGTCTGTAAAAGTTTTAGTCATCATTCATTTTAGTGATGCTTTATTACAGCCTTCCTTAACTGTCTTTTCCCTCCCTTAAATGTCTTTTCCTAGTTTATATAATTTCTCTTCAGCTGGTCGATAATACTGATTATATTTTCTTTCTAGTTTTTCTAGTACTACTGGAACCTGTTCACAGTCAACAAACTATTCAAGATGTTACACCAATGCAGACTTGAACAGTGATATTCATTATTATACTTCCATTTTTAAAAGTTGATGAAGAACTCAATTAAGCAGCTTTTTTGATAAGTGAACCCTATTTCTCTCATCAGCTGGAAAATGCTATTTTTCCCTTTCATTAGTGTTTCAGGTTTATTCCTTGGAAACTGCCTTGATTAATTCTATTACCTTTGCTCAAATGAATGTTTTTGTGTGTCTTCCAAAACTCACCTTCAGTTTCATAATACAAACTCTTTAGGTATGATGAATGATTCCATGAGAAATTATCAATCTCATTATTTTAAAACCCTCTTTTAAATTATTTCTTCTTAAGCTATTGTAGAACATCAATATGACAGGTTTTTCCCTAGGATTTTGACTTTAAATTCCTTTTGTGTTTCCCAAAAATGAATCTCAAGCAAATTAAGTGATTTTATTCATACTGCATAACAAAACAGGCTTTTGGTGGTTTAACTATTTTATTCCAGAAAAGATTCTTTAGCCTCAATATGAAGGCCCTCTAGCTCTGAGCCGTGCTGCTTCCAGGCAAACAAATCTTCCCTGGAAGCTCAGCTTTCAGTGATCTATGGCACTTTTTAGATAGATGAGCCTCTCAAACACTGAAACATTGCAGTTGAACCTCACCTACATGGCTTGCAAAATGTTCCACTCTCAGGCACGAGGCTCTTTCAAGCAGAACTTCCATTACCCTCGATATCTAAAAATAAACACAGTCTGGACAACTCCCATTGCATCTAATCCACCTCTGAGAGAGCAGACTCGAGCTACAGAGGACTCTGGGGCAGGCAATGAGTCCCTCACCTTCTCACACAAATACTGACCCATAAAGATGGGCAGTTTTGACCTTGCACTCATTCATAACTGCTGCATTTGCTCTGTGGTGGCTGTTTTAATTAATGAGCTTACTGGGTCTTATCACATGAAATGACAAGCAGAATGTAATTGTTTTGTCTAAAAAACTGAAGGTAGTCACTTTTTAAATTTTTTTTTTTGAAAGAGTAAATCTAGTTTAATCTAGTAGAGTTTTAAAAAAAATTCAACAATGTCATCTGATCATTTATTTTGGGAAGGTTTGGATACAATTTTCACAGTCAACCAGCTAGATATGAATTAGTTTTACCTAGAGATTTTCAATCACTCAGCAGAATATCCACTTTGAAGCAGCAAGAATTATTAAAATATCCAGTAAAAAAAAGGGTGCCATTCCTTCAAGGACAGAGAAAAAAGACACTTAAACTTAAACTGGATCCACTTTCACCTAACTAATAAAATTAAATACAAATACACTCCAAAGAAAAATGGAGTTAAAAATAAGGATATGAATATATAGGAAAAAGAAATTAATTAAGTGTGGTTTTAAAATTTCTAGCACTGTGAGAGTAAACAAAGAAAAAACATCAGGAGCTAAGCTCCACAACTTTTTAAAAAGTCCTTAAGATGCTAAGAAATTGTACTCAGTGTTGCAACTCCTGGTTTATTTTTTCCTAATGTAACTGACCTATGGGAAATTCCCAGGGGATGAAATAGGTTCTGCTGCACTTGTTGTTTCTTTTATAATCAGGAAAAGAAGCATTATAAAATGCCATAACTCTGGGCTCAGAAGTTTGCTGCTCTAATTAAAAAGTGAATGTTCTCAATGTTTTGCCAAATAAAGCTCTTTTATAACAAATAACCTTTTGATGGGGAAACCACACTGTTTGGACACCAAAAGGTAATTTTAAGGCTTATCTTGAGTGTGTGCCATGGTAAATACAAGCTAGAGCTTCTTGCCTTTCCTCTCTTTACTGAGGAATCAGACGTATTTCAGCAAGCAGCTTGTACAAATATTCTACTGTAAATGTAACTGAAGTTTGGGGTGACAAATTCTCTTCTAATGACATTTTTGGAAGGATTACACACACTCTTACATTAGAGAAATGGTTCTATAGGATAATGTGGCACATTTTCTAATATTAACATACATTTGCACTGCTTTTGTTTAACTGCCACAGAAAACTTCCTTTTGGTCTGACTTTTTTTTTTTGGCCTTACTCTAGTATCTTTTCTGCTTAATTTCTTTTTTTCAAGTTTGAGGTTATTCAGTCAAGTTTCATTTGAATTGAGCTCAAAAAACTCAGTAACTATAAGAGATTTTAAAAACACACAAAATTATGATAGCTATGTCCCAGTCTTACTAACGTTAATTTAACAGTAACTGCAATGTCAGTCCATGAACAGAGAACCCACAGGCAGTGCAGTAGTGGTGACAGAACCTGTAGCATCCTAGCTTGCAAAACTTAGTAAGGGGAAGGTGGAGGTGAAAGGGAAGGGGGAGAGATGGCTCTCCTCTGCAGTTCTGCACTCCTTTCCATCAGCTTTGTGTTTAAGGTATGGCCATTCAAATCTAAAGCCATGTGAGTTGCAATGTAATATGGAGCATCTCTCTTGATTTTTTTTTTGTTTGTATCCTCAGATTCCTTAGTTTGATTTGGTTCAGTCCTGAACACTGAATTTCCATTAGTAAATTAGCTGAATACAAAATTGTCTTGACAAATTGCAGAAGGTCTCCTTGTGATCGCTGCAAGGCAGGGACTGACATTACATTTTGAGAAGCGCTCAGCAGCTTGAAGATTCTCCTCTGGAGTTAGTAAAAGTGAAGAGCAGCTGAGCTGCTAATACAACAACACACCACCAACATCAGCTGGGTAACCTCATGGTGTTGTCACCCACCCAAGATCTTTATCACCTTTAGTGGGGCTTTTTTCTTTTGTCAAGGAAGATATCTGTGGTCCTTGCAAGCATGTACTGTTATTCCCAGAAGCCTGAAAGCATTAGATAGCATGTTGATTTGTCAACCTGAGATATACAGAGTAAAAGATAAGAAGTTGAGGTAGCAAGTATTTTGATATCTACACATCTTTATACACTATTGTATTTTACAGGATATATTAAACTAATAATGTCTTATTACCATGAAATGAATTGCAAACAGTACAGAACTGCAGGTAATCCATTTTTCTGACAAGTTTTCAGTGTGAATGAGGAATAGCAAGCATAAGCCATTCTCATTACTGTATTCTCGTTGTCCTCCATAGATGTCTCACCCAGGGCAATCTGTTCAGGTTTTTTTTTTTTAAGAATTATATTTCATTTTATTAGATGTTCTTGAGTAGACCAGTTATCTGTGTTAACCACTTCCAAAACAAATGTAAATTATCCTTGCTCAGACAGCTCAAGAAATGCATGTCAACAATGAATAATAGTTAGGAGAATTTATGAAATATCTAACTGCTTTAGAAAAATTAAAGCCATTCTGCAGATTCTGGTTGTACAGATTCTATTTTGATGTGTATGCAAATTAGTGTACAGTAGGGCAGTTATAATGCATGTTTTTTTAATGAACCACAGAATATACATATGAACCATAATTAGAGCTCTTGGGAACAGCATTACCTAAATCTAATTTGCTGACATGCTGTCAAAAGGTCAAGTAAGTCTTTAAAGAAAAGAACTCTAGTAACCTGAGATCAGAGACTTCCAGATTTCTCTTCAGCTTTCCACCACTGCTTATTCATGCAAATGTTAGCAGAAAAACTAACCCTTTTTGATAATTCACAAGGCTCTAAGCCCTGCTGTTACCATCCACTGAAGCCATTAAGGACTACATTATAAATTAATATGCATTTCTTATACTGTGACTCTGGCTTTGTCTTTTTATTTGTCCTTCACAAAAAAAAAAATAAAATTGAGGATTGCAGAAAGATGAAGAAAACAAGTTCTGTAAACTATTAGGTCTTCCTTGTGCTTGCACTTCTTCACTGCCAGCTTTATATAAAATTATTCATATAGCTCAGTTTATTTATCAATAACTTCCTCAGCATAAATTGCTATTTATTTGAGTTCACAGCTTACTTGTAACAGAAGGATACTGGCACCTATTAACATACAGATGACTGTTCAGCACAGAAGCAATGTTTTGGCAGAAATTTTTTTTCCTCTGTACTTGAACAGAGTTGAAATTCTTTAATTGATAAACAAAAACAAAACAACAACTCATTGAAATGTATTTTTTTTAAATTGCCTGTGGCCTTTTTTTTGCCCTAACTACTCTCTTGATAAAGTCTGGGAAGTTCTTGCTTGGAAAACATTAAATAATCTAAGTTAAAAAGTCCAAAAACATATGGAATTTTCCATAAACAATTCCACAGAGCTTTGCAGTTCAATTTAGGAGTTGAATAGTATAGATTGCAATTATACAGATATATTGCATGCTAAAACACCAATCTCACAACTCATGATTATGTTAAAAATATGCTGAGGTGGCTAACATCTAAAAATATGACAATAATTAAAGTTTATGGTTTGGGATTAGGACTGACTCCAGATTATGACAGTGAATAAAATAAATGGATCCTTCTCTTTTACTGTGGATCCATTTTCCTCAGAAGGGTTTGTTGTTTTTTTATCCTAATATTACACAGCACAATGGGTTTATTCTGATTTATCTGGAATACACTAAGTCAATATTTGCCATTCACAGCTCTCTTGAATAGGGCATTTTTGAACATCATCTTGATGGTTTTCTTTTCAATATTTTTTTTAATTTATTTTAGATGCTCCAGGTGAGGCTAAATCCTCACTATGCTTGGCACTTCACAGACAGCTGGCGAGATTGCCTCCCTTCATCAGGGAACATGCAACATCAGCAGCAAAGGTGGAGGAAAACCACCAAAATAATCTAGCTTTATTTTAAAGAAGGGAAAGGTCCATGGCTGTGGTAACTTTTTGTTTCGGTGCTCATAAGTTACATTCCACATGTTACAACAATCATGAAATATATGCCTGTTTTTAGAACAAGCACTTGACATTCCTGAATTGTAAAAGTAATTCCTAATTGATAAAGTTAATTGTAACTCATGAAGTATTCTTAAATCTAGTATATGAGGAACTCTTATTTCCCTTACATTCATAAAGACACAAAGGAGACACTTGCTTCTTTGATTTGATTATTATTCAAAGGAAGATTTTCTTTACAAAAAGAATTCACTGTAATTAGAGATTTTTTCATTTATTTTTTAAAGTAACAAAATAGTTCCTGTTTTCTGGATTTATTATTTTGTGAATTTGGTCTTAATAAAATCTTTCATTTATGGAGATATCTTGTAATTCCTGAAATTCCACTTCCTTGGACAACCTTCATTTTTGTAAAGTATGAAAAAAGTCTCTACCTAGACAACAGTGAGAAAAAAATAAATTGATAGGAATAAGTTTTCTGATATATATAGTTTATGTAGAAATGTTCTTCTTGCTAAATATCTGAGGAAAAAATGTGTCTTTTTGTGCAAAATTTTGAGCTACATTTTAAACCATTAAATATCTAAATAAACTATCTCTTACATTTCTTTGTTATCTTCATCTATATATTTGCAAACCATTCTCCTTATAACTCATTTTCACTGCATTAGGTGCCCAGCAGCTGCCTGTCACACCCAGAGTTCAAGCTGTCACGGTCATGCTTTCATCCCTCATTTCTGTTACTCCTCTTTATTTTTTTTGTGATTTGTGTTCTGTTGTCCAGCCCTTAGCCCCCTCATTTTTTTCCCTCAGCTTGTGTTGCCTCCTACTAATCAGAGGTCATTTTCTTTTTGGGAGTCATTCAACCTGCTACAACATTAGATCTCTTATCAAAACTCCCATTTAACAGTCTTGTGTCCACTTTTAATCTGTTCACATTGAATGTAAGTATTTTTTTAAAATGTGCTTTGCAAATTATGTTCTTAACTAAGCTTTCTCCACTCATTTTATTTTCTACAGTCTTTTCTTTCTGTTGTCTGCATTCATTTTCTGCTGTCATTTTTCATTATTTCATCTCTCTAATTCAATGCTTGCTCTAGCTCCACTTATATAAGCTTCCCACTGAAATTAATAAGGCTTGCAAAAATGAAATATTTCCATCTGGAACCTCACTCTTTTTCTTTGTGTAAACCCTGCCCCATATTCAAAGTGTTCAGGCACAGGACAGTACAGCTTCAGGTTTAAAGATGTTTGCATAATTTGAGGACAGACAGATCAGGAGCCTGACTGGTTCAGTCTGTGCATGACAGCCCAAATAAATTTACCCCTCATTCCAGTTTTGGGTTCTTGAGTTGGTTGTCAGAGGCTTATCAGTGGTTTGGTGAACCAGAGAAACCAGACAACTCAACCTTCACAAAGGACACTCTCAGGAATTTCTGAATAATTTATTTTTTTATCCAATATAAAGGGATCTGCAGAGACTTCTGTGGAGGAGCCCAGGTGACCAGGGCCAGGAGAAACAGGGAGCAGCACCCTACAGTTCTGCGTGCTTGCTTATTTTCTTTATAAACACTGACCATGGACACTTGCCGTTGTTTCCAGTTGTTACACTGGCTCCTTTTGCTGCATTTGCCCTTGAAGAATTCAGTCAGAAGATAGTTGGTCATTAGCTCATGTACAACCTCATTATCTCTGAAAGAGGTAAAAGTCCAGATAAATGCCCAAGTTAGCCATTGTAACGTGGATGCTTTCCAGACAGGCGTTCAGCACATTAGAATAAGAAATTGTCATTAATCATAATTTCACTTGTTGTGTGAGATCACTGGTAAGTAAGGAAAAGATCTGTTGCATGTTTATGACTGTTCCAACTATTGATTTGTCTTTTGAGATCAATCCAAAATCCATTTGATGAACTTACTCTTTAGAACCAGATCGTAACATTGGAATTTATTGTAAAAGTTTATAAGTAAAGGTATTCAATTCTGAGTACAAATAGAGAAATAAATCACAACTTAGCAGTGTTCAGTTAAGCACTGTGAATAATTTTCTCTTCTGACTTTGTCGAATATTAATTCAGAGCAAAATCTAAAGTATGCTTCACACCAAAGTGTTTCAGTATGGGTCTGAGGACAACATGCTTGAATGGTGAAAAGAATTGTGAAAAGCGCACTGAAATGTGAACAGGAGATTTTTCATTGCCTTCATATAAGTTCCAAGATCAGGCTCACCCTTCACATATTTGTGAGTGAGCCGAGGCTTGCTTGAGTGTTTTACTTAATACTTCACATCTTCTGGTATAAAATATGTGTCTTCCTCCATATGAAGAAGTGTTTCTCAGGTTTAAAATTTATAATATATATATACACATACATGCATACATATGTATGAAAGCTACAATATATACAAATAGCTATCTGTATAAAAATCCTTTCATGATGAAGGAACAGTTTGTATGCGGATGGGAAGCGTTACCTGAAAACATATGTCTGGCCAATGCTTTCCTTAAAAATACTTCTGACAGACTTGGTTTTATTAAATCCATCATTGTGAAACTAGCTGCTATGCTGAGATGATAATGGTGGTTGGTAGCTCTAGGCTTTCTATGATTATTACTATCTTCTGAAGCAATAATATAAAATATTTGGGAAGGGATTTTTAACATGCTGTTTCACTGACCTAGCACTTTTAAAAAGCAAGAATAAAACAGTTATTTGTCTTGACAGTCCCAATATCTTTATTCTTAAAGTATTTTCCTAGTACTGATTTATATGCACTTGTATATAAATGAATATATCAATGGCAGCTGCCATTAACTGCCTACAAATAGTACAAGAGCTGGTGCAATTGACAGGAAGGCTGGCAAAATCCTTGGCTGAACAAAGTGGCATTTTTTCCCTGCTTCTCCCTATCAGCCGTGTAACCTGTTACAACAGATATTTTCATTCCCATATGGATTCTCCAATGGTGTGGATTCATTGTGTGGCAGGGACGGGTGAGCTTTGCTGTGTGGCAGATTCCTGAGTGCTGTGTAGGGGCAGAGGAGGCCAGCAAACCCTCAAAAGTAAAGCAAGGACTCTTGATGAGCAGCCTTTCCTCAGGTATTTTGTGCCTGTAGCAGTGATATGTGGAATATTTTTTAGGACAGGTTTTTAAACTGTTTACTTTTTAGATATACACATATAAATGGTGAATTAGGGAAAATAATTAGTAATTTTTATGTACACATAGAGATTTTGGTTCTGGGAAGGAAAAGGATGTCTCAGCACTGAAAAATGTCCACCACGTGCTGTAAAACTTAACTTAAAATTAGGCCCACTTTTTCCAAATACGTATGGATGTACTTAACTTTATTATCTTGAACAGTCACAGGCAGTCAAAAGGTGCAAAGCCTGAGAATCAATGAGGGAGAATTTTACTGTTATTTTAATGATTTAATTATCACTATTTTAACTTTAGGCTCCGAATTCCCTGTGCTTAGAGCTCATTTGTGTCCTTTCTAATGGTCTAATTTACCTTTAAATGTGAGCAGCAAGCCATGTGAGATTTTTCTGGAACACTTTGAAGTCCCAGATTTGAAAGTGCCTCTTTTGCCAGTTATCTGAGGTGAGAATCAGGTCAGCTGTATTGTTTAAACAGCTTTAGTCTGAAAAAGAAGTTTGGTTAAATGAAAAAATAAGATGACATTTTTTTCCTATTTAAAATGTGAATATTTCTGAGAAACCATCCTCATTCAAGAAAAAAGTACCTTTTGTCTCTCATACTTGCCGCATAACCTTAGAAAGGACACCATTAGATCATGCCTGGCAAAACATAGCTTATTATCCTTATAACAAATTATTTTCTAGGTGCCAACATTGAGCTGCTTCACAAAGTCAGGAAGAGTTGGAGACAGAGCTCCTGCCATGAGGATTTTACAGTCTAAATATGCAGATCAGACAAATCCACCCCAAAATGCAAAGCATGTTGCTGTGTTTCATTTGAGCCAGCAACAATATCTTTGTTGAAGTCAATTAGCCTTAGTGGACAGAAAAATTAATTTAAAAAGCTATTTTAGTTAATATAAATAGCACATGGAGCTGATTCCAGGACAAACAGGTACACAGAAGCTATGAAAAAGTAGCTCAGAGACTTAGGCAGGCTGTAATGGGATGACAAAGAAGAACCAGTTGAAGGCCAAGGCCAGAAGTTCAGACTTGAAGTGAGAGACAAAAAAGCCATGGAAGAGAATTATAGAGAAGAGTGATGCAGGTCTTGTGCAAATACAAACACTGTACAAAGAAACATTTTAAATTAAGTGCTTGCAAACCTTCCAAAATGTGATTTGATTGTCTCTTGAAAATAGCAACTTATCTAAGGAAGCATGAAAGCAGATAGGGTGTAATTGTGGATGTGTTAGTGGGTGAAGTGCTCTTTTAATGAAGTAGGAATATATTTGCAGAATGCATCTGGGGAAACATGCCAGGAATTCCAGCTTTCAAATACAATCTTGCTTTCGTGGTATTTACAAAATGGGGAGAAATTTTGTCTTGTTTTGTGTATTTTATCTTGGGGATTTTGTTTACATAAAGTTTCACTGGTCTTTGAAATTTTCTGCCTCCAAATACCTTGAAGAGTAGTGGCCTTATCTAGTTTAAATTCATTTGTCACTTTTGGTACATGGGATAAAATCTACTCTACCTATCAAAACATCTATTTCTATGACTTGTATTAATGACAAATTAGCTATTATCAGGTATCTCAGGCTTCAATAATTAATATAGCTTCTGAAAAACTATGAGTGAATCGTCAAGCAAAGCAAATTAAATTAAAAAATTATCAACAATTTGCACCATTATAGACCATATGCCTTGATTCTATAACAACTGCTTTGTATTAAATTTCTGTGGTATAACTAAAGCATCTGTTTTAGAAAACACAATATTCCCTGGTTATTAATAAAGCTGGGGCCACTTTAATTGTTTTTGAATGTCAGTATTGTGTTACCCAGTGCCTGCTGTGTTGCATTCAATTCATTTTTAGGCACAAGATCACAAAAACAATTTCAATAAAACCCACAGGGAAACTAGATGTTCAGGTTGAACCTTTGTCCTTAAACTATGTTTTCATCTTTAAAATTCAATCTCCAGAAAAAAGAAGATAGCCTAAAGTGAAATAACAAATCTCTCAGTGGTTGCTTGGGGCTGCGTGGAGTAACATCACCACATGTGTTCCTAAGGGTGATCTTGAAAGCATTTTGCCAAATTTCAAACCCAAAGAAGCTCACTTTTGGTCTCTCAATTCTTTTTGCAGGGCTATTATTTGTAAAAGGACTAATTATAAGAATACATTTCTACTGAATGGAAACATAAATTTCAAAGGTAATGGAGAGTGATAATAGTTCTAAACTTCTCCATCCACACACAGTATTTGCAGCCCCAGTTTTAGAGGCTACTCTAGTTCTTGGACCACTTCAACTGCAGGAGAGCCTTGAATTCTCAGACTAAGGAAATGATCTTAATTATATTAGGATGAAATAGGCATGTTTTCTGGGCTCAGGAACAACAAGGAAGTTATAACAGCTTTACTGTATTTGTTGTGCGAACATCGTAGCCTGGCTTTGCGTGTTTTGCATAGATGTATAAATGCCTGTAATTGAAATTCCAATACTCTTTAGAAGTGTTTGAAACTACAGGAGGCTAGGATAGCTATAGGATCTGCCTTTGGTTGTTGATTTCAATTTTTCTGATTTATAGTTGTAAAGGTTTGAGATAGCTAATTCTCATTATCTCTGGGATGCCATTTCACCAATAGTTTTCTCCTATTTCTGCAGACAGGATGCTTATGCCATACATCTCATGCCATAATCCACATTCCTTGGTGTGACCACAGTTGCTATTTAAAAGGCTGCTCTTAGCTGCATCTTCTACCAAATATATAATGATATTTACTGGCTGCTGTTAAAACCATCAATATAGGTCTGATATTTGACTGATTGCACGTGTGCAATTTTTTCTTAAAAGAATTAAGGTTTTTGCCTGTTGTGGAAGAAAATGTGAAGATATAAAAGATGTTGGTGAAAGGTAGAATTGCAAATTATGGAAAATAAGGTCACATGGATAAGTGTATTTGTGACTTGTATTTTGACATCTAAAGAGAAAGATTCCTCTGAATGTCAGAAATATGGCTTCAAGACTACAGTACTTTTTATGATTGTTGTGAAGTCTATGCAGAAGGGACACAAGAAACAGACTTATTTCTTGTTTCTGTTGTCACATGTACTTGAACTTGTAAAATTAAAACTTGTTTTGTCCAAGTGATGTTAGCAGATTGTTCTCCCTTTAGGACTGACCATTGCTGTACATTATTTACTTTGAAGGTTTTTTACATATGGTGAACAGCTGAAGTCTGTCTTTACAAAGTTAACCTTCTTTAAACCAGGAGAAACGGAGATGTATTGTGGTCATGCACTTGGTTATCAGCTGAAACTGTAATTGAACGAAAGTTCCTATAATTTCATTCAATTAGAAAAATGAAATAATTTTACATTGCTGGTATATTACAGATGTATCAGGCAGTGCTAGTACCTACATATGATCAATTAAATATGCTTAGTCTCTAATTGTGGTGTGACAAAGGAATAGCTCTGAAAAAAGGTATTCTATTACTTTTATTCAGTTCCATTTTGAACTAATATTGTTCACGCTTTACTCATCCTAAAGGTAACAGTTCTAAAAAAATGCATTTTTATATCATTAGTTAACTAATAGAAATAGTGCTATGTAGTCAGGTACTAAAAGCAAAATTTAATGCAGAGAGGTAAGAAGACAATGTTCAGACGGGCAGAATAAGCTCCTGTTTTCTCAGGTGTTGTATATTCATTTGTGTAAGCTGTAACATGCCATTGGTTCATTTCCATTAAAGCCAAAAGCCAGATTGTTATTGATATACGAGGTGGGTACAGCTGAAAAATCTGAACATTTACTACATCTTTGTGAAAATTATCTATCAAATCAAATTAGAGAGTTCCATCACAATGTGCAAATGCTGGAATAAGCCACTACCAAAATCCTATGGGAAACATACCTCTGTATTTCTTACAGAGAAAAAAAACATAGTTTTATGTTATTTACTCAAACAGACTGTCTTGCCTCTGTCATAAATAATAAATTTTGCCTTCTGCCTGTTAAAAAGGCATAATAGGAACTATATTTGGAAGTATTTTAGAGCTGCATTGTTTAAACACAAATTTTGGGGTTTGGCTACCAAATTTTACCAGAACAGTTTCAGTGGCCAAGGACACATAGATTTCTACAGCTTCAAGGTATTTTTTTTTTCTCTGATATATTGCATTTTAAAATTTTTCACAATATTGCAGAACAACTTAAAGATATAAATACTAGCTGATAAGTAGCTTCAGGATACACTTTGTGAGTTTTATACTAAGACTTAATATTTAACATCTATGGTTTTGTTATAACAATGTCATCAGTTAAGGGTATTTTATTGATCTTGGCTTAGTAGTGTTTTCCTCTAAGCTATTCTTTCTTGCTTATGCTTTAAACTTTTTTTAAACTGTTCACACTTCACCTTAGCTCAAAAAATATATAGAAAAATTGGGCTAGTTGGAAAAATATGATTCCTCCACTGGTGTTTTCATATTGACAGAACCTGTAAAAAACAAATCAATGTGTAAGGTTTAGAATGGTGTATGAGGTCTGTCAAGAGCTAGGATTATATGGCTACTGAGGAAAAGCAGCAAGCAAATTTTAAGTTCCAATTTCATACTACTGCTATGGCAGGATGTAGTCTTTCTGCTGAAACAAAATTCGATTTATAATTTTTCACCATAATACTTTCATTGAACTGCTTTCTTGCAACTGTAGATGTGAATGCTTCGCTTCAAATACATTCTTCTGGTCTCACAGAAGGTAATGGAACTATTAAATTAAGTGCCAGTGTGTTTACAGGGACAAAGCGTAAATTTTCACACAAGACCTCCTTCTGTATAGACAAAAGGCATGGCAGAATACACAATAAAATTGAATGAAAGCATGAACTTGTTTCAAAGTCAATCAAAAGTCTTTAAGATCATCTGCATATTCAGATGCATCAAGGAGACAATGTTCTAATGTATTGGATCTTCTCATTCCATGACCATCAGGCAGTAACACATTTTCTCCTACAGCTTCTTTTAAGCTACCTACCATCCTCATACTTCAAGAACTTAGACCAGAAAATCTACTGATATATTTACCCATGAAAAATAAACAAACCCCACAAGCCTTCCTTCAACTGAGGGAGACAATCATATTCATTCTAGTGACACAAGGGCATGAGCTTCAGTTCATGTAATTGGATGGGGGTGCACATGAAGACCTTGTAGGTGCCTGGTTTATAGCAACCCCAAGACATTTTGGTAATGTAATTTGGACCAGTGCTGTGCATTCCAAAAGCAAAATAAATTACTCTTTGTTAGTTGTTTTCATGACTACCAGGGACCATTTCTACTGGGGATGTTTTTTTCTACTCAGAGAAAGTATGAATTGTGTTAGAGACTTTAAAATTAATCTCAATTTCCCTTCAATTTGGTGACAGAATTTTAACAAGTTGCTTCCAGGAACCCTTGAGAGCTTCTGTCAGCATCTCATTCTGTTAAAAACTTAGATATATCCCTGCAAGTACTATGGAATTTAAAATACAGTTATAAGCATTTTAAAATTGGTTTTGGTACGTCACCACTATTAAAATTTCTATTAGTTTTTTATTATATGTAATTCCCCTGTAGCACCATGGAGTTGCCTAATAACAAATTTACTCTTCTCTGTTATAGGTTGTATGGGGTAAAGTTGAGAATGGTAATGTAATATAAAACTCTCTGTTCAGTTTGTTGCAAATTTCTCAAAGTTTTTTTTATTTGTTGCTGTTGTTGGTTTTACTTAAATTTTCACACTTACCGTACTTTGTAGATCCATTTTTGTTAACCATCCTCCCTTTAATGTTGTGGACAACAGATTCCTGTGAATGTTGCAGCTTTCAGAAAGTTGTTCTTCAGGTTCTACATATAAAGTGTTTTTGCATAGTAGGTAAATTCTTCCTCTCCAAGTCCACTCCCTTTCATCACTTTCAGGTAAAACATGGCTTCTTTCAAGCTCCAAACAGACCATAAATTCCCTAGTTTAGTCTCCTATGCCAGAGAATTTCCATTAGGGTTTTTTTTCAGTTTCTATTTCAGAGGGAAATGAGGCAGATGATCTGTATCAGGGGAAATTTGTTGTAGATGGCAGTATGTTTGGGGTGTTCTGTAAAAGTCTACAGAGATCTCATGTTCTCAATTTGTGAGGTTTGCTATCTGAGTAGTTAAGTATTTCTCTTTTTTGCTCAGACTAGTGCAAAAACCAATTTGCACAGAACAATCTTTTCAGTTATGAAAAATATTTTGTGTTTTGTTTCAGGTTAGTGCAAGAACAGCACTCATGTTTAGTTTATGAAGGCTGAATTATTGTAGCAACTCCTTCACATTTCATTATAATACTAAAAAATACAAGGGATTCTACTGTGGAAGGGCAATCATGCTGGCTGTGGTGAGGAAAAATTTGGTTAGTGGGAAGAAAAGGTCTACAGCATAGATTGGCTCATAATTAGAATAGAAAGGCACTCAAGGAAAAGACACTTTAGGGACAAGAGTGACATACTGACCAGAGACTTTTGATGAATGCTTAAAATCTTGTAAAATAAAAGTCATTCTTATGCTGGAAAATAAAATGGAGGTTTATGATGTTGGCGTAGTAATCTTCCTGTGGGTAAAAGAATTTCAGATGCTAGTAAACTGGAAAGTTGAGGCAAATAAATGCTTTCAAAGCTTGCAGGTTTCAGTGTCATTAAAAATACAATATTTGTAAAGCAGATACAAAATATTTGGTATGTGAGTGGGTCAAAAAGGTGCTAAAAGAGCAATTACAGCTGGTCTGGAAGATTTGAAGGAGGAAGAGAGTGTTTTTGCTAAAGCTTGAAAATAAAAAAAAAAAGAGGAAGTCAAGTGTAAGGGAAATCAGATATTATTTTTTCCTGGTCTCTCGCCAAACACCCCATTGAAGAGGCAGACCTTTATTCCAGTAAAGAAAGGTTTCTTGCCAAAAATGTGGAGGTGGCTACTTTGCTCTCAGCCAAGCTGAGAATGAATTATGAAAATAAAACTTACATCTACTGGGACCTTCAGTCATCTGTTACAACATGTTGAAAGTGACTTAATTCAGGAAGATCTGGATTCTAGCTCAGGCTCAGAGGGAACTTGCGGGCTTTATGGCTTCCTTTTTTTCTATCAAGTTTTATAGCCCATATTTGTAGTAAAATAATGTTGTTTGAAGTTTGTATGTTTCATGGGAGTGGTGCCTTGAAGAAGTTATTTCAGATAAATGGCACCAGATGGAGTGTTTAGTTTGTGACAGGATTCCACTGTTTAGCTTGAAATTATGTTCTTTATTTGATGGTTTTATGGTATCAACAGCTATACTAATGGCATATATTCTTGCTCTGCCCCTTGGAAAAATGGGATAAAATGCATCTTGAATCAATTTGGGGAGGGAAAAAAAGCTATGGTTAGATAATAATGTAGAGGATTTTCTTTACTATGAGGTTTCATAACTTCATATCAGAGTATGAATTAATTTTTAGTTCAAAAGTATGTCTCAGTTCCCTTTGGACTATATGAAAATCTCCAGATACCTGGTTAGGACAGAATAAATCCTCAAAAGAAACAATAACAATTAATATTTAGTATGAGAGTAAAAATGTTTCTGTACAAATATTGGGAGTCAGCACTTTATTTTCTTTTTTAATTTGCCGCCGTTATGCTGGTATCATCTATATTTTAAATCCTCCATTTTGCAGCAAAAATGAAAGCCCAAAGAAGACAGGAAAAAGTTCATCAGTATTAAATTGCAGGACAATGAGATTGCTACTAATTGTGACACTGACTTTTAAAAACTCATTGTCCAAAAGCAATGGGTAAGAGAGAGAGTGCAATAAAAATTACCAGCCATAGAAAAGAAATGAAAAATGTGTCACAAATTATTTTAGGAGTGAGAGGTCATCTGTACAAGGGGGCAGCCCTTCAGAAACAGAAAGCACAGCTATAAAAATGACAGTATAAGTGATTTTATCTTCCTTTAAGGAGACTGGGCTCCTCAGCCCACAGACTTTTGTAGTGGTAAAGACTCTAAAGTGGGAAGATAAACATGTGGGAGATTTTATCTTCCCTGGGGGAAAAAAACCAAAGAATCTGAGGACTTCTAGTAATAAGAAAGACTGAAAAGGAAACAGAAATCAGATTTCTTGTTTTGTGTGCCTTAGTCAATACACTTTCTAAATACTTGTACTATAAAGCATTAGAGAGGTTGTACTCTGGATGAAAGGGAGAGGAAAAATTATAAAACAAAACAAAAAAAGACAAATATTTAAACTTTCAAATTATCTCCAATGGATAATATAAAAGCAAACCCAGTCACAGGTCATTGAGACATCACCAGTGTGTGCACAGGTAGAAAGAGTTTGACAGAAAAACAGATGGGAAAGTTTGAGACATCTGTCGTGGTTAGAGAGGAAGTGAGTTTTCGGAATGCTGTGGTCAAGCCAATGGGTGTCCAGATTTGAATATTGGCACCTGGTGTGGCCACTGGGGACATGGATACACCTCTGAGAATAGAGGGGGTTAAAAGCAGAGCACTCCCAGGGGAAAGCTCTCTTGGGTTCCAGCGAGGGAAACAGGTCAGACCTCCCCCTGCCCAGCTGCCGGCGAGAAGGTGCCAGCAGGGCAGTGGGAGCCCTGAGCAGGCAGAGCCTGAGATTTTAACTCTTCCTCAAATAATGGAAACCTTACAAATAGTGATCCTCCTGGAGCAGAGTGAGAAGTGAGATAGAGATGAAATGGAGGAGGAAATAGGCAAGTGTGATGGAAGTTCGTGCAAGTGAAAGGTCAGAAGAGTGGAGAAGAATCTTAGGTGGGAAGAGATGATGGAGTGGCCTTGGCTGGACTTTTCTTGTATAGCCATGGGCAGAACCATGTTCGTTGTGACACAGAGACTGCATCCAGGGGGAGGCAATGCCTCAGAGGCAAGAGGGTTCAGTGTTGGTACCCCTCGGCCCCAGGGGGTGAAATCTGGGGGGGGGCAGGTGTCCCAAAGGTGAGACTGTGCTGTATTTGGAATGGGACAAACAATCCTTGAAAGGAAAACCCTAGAAGCAGCTCTGGTCCATGTGCAGTGGTGAGAGCGCTAGACATGAAGGGAAGAGGTCACGATGGCAGATGTTCTCTGGGCTGTGCCACGAGTGACATGGAAACACATGAGGTTTCAACTGTGTTTCCTGAAGAAGCCTATGGCACCAGAAGGACTCCTCTCCTCTTGATGAACTGAGAATTGATTATCTAAAGGATGGTGATGGACTGAGAGTTGGTGATCTGAGGGATGGATGTATTGGAATTTGACGGGGGGAGGAGGAATGTTTTTTGGAAGGTTTTCATTTTTCCTGTGTGTTTCTTTTTCTCATATAGTTGTAGTCTAGTTAATAAAGTTTTCTTTTCCTTATTTCTAAGTGGGAGCCTGCTTTGCTTATTCCTGGTCACATCTCACAGCAGACACCAGGGAGAGTGTGTTTTCATGGGGGCACTGGCTTTGTGCCAGCATCAAACCATGACACACCTCATGTCCTGGTTCTGGCCAGGACATGTCCCCGGGAGGGGCATGGCTCGGACATGGAGTTTGTTTTATGCCACCTCAGGGCACGGTCAGGTAGTGGGGAGGGGGCACTCAGGTGTTGCTGGGTTCTGCATGGTGAACACTCCTGTGTGAAGTGTTCCCTTCTCTCGTACACTGTGTGATTAGTATTGTCACTGTTACTTTTAGTTTCTTTTTCCATTGTTGTTTCCAGTGAAATCTTCTTATCTCAGCCTGTGATCTTTACCTGTTGGGCCTCCAATTCTCCTCTCCAGCTGACTGCAGGGAGGAGGGGGAAGTGAGCGAGCGATGCATGGTTTGGAGTGTTCCAGTGGGAACATTAAATCGGGGAACACCATTTCTGTACGACAACATCTCATCATTTATTTTAGGATCTAGGAGGGTTGGATTATAGAACACTTCAACTCGGCTGGCCAGAGCATGAGGCTAATAACACCAAGGTTGTGGGTACAATTCACTTAAGTGGACCACACATGCTCCATTGACTTAAGAGCTGGACTTGATGTTCCTCGCAGGTCCCTTCCAACTCAGAATAATCTGTGAATCCTAAGTGTGGCTCCATGCAGTACAAGAATTTAGCTTCTCAGACACTTCAGAAATATTTTGGTCCTAGCTGTCTCTAGGTAGTGTGCCTAAATCACTTCTAAAATTGAGAGAAGGCACTCAGACATTCCTCAAAGTTTTGCTCCAAGTCAGTCACATATTTTAAAAACAAAAGGAATATCTTGATTTGTAAGCAGAAACACTTGGAGACCACGAGGCAATTCTGGAATACTCCCATACTCCCCGAAAGCAGAACTCTTCTGCAAGAAAATCACAGACTCCTGCCAGAGCTCAGTTCAGATTTCCAGCTAATTTGAGGTGTGGCACACTGCAGACAGTGCAATTTATAGGAATGCTTTCCTACATTTTAAATATGTAGCAAAATGTATGAACTGTCAACTCATGCCTTCTTTTTCAGGAACAGAGATATTAAAAAGGCATTGTAATGTATACTTTATTTTTTCAATAAAATGGTTTGAAATATATCCATTATTATTTACTGCTTATTCATAACTTTCTCAAACAGGTACTAATTTTTATACCTTCATTAGCTGAAAAGAAAAAAATAATAACACTGTATATGAAAACTAGAATGAACTAATGCTGTTGAGAGCTAACAAGAAAAATATTTAACTTTATGAAGGAATTGCTACTGCTAGAGTCTTTTTGAAAAATGGCAGATAAATAATTACAGTCATGACAAGAATATAGAGATCAAGACATTTTTAATTGCTCCCTACCTCAACTCTAACAGTGTTCTGTAAAGACCAAGGCCAACTTGTAGTTTTCAGACTGGTTCTCCCCACTCATCTGTAAAACCAAACAAAAAAATTCAACCAACCAGCAAAACAAACAAACCTCGCAACAAAACGAAGACCAAATAAAATAAAATAAAATAAAATAAAATAAAATACATCCAAACAAAAAACCACCCAAAGCCCAAGCAAACAAGAAAAATAAAACCCAACAAAACAAAAACCAAAAACAAACCAAACAAAAAACCCTTACCAAAGCCAAAATTAAGAAACACTACCTAAAAAAGCAAGCTGATGAAAACCTCTGAACTATCAACAAAGAAAGCCGTGGTTTCTATAACCTCATTTAGGTAGCCATAGTTTCCATTTTAAAGATATTTGATTCATTTGCTGCTGCTCTTTCCAGTAATGTCTAGACCATTTATTTATTAAGAGGTGGGTCTTTATAAAGCATAGCAGGATCTTTCTTCATTGTACCATTATGGCAAAGGATCTCTGTGGATATGATGATTAAACAATCGAGCAAATACCCACTCTTGAGTCAGTGATCAGCTGAAGTGCTCCTTGCACTGATCACCTTCCACACCATGAGCTGTGTCACACTCTTTGCCTCTGCCATGGTCAGTGCTGGTCACCATTTGCTCTTCAGCTCATGCACGCTCAGGCAGCTTTCCCTTTCAGTCACAGAGAAATTGTTTGAAACCCCTAGTGAGCCATAAATCATTACCAACCCACACTCCACATCTGGAAGACCATCTATATCAATAATCCTTTCAGTTACTCTAGAGGAGAAGGGGTCTACTTTTCCTAAGAGTTATCTACATGAGAACATTATACTTGCATACACAGCTTTGTTTTTGAATGTTATTGTGACTTTTTGCCATTATTTATTCTGCTTTTTATTTCTTTAATTTTCACAATCCTGTAATATCCTAATCTTTTGGCTAGATCTGTGTTAATATGTCCTGCAGTGTTTTCATCTCTTTGTATCCTTGAAATCTTTGTGAAATATCTGAATTTACGTTTGAGAAATGATTTTTCATTTTTTGGTGCTGTAATGAAGACCTCCGTGAAGTTCTTTACTGCCAAATATAGTACATGTTGTATTAGCTCTTACGCAATGATAGTTCATACAAAAATGTATATATTTCTATATAAATATATATATCATGCATATAAATGAAAACAGTGGAAGTGGAACAAATAACACTGCTTACTCTTTACTATTTCATCCTTTAATAGCTCAGCTGTTTTCTCTTTTTTCTTATAAGTAATCACCTTTCCCATCTGAAACAAATTAACTCCTGGGGAGGATATGTTCTGAGAGCTTTCATATGGTCCTTGTTACCAGGGAAACTACTTCTTTTGTCAGTATGTGTTCTGAAGCTCACGGACAGTGAAGATTGCTTTGTAACATCAGATGACAAGAGACAGCAAGGGCCAACTAGTTTGCATGTGGTTTCTGAGCAAAAAAATAATTAGAGACTCTCACAACACTGGCCAACATTACTTATCCTGGACAGCTCTTCAAAACAGAGGTGTGCAAAATAGTGTGGTTTATCTATGTATCCAGCTTCCTGCAGGTTGATGAAATAAATATTGTCCTGGGGGCAGGTAGGTGGAAGATGCAGTGCTGAAAATCTGTCGGTGCTGGGGAGTCCTCTGCTGGGGACAGAGTGTCGGGGGACTGATGGACACTGCAGGGCCCAGCTTTAAGAATTCTGGAATAAGCTGCCAGAGGAAACCATTTCCCCTTGAGCAGGTTCTTCCTGGGTAGGTGTATCTCATTTTGAAAGTGGTTTGTAACACTTATTTTGTACACTGTGTGTAATTTTCCAAATTATTAAACCTAAGGCTTCCAATTTCTAATGGAATATAGCACCCGAGAGCATATCTTTCTAATGAAAAGTGTGAGGGTTTTGGAAAGATGGTCTGCTTTTTTTATTTTCAGCAAAAAACCCAACAGGTACAGTGAGGAAGAAAGGCAAAGCAATACATGGACCTCATGATAGTTACTGCTGTTTCAGAAGCTTCTCTGATTTACATTTTTAATCTGTAATGAGATCAATGCCCACATTGGGTTGTAGAAGGTATTGGATTTAAAGTGACTAGCAAACAGGACACAGAGTTGAGCCAATAATGAGAAATATCAATGCCATTAATGACTTCTGAGATCTCAGCAAGGCTTCTGTTTTCAAAGGTCTGTTAATAACAAGGCTCAGTGTATGTCTTATGTATTTACCAGTCTGCTTTTTTAACCATGTTACTGTGTCAAACATTTTATCCACAGAAGCTGGTTTGTTTCAGAAATTAAGAAAGAATAGATTAATGAAGTTAGAGCATTTGTTTTGTTGGGGATTTTTTAGGAAAGAAAATTTAAAAAGGAAATTAGGAAAAAAAAATCATCTGGGTAATCCATTTTCATTCTTTGGAAGATTTATATAATAAAACCAGAAACACTGGCTGCAGAAGTGGAAATATCAATTTAGCTTTAATCATAATCATTCCACCATTGTTACAATAGTCCTGACAAGTTGGAGTTCAGTCTTTTTTGAAAGCCGTGCATGCATATAACTGAAGTTTCAGTCAGCAACACCTAGCCATGAATATTGGCTGTGAGAACAGATCACAGAAAATGTAGCACATTGACAACAGACATCAAACAGTCTGCTTTGGAAAGCATCTGTACAATTAATCTGAGCAGATCACCAGGTAATGGCTATTCAACAAGCTGAATACAGTCAAGAGGGATAAATCATAGACAGCAAGCCGAGTGAAATAACTGAGATCATAGAAATGGCAGAACAAGTGATTATAAAAACCACTGCTTTTACTTAATGGCACCAGATGCATTAAATACTAACAGGAAGGCAAAGTTCCTAAACCAGAAGCATACAGCCTAAACAGAGCTTTTATGCATATGATAAGAGTAAGTCAAAGAAAGCCAGCGCAGCTGGATGACAAATTTATTGATGTATTTGGTATAATGGGGCATAAAATATTTTCTTGGGTTTGCTTATGAGCAATACAAACACTTTTCTATGCAATGTTTATGTTTCTCCAAGGTACGTTCAATGGGTCTGATGCAGCAAAAAATAGGGACATGTTCTTACATCTCATAACTATATGCACAAGAAGTTTAGGTAAACTCTCATTTGTATCTGCTTCCAGTGGGGCATAAACAAATGCTTCAGTTTTTTTTTGGTGAAAATAGAAATTATTTCACTTTCTGCTAAAACAGACACGTGACAAATAAAATACCAAACCCCTACCCGTTGGGATACTGGGCAAAAAATCCGAAGTAAAAGGGTCTAAAGCATATGAGAAGCTCAGGTGAGCTTTTCCTTGGATTCTGCAAAATCTGTGTTTTCAAGTTGGGTTTGTAGCCTAGCAGGTCCTGCAGGAGTTCTGCAAAAGCAGAGCATTTAGACCCTGAGGGAAGAGAGGAAGCTCTTCCCAATCTCTTTCAACACTGGTTTCCCTTGTCAATTAAAAGGATGCCAGCTACTGTCAGCTAGGAGTCTGTCAAGCCCTTAGTGTAAGATGCCTGAAGGGAGGATGCAGATTAAAGCAATGTAAGAAAAACAGATGTTAGAGCATGAACTAGAGATGTTCTGAAATTCAAAGAGGTTGTTCTGCCTTAATGTGCTTAATTACAGAATTCCTTGTTGCTGTCATTAAAATTGAACCCTGCTGTTAGCTCATTCATCTATGCTCCAATTTCCATTAAAAATTTTCAGTTCTCTTAGGGGTGGTAGGACCACCTAGATTTGCCAATCCCTGAGATGTTACATCAATAGGGGAAAAAACATTCTCTTTTAATTCTGAACTATTCAGTGATCAATGTAAAAATGAAGTCCAGTGCTTAAATTCCAGGACTAGGGATTAGATGATCTAGATTTTATTACATTAGATAGATCTGTGATGAAAAACCAGCTCCCTTGAAAACCTTGAAAGTCTGGCTATTAACTTCAAAGGAACCACGATTTCTCCCTTGCTGTTAAAGTTGGAGTTAGTAATTCAGGTCAGCCTTTTGAAAAGGCCTCAGAACTATAGATCTTACAAGAACACAGAGCATCCCAAATATGAAGCATCCAGCACCAGTTAACTCCTTTATGCAAATTCTGTACCCAATTTTTTGTACTCTCATCATATGAAGAAAATAAGAGAAATTATTTTTGGTTTTATTTAGAAGCTTTACTTACGGATATTGGATCATTAATCAATGAAAATAATAATAATAAAAAATAAAAGAAAATATAATAAAAACTACACTTGATTAATCTTCTTGTGCTTCCTCTCTTCCTGAATAAGGTCAAAACTGTATTTTTGGTTTTCTTCATAAACTTCCAGTTTTCAAATGACATTCAGGCATAGAATGAAAAAGGGGAGCAATTTGTTGAAATCATTCTCTCTAACATATATTTGAAAAGTACACTGAAGAAATCCTTTCCATAAAATTGAAACTGGTTTATTTTTTAGGGAATTTAAAGAAGAAACACACTGTTTTTCACCCTGAATCTTGTTAAAACAACAGGTTTCCACAATTTTTCTGAAAATATTTTATGTATATACAGTCCTAAGAATCCTTTAGGTTGGAAAAGACTTCCAAGATCATCAAGTCCCACCATTAAACCAACACTACTAAATGCACAATAAACCGTCTCCCTAAATGCCACATCTATGTGCCTTTTAAACACCTCCAGGGATGGTGACTTCACTGCTTCCCTGGGTAGTGTGTTCCAAAGCCTGACAATGCTTTCCATGAAGGAATTTTTGATAACATAAATCTAAAGCTTCCGTGGTCTTCCCTGAGCCTCCCTTTCTCCAGACTGAGCAACCCCACCTCTCTCAGCTGCTCCTCATGGGACTTGTGCTCCAGATCCTTCACCAGCTCCATTGCCCTTCTCTGTTTTTCTTGTCCTGAGGGGCCCAGAACTGAGCACAGCACTCGAGGTGTGGCCTCACCTCACCTGAGCACAGGGGACAATCCCTGCCCTCCTCCTGCTGGCCACACCATTGCTGACCCAGGCCAGGATGCCACTGGCCTTCTTGGCCACCTGGGCACAGCCGGCTCATGTTCAGCTGCTGTTGCAGCATCCCCAGGTCCTTTCCCTCTGGGCAGCTTTTCAGCCACTCTGTCCCCAGCCTGGAGTGCTGCCTGTGGTTGTGGGGACACAAGGACAGGACACAGCTCTTTGTCTTGTTGAACCTCATACAGCTGGCCTGAGCCCATTGATTCAGCCTGTTCAGATCCCTCTACAGAGCCTTCCTGCTCTCCAGCAGATCAGCCCAGCATGGTGTCATCTACAAACTGCATATGGGTGTCCTTGATCCCCTCATCCAGATCATTGATAAAGATGTTAAACAGGACTGGCCCCAAAAATGAGCCCTCAGAAACACCACTAGTGACTGGCTGCCAAAGGGCTGTTTACAACCAAGCAGCAGATCCAGACAGAATAACTCCAGCTACTTTGAGTCATAAGAAAAGAAATGAAAATCAAGGACAGTATAAACCTAAGATTGAAAATTTCCAAAAAACAGAGTAAAAACACAGGATTTATTTTTGCTGCATAAATATTTAAATTAAATATAGACATGAAAAGGTCAAGCTTGCTCATCCAGGAAGCCAAGGAACAATCCGAGTTTCCTTTTCAGGTTTTGAATAAAGTTATATAAAGATGTCTTCAAATGTGGTTAAGGATGGGAGAGAGGAACACCCATTCCTGTGGAGTTACTCTGTGGAAGAAGATTGGAGCTCCTGAAGGCACTTGGATGGACTTCTACATGCCAGAAGTTATGAGTCGTGTCTGAGACACAGTGAACCTGAAGAGACTGGAGAAAAATGCTGCTAGAGCCACAGAACCACAAGTATTTGTGTCCATATAATATAAATATCAGTGTAAAAATCCTGATTCCAAAAATCCGCCTTATATCATTGTCTAAGCTTTTTCATAGAACAACCTCAATATTTTAATCTAGAATTTTATTTGAATTTCTAAACTTTTTATAGTCCCTCCTAGAACATTCACTAAAACATTATGAGCAGTCTTTACTCTTATTGAATAGTGCTTTACAGTTCTCCAGATTTATTCTGATTAAGTACAAAGGCTACATGGTGTCACATTTAAAGGAATTTGGTGCTTTTATTAAGGAACCTAAGTAACTGACCTACTTTTAAAAAGATGACATTCATTGTTACATATTAAAAAAAGTGATCAATATTTCAAATGTTCTCTGTACTTAATATTGGGAGCAAGAGCTAAATATTTCTGGAGGCCATTTAGGAACTTCAGGGGAAGCAAAGCACTACATTTCATTTGTACCATGTGAGCCAATTATTTTTGAAAATCAGATTTTTTTAGCATACTCTCCATATATCAGAGTGAGCAGTATGTGTGACTGGGTATTGTAAACAATCTGTTTTGGTTAGCATTCCTACCAGCAAACCACGGGCTAGGGTACAGCTGAGGAGTGAAAAGAGTAAGGTTAGTTAGCAAAGGAGTCAAAGCAGAGTATCTTGGAAATTCACATATTCCAGTATATCTTGAAAATTCAGATATTATTAGAAACATATGAGGGACAGTTTCCACAGCTTTTTGTCACAAAAAATTACAAATACTATTTCAAAAAGTGTTTTTGCAGTTATAGGAACCAGGTTACTGAGGGAAATTTCAGACTGTTTATTTATTCTTTAGTTGAAGTATAACTTAAAATTATTTTGGCATGGACTATCTGAATAAATATGACATATTTGGATGGCAGTGCCCCTTGCACAATGGCCAGAGTGTTTTGCTGGGAGAAAAATACACAGAACACAGCAGGAGTCAAACTGAGCACTGGTTAATGGCAGCTTAAAACATATTCAAAGAATTTATCAGGTAGCTTAAAGAAAATGTAAAGAAAATGAGAAATCTCCATACCATCAGAAATCTTTATTTTAACAGGTCACTGAGTATCACTGCTAACCTATGTATTCCAATCCAATACCTTCAGACTGAGCTCCAAGTCAATGATAAAGAAGGGACAAGATAAGCATAAAATCCACGGACATCCCTTTCAAAAACCCATCCCATCAAACCCAAAACCTTACAACTGTAGCTGACTCCCAGCATACTTGGTTGAAATCAGAACAGAGCTGTATCCTATCTGCAGAGCAGCTTCCATTCCGTCTGCTTGTCTGAACAAATTGTACCAGTTTTTCACTCTGCACCAAGGGATTTATTAGAAGAGAACGACAATGGATTTACAAATTTATATTAGCTAGGGAAAAAATTACTGTGTTGTTTGGAGTTGTATTAGGGCCTTCAGGACTGGTATTTTGCATGCAACCTAAAGGTGCTTCCTGTAGCAAAATATCTCAGAACCAAGCTATTACTCCAGACATGACATCTCTGTATCATTTCTGTACACCTCTGCACATCTCAGAAACATCTGTGAGTTGTTCTGCCTCAGTAGATACAATGCTGAGTTTTTTGAGTGATCTCGGAGAACATTAGGTTGGTATGGCCCATGAAAAAAGCAATACATTTGTTTCTTTGGTGTTTTAGATGATTCTAGATTTTGACAAAGGTTAGTCAAAAGAAGGTGGAAGAGAGTCACCCCATGCACTTCTAAAGACACAATAACAAAAGAGAAATCATAAAATGAAACACATACCTACTTTTAATCATCCCTTCCCTGCTTAAGTGATATCTGTAGCATTTTCATTAACAATGCTAAAATTACCTGAAGGAAAAAGGAACAGGAGAGCAGAGTTTTTAAAATTGTGTGTTATTTGAACAGGTCATTTAGTTATAAGAATGTATTCTACAAATCTGGAAATTTGTTCACAGATGCTATTAATATTGTTCAAACTGTTAAATATGGTGTAAATATTTTCAGCATTGACAAATCAAAAGAAATATTTTCCTCACTTTTTTATCCCATCACAGCTTTCATGAATCTGCCCATGTACAACATAGAATAGATGAGAGCTTAGGAAGGGCTCTTTCTTTACATCAAAATCCTTCACTTTATACCCCATTATTTCTCACAAGATATGGCCTCTTAGCTTAAAAATATATTCACCCTGCTTTTTCTTTTATAATCTTCCAATAGTTAGAAATAATTTTCCATTGCCTTTCTTGATTGAAGTAATTTTTCTCCTAAATGTATTTTTTTTCTCTAAAATAACAAATTACCCCCAAATTTTATATGGCATTTCATATCTTAAAAGAACTTCTATAAGTAGTGTACTCTCAACATCTTAAACCAGCAAAGCTGCAGTGCATTTGATCAATCCTAAAAGACTGTCTTGTTACAGAGATCCATTCCTCAATGAATAAATATAAACCACCAATCATTTAACATAAGCTATGTGAGAACTGATCTTAATGTAGGGTAGTAAATATTTCAACACCTGAAGATTTTCTCTGAAAGACATCATCCTGAGACATTAAAACCTATGGAAATTATCTGGTTAGAGTGAGAGCAAGGTATCTAGCCCAAGTTTCCCATCTAATCCTATGCTCTATCCAGTAGTCATTTCCTCTCTTTTAAACCATAACAAATTGACTGTGGTAGGCACTGACAATTCCACCACTTGTATACAAAACAGAAAGAGTTTCTCCAGAAACAAATAGGCTTTATAAAATGTGTAGTTGCAAGCAACTCGAACCTTCTTTACCCCTACTCCCAAAGGTTCCTCAGACTCTCTGCTCTGCCTCCACCTCTCCTCACATCCCTGCCTGCCTCCTGACAACATTTGGTTGGGCAGGTTGCATGGTGTCAGCCCTGTTTAGTTTAGGCAGGCACCAACAGGGCAGAGAGGTGCCAGCATCTCCATTAGGGAGAGGTGGGGGGAAGCCCTAAAATCTTCTCATTTTCAGAAGACTTACATGAAATTAATGTTGTTGGCAATTCTGCCCTTTTATAAAATTGGCTGAAATTACTGGATTTATTCAGAATGCCTCACAGGGATGACATATACTCACCCAGATTTGATTCAGGGGTACAGTGCCCCTGTAAATCCCTTTCTCTTCCTCAGCATGCCTAATAGTACCATAGGCTTCATAACCCCACGTAATGCTGCCAAGGAGGTGTGCTAAATAATGTTCTGTTGAAGAGCAGCTGCATGGTGAGCTTATATAGCATTTTGAAAACATACAGGGAATGTTACTGGAATTGAGGAGCTCATTGCCTATATATGTAGATCTACAAACAGTGATATGCGGACAACTTTCTCCAAACGTAATTTCCTAACCAGGTCATCAGCATCCTCTGGTTGCTTTTACCAAGCAGAGTTCTGGTCTCACCTATTCCAGCATATATGATGCAGTACTTCCATGTGATCAGATAAATATGTAATGATCAAGGAGAACAGATGCAGACTCTCTGTGTTTTTAAGGAACAGCATTTGAAAGGGCGCCATTACATTGCTAAATGAAATGCTCAGGTTTAACCCTCTTTAACTCACAGATAAAATACCCTTCAAATTCACTGAGTCCTTGGATTTTGTCCATAATCCATACTTAATTTTACCAAATGCTCTTTAACCAGTAGATCATGTCAGAAAATATCAAGTAATTGATCCTCTAGACAAGGCTTAATGGAAAGAAGAAAACAGTTTAGTGTAGTTGAAGGGGTTTTTTGCTTTTTTTTTTTTATTTTGTCAAATATTTGAAACTTATTAAAGTTTTGCACTATTAAACTTTTCTATATAGTGAAATTCTGAATGTAATGCACCTTTCACTAAAGCCTCCAGATTTAAACCTGCAGATACATCTCACTGTATAAATATACTGCATCCTGGTAAGACTGAAGAGACATAATTCATTTGCATGGGCCACAGTGAAGTATCTGAGAGGCATTTCAAGCTAAATGGGATATACCTGGCTTGGGTCAACAGTTTCCCCTTCATTTCTTCAGACATAACACTGGACTATGGTATGGTGACCACAGAGAAATGCTGGGTTTTGCTGTAGGATGGTAAGCTCGGGCTGTTTGCTCTGTGTGCATGAATAAATGGCCATCTGAAAGAGAACATTTTTTTTTCTACTGATGGGTTTCCTTGTTGGCTTGTAGTCTCTTCTGCATCGCTGCACCTCTTTGTGTGAACTTTCCCATTATCTCTTCCAACCGTGTTTTCCTCAATATGGAAACATCCTCGCGTTCTGCACGAAGCCACTCCGCTGAGCGGCCGAAGGTGGTGAACATATTCTTTCCAACAGCTTTTCATGCAGCTTTTGGAGAAGATTTCTCCTCAAAGATGAAGACAATGCTGGCTTCCAGGTACACAACCAGCATCTGGCAATCCACCCAAGGGCCCCCCTGCAGCCAGGCGAGCGCCACTAGGTGTCAGCGCAGCCCCGCGGATGGCAAACTATTAAGGGACACGGGGACAACAGAGTAATTAGCAAAAAGAGTTTCAAATATATTTCTCTTTCCTTCTTATTGCTTTTAAATCACCTTTGTATTTTAACTCTTTTCCTTCCCTTGCCCCTGCTTCTAAATTTTCAAAATGTGGTGGTCCAACAATCTGGCACCCGTGGCACTTTTTGTACGCTAGCTATGATGTTGGATCAAATGCCGTGTTACCATGACTTGGTCTTTGCTTTCACTCTGACTAAAACTTATTCCACGAAACTTGCAGAATCAAGAACAAAGCAGAAGCATTAAGCAAAGACAGCAATCCTGCAAAGACAGCAATCCTACTTGAACATATTTCCTTAAAAATATAAGTACGCATTATTCCTTTTTGATTTAGTATAATAGTCTGTTATCTTTTTCCATGCATGTTACACTGATTTCAGGCATGAGCAGAAAGGATGGATGATTTATTAGGAGAGCCCTACTCATCCTGCCAAGCAGACTTGTGTTTGAAATTGATATGTACTTAAAGAAATACAATATCTCAGGTCACAGTTATGAAAACACATTTCTGGTTGCAGCTTCATTAAAGGTTTTCTTTTAAAAAAATATAAGCAATAGAGATCTTAGCTGTTGCTCATCTTTGCATTCTACATTAAAGATTATACTAATGAATTATTTGACCAGAATAATTTTCTACATCTTCTGTTCCTGCCTTTGTATCGATTTCCACTATTCATCCATAATTATGGTACAGAGTGTTATAAAATGAGATTTGATTTTGAAACATTGCTTGTAACTGGTGACCCTTCAAAGTTTGAAAAACTGAGGCATCAGTTTAATTACATTAGTCTGTCACCAAATATTTTTTGGAAATATTTTTAGTAGGACTGGAAAACCCATTAAAATATGATTAAATTGTGAGGCCTGTAGTTCTGTTCTAATTAACATCTCCTTGCTGTAATGATAAATCACCATTCAATATTATGGTGAAGATATTTCTAAATTGTAAGCCCTGAGTAATTTGAATGTTGCTGCCAGGATACGGCCACCCAAATTAATAGAAAGCTGATTGATGATATTTTCTCTGAATAGAGTGCTGAAAGTAGGAGCAAAACCTCTGTGAGTTAATGAGATGGTCGCTCTTCCTTCAAGAAATTCTTGTGGTGCAAGAGTCAGAGGTTTTGTGTAGAGACTGTTCAACACATGATGATGTTTTACTTCCAAAGAGCAGGTCAATGGTAGATGTTGAGACTTAATCTGCTAAACTTCAGTTCTTCTAAGGTTTTTGATGTTTTTTTTTTTTGTTTGTTTGGTTGTTTTTTTTTTTTTTTTTTTGGTTTTTTTTTTTGTTTGTTTTTTGGTTTTTTTGGGGGTTTTTTTTGGTTGTTTGTTTGTTTGGTTCTTTTAATAATTTAGGCTTCATAATGAACAGAAAGTTGACATGGAAATACCGGATACTTCTTATGACCCATCCAAACCATAGACTTAGATTTTTCTGTGGGTGGTAGGAAATCCTTGTGTCCTTGTGTATACTGCTCTGAAATACAGCCACTAAACTGAGAAGAAAATGCATTTTCTACTCTAGCATACTTTCACTGTTTTACTTTTACACCATGAAAGATTGTTGATTTTTTTTAAAGGGGTTGAAAATCTTGATTATTTCCAATAATTCAAAACATTAGACATTTTCACTTTAAAAATTAAATTTTTAAATTAATATCAACAGTCTGCCTGTTCTGAATATGCAAAGATGTGAAACAAAAACTTGGGTTCACTGAAATAAAAAATTTCTTTGATATGCTCTGCACTGATCATTACCATTTAGGAGAGACCTTGTGATTATAACAGATATTCTAGGAAAACATCAGTTCAGTGCTCCGAAGTTGTGAAGAAGCAAATCGAGTGTTGAAAATTATTAGAGAAGAAATAGACAATAAAGCAGAGATCATTATTGAAACACTTTAAAAATCCATGGGGAGCTCACATCTTGAAGAACTGGTATAATTCCAGTCATCCCATTGCAAAAAAAAAATATAGTAGAACTGGAACAGGCATGGGAAAAAAAAAATTATGATCAAAATTATGTGAATTTTCATAAAAAGGGTCAATAAACATAATGTATCTCTCCATACTGTGAAAATATGAGGGAGAACTTATAAAATTCTGCAAAATCATGAATAGCATTAAAAAGTTGAATAGAGGGCAACAAAACACTGTCTTACACATTACAAAACCTAGGTACACTAAAATAAACAATAAAAGAAAAGCCCAAAATAAGTAAAATGGTAAGACTGCTTCAAATAACACTCCTTTAAACTGTGGAACTCCTTGCCATAAGATTTTATATGGATGTTAAAAGTTGTAATGGTTTGAAAAAACGTTTGAAGAGTTTTATTTAAAAAAACCCACTGAGTGGTCTTAAATCTGTGAATCCTTGTGATATCCGTGTGATTTCATGCAGAGTTTTGCTTGTGGGGAATCTGACTGTCTGAGGCCCATCACATTCATTTCAGAGCCGTGCATTCAAATTCAGTTCATTGCAAACCAAGCCGCAGAAGTTTTAATAACTGTGGCCAAGTCAGATTCTGCCAGGAGAAGGTCCAATCTCACTGGTCATAAATGAAAGAAGACTTTTATGGTGTTTCTTGTCATATGGTGTAATGAGAAATGCAGAACCACACTGAGGCTGCCTGCCACCTTAAGAAATGAGAGCAGCTGTCCCTCAAGCAAAAATGTTATTACTGTGTTGGTTACTTGTCCAAAATGTTTTCCTCTGCCTATCAATATTGCTTTTACTGTGCCCAAGTTTAGTTCAGCCAGCTGTTCCTAGTCATAGCACTAACCCCTCTTAGGTTCCAGGACAGCTGGAGCGGGGTAGTTTATGGCAATTTGTTTTATTGGTTGGTAATGAGTAGAAAGTTAATTTACTGAATGAGAAAGTGATGTAGAGCTGAATGTCACAGTGTATCTCTAGCACTTGTGTCTACTGGGCATGACAGTTTCCCCAGAGAAGCTGTACAGGTAAATGGAATGTAAATGGAATGAGAGGAAAGAGAGTTTGTAGCATTTCCAGTCCAACACTTTGGAACTCATATTTACCATTCCTCTCTGTAAAACTGACAGACAGTAGTGAGGTTCAGATTTTTGAGATTTCTGTCTTCAACATCATCTTTTTCATGTCCCATGACTAGTTTTTTTTAACTGTGAATGTTTTAGGTTCTACTGGTCCCTAAAAATATAGGACATCTAATATAGTCAAAAAGGGATAAGTTATTGTATACAATTTTTAAAACTTTCATGATAAACAACCTAACAATAATCTTTAAGAGGCTGTTTTTCCTCTATCTACCTTTCAGACAAGCAGAAGGGTAACTATAAATCCTTAAATTGCTATAAATATTTCTTTGGGTTACATTACGTCCCTTGGTGCTCCAAAAGTGCTGAACTCACTTGAGTTTTTAATTTTGCAGGGTTAATAACCATCAGTTCACTGTGACTCTCATAATACTGCTGGCTCTAAAAGTGTGTAAGTGACCTATTGATTTCCTTGGCATTTTGTGGCTTGTTCTGATATGAGCACGGGGTTTTTTGAAGTCATCTTGCTGCAATGACAAACAGTCAATATACTCTGCCAGTGCTCAGTTATTGAAACCTTTTACCCAGTGGTTAGATAGTATTGCCTGGAAAGGTACTGATTGAGCCGTGTTTCTGGTTTATACTGAAGGCTTTTCAAGGGGCTCCTCACTCAGCTGTGAATGCTTCAGTTCGTGGATCATTCTTTATTTGCTTAGCCTTGTTCTTCCCCTTAAATTACGCGTTAAATATAAATCTGCATCCTGATACATCACAAAGACAACGCTGTGCTTCTAGCAGACAGCAACCCAGAGAGGTGATGTAATGTTTTTGGACTGTCTCAGCTCCCTGGAGCGAGACAGGTTGGAATTCCCCCCATGTCAAAGACCTGCCCCCCTATGAGATATAAACACAGGTTGTCTTAGCCTAAATCTGGTGGCAAGCAGTGCTGCACATTCTGGCAGAACTCCCTTCTGTCCTCTAAAGGGTAATAAATAAATAGTTCCCCAAATTCTCAAAGGTAACCTGTGTGGTTATCTCATGATGTGAGAAAGGATCCAATGCTGGTTTGCCCTTTTGCAGAGCTCAGCTTTTCTGCCCCAACAGGACATTGCTGTGTGAAGTGTGCCCTCTTTTGCCTGACATTTCCCTTGAGTCTGGGAAATACACTCTTTGCAACTTAATCCTTACCACTGGTCTTGCCCCTGTTGCTGACTCAGCTTTGTCTCACTTCACCTCCTTCACTGCCCATTCCCCTCAGCCTGCATCTGTCAGGAACTTTGCATCCCCTCCATTTCCTTTCTTTGATGTAAGTGATAGGGAATGCAATTTTTATCCTATACAATACCCATACCAAAACTTGCTATCGCTTAAGTTTTTTGTCCCTACTGTGCAAATGATCTAATTGTGTCTGTGAGCTGTCTGGGAGGGGAATGTCAAAGACCAGGTGACACTGAGTGTCCTCTCTACATCTGTTAGCATATGAAATCCCCTGCAACACCCCCACCCTTTCAGTCACTGATCTCACGCAAACAAAAACTCTACTCACAGTTCTTGTAGAGGGAAGAGCTGAGAGGAGAAAGGGAATAGGGAATAGAGTTTACCTTCAATCCCTTCTCCTCTGACATCACACATGTTGTGCCATCTCTAGGGACCAGGATGCAGAGGTGCAGGGCAGTGGCATCCAAGGCCAAACCTCTTTCTGCACAGGGCTTAAGGGGAACCATCAGCTCTGGCATTACCAATCCTGCAACAGAAATGCAGACACTGTTTTTTTCTTTTGTATCACAGCGTTACAAAATAATTTGTGAGTTTTTTTTAGTGCTGCTCCAAAGCAGAAGTCCTGTGAGGAGTGAAGACTTCAGCTTGTGCTCTATATTACTATATTTTTGAATAATACCATAAACAGTGTTGAAAGCAAGGCTACAAGTCCACCTCAGCTCACTATTCAGTCACAAGAGCAACCATGTTTGTATTATTCCCCATGTTTTCTCATAAGCTCTGTAAGCATGAAGTACCAAAATTCTTTCCCATGAACCCCAGAAAAGAGTAAAACCTTCAGGTAGAAATCAAATCAAATGGTCTTTCAGAAAAGCATATAAGAATTGATTCCTCCTTCAGGACACCTCTCAACTGAAAGCTTACTGCAGAAGAATAAAAACTTGTAAAGGAAATTTGGCAGACACATTAACAGGTATGATTCTGAGATTTTTATCATTAAGGAAAGTAAGGAAACAGCAAGGAAAATTAGAATACATTGCTTGCCATTGTGAAGTCAATTAGAGGGTATTAAAACTACCCAGATGCATGCTCACAGGGGTAGTGTTCTTTGACCATTTCTGCTTCTAGCTACTTCACACTTGAATTCATTCCCATGGTATTTAAATTGTTTAAGCACATGCACATGAAAATAAAATCCTTAGCTGAATCATCTTAATTTTCTCGAAAGATCCCATGCACAGATGATCTTACAGTAAAATTGATTAGGACTTATTCAGAAAATGACACAGATATAAATTATGTTCTATGCTGGCTTGCAAGGCTTCTGTCCTTTGAAATTCCTACCTAGCCTAAAAAACACCAGCTAAAATGAGGAGAGCCTGTCACTGAGGTGATAAAGCTGACAGACAACTTAATTATCTTGGCCAAGGAGAATTTGCTCGCTTGGACAATTGGAAGGGAGGAAGCCAGCTTGCTTTTAGTATCCCAGCAATAATTATGTCTATTTTAATAGGCAGGACACAGTACTTTCCAGTCACTGTCTCTACAAAAATAGATGATGGGAATTGTGTTAGAAATAAATGTTATGAAATGTGTTCTCTGGAATAAGTAAACGTTTCATATTGTGGAGATAAGCTCTACAGAACTGTGTGAATCACTGAAACAAAGCGGCCCCTCTGTTTGCATGGAGAGTGAATGATGACCAGGTGTGTCTCAGCTGGAAAATCAGAGCATGAGCATAGCCTACTGGCTTCTGGTAAAATTGCATTAGCACTAATTGCTTTGGAAAGGGGCTTTGCTGTTTAAGATTTCACATGGACTGCAAAAAATTTTCCCTTCTTTAAACTTTTGCATGTTGTACTAATAGAAAATCAAAAGTAAGTGTTTGATATCCTGAGTTACTAAAGCTACTGCTCAGACTCCAAACTACATCCTGAATAAAATCAAAATCAATTTGCTTATTTTATTGCTTATTTCAAGAAATATCATGGCCTATGTGTTTCCCTATGGCACCTGAAATTAAAAGTCCTGCTTAGTTTTGCATCTTAATAAGTTATGAGCAATATGGTCATCTACACACAGATATTCTGGGTGGGATAGAAGGAAACTGCACAAATACATATTAAAATAGTTCATTAAGGGAATTAAAACTGATGAAAGAAAATTTAGCTCTAATCTAAGGCTTTAGCTGAATCTGCATTCACTGTCTGCAAGTAATCATGGAAATATGGCAGTAATAGCTCAGAAGTCAGGATTAATATTTTGGTTTTGTGGCACCCTTTTATTCATTACGTATGATTTTTAGTCATTCCAGCTCTAGCAGCTCTTAGTTCTCTCCTAGAAAAACCCTTGCATTGCTCCTAAGAAGAGCTTTTATCTTCACAGGGAACGAGTGCAGCACTGCACCACACACTTCTTGAACATGATGTCTGTCTCACCTTGGTACTGTACACCTCTCTAATACCTCACAGGAACTTCTTGCTTCCCTTTACGCAGGGTTTGAAAAGACCTTCTGGTCTTTATTTAGCCTTGCATGTGTATGAATCTGTCTGTGTCATATGTCAGCCACACTGAAGGACGGCAGCAGAGAGGGACAGTGCAGCGCCCGCACAGAGGCCGCGCAGGGCTGGGTGCCTCAGCGCACCGCACCTCAGCAGCAGGCAGGTGAATGGAGTAAGGAGGCTGCTCACCTCCTGAAAGATCTGGCTGTTTGGTCAAACCTGGGTTTGGGGTGCTTCTGTCAACAGAGTCCATGAAACATGACACATGATCAATTAATAATAATTTTGATAACCTAAACCAGCAGCAAATGTATTTTCTTGGCAGAATGTTTGCTTTAACCTTGAATCATCTAAACTTATACAGCCTATAGATGTCAAGGAGCAGAGTTGCATGTCAGCCAGAGGACCTTAAAAGTTGTTATCAAATCTCTCAGAGTAGATGGGAGGCTGATAACACGCTTGTTGTCTCTGGCTTGTTTCAGTTTCCTTACTTTCAATCTCATTGCTGATCTCCAGCAGCTTCTCTGCTTGCAATTCTTATTTGACCTTTTTGTTGCAAAGTTATTGTGGAGGCTTTAAATAGTTCTTTATGAGATCTCAGTGGGTATTTCAATCTGAAATTCAGGAATAGTTCTTGTTATAATCCTAAGAATCAGCATATACAAGCTGACCCGCAGCTTAGTGTTCATTTCTGTCCCAGATATCTATTGTCTCTCACAGTAGGTACAGGAGAGCACAGTATAAGGAAGAAAACTGTTTATTAAAACTGCTGTGAAACAGGAATTACAGGGTTAGTGTGAAAATTTGAATTCTTCAACTGAAATGTCCTTAACATTATTTTGAACTTCTTTGGTTACTGTTAATGTTACAATAATAAGAATTCATTTATTTTCCCAACAGAAGTAATATGATCTATTTTACACCCAAATTGCTTCTAAATCAGTTCAGTTGTAAAAATCTGCAGCTTAAGAATAGATTCTAATTTTTATCCTAGAAATTATCTGCAGATTGAAAATGCATTTGTGCTATCAGAGCTTAGATGGACTAATCATATCCCCAAACTACAGAAGAAAAGTGGTTCAATTTTTTTGGTGAGTAAAAAAGAGACAGACTGTGCAATTAGAGCTCACAACAAATAAAAACCTGAAGATTACATAGTGTTCTGATTTTTCCCTGATGTTGATTTCCAATTTATTTTCCCAGATGAACTCAAGCAAGTACATTAGAATTACGTCCACTGATTTCCGTGGAACTTTTCTTTGAAGAACATTATTAATCATTATGAGGAAAGGAAAAGAAATATTTATAATAATACCTAATATTTGGGAAAAAATTGGAGTATATGGACCAGAATGTTTTTTTTGGGAGGGGGAAGGGGAGGGGGGGGGGGGCTGAAGTGATGACCATTAAAGTGAGAATTATGGGAAAATTTCTCTTTTAACAAAAAGATTCTGAAACCTTGTATTCCTGCACAGCAAGATAGATAAGCTCTGTTATACAAATAATTATTGCTGTTGCCACTCTCCACATGGTCCCACTTTTATTTTTATTTTTAAATTGACACCTTTCCTTCTACTATTCATTCCATTTCATCACCAGCTCATGTTTTTTTGCTTCCCATTTATCAGAGAAAGAGAAAGTTATTCTCATAAACAGGATTTAAGCTAGAGGGATTTGTATTTCTATTTTGCTCAGTGCTGCTTAGACAAAAGCTCACAGCAATAAAACAGTTTGTATTGGAACATGTAGTAGTTTGTTGATTATTTGTGATATAGGAAATGTGCCTTCTTTAAGAGTTTTCAGTTGCAACAGCAATGTGAATATTTTTTTGACTTTAAATGCTTCACCTCTAGCACTTTCTACTAGAATTTTTCCTCTGCGTGTGAAAAATAGGCATCCTTTAATCACATTTCTAAGGCAATGATTTGCAATGACACAGTGGCACTGAATCAGGTGCACTGTCCATCAGCTGTGAAATCTTGGATGATTTCAGGCAGAATCTTGTAATAGGTTGAATTAGCCACAGCCCATTTTACTAGTTACTGCACATTACTTCACTTTAAATAGAATTGGGCTATTTTATGGCAGCCACACCCTTTATCTCCACTTTTTAACTAGCGCAGGAAGTGTTGTATAACTAACATTTCCTTCTTTTTCCAAAGAAAATACAACTCCCATCTCCAGGCTAAGACATTCTGATAAGCATCTTGGTACTAAGGAGCATGAAATTGAAATAGACCCAGTGCACTCTGCCCTTTTACCCAAATGAGATCCAGAGCATTGTTCTGACTTTCTTATTTCCATCCCCAAACCTGAATGACAGTTTTAAACATTATCTGATAGGGTAGGCCTCATAGAGCCCTTAAAATCACTGTACTTCACATTTCATTTCAGTAGTGATTAGCAAAGGACTCAAAAAGTCTTTGTTGACCATAAATTAACATGAGCTGCCCAGGTTTTGGTACAAAAATATATGACTAGTAGCTCTGTTCAAACTGAATGGCATAAATCCCTGGGGATGTGCTTATCAAAACAGGACCATGTGTTCTGCATTATTAACTAAGGGCTGTTTACTCAGATAAGTCAATATGTAGAAGAAATTCTGAAAGAACATTTTGTTCCACAAAAAGAGTTGAGCTGAAAATATATTCAAGCTTTAGCTTTCATATTGGTCAACCTTTTGTTTTCATCTTTCATACCAGCGGGGTAGTGGAAATCCCATTTCCCAGATAGCACAAGCTGGCTGAGAGCAATCATTTTCTTCATTTCATTTAATTTCTTGTGCAGAATGGGCTAAGGATATAGCCTGGAGGCACCCCAGGGTTCGATGCACTAAGATGCCAAAGCACTAAATTGAACAGGAAATTCAGAATAAAAACAAATAGCAACAAAATCTATGTGAAATGCTCAAAAAGTAATTCTAGTACCTCAGAGTACTCAGCATTATCTTTCTCCTGACTGACAATAACATACATAAAAAATATATAGCAGCAGCAGGGCAATGGGGCCGTTTCTATAGTCAACCAGAGGACAGTTAGAAATGATTCTGATACTCATTTCTTTATGTAAGGTGCTGTCTTTCTACATATTCCCCCACGTGGCACATAATATTTGCCTCTCTTGGAGGATTTCTATAATGAGAATAAATTGGCTCTGGGCAGAGAGTGAGTGCCACCTTTCCTTTGCTCTTTTGTGCTTGTCCAAAGGGAGCATAAAATGTAAATGAATCAGAATAGAAATGTTTTGCCCACTTTGGGCTGATACAATTTGTAACCGATTTTTCACATGTGAAAAGGAATATACAAAATCTATGGCATTTAAGAAGCCACTCATGAATTTACTTTGTTTACAGATTTGCACACGATACTCTTATATGCAGCTCTGGGCAAAACAATGTCTCTTAGAAAGTTTCATCATGCATTAGGGTAAATAGATAAACTTTAAACAACTGGAAATTTATCATAATATTTTGGTGTTATTGTTAGTATTTTTTTGTTGGCAATACAAGGTTTCTGGATGGTAAGATCAGTTTTAAGGCCAAATCAAAAAGTGATCATCAAGAGGCCATAAAAATGGCTTCAGTGAAAAGAAAACATTAGCAGTGAGTTTACATTAGGTTTGCTGGGCAGCTGAGAATAGCCTGGCCACTGCTAGAAATTATATAAGGAAAAACGTACTTCGAGTTTAAAAGCCTCTGTAATAGGGATGTTTAGATGTTAAGTAGCATCTGCTTATGGCAGTGCACTGAGATAATTAACACTGATATGGAAGTGAGTCTTTTAGCAAGTCTAGCAAATTATTGTCTGGGTTTGGGGTTTTCCATACTATGGAGCCTTAGCTTCCTCTTCATGGCAGTTGCTGAAAGAAACTTTGAATCAGTTGAATTTATTCATAGACTTTACTAGAATGAGCTTTTTTTTTTTTTTTTTACAACAGTTTTGGTAAAGAATTTAGATGCTTAGACTTTACTTTCATGAAAGTAAAGCCTAATTTTGTTTGGTTTTGAACTAAACCAACCATTTTCCTGTTCATCTGTCCTAGGACAAAGAACTACATTTTAAGTACCTGGAAAGTGTCACTAACTGCTTTGCTAAATCAAGCCTTTGACATGGAGCGAGGTTGTAGTCTCATGGCTATCCTACACTTTGTCATTCAGTGACACAGTGTAATCTCAACAGAAGTATTATTCATAATTTCTTCATAAACGTTACACAGAGACATCTGTAAAGTATTTGAAACTGATTGGTATGACATATGACAGACAGTATAGAAGTGCTATAATATGTACACAAATGATACTAACAGCTTTGTAAAGACTTGGTCTTGCAGTAAATCCTAGCGTGAGCTCTGCCCTGGCCCTGTACCAATGCGCGTGTGCCCCTGTGTCCCCTCCTGTGCTGCAGCAGGAGCAGGGTTTGTGTGCTTGTGAGCTGGGCTGCATATGCAGGAGATTGCTCTAGCAGCTCTTCTGTCAGGGCTCCACTTAACCCTTCAGTATTAAACACATAAATACTTCAGTGAGAGTACAGTGAGAACATGGAGGAAACCAGCTTCATTTCTGAATTTCCTTCCATAATACTCTTGAATTTTTTCATGTAGTTTTCTCTCAAGCCTACTTCTGTTACTTTGTTACTTTTCATGAGGTAAACTTTGACTTTTTCCTGTGGAATGATGCCCTTACTTCAGAGAAAATGTAGAAGACAAACCACTAAAACACTTGTATTACTCATGCCTAAAAGAACAAACCTAAAAATAAAATGAAATAATAAGCTTCTCATCATTGCTTCTGCTTATTTTCTCTAAATAAATTAATTCGTGAAATTGTAGCTCCAAACATTGGTTTTTTATTCTATGTGGAATATATATGCCAACTAACAATGGAAATGAATATTTCTCTGATTCTCCCAAGTTTTGGGTTTTTTTACTATCCAGTGACTTATTGCTCACTGCCTTTGTTACCACCATAGAAAACACATTAATCAGCAAGGAGAACCCCATCTATTTTTACCAGAACACAGAAACTATTTCAAAGACAATAATTCTAATTCCAGGAAGAATTTTAGAAAAAAATAGCAAATAGCCAATGTATCTCAAATAAAGAGCTATTCCATGACAGAAAGCAAAGCGGGAAGATGTAACAGCAGACATTTGTCATGAGGTTATACTGGAGAGACTGGTAACCTACTTTGCTTTGAAAGGGAATTCAAGAGAACCCTCTGCTCTACAGACCAGCTGCCTGTGTTTTCACAGCACCGTACCTGCTCCCTCTTGTGGCTGCTTCCGAGGGATTTTTCCCGTCAGCATCAGACAGGGCACAATTATGAGAAAGTGAACTCTGAACAGAGATTCTACGCCTTAGTTGTACTGTGTGTGCACTCCACAGGCTTCCTTAGGGACCATTTTCCCCTTAAAAGCATAGAATGACAGAATCATAGAATGGTTTGGGTTGGAGGGATCTTGAGCATCATCTAGTTCCATCACCCCTGCCAGGGGCAGGGACACCTGCAACCAGATCAGGATGCTCGGAGCCCCACCCAGCCTGGCCTGGAACAGCTCCAGGGATGGGCCATCCACAGCTTCTCTGGGCATCCTGTTCCGTGCCTCTTCACCTCACAGATTTTTTTCCTGACATCTGATCTAAACAGCTTCTTTCAGATTAAAGCCCTTACCCCCAGTTGTATCACTACACGCTCTTATAAATAGTTTCTCCCTCCTTTTTATGTCCTCTTTAAGTGCTGGAAAGCCGCAATTAGGTCACCTCAAAGCCTTCTCTTTTCTAAACTGAGCAAACCCAATTATCTCAGCCTTTCCTCAGCTCAGTCAAGTGCAAAGCATGTTCATTCAGGAGTAGATTTATTGAGAGCAGCCAGTTTCCTACCTATATGAACCATGTAGGGAGAAGAATGAAATCCTGAACAGAAGCAAGTGTTTGCTGCTTTGAAAATAAAGTTAAACTGAACAAAGACAGCTTTTAAATGTTCTTGCACTGTTTAATTTCTTTTTCTTTTTTTCTTCTCTCTTTTCATTTTTTCCTTTGTAGAATATTGTTCACAACAAATAAGTTTCCTCTGACCACATAGCTCCTGCATGAAGTACACTGCAACCACTCTGCTTTGTTTTGCCACTTAAGTGTCAAGTAAAAGATTTCAAAACTCTTCAAAAATTTTAAAATTTAAATCTCATTAAACCCCATTGAAATTTTGAAAGAACAACCCAGTTGTTACTGAACAGGGCAATGCAGGACTGTGTGTTCATCTAGAGGCCACCTTAGGAGCAGCCATGGAAAGTATTCACTGTTCAAGGTAAAAAACACATATGTAGAATTCTAAAAGCAACCAAAGATAAAAATAATAGCAGAGAAAACTTTTCCCCTGTGTTTTTGGTATTTTGGACAAAGACAGAAGTTTGAGGTTGCCTTAGAAATTCATTGAGGAAGAGACATGCCATTTACTACACATAGACTAGCATAATTTCTTTTGCTATGTTAAGCTCCATATTTTTTTGTTTGGTGGTTTGGTTTGGTTTGGTTTGGTTTGGTTTGGTTTGGTTTGAGTTGGGTCGGGTTGGTTTTCTTTTTCTATGATTTGGCCCTATAGCTTTACACAGCAGGATAAACTACGGACCTAGTAAAACTCAGTTCTGTGGTGCTGGGATGAAACCAATAGATACTGTTTTCTAAAGCAAAACCTTTGCTTTAGAAAGTGGGAGAAGTGGGAGAAATCAAAATAAGAGGACCAGAAGAGCCTCTTACCTGTAAAAGTATCACACTGTGTCTCCTGGGAGATTGAACAGCAGTGGCAAAGAACAGACCCTGCAGCAAGTCGTTTCCAAATAACTAATTTAGCAGAAAGCTATGAGTTTACCAGCAGTGCAAATGGACTAAACCCCTTGTAGTGCAGGTTTGCTGCTTACTCAAGGAGCTGCACCTATGGAGCACAATAACCTACTTCCCAAGATTTTGCAAATGAAAAATTTTATTCACTCCTGAGCTGTGTCATTACCATTGGAGGTAGATTTATCCCCATGCTTTTTCTGAACAAGTGACATATTGAATACCCTTTAAAACTACTATGCCAGTTTTCCCATGAGCAAACAAATGTGTTAAAATGTCAGACTTGACCAAAGAACAGTAGTTTCATTTTGTGAAAACCTTCTGTGGAACTTGAATGCATTTTGTACTACACTGGCATGCAAACAAAAGCTTTATGATTTATTTTCCATCGCTGGAATGGTATTGAATTATCACTTTTTAAACTGACACATAAATTTCTACTTCATTATTACAATGGGAGGTGATGGCTGGGACACTGTCCAAAGATTCCAGTTCAAATCCCCCTTATGCCTGGTTTCCCAGCACTTACAATGCTGGAGAATTTATCACTTCATTTTTCACCTCACTATAAGATTACTTTTAAAAGTCATGAACTTTACTCAAATACCTCTAACTTTGACATAATAGTATGTTTCAGCAAATTAGAGTTACACTGAATAAGTTTCAAACCAGCTCTAAGAAATATAGACATACTGATCACCACTCAAGGTGCCTTGATGGTTAAAACTTTAGGATAGTGTTGAAAAACAACAGATTTTTGTCTAAAAGTTAGAAATGTGCTTTCTATTTTGTATTCATAAGTATTTGTTCTGGAACAAGGTACAATGCAACTGCCGCCGTGCTCTGTGTGTGGTGATTAAGCATTAGTTTTGTTGCTATGATTGAATTAAACAATATGATAAATCCTGTCAAAAATATTGAAGTGAACCTTAAATTACTTTGAAGTTTTCCACTGGTATATGCAAAAGTAAAAGCTTTATGTTGTTTTTTAGTCTGAATTGCTCAGCTCTCTATTTATACCTCATATGTCTGAGTGTTGTATGGATGACCAAACAAAAAGTTGAATAATTAATGCCACCTTCTGGATTTTTACTAAGTATTGTTCTAGAGGTAGTGGGGGTTAAGAGTGGGCAATGAGAAGTTTAATGGTCTTTTAGACTCCTTTCTCTTCTTTCAATAGACCCTGCCATAAAACTAGGAACTGGCATTCAGAGCTATCCAAGGTAAACACTGGAAACTCTTTATATATTTCAATCATTCCTACAAGAAAGAAGAAAACGCAACTCTAAATGTCATGCCAAAGAGGGACAATGTAAAGGTTGGCTTCTCATGGGGTAAGGATACCTTCTGGGTTAAATCTTCCACTTGACTCCATCCATAGGAATCCATCTTGTTTTATGACCCCCATGGCAAATCTTGTTGAGTTGTCAGAAGGTCCAGTCCATATCAGGTATGTTATTCTTAGTTTCATAAGTCCATTTTATAAGTCCTGTGTACCTATAAACTGAGACATAATGAAAACAGGTTTTACATTTTCAAAATAATGGAATGAAACCACCCGATTTCCAATCAAGTGAAAGGTGATGGGGTAATATTCCACAGCCAGACTTGGAAAGCAAAATCTGTGTCACTCACACAAAGTAATGTAAAAATTTAATCAGCAAATTCCAATTACTTTCCAAAGCTTTATTAAAGCAATTGATATTCATGACATACTATCTTGCCATATATACAATGTCAAAGGTTAAATTTCAGAGCTAGTTCTAATATTTCTTGATTTGTGTACTATGTTTCCTTGTTTCTTTGGGCCTGAATCTACACACTTTTGACCTAACCAAATCACCAACCCCTTCAACTTCCCCTGAGCAAGTTGTCCTGTTTTCTGCAATCGCAACTTGAAGCAGTATCAAAAAGATCAGTGAACAATCAGCTCAGTTCACAGAATTCAATTCACAGAATGACTAGATTAGAAGAGACCTTCAAGATCATAGAATCCAACCCATGCCCTAACACCTCAGCTAAACCATGACATCGAGTGCCATATCCAGTTTTTTTTTAACACATCCAGGAATGGTGACTCCGCCACTTCTCCAGGCAGACCATTCCAGTACTTTATCACTCTTTCCGTGAAAAACTTTTTCCTAATATCAAACCCTTGGTGCAGCTTGAGACTGTGTCCTCTGGTTATGTCAGCTGCTGCTTGGAGAAAGAAACCAACCCACATCTGGCTACAATCAACTTTCAGGAAGGTATAGAGAGTGATAAGGTCACCTCTGAGTCCCCTTTTCTCCAGGCTGAACACCCCCAGCTCCCTCAGTCGTTCCTGACAGGGTTTGTGTTCCCAGCCCCTCACCAGCCTCGTTGCCTCCTCTGGATGTGCTCAAACATCTCAAACTCCTTCCCAAACTGAGGGGCCCAGAACTGGACACAGCACTCAATGTGCAGCCTCTGTTGGGTAAGTCAAAATGCCTTCTAAAAGGTAGGCTGGGCAGGAGGTGACAGGTGGAAACCATGAGGAAATTAAGGGCTGAGGCACAGAAATACAACTGCTAAGGAACTGGCATTACAGATGCGGAAAATCAGCCCTGGATCCATTTCCAGTGGAACCGGTTTACTGCAGGTAACTCTTGCCAAACAGCATTAGGTTGTCATTGCTCCAAAATGGGCCAGGAGTAGCCCTGAGACTGCCTCAGTGACAGTGAAATTTCAGCTGAAATATTGAGGAGCAGCCCAGTCCCAGTCGGTGCTTTTGTGACTGCAATAACCAACATGCGCCTTGCAAATGAGTGAAGGCAGCCTTGTCTGATGAGCAGGATAGAGGATCATGGAATATCATAGGTTGAAAAAGACCTCCAAGATTATCACGTGTTCCTGTTTACCCAGCACTGCTGAATTCACCACTAAACCATGTCCCTAAGTGCCACATCTACCTGTCTTTAAATACCTCCAGGAATGGTGACTCACCTGCTTCCCTGGGCAGACTGATCCAATGCATAAAACTTGTAGCAATCTGAGAACTCAGTAACCCGGGGCTGTTTCATGAACTGTGTGAACATGGAAGTAGCAAGACTCTAGTGTTTGGACACAGAAACATAAGGATCAGACGTTTTTCAAGACAAGGTCATGGGCTTGGGTCTGGACCAAATATACAATATAGTCATGACCCACAGGCTTCCCAAGAGTGCAAACAGAAAAAGGAAATTATCCTACTTTACTTTATTGAATAGAAGAAGGCAACACATTGCACTGGACTCACGAGACCTGAAAACATATTAGAAGGATTATTTTTTTTTCCCATTAGAAGCATGAACGGCTGTCTCAGATTGTTAACATCACTTACTGCTAATTAGGTTAAGATGAAAAATGGTTTTATACAACCTTTAGACTGAAATAGCATAGGAACATGTTTGCCGAGTCCTCAGCAATCACTTAGAAATAGAAACAGTGATGTCACATTAATCAAGCCTTAGGTATGTTGTTTTCTGGCCAAACCAACAAAAGCTCTGTGTTTATCTGACAGATTAGCACACATTCTCATATCAGAAAACATATCAAATCCAAGAGAACTGAGCTGAATCTGTGTTCACTAAGCAATAATGTTGTCAGGGAAAGTACCCAAAACTTGACCAAATACCATTATTAATCCAGAATGCAAGTTTTTTCCAGGTGAAAATGAAGAAATGCAGAAGGAAAATGTAAGGTTCTCTTTTGTTTAACTGCTTGCAGCTAATGAAGACTGAAAAAAATCTCTCTCAAAGCTTGTAAATACATATTAACTTTATTAGCCATAATTAGTGGCCATGAATCTTTTTTCTGTGGTGTAAGCCCAGGTGATTTTCAATACTTTAGTCTTTTAAGTTGTTGAAGGCAAAATTTCCAGTGCTGCTTTCTACAAGATTTATGTGATGCAGATTCTATAGCAAGGGCTGTGTCTTAAGGTGTGCTATGTCCCAAGATATACTGATGCAATCTCAATAGATACACTTCAAAAATTGAAATTGCATTGCAGAAACTCTGTAAAGAATTGAGCTACATACCAGAGTACTGTAATATTCAATTTCAATTAGAATGTATTACAGTCAGGTAAATTTTACATAAACTTGTAGTTTAAAAAGGGAAAGTTATCAGCGTGGTTTTTTAAAATTATATGTTTTCAGTATCATTTAGAAAAGTTTGGTCAGATAACACAAATTCAATCTTAAAAGTAAAAATAGGATCAAAACATTCTACTTGGTTTGAAATATTTCCTATAGTTTTAATAAAATTCAGATCTATGACATTATAACACCCAGGTCTTGCCATAACAGCCCTTCTACTTAATATCTGTAGCCACGATGCTCTGTAAAAACTGAACACAGGACTGGGTTTTGGAATGCAGTGAGAAATGTGTTGCATGTACAAAACTCATGTTAACAGAAACTAGGCAGTCACTCCTCAGAAAGGCAAGTAAATGGTGTTGTGATCAGATTTGTGCTGGAGTGCCCAATTCTGTCTTACAGTCAATTACCAATAAATCTGTGGTGGTTGTAAGGATTAATGGTGCTGGAAGGCTGCACTCAAGAGTATTACTCATAACACATCTTGTATTTGAGACTATTTACTATAGAAAAGTACAGTTCAGTGGTTTAAATGATCTCTACGCATACAGCATTGAGTCTATGTCTCTTGGGTGTGAAAAAGTGTGCTGGGTCCCTTCTCTGCCAGTTCAGAGATTATGTGAGCTGCTCCCAACACAAACCTTAAGATCTCATTTGTTTAAAGCAAGGTGCAACAACTAGCACACAGCTCTACAGATCCCTGTTTCAGTCCATGGGATGCCAATGAAAAAGCTGGTTGTCAGTTTTCCTGTTACTGTCTTTCACCCAACATTGACAGATCAGTTCGAGACTGGTCTGAATATCATGGAAGCATGGAATGGTTTGAGTTGACAAGGACCTTAAAGATCCTCTAGTTCCAAGCCCCTTGTCATGGGCAGGGACACATTCTACTAGACCAGGTTGCTCAGAGCTCCATCCAAACTAGCCTTGAAAAGGCCAAGAAATATTTTAGGGCATCTTCATCTCTCAGTTAATCAGTAATAAAATATTTATCATATTTAAACTATTGAATTGCTTCTTTTTTACCCTACTTTATAGCCTTTAAAATATTTAATCTTCTTAAAATTCTTTTGTTATCAGTGGTTTGTTTCTCCTTATCTCCCAACTTGAACAATTCTAGATAGCAAACAGAGATTTGTTACTGTGCTACGTTTTTTTCCTAAAACTTAGGTACAGAACCTGTTTCTCTCATTCTGTCATTATATTTTTTTAATGAATGAAAGAGATAACAAATTTGCACAAAAATAAATGCAGCAAAGACATTCCAGGAAAATTATTTGCTTCCCTGCAAGACTATTTTTTTGAAAGTTACATTAGATCAGCAAAATGCAATGCTTATCTCTCTAGAGCTTTGGGTCTGACATTTTTTCCATGCTTATATCTCTAACACATTTTCATCTCACACCTGCCCCTGGCATCAGATTACTTCCTTCTCCAGAGACCACTGAGTGATATCTTCGATGTTCCTATTATGTGATCAGGTGTCAGCTTGCTCGTAACAGCCAGAAAAAACAGTGCTGTTGTTACTATATGAACAATAATTTTTACTTATGAGCACTGTCTTGTGTGAGGAAGACATGTTCCTACACTTCTAACAAAGCCAGTCACTATCAAAGAGCATAAAAAGTAACAATAACAAGAACTGGAGTTATTTCATAGAGCTTTACAGATACATTTAAATTCTCCTTTTTGCACTTTAAATTCTCTTTTTTGAATTTTAAATTCTCCTTCTCCTTAACTTCTACTTCTGCAGGTCAGTCCCACATCTGCTGAATCCAGTCCAAAGTAATATACCACTCTTATTTAAACGTTTTTTTCTATGTCCTTTCCCTTCCCTCAAGAGGCAACTCTCCCTCATTTTACACCAGAAGTCCTTTTGAGTGCCAGCCACAGGTTCACTGATTTGGCTGAAAAATTGGAAGTGCTCTGCTACCTTGATTGTCTCCCATGTCTGCATCATATTTGCTTATAGGACCATAGATGCAACATAAGATTTTAATTTAGCCAATATTCCAAGCTGAAATAAAGGAGGACTTTAAAGTGGAATAACTGCAGTCAGTGGAAGACACTCCAGGCTGTACCTCGTCAGTTTATTATTAGATTGCAGATATAGTAGGACATAGTGAAAAGTTTTATTTTAAAGAAGAGTTGGGAAAAAAAAAATGTTTACTTATATCTGGAGGTTGGTTTTCTGTTGATGACATACACTTCCTCTCTGTTTGGTAGAAGAGGCTATCTGAACAATGCTCAGAAATGGAATGAGAGACTTTTCCTACTCTCACAAAGAAATTTTCTCAGTATAACCTGCTCTCACTCCTTCATTTATTGCTAGTTTCCTATTTCATCAAGTCTATTGATGAAGTCTGTTGGACTGTCTTCTTAGTCCATGGGTAGAAGTCAGCTTCACAAAGAGTCTTAGCCATAGACAGTATTCTTCCTCTGCAGAAAGTTAATGACCCTGCCCTACAGGCAGATGGCATCAGACTTGTCACTCATCCACATCTGGCAAAGCCAGCTGCAAAAGGTCACTTGAGTTCACCTGGCCAACTTTGCCAGAAGTGTGTTAAAGACAAAAGTTCCTGCCTGCTGGCAGAGGAATGAGGGCAGTAAGCTTCAGGTGGTAGTGACAGGGAACCAGAACTCCTAAAGTCTCCCACTGGCAAGGCATGTAAAACTAGTGCATGTAAAACTTCTGCATGTGGCTCTGTGCAGCCCTGAGCTACGTAAGTGAAGTTACTTGGCTCTCAGCACATCTCCAGTTTAATCTGCAATCCTTTTAGTTTTATTGTAAAGTAAATAAACTGCTTGTGGCTTCTGTAACTGTAGCACTGAATAGCAGTGATAACAGTCAGATTAGTTGCAAGAATTATTCATATCATAGTGAGAGGATATCAGTGGGCAAATTAAAAAAAATGCCAAAGTTTGTTTTGGATGAAGCTTTTATAAGAACAGACTTTGTTCTGAGATTTCTGGTGTTTTCAGTTTCCACTTGACCTATTTTTCTTAGCTTGCTCTCTGAAAATAAATTACTGAGATTGAGACCTACTAACAGAATAAGAGTCTAAACAATATAGCTTTACTCTTCAGCAGCTGCTTCCATATGATGATAGCACTTATAACCGATACGATGGTCTTTGAATACATCTGTTCCATAATGTGTCTAGAAATTGTTACCATGACTATAGTAATTTAACATATGCTTTATTTTTAAATATTCCTTCAGATTAAATCGGAGAGGGGTTATATCTGTAACACAGAGTGTTTTCAAGTGTTGGGCCTACATTGCATAAAGTTCATAGAAAAGCTATTATTTGCTTCTCCAAGCCTGTATATGCAGAAAACAAAGATACTTCCTTTACTCAACCAGGCCCTGGATAATTAAATAGGCTAGTTTGACTAATTTAATTAGTTACTATAAAACATGCACATTATAACCTGCCACCTGTCCTCTGTCCATGTTGCAGAGGGTTCAGTGAAATTATGAATTCTTTTTCTGTAAACTTTGTTGCAGGTTTTCATATATATGAACACTTCCTTTTTTTTTTTATATCAGTTCTCCAACTCATCTGCTAGGCAGCCATGGGTTTTTTTTCTGGACAGTGATTTAAATTAACTGTAAGACAAGGACACATGTTCTTGACCCAAATACATAACAATGCTGTTGCCAAAAAAGCCAATATACAAAAAATAAATGATAGGCTTGGTTGGGATGCACTTCCATGGCCTGTATTAGGCAGAGTAGGTTTATGTAGCAGTCTTTTCTGACTGAAAGCAAAATACAGGTCCACATGTCCTTAGAATGAAAAGAGTGAAGATCTATCACCAATACAAGATTTTTCAATTGTCTTCACTCTCTAACCTTGCCCCAGCAATCAGCCCAATGGAAGGTGATCAAAGCAGCTCTGATAAAATCAGCTTAAAGCCGTACTTGCTTATGACAGATGAGGAACAGAAAAAAAAGTAATTTGCCTGATGTTAGATTTTTGTATTTCCCTTTGTATCAAACCAAAACCAGGGCCCCAACTCAACAGAGTACCCTTCAAGAAGAGTCTTAGAGCCTCTAAACATTAACATTCTTTCTTTCTCTCCTCCCACACCCTTGGCTTCCTCTGCAGCCAGCAGGGTTTGAATGACCTGGAAGGCCACGGACATTTTCTGCTTGAGTGGGCCCCAAGTTTTGAAATATATTTATGCAGGAGTATCAATCATGTAATTCAATAGAGGTCAAATTGCAAGTTTTTGAATTTTTTTATTTTTGCATTTCCATATAATTGAAAGAATATGTTTGCTAAGCTTACTAAATCACTCATTCTAACATACAGTACTATGTTACAGTTAAGGCCATCTGTATTTGTATGTATTCCATACCAAGGAATGTTAAGTTCACGGCGTTAAACTCTAATGTATATGCCAGAGTTTAGATCCTATGAACAATCCAGAATGTCTAGGCAACATGTTTCTCCTGAATTATCTCACCACTCTCACCACAGCATCCTTCAAACAATACTATATTGTGTTGTACAATATAGTATATTGTTCTACATTTTTATATGAAAATATATTACTTAAAACATTTTATTGCTTTCCTTCTTTCCAAGTTACACTTACTTAATAGTTCATGATACACTAACCATGACCTATCTATTGGCTAGGGCAAATATTTACAAAACTGGATTGTTAAAATAACCCTGTTATGTAGACAGTGCCTTATTTGCAAAGCCCTAAAATTCTAGAGCTGCCACATCAATAATTTTTTCTATCTTACTGTAATAGGCAGTGAACCTCAAGGTATGTGTTAGACATGAGTGTTGCAATGAATCACCATAGGAGGCCTCATGCTACATGCCATTACATCCAACATCTGTAATTTTTTTCAGCATTTAAAATCCATGGGTATGTTACCTGGAGTTTCCTTCAAAAATTTTTTAGAACTACTTTAACCTAAGACTTTATCTGTAACTCTACCTTGGGAAAGAAGTTCTGTGGCAGATCTTATATCAAAGCTGGCAAATTTAAGGATTGCCTTTAAAGAAATTAAAGTAGTGCCTTCCCATGGGGAGAAATTCAAATGCAAACACAGCTTTGGAGCCTTTTGAAGAAGCTGAGGCATGATATTAAACCCCACCTTTTATGTCAATCCCCCATCTAATTCACATGGGTGGAGATCTATTTTGTACAACTACTTTAGTGAATTTTTATTTCAGCCTTTTAAGGGATATATGTGCACCCCACAGGCATTGCTTTATGGCAGGTTCCCAAATCACAGTGGGAAAAGAGCCAGGGCTTAAACAATATACATCTACATTTAGGAAGGAAATAAAAAGGGATCTGTGCAGTAGCATAATCAGATAATACTACTGAAGAACAAGTGTCACACTTATTGATAGTATCATTTTTTAACTTCCTCTTACCTGACTAAATCAGCACCTCACCACAAAAAGGAAAAATATAGAGCACAGCTCATTAGGTTTCTATCCTAGTCCCGTGGATCAGAAGGCAGCTGTAATATTTAGACATACAGAGTTAAAATAAAGGAAGCCTGTGTGTGGAGCTTAGACATTGACAAAAGTCAGCAAATTCAAAGCATATTTGAAGCAAATTAATTCTACTTTTTGTTCAGTGAAAATTTTGATATTCTGCTTCTGGTTTTTGCCTACTTGAATTGTAGGGTTCTTTGTTGTTTCAACAGAAGTTCAGATGTCTAGATCAAAACAAACACAGAATGAAAATATGACCTCTGGACCAAGGTTTGTATGATCTAAATATGAAGAAAGTAAACTATTAAGGACAAAGAAGATGAACAATGAAACAATAGAATAGATATTAGTCATCCTTGTAGACAATTCTCTCAGTGTTTGAGCTGCCAAGCTTTTGTAGATATTGGGATAAAACAGGAGGAATTTGAGGCAATGAAGGTACATTTTTACACTGTAAATCTTATTTAATGCTGGCTTAATCAGCAAGGAAAGACTTTTTGGAACCTTATACAGAAATGAAAACAATGATCACTTCTATTAGAGCTTACACATGCCTCATTTAAGTGCCTGATAATTTACTTCTCTGACTGGAAAACTCTGCATTATATAATTTAGATGGAACTTTTCTGTTTAATGACACATTTGAAGGGACAATGAGACACACAAGGAGAATTGTTTCTGTCTAAGCTTTTGTAAGGTTTTCCAGTAGTCGTCAGCAGCTCTTTAAAGGTCGGTCCAGGTTAAAAGTCATACAGCTCCTTTCAGTGTTCAAAGGAAGGCAAATCCCTATGCCAGGGCAGAAATTACTTGCTCAGATGTACAATTGACTTATCTCCACCCAAATATTTCAGTGCCTGGAGGCTTACTACAGATGTTCTCGTTTTGTTCATTGAACATTTTGCAGCCAAGGCACTCATTCGGCTGCAGGAAGAAATCATCAGTCTGTGAAAAGGATACAGAGAAAAATCAGACTATAGTAAAGAAAAGAAACCTAAACTGACTCATGAATGTAGCTTGCAGAAGCCAAAACAAATTTATTCTGGTAAAGGGATCCTAACTGCATACTGGGATCCCATTAGTGGCTGGACTACTGATGGATTAACACAGGATTCAATTCTGCTCTTGCACATTTTTCTGACTTTTAAGAGACTTCTATAGAAACTAAGCAGGTAGAAAGATGTCAATAAATATTCTAAGTATTTAGTCTGGTCATGCCAAATTAAATAAAAATGAACATTTTCTAGAATGAATGATGGTTTTAAAGATCCTGTAAATAATTTTTTCACTGACATTGGAAGTAGGCAGTGGGATGACACTCACATGTATAGCCAGACAGGAAGCATGCACTGATTTTTTCAATTTCAGATGTGCTCTACTGATTGCTGAAAAGAAAGAAGGCTTTAAAAATATTGTGAGTCCATTTTTTTATTGCATTAATCCTTGTGGCTCATATGAAGCAATCTCCTGAGACCCCTAGGATCAAAGATCAGTCTTTCTGTTAATAGCTGCCAGAGCTACCAGGACCAACAGGAGAGCAGCAGCAGCCTTGTCAGCTTCTCACAAGAAAATGAAGAAAATTAACCATCCTAGCTCCAAATTATTATGGAAGATTGGATACATTTTCTGTCATAGCTTGTTTTTTGAGGGGTTTGGTTTGGTTTTTTCCATGGGAATGAAACAACATTTTGGATACATTTTTATTTTGATACTTCCACATTTGGATACTTCCTTATGAGGAGAAGTGGAGGGGCAGGCCCCGATGTCCTCTCTGGTGACCAGTGACAGGGTCTGACGGAAGGACCTGAATCTGTGCCAGGAGGGGATTAGGATGGATATTGGATAAAAGTTCTTCCCCCAGAGGGTGTTTGGGCACTGGAACAGGCTCCCCAGGGAAGTGGTCACAGCCCCAGCCTGACAGAGTTCAAGGAAGTGTTTGGACAGTGCTCTAGAGCACGTGGTGTGATTCTTGGGAATGGTCCTGGGTAAGGCCAGGGATTGAACTCGATGATCCTTGTGGGTCCCTCTCAATACAGGATATTCTGTGATTCTACATATCAGGTTGACACAATGTACTACATAATCTTACATTTTTTCATCACTGTTGTTTGTATTGGCTAGTGTTTTTCCCTCTCTGCATTACAATTTTTGACATCATGTTGCAGTCTTGGGTAGAAGGGCCAAATGTTCTAGCAGCCAGCTTAACGCTGTGTGTCATTGAGATGCAGTGAGGGATTGGCCAGGAATTGCAGTTCCTAGATTCCCTTCTAATTTTTTCAGTGTAAATTCCCAATGCAGATTGGAAAACAGGGCAGGCCTAACCAGCCAATAACAACATAAAATTTAATTTAAAGAAGAACTGATTTTTCACACATGAAAATCAGTGAAACATCTGAAAGATAAGGTATTTCATTAATTTGACTTATGCCTAAGCACTCAATGCTGTAGTATTCCTTTCTTATATTCCTGTATCCTTCAGTCTATTGCTAGCTATATATGTTGTACACCTCTTGACAGTGTATAATTGCTTTCATTACAAACATTTATTATTTTCCAAGGTTCTGGGAGAGGATCTAAACTTGTCTTCAAATTGTTTTCATAGGTATAACATTGTTTTAGAAAGTGTCATCTCCTTAAATTTCTTTAGTTTAAACTTAGGATATAGAAGTGACTGTTTCTTACAAAATTAACAGCATTAACAACAGAAAAAAAAATTAAAAATGCTTGCTTTTACCTATAGCCTCCATCTTAACCTGCAGGTTTACAGTTCTCACCTTGCATTTTCTTTTAGGTGCGAAAACTTTTGTGTGAGTAGTTTTTTGAGTCTCCTGTTGTCCTCCCACAACAGGCACCTGGTGCTGGTCCTGCTGCTCCATATATAAAGGCCATTACACCTCCAAGACCTCATATTAACTTCTTAATGTTTCTTCCTCTGTGCCGCATGGCTAGGCTGTTGTCAAGAACTACAGCCAAGAACCTCTTAATATTCAGTTGCAACATCCACCCATCCTCTTGGCTTATAGATTTCCTCTCACTCCCAAAAGTTCTCCCAAATACACAATTGTTCTAAATTCCATATGTTCCCTTAATTTTGAGCATATGAGTAAAGTGGATTCAAGTTCTATTACTTATGGCAGTTGAGAAGAGTGGTTTAAAGAAAACCAGCTCTGTGGACTCTTTGTACCCCTTTTGCCCAGTTCCAGCCATTCTGGGATCCCAAGGATCAAGTTTTTCCTCATTCAATATTTTCCAGAAAATAAGGAGAAAATTAATGTTTTCATAATTTTATGTGTTTATGTTTATGAATGACATCTGTGCATTCATTGTCAGCACGGATGTCAGTTTCCTAAAATACTGTACTACTTTTTGTATCAATTAAACTATAAAGCAAAAAGGTTTTAGTCACTTGATGGAGCTTGGAAGCATATGGAGACAAAGTGAACCTCTTTTCACTGAAGAAAAAATAGTAATTTATGCTGCAGTAACTTTTTTTTCCAGTAATAACTTAGGGTAAATGCACTAACTTGCATTCTGTTTTTCTTTGCTTTGTGTTAATTTTCTATTAAAAAAAAATTATTTGGAAACAAGTTAAATAAACACATTCATCAGCCAGGAAGGTTTCAGTGTTCCTGCTGACACTGGCACAGAAGAAAAATGGAAAAATTAAATAAGGCTTGACTCTTACCAAAGCAGCACAAAGTAATAAAAGTTTTCTTCAGTGCAGGTTTGACATACACACAAATTACAGAATCACAGAATAGTCTGAGTCAGAAGGGACCCAGAATGGCCCATACAGAGATTGAACCCATGACCTTGATGTTATCAGCACCGTGTTCTGACCAGCTGAGCTGGGAAGGACAATAATGTCACCTGTACATGCTGTGGAGAAACATAGTTTCAGCTACCGACACTGATTTTACATAGAAAGAGGACAGCCAAGAGTTAGTGGAAATAAATATTTTATTCTCTAATGTTTTACTTCTTTTCATTTGTCTCAAAGTGGGAACAGGATTTGCTCTGTGCATTGTACTAGAAAACATGTTATTACAATAGCAGTTCAGTGTCTCACCCACTAGACCACACTTAGAAGGGAAAGCCAAAACCATGGTGGTTTAATTTGTGATAAAGTAAATGCCTTCACTGGTGAACAGATTGTCACAAACAATCTTATTCCACTTTGGAGCAAAGTGAATCACATCAGCAATGCCCACAGCTGCTCTTGCCTCCCTGAGAAGGACTTTAGGCTCTGCATATTCATTTCAACTCAGCCTTCATACCTTTCCATCTTCTGATCTGGTTTCACATCTTTTCATGGCAAAATAGTTAGGTCTTGAGCTTGACATAGTTGTTAGTGAAAACATATCCAGATTCAAAGTTGTTTACATTAAGATGTCAGACAATACTTAATACCATAGTTAGTCTGTAAGCTGTTTGGAGCAGTGATTACTCTAATTTCAGCAGGCCAGAAGTTCATAATAGGATATTGTATCTTTGAAAACTGTGTCTCTGACTTTTTGAAATAGAGGGAAGTCACACACCTCCCCCCAAAAAAGCTTTTTTCCTCCTTCCAAGTCAGTAATATACTATATGAAAGTTTCATGTCTTTCAGAAATATATTCATGTATTAGGGCACATCCATTATCTCTTTTTGACCAAGGTTCCTGCACTTTGCCAAAGACCCTAAGAGCTCTGTCTAAACAGCTCTCCATCACTGCAGGGTTTTCAGGTTGCATGCCATGACAGTGTTACATAAATACATAAATATGTTAGTACATTTCTTCTGTACACCCTTCAAAACCACCAAAAACTAATAAACATATACTACTATTGACTTTTGCAATCAAACTTTCCCCCATGCTCTTTCCCCTTACCATCATCAGATTACATGGGTGGACTGATGTGTTTTGCCTTTCTTTGAAAGGATCTGTTCTTTAAAAGTTATTGTGCAGCAGATGCACACAAGCTGAAAAGACTATTAACAACCTTGTTCTTGATGAATTATTATACAATTTCAAGAAACTCATTCTCCCATCAGGTATGCATTTATTTTTCAGGATGCTGAAAAATATCCTGGGGGATTCTCTGCCTGTAATTGCATGAGTTCTTGTTTATCTTGTTAGCCAAAATGTATTTTAAATCTGTACTAAGTCGGACTAAGTTTGTCAGACTTTTAGAGATTTTAATGGTATAAGGGTTTGACTGAGTTGTCAAGGCATAGACACCTAGGACGCTTACCAAAGTATTTGCATTATCTGCTTGAGTTTGACAGATATGCATCAAGAAATAAAAAATCTTGCAGCCTTTTTATTTTACACTGATGTTCATTTGATGTAGAAAATAACACTCAATACCTGTGTGTGGGCAATTTATTCAAGTCCTGCATGCTCACAGATAAATGTAGAAGCTTGGGCACAGTGCACACATAGATGTTTTTCTGTAAGCATCTGAAGTTTATTTACCTTGTAGTGAATCCCCTATAAAATTTGCATAACTTTTACAAAAGTATTTTGCTGTCTAGAGGTCAGGTTTAAACTTCACCTCTATTCAGACTGGGGTGCTGAGAACAAATATAACAAGTTGTCCACCCTCCTGTGTGGATTATCTGCTAGATCATATAATAATAAAATCATAAAATCATGGCATCATAGAGTCACTTGGGCTGAAAAGGACTTTAAGGATCATCGAGTTCCAGCCCCCTGCTGTGGACAGGGACACCTTCCACTGGACCAGGTGCTGCTCACTGATGTTTGTCAGGACTCTGAGCCATTGATCACTACCCTCTGGATGCAACCATCCAACCAATTCCTTACCCACCTAACAGTACACCCATTTAAACCATCTCTCTCCACTTTAGAGAGAGGGATGTTATGGCAGAGGAGGCTTCCCATAAGCCCAGAAAAACAACATCTGTAGCCCTTTCATAAGACACTAGTGTTGTCACTCTGTTGTAGAAAGCCACCAGGTTGGTCAGGCAGAACTTGCCCTTGGTGAAATCATGCTGGCTGTCCCAAATGACCTCACTTAGTTCCCTGTGCCTTAGCAGAGCTCCTGTGTGGATCTGTTCCACCTTGCCAGGCACAGATGTGAGGCTCACAGGTCGGTTGTTCCCAGGGTCCTCCTTCCTGCCCTTTCTAAAGATGGGTACAATACTTCACCATTTCCAGTCACCTGGGACTTTACTTTGTGGGAACTCAGCACGTCACTCCTGATGTCCAGAGTTGCCGAGACAACCCTTGGGGGGCTCAGAAATCCTGGAATGTTGCCAGAAGTGCTTGGTGGTTGGATTTTGACCCTGCACGGGATGTGCCACCTGTATGAGGGCAAGAGGATCACTTGGGGATAAGTGGTGAAGGAATTGATTATTAACAGGGTGAAAATACAGGTTTTGGGATTTTGGTACAGGGGGGGTTTTAGGAGACAAGATGAAGGAATTAGGGCATGTCTTGTCCTTCTTCTCTCTTCTTCTTGTCATCCATCTTTGGTGGTGATGCTGGCACTTTGGGATTGGTTCATATTAAATGTGCACTTGTTAATAAGGGTAAAAGGTATTGGAAGGTAAAGGTAAATATCTTATACATAGTTTTTAGTATAAAAATAGACGACCGCCCAGTGGGAGGTCAGTGTGCCCATGGCTGTCTTGCTGGTCAGACCTCTGTCAGGCTGGGAGACGACTTTGTAGATAAGAAATAAGAAACAATATTGAAGACTGGAAAATCTGAAGAGTGCACTCGTCCTTTGGAGCGCAGGCTGTCCCAAGGCCATTCTACGTGTCGTGGGTTGACAGCCTTTATCGCAATATCGTGTGTTGTGTCTGGCAGCTGTGCCTTTTCTCTCTTCCCCCCGCCCCCGCAGCCGTCTTGCCGCAGCGGGGCGGGGAAGAGAGGAGGGGGGGTTTGACCAGGCCTCTTTGGCTTTTTGCTTTTGCTGCTTGGCTTGGCTAGCCGCTTTGCTTGCTTGCTTTCTGCTTTTTGCGCTGTTTTTTTTTCTTTTCTCTTGTTCCCTCTTTCTTACCCTCCCCTGAAGATACTGGACCGGCTCCGGACCTGACCTGAGAGCTCCAGGACACCCGAAGCTTGCAAAGAAGATTGGCGCCCTCTCAACACAGTCTGTTTTTTGTTTTCTTTTCTTTTCTTGTGTTGGGGAGTGTTCTTTTGTTACTTGTAAATAAATAGGTTTGTTTTCCACTTTGCTCCTCCGAGAAATTCCTTCCCAAACCCAGTATTGGGGGAGGGGTGGTTGGAGGTTTGTTTTGTTTTGGGGGGCTCCTTTTTGGAGATTTCCCCTAATTTGTCCTAAACCAGGACACTACGCCTAACCGGGCAGAGACAACAGGCCGAGAACGGAGATTACCTGACTACCTTGATTTTTCAAATATCATGGAGAGTGACTTGCCAACTACATCAGCCAATTCCCCAAGGACTCTGGGATGCATCTCTTTAGGTCTCATAGACTTCCATATGTTCATATGTTCAAGTGGGAAGCATTTTGCCCCCACAGTCCCCATCCTGTTTTTCACTCATTTGAGAGGTATAGGAAAAGAGTTTTCTAACACAACCTTAACTGTAAAATGAACTATAAGGTACTTAAGTAGGGACTTAAGTTACAGATACAGACCTAATATGACACAGTTAACAAACCAATTAATCATAACTTCTCTAAAGCCCTGTCCTCCTTAGCCTGTTATCATAACACTAGTAGCAACTTATTGATCCCAAATGAGAAAGTCCAAAATGTATTAAAAAATATATTTATGTCAATTCAGAGTCCAACTTGTTATTTCCGTCTGAGTATATTCTTTATTTCTAGGCTTAAGTGTTTGCAGGGAGCATGGAATTAGTGACCTCACAAAGTCTTTTGCAGGTTAGATGTCTGTAGTTCTTCACTTTGGCTGCTATGATCATCAAACCCCATTTTATTCAACTCTTCCTGAATGGAGCATATTCCAAGAAAATATTTTGAGGATGTTTTCTTCTGCTGTCTTATCCTTATTTTCTTCCTTTTCCCCCTTCTGAACTGCTTTCAGACTACTGGGGTAATTACAGATTATCACCCAGCCTCCCTTCCCACAGATGCCTTATCTTCATTTTATGTCACAATTTGAAAAATCTTCATCTTGGCTGTGAATGTTTGTCTGTATGAAATTATTTCACTTCTTGATACTTAAAAATTGAGAACACTAAGAATATGTACAATGAAAGTTCTGCATGTGTTATTTGTTTTAGTCTTTCAAGACAGTTTGAATGATTTTAACATGCACACAGGTAGCGCATTTTCTAACAAATTTAAGACTTGTAAAATCCATTTACATTTCTTGCCATAACTCCAAAACTCTATCCAGGTTAAGTTTTGGCTCTCACAGCATTCTGAGTAGCCAGAGGGTGACTGGGGAACCATATTACAATATTTGAAGTTTGATATTGTGATCCAAGGGAGCAAAATCACATTTAAGTGCTAGTTGAGATAATCTAGCAAAACAACAGGACACTGTTTCACCAGCTTCCTGTTTCAATTACTTGAAGATAAATGGTTCATTATTATAAAGAAAAGTTGCCATTCAGAGCAAAAAGGGATTTTCAAGTTCTCCATCTTTGCCAGGATTTTTATTGGGCAGTGAATCAAAAGTATAATTTAATCCTTACCCACACAGTGTTACTGAGAAGAAGCTTGGGGATTTTTTTGAAGTTTCAGGTTCAGATAACAGCCAAAAAATTTATGAATCTTCTTAACTGTTTCCCCATCTATGTTCCTGAGTTTGTAATTCCTTAACTCAGAAACTGTAGGCAATGCAAATTAGATTATTTCTATGTGTGTACTGCTTGTTCGCTAAATGCTTATTAGTTGCTGTTTGTTAATCAAAGTAAGGCTGATTTTATCCTGTTTTTATCTCTCTTCCTTTTCACAGCAGATTTTATTAATTATGCCCTTTAACTGTTTTCAATAATTTGTTCCCACTATTCCCCATATCAAAAGTGGTGACTTCACATTTTCATTCTTATATTTCCCTTTCATAAATGCTCCCTTGCACATTCAGGAACTGAAGGCACAAATTTTGTCTGGATAAAATACTGGGACCTTGCAGGGCCCTCATCAAGCAGGAGAGAAAGAAAGGAAAAGGGAGGGTGGGGCAGGGTGGGACAGAGTGGGACAGGAAAGTTTTTCTCATGTATTCATAGGTTCATCCTTCACCATTTGCTGTTCATGATGTCCTTCAGGTTGAGCTGAACCTCAAACCTAAACTTCCATTTTTTAACTTCTTACCCTTTGGTGTTGTGTTATAAAAATTGTGTTTCAATTGGTTAAACATTTGGTAAAAAAAATTGTTTTATTAAGTTAATTAAACATATACATACATTAGAGAAAAATTATCCTTGCCCGCAACATCTACCAGAACTTCATGTGTTTAAAGCAACACGGTGTGTGCCTGGCAGCTCAATTAAGGCAATATAAAGTATATTAAGTCCACACTTCAGAAAAAAAAACCTACTTTCTTTCAAGTTTTTCTGTGGAAAATGGATTTATAAAATATTTTTGAATCCCTGTGTTGAGGCTGGGGACCGATGAAGAGGTTGCTGACCAGACCCTGGCCTAAAGCTAAACCAGCTGAGCAGGAGGTGAGAAGCTACTGGGCATGGCATGAGAAAACTGCTGTGTGTAAAAATCCACAGTTGTGAGGCAATAAAAGTGTTACCTATCATAAAGAATAGATGGATTGTGCAGGTTGTAAAGGGGAGTTAAGTGAGGTACAGACAATTTTTACAGAGAATTGAAGGGGAATATTACGGGCTTTTCAGAGAGGATATATGGGGAACATATCAGAAATGCAAAATAGCTGTCCCAAAACAAGAACCAATGGAGAAAAAATCAATTGGGGTGGATGCTTCTTTAGAAAAGAATGAGTGAGTTAAAAAGGGAAACTCAGAGAAGGGGTGATAAGAGAATATAAGGGGTCACAAATCAAATCATAGGACTATTTTGGGGTCTGTGTTAGACAGCACTGATTTTGGAACAAAGAAATAAACAAGCTGTTTCTATATGCTCAAGTATGACTTGCTTTTGCAGACAGAAGGGAACTGGTGTCATTCCCACATCGACAAAGATCCACAGCAGCTTTCGTCCTCCTGATATTGGGGAAAAACTGGAGGTGCTATCTGACATCTTCCCCCTTCCACAGCCTCCTTTTTCATCACAAACTTCCTCTTAACACTTATGCTCCCTGAATGTTTCTTAAATCATAATTTTTAATTGTTACACTTTTCAGTAGATTCTTTGTAATTACTGTCCCTTCAATGCAGAGACTGCTTCTTCCTCTCCCTTGCTTAGCTTTGAAGCGAGAAGAGGGAGAGGTGAGCCAGTGGCTATGACTGTGTAAGGCAAAACTTGAGCAGTAAGCCCAGTTGCTGTTTTGCCTAGGGTTTTCCAAGGTCTATGTTGATTTTGAAATCAAACTGGAAGTCCCTCACTTGGGAGGAATGATATTACAATTTTTCATTGTGTGAAAACAAAACTATTTTTGATAGGAAATTTCATTATGCAACAAATAGCCACAAATGAGGTCAGAAAAAGGAGATATACTCAAACCATTTATTTGCCTAGGAAATAACTCATTTTGGCTGTTTGTTTTGCTTGAGGACATTATTGGATACAAGCTACCTACAGCTGTGGAGAGTTGTGCTCACAAAGTGGAGCAAGTTGATGGTTGTCCAGAGCAGAGCCATTTAAACTTCTGAGGAGACATTTTTTACAAGTTGAGTTAAAGCGTAACAGTTTTAATGTAGGATATTTCTGAAAGAACTGCAGATGTTGAAACTAAATTTAAACCTGTTAGAAAACAGCATGAAGTTTTTTCTCCATTCTGTTTCTTCTTGTAGACTAATGGTTTAGAGGAAGGCTAAGAGGGCTAATGAACACATAGTGGGACTTTATGTAGGGTATCAAAGCTGGTGGGACCCCCACACTTCTACCTCTAACACTGTAACTCAGATCAGAAAAAAAGTATTTGATACTATCTGGTTCGATTGCCATGACCTTAAAACTTGGAAGTGTCAATGAAAGTCAGTGTATCAATGAAAGTCACAATTCTACTGTCTGAAAGAAGTTTTCTTTTAGAACAGCACCCGGAAATGTCACACTATCAGTTGGAAATGCACATCCCACTAGTCAGTGGAAATACGGAATATCACTTGGTTCTTTGCACCATTAGATTGTAACAACATGCCCCACAGCAGGCAGTAGTAAGCTTGGTGAAAGACTGAAGTGTTGTGAATGCTAAAACTGAAATGGATTTGCAAACTTTCAGCAGTCAGTTGGGTATACATACAGTTGTCATACAGTGTTAGTGGCAGCATTCTTCTCTCATAGAGGAAAGGTTGGTCCTTATCACATTTGCACTGTTTTCTAAACTAACAGGTTTGTACCGGCAGGATTTTAGAACAAGTTTTGACAATTGAATGGGCCAAAGAAATGACATATTGAGAAATGTCATTCTGAGGTGTTCACAGAGGTCTGGCTGAGGCTCTTGCTTGTGGTATCAGTAGGTTAGTGTTACTCACGGCTATTACTGGCCCATCCAAAGTAAGTCATTTATCTCTACACAACCTTTCACAAAGCAATCATTTTAGTCACTGAATGAGATGGCTTTGCCTGAATGAGAGTCTAAGAAACGTGAAGAGAAAAGAGTTGAGAAACAGATCTCAATTTCTTTCAGGTGCCCCTTCACAAAGAGTCACAGAATGGGTCAGGTTGGAAGGGACCACAGAGGGCCACCTGGTCCAACCTCCCTGCTCAAGCAGAGCCATCCTAGAGCACAGGGCCAGGATTGTGTCAAGGTGGTTCTTGAATATCTCCAGTGAAGGAGATTTTACAGCTTCTCTGGGCAACCTGAGAGCAGTGCCTGGTTGCCTGCACAGTAAAGAAGTTCTTCCTCACATTCAGGTGGAAATCCCTGGGCAATAATTTCTGCCCATTGCCTCTTCCCCCATTACTTGGCACCACTGAGCCTGGATCCATCTTCTTGGCACCCTTCCTTCAGATATTCATAGAGATGGATGAGAGCCCCTCTCTGTCATCCCTTCTCAAGGCTGAACAGCCCAGCTCTCACAGCCTTTGCTCATCAGAAAGATGCTCCAGCCCCTTAATTGTATTTGTTGCCCTTCACTGGACCCACTCCATGAGCTCCATATCTCTATTGAGTTGAGTAGCCTAGAATTGGACAAAATACTCCAGATGTGTCACTAGGAAAGAGTTGTTCCTTCTCTAAAACTTCAGCATTCTTTCAAGGGATTTGTTGTTTCCTCTCTCTACTAAACAAATATTGCTATATAACCACTATATCCATCATCTATTCTGAATATTTTGTCCCAAAGATGTGACTCAGTGATGGCTTCTTTGAGAAGGCTACATGACTGAATCCTTGAACCTTGCAATTTTTCTTTCTTTCTTTTTTTTTAATACAATGAATAGATTTTTTTTTATTTAGACATTATTCTGTAATGTGTTTTCATGACCTCATATATAAACTTCCTGCTGCCAAAATACAAGTCTTTGTTTTAAAACCATCTTGTGGTCTCAGAAATTGCCCAAATACATCTCTGTTTTGCTGAGATCTGAGTATCTCTCCAACCCATGCTGCTCTGAAAGCTATTTAAAAAATTCACTATCAAAATCAGTTAAAATTCATGTTATGTGCAAGAACAAAAATATTATGCAAATATTGGTGGCATATTGGGAATTGTGCTCCTATCTAGTTCTGGATGGAGGAAATTTGTGTTGGACTCAATGATCTTGAAGGTCTCTTCCATCTAGTGATTCTGCAAATACAAAGTGGCTTAGACAGAGAAGCTTCATCCAGGTACAGGAGCTTTCATAAGAAGCTACTGCATCTGCACAATTCCAAAGCCAGCATTGGAGCTGTTACCATGAAAATGTTGTTAACTGGAATTGCAGTGGACTTCTAACTTTCAAGTGTGATGACCTATGGGCAAAGGACCCCTTAATAGTGTCTTTCAGCAGATCATGGTCTTGCCTTGTATGTTGCCTTACATATGGTGGCAAAAAACCTTTCAGCGTTTATGCCGTAAGACTGGATTCAGAAATACCAAAAATTCCTGCCTTCACTGTAGGGACTCTGCAGGTTGCATTAGGTAGAGTGAGAATAGCATTTCCTTACCTCTCTGGGGTCTTGGCAGAGCAATAAGAATGATTGTGAAATACCAAAAACAGATGGGTACAGATGAAGAACACACTGTTAAAGCAAGTTTTATAATTGACACCGCTCTTGGTGGTGTTATAAACTCAAGCTTATTGGATCCTCCATGATTTCAGCCTAACCTGGGAACTACTTTTCATCCATACTGAGGATTTGGTTGCATATTTAGGTTTTGACAACTCACCATGTAGCAATATTTGCACCTTGAATAGCTCACTCTCAAATCCTGAGTTTTTTGTATTATTTTATAAGAATCTATTTTTAAAAAATAATTATTTCTATGTTCAAGTGGTAAAATTGCTGCAATTGTGTATGCTGCTTTGCATAAGCGTTGGAGAATTTAATTATGGTTCCCACAGCAGCTTAAATTCTGGTTTTTATGTCTGTCCCCACAGTGTCAACTTCTGTTCCTGATTTTCAGGTGCATGTGTAATGCTAAAACTGCATGAAAATTAATAGTATTAAGCTTTCTGTCTTTTGTTTTGTCTTAAAACTCTGAACCCTTCTTTTCCCTCAGCTGTGTTCCGGATTTCATCTTCTTAGCAAGAAGGCAAAGGAAAAATGTTTGATAATTGTGCAAACTTTGGCCCAGAGAACAGAAGTTGGTAAGTTATTATTATTTCAAGACAAAACTTTCATTCTGGCATGAACAGCAGGAGTCCTTGTTTAATTTTGCTGAGGTATAATGTAGGGTATTCTGCTAAATACAAGTATTTTGTAGAATGCTTGTGGTATATATTAAAATTCCCATGCTGTCATGTAAACAAACATTTATTTCTAGCATAGGCACCGTATATTAAGAAAGTGTGCTTTACTGGGAACCTTCATGTTTTCAGCATTAATGAGGAAACAGTAACATGAACTGCATGCAGCAAGCCCAGCTGAAGGGACTCCTGAAGCTGGCTGCTTTGCACAGATGAGGAAGGAACTAGATTTATGAGTCAAGATAAAAGGACCTTTTCCCCCTCCATTAACATCACTTAATTCAACTGTTCAGCTTATTTCCCAATCTGTCAGATCAGGTCTGCACATTGTATGTACTCAGATCCCTGCTGATAGCAAGAGAAAGAACATCTGCTTGCTCAGGAGAAACTTTCAGAACCAAAGGCTGAAATATTAGCCTCTTCCTCCCCCCACCTCATACTTATTCTTCTCTTCCCACACAAATATATGTATTATTTCCTGTCATTTATCTTTACTGATTCCTGTTTTCACTCTTCTACACCCTCCTACATTCCTTTTACATACATATATATATATACACACACATGAATTTATTTGAACATATATAAAACCTGCAGTGGATTGGCCCTTCTCCATATAGCTGACAGGACACTTTCAAAAAGTCCCACTTCCTAACAGATATATTTTCTTTCAGTGGTAATTGGGCTCAAGAGAAAAAAAAGAAAGCCTAGAATTGAATATATAACATTATAAGTGATATAAATGTGAATTCCTAAGGTGATGGTTGAATGGAAGAGTGTATACCAAAATTAAATTCCAATTTATAATAGAGAAGCCTCTATGGAGCAAAATACTTACAAAGAGCAATATGAAGCCAAAAACATAAAAGGAATAAAAGAAAATAACTCAGTTTTTAAAAAGTTATTTAAAACTCTTCAAGGGAAAATCTTAATCTTTTTCTCTTGAATAAACAATACAATATGGCAAGGACACCTGAAAGCTGTAATAGAAGTCTAGGTAAGCAGAAAACATATCCTTCACCACGAAAGGTATCCACCCACAGACAGAAGCAGTAACAACCAATAAAATAGAGCTGGGGCTTATAAAACACATAATTTCAGTCATAATTAATTATAAAAGTTGAAACAGAAGAGTTGCTTGCAGCCTAGTGAAAAGAATTTTCATTCCTTTACAAACATGTTTGCTGTAAAGACTTCCCACACACTAATTAAATGAAGTATTTTTGCGGTTATTTTCCACACAGGAGTTAATTTTTCTGTAGTCTTGGAAAGAAACTTTGCTCAGCTTTTAGTTCAGCAATAAAAAGAATAAACCACTGCACTAGTTATACTTTCTCTTCCACAGTACTCTGTCACTTTGATGAAATTTTATATTTTCATGTCAACTGGCTAACAACCAAAATGGTGTATCATAGCATCAAACATCTGCTTCAGCTTCCAGACAAAAAAGATACAGGAAACTTGGAGGTTTCTATTTTGTGTGAGAGAAGCACAGTCAAGTAGCAGAGCAAGTCAAGGAGCTTAACTCTAGGAGAGCAGACTAGGGAAGAAAACAGAGCTTGTGACTCTAGTGGTGAGGTTTCAACAGTGACTGTCAAATCCAAATGACAGTACATGCCTCCCAAAGGATTAGTGATAGATTATTCTAAAATATAGGTAATAGGCCAATTCCAAAAGCCAGTGTTAGTGAATAGGGCAGAATGTAGCAGCCAGTAAAATCTGCTGCAGCTCCATGGTCTCAGCTCCAACAAGAAAAAAGGCCACACAAAGACAGCACATGTATACATGCCTTATATGCATTTACACAGCAAGGTACACAGGGACAGAAACTGAGCTCTTATATAGAAGCACAGAGCATTTATGGCCTCATTCTCCTCCCCTCTCTGCTATAGTGGGATCAAGGTCTGCTTTTGTCTATGTGTTTGTGCATAAATCCCTCCATCATCTGGGCCTAGATCCAACTTACCCAGTCTCTCCCACGACTCCTCTCTCCCTACTCATCTTGATGGGCTCCATGCCTGTACAATGGGGCTGAGCCTCTTCCAGGACACATCTGGGAGGGTCTCAGATAAGATGTTATTTCCTCTGAGGTCTTAATTTTGGTTCTCTGCCTGCTACAACAATGGCCCTGTTCTCATCTGGGTTTGTGGAGATGGGCCTGTGAAATGTTGGCTCATGTGACTGCACCATCCAGGGCAGGGGCTTGTTGAGCTCACAGATGTTATTGTGTGCCCATGCTCCTTTGTGGGTGTGCAGATGAGTTTTTATCACATAACTCAATAATTGAGAATTAATAAATAATACACTGTTTAGGAAAAGAAAACAAAAACAAAAACAAACAAAAACAAACAAAAACAAACAAAAACAAAACAAACAAAACAACAACAACAAAAAACAAACCAAAAAAACCCCACAAAATAACAAGAAGCTGGGGTTAGGAATCCATTCCCAGGAACAGGAAGTGTAAAGGCCAGGAACTGAAAAAGCATGTGTTGTGTAATAAGATGTTTGTCAGTAAACTAAGGCTATCCCTTTGTTACAATTGATTTCTGGAGCCAAACCCCAAAATGTAATTAAGCACTGGACTCCTGGGAATGTGCAACAGTCCTGTAGTCCCAAGGAAGTCAGTCCAGTCAGCAGTTATAATATATGGACAGAGTCTGCTCAAGCAGGTCTGGATTTTGCAGACTGGTCTTAGAAAGGTGTGTAAATACTCAGAGATTTTTTTATTGAATCTTACTTGAAGAAGTCCAGACCACCATAAAGATTAATTATGTGCTCTGTCTTAATCAGGGTAGTCTATCCTGTTCAGTGTCTTGCAGACTTTATCATCCCTCTATCTAATTTTTGGTTGTAGCCTTTAATGTCTAGAGTTTCTATATTGTAAACTTTTACTTTCAGGACTTGTTTTGAGTGCTTTTTATGGATGAAAGCCTATATCTATCTTGATATATGCATCCTACTATAATTCTTTCCTTGGGAATTAAAAATACTAAAATGCAGCTCATTATTATTTTAACCGTTGAAAAAAAAATAACCAATTAGCATTGATTTTCAGAAACATGTTTGATCTATGCCTATCTGATGATTTTAAAGTCTCGTTAGGATCAAAGATAGCAAGACATATAACAAACAATGATTTTTTAATATTTATTTTAAATACTGTTGTTGCTTCTTTGGTTTTCCATTTCTCATTTGCATAAAATCTAGATTTTCATTGTATTTAAATGTTAAAATTTTCTTTCCTCTTCTAGAGCTAGCAGGATGAAGTGATAGATCCCCAGAATTTTGAGCCAGGTATTATAATCTAAATACCTGTAGAATAAAAAACTGCATTAAATTTGCCTTTAATTCAGTCTAACTGTTTCCTTAAAATGTTGATGTCAGGAGTACTGTCTGAAGCTGATGCTAGTTCTCTGAATGTCAACAGATATTTGAGTTTTCTCATCAGTAGACAAGTAGTCACAGAACAAATTTTCAAACAATGGTGATATTTATTCAAATGGACAAAAAATTATTTATTTGAAACTGCAGGAGTAGCCATGAGAAGAACTTCCTTTCTCAATGCATGGTGCCCAGCAATTTAAGAAATGCCTAGTCCTGTAGTTTGTCTCTGACAGCATCTTTAGACAGATGATCAAGAGGAGGACACAAAGAAAACCTTCAGTGCAAAATTATATAATGATTTGCTTATAGGAGGAATGTTTATCACGCCCCATTAGGTCTTGTCTTATGTACTTTGCCATAGAGATTTATACTTTATTTGATCAGACAGGGATTATCTGAAAGGACTGAGAAAGAGAGAGAGGTTGTGACCTCCTTGTGCTCCTGACTAATGCTGCAAAGCACAGGCTTTGTATTCATATAGATGCAAAAGGCCATGAGGGATGACATGTTTCAGCAAAAAGAAAGAATGAGTTGGTTCTGCAATTTAAAAGTTTACTGTAAAAATTGTGGTGCTGCAGAGTCATAATTTTATTTGAAGAATTTCCCATTGCAATAAATGATGCTTACAATGCATGTAGTATCATAACATAGATGTATGCCTTTATTAAATACTACATGGAATTATAAACAAATGTGCAATCAGCCCATTGATATTCCAAAATAGTTTTTTCGGGATTACATTTTGTCCCTTCCTGATAGTCCTTATTTTAAAGACATCCAACAGAAACCTAAATTTCTCTAAAAGGAGGACCTTCACTGAAGAAATTTAACATCAGCTTGTCTGCAAAGAATGTGATCCTCTGAAAGAAATTGCAGTGGCATTTTTGCAGACATTACTGCTGAGAAGTATGCTTTCATAACACGCAAATACTGATCAAGCTGCTTGAAAAATTCAGCCAAATTTAAAAATAAACAAAATTTAAAAAACCCAGGTTGTTTCATTGATTAAAGAGAGTTTATTCCAAGATCATTTGCTGTGTATCTTATCTTAAAAAATTATAGAAGTGGTTGTTCTGTAATTTATAGCTCTCAGATGAACAATGCAAGGAGAAAAAAACAAAGATTAAAAGTATTCTTAAATTATAAAATGCTCATTTTGAAGCATTCAGGATTCCTAACTAAAGTGCCTTTAATTTGAGAAGACAGATGCTGTGCAAAGGAACATATGGCAGACTTTACTCAAGACAGTGGAGTTCTTTGTTTTCATTATGTTTTTGTAAGACTCTAAACATTGCTTATGTCTGTGAATTTTTTTCTTATATTTGATAAGAAAATGATATTAATCTTTTTCCACATGCTGAAGGTTAAGTAATGAAAAGAAATTTAAAAAAGATAAAATGCTGGACTTCAATTTACCCAAATATCACTTTTCTTTATGTACAAAAATAACCCATTTTTTTCCAATTACTGGAAAACTCATAGGTTTCCGAATGTTCTGAATGGACTTTATTTACCCAGTGTGTCAAACATTTTTATTCTGGATTAATGACCAAGAGTTGTTACATTTTGACAGGTGTTAAAACAACGAGATTTGAAAGCTTGTTTCGTACCAGTATTGCATTCACAGCATGAAGATGGCAAAAAATTTGAAGTTCCAGGATTCAGTTCAAAAAGTTGTTTGGACTGAATCAGCTCCCTAATACCCCAATAAATATCTTCTTTTTACTTGATCTTTTTCATAATATGCACAGAACCATATTCTTTTGTCAGAAGGAAACCAAATGGAAGCCTAATTTTTAACAGTGTAAAACTGCCTATGTCTTTCTGTGTAGCCAATGCACGTGTTTTGGTCTAAAGAATCCAATCTCATAAAAATTTGAGAAGCAAATGAAGGAAATATAACTCCACTTGAACTGCTTTCCAGCTGATGTCTAATGTCTGTTAAGGGATTGTTTGGCTTTTTTTCTTTAAAGTTTCTATTTACACATGTGCTTTGGAACATGGCCTAAACAATTTTTTATCCTTTGACAGGGCTGAGCAGCTACATTAAATATTCCTGAGATATAGTAATTAAAGGCTTGATTAATTTGGTTACATGTCTTGCTAGCGCCACGTGAGATGTTGCAGGATGCCATGGCTTCTAGTTAGTGCTTCAGAATAGTATAGTATACCCTGCAAGTGCCAAGATGGGAGTAAAAATTTCTTTGTTTGAATGGTTTTTAGCTTCTGAGCAGTTTAAATGGAAAGAAAATACCACTATGCCATAAAGGATACCAAAGAATCTTCAGTGCAATTTCAAATAAGGAAAAGTCTTATCTAGGGAGAATTTTAATGCTCAATTTTTTTTTAGAATTTCTTGCAGCTTCTACAGAAGAAATTCTTATCAACTGTCTTCTGAAATCCTTCTGTACTTCTGTTCTTATACCAGAAGCCATTTGAAAATAGTTCAGTGGAGTCTGAGAATGGATACTGCAGCACATTACCCAGTCTGAGGCTAGGGAGTCACACTGTGCAAAGATATTCTCATTCACTGGCTGAAGTACAATTTAGTTATCCATGTGACAAAACAGCTGCAAAACTACATAACACTAATGAAGTAATACAATTTATCTGATGACCTGTGTCATCACAGGTTTTGATTATTAGTCATGATTTTGAGGAGTCTTAGAGACCTAAAATCATTGCACCAATAATGTTGGAAAAGAACATGCACCTCAAAAACAAAAAAAAAAAACGTGGACCCACTTTGCATTATTGAACCTGTAACCTTCAGCCTTAGCCTATCAATCCAGCCTGTCCAGATCCTTCTGCAGAGCCTTCCTACCCTCCAGCAGATCAACACTTCTGTCCAACTTTGAGCCATCTGCAAAACTCACTAAGGGTGCTCTCAATCCTCTGGTCCAGATCATTAAGAAAGATACTAAGCAGGACTGTCAATAATTAACCACCTCTCCCTGGACCCAGCATCCAGCCAGTCCTGAACCCAGTGAAGAGTGCCTCTGTCCAAGCTGTGGGCTGCCCCTTTTGGACAATGCTGTGGGAGGCAGTATCAAAGGCTTTACTGGAGGTCGACAGCATCCACAGCCTTTCCCTCAGCCACTAGGCAGGACCCCTGGTCATAGAAAAAGATCAGGCTCATCAGACAGGACCTGCCCTTCCTAAATTCACTCTGGCTAGGTCTGATTCTGTGGTTTTGCTCTTCATGATGTGTGATTGCATTCAAGATAATCTGTTACATAACTTTCCCAGTATCAAGATCAGGCTGAGAGGTCTGCAATTCCCTGGATCATCCTTTTGACCCTGGGTGACACACTGGCCAGCCTCCAGCCATCTGTGATCTCCATGGTTAATCAGGACTGGTGATAAATGATTGAGAGTGGTTTGATGAGGTCTTCCGCCAGCTCCCTCCGTATGTTTTGGGACATACATCAATTGGAATTGATGAGATTGATTCAGGAAGTCTAAAGTTTCATAAGGGCTAGGTGAATCGAATGAATGTTCTATGTATGTGAGTCTGCATCTTGCCCTTTCTAGCACAAAGTGCTGAGTTTGCAATACTTTGTAAATCAGGAAATAAAAACACCTGGTTACAATTTAGCACCATTTTCTTTGGCTGGACTAAAGGGCTAGTCTTGTGATCTTTTATTGCTCTTGAATTCCCTCATTAACTCTTTCAAGCACACTTTTTATTGCATTTTTTAAAATCCATGACAATATAAGATATCTGATACTATCACTGATTTATAAGAGCAGTCTTTATTGTAAGGGACCAGACACCTCAGCTTTCCCATGACACTATTTTAACTTGTAGTAATATTCCCAGTAAATTAGGCCCAAGCTGAGCAATGTTCAGCACTGCATCTTAAGGCTACCAAGAGGTCACATACAATGAGGCTGTATACTTATCTTTGCTCCTGCATGCATTGCTGGGCTTGCAAATTCTTGATTGAAGAGGAAAATCTCCCCTACTATTGCTGTCCTGCTTAGCTGACCAGAAAGTCTAGTCATTGCAGTATCACTTACCAGCATACTATTTCAAACTTAACCTTCCAAACCTAACACCTGCAGTATTCTCATAAAAATGAATGGATATGCACTTCATTTAATTCCCACAGTGCAATATTATAGCTCTGATTCAGAGCAATGCTATGAGAGCTTTGCATTATGTGGGCAGTTCATTTGAATGGAGCTTGGGCCATCTTGGAAGCTCTGATATTGTTAAAATTTCACACCAGCACATAGGCAGGGTCTGGTCCTCTTTGTTATACAGAGTATGAAGTTAGTCCAATGTAATTTTTTTCTCACTTAGATTTTCGTTGCTTTATACAAATAAAGTCTCTAAGCTTACATTCTTTGTGTGATAATTCCATTTCCTAAACCAATAAGGTACAAGGCTGGTACTGTGTGTGGTAGCAGAAAAGGGTAGAGATTCTTAGACTTGCAAAGACTAGATATGTTCTTATGGTTACAACAGGGTCTTCAGCAGAGTCGAGAAATACTGATTTGATGTGTTCACAAACTGTTGTGGGGAAATTGTGTTATGTCTGCTGCATGTTTATACATGTATAGTTAGAAATGAAGTTACAGTCTGTCTTTCAAACACACTTTTATGCACATTCTTTACTGATGTGCCTGACTTGATGGTACATCAGTGTCATATTTTCTGTTCTCTCATGTAATTCCTGAATAAATTAAATGCCATTTTATTCAACAATTCCATTTATTATCCTCTGTTGCTGTTCATGTTTCTACTTTTTTTAAAAATATCAATATCAGAAATGAAAACAAATTCATGTGAAACCTTTGACATGGCATCATCTGTTGCTCTATGCATTAGATTTATGAAATTTACTCCAGGATTATATGTAAAGACACAGAGGGAGAAAACTAATTAATACAATAGGTTTTTACTGTGAATTGTTCTACTGATCTAAAAGGATTCTAAATTACAGAAGGTATGCTTACATGTCTCTTCACTCAGATTCTTAAATTGCAATAAACAAATGCAATCTATTATTTTTATTATCTTGCTGTCAAATGCAAGCCTTTTCACATCTACACTTGTTCATAATTTTTTCTCATGGGTGACAAAAGAATGTGCTTTCCAATGAAAAAACTGGCAACAGTTTATCAACATATACTTACAATTAAATATTCAGCAGGAATTGAAAGCACATTAAGGTCATCCTACATTTGTTCACTCTCTGGGGAACTCTTCAATTCCATGTTAGTTTGGTGTATGTCTCCATGGAAGTTTTCACTCTCACTTCTGAGTCAGTCTTATAATTACTTCAGTATCATTTCAAGGCCTGTGAGCTCCTCATTAAAGAGATGGAGAGTTCTACTACCAGTAATGATCCTCTGAGTGAGTTATCTGCAACATCATTAATGGAAAAAAATGGCTTTATTTTACAGGAATAATTGGAAACATTGGCCACATGTGATAAAGTTACATTTTATAATTATTTTGCCACATATGATGTATGTCCTTTATTTCTATTATGCTTGTGGAGACATACTTTCCTATATTTTATGAAGGTTGTTTCAGAGAGCTCCTAATTTCTATTTAACAAATGTTTTTTTTCTGAGCCTAATTCATTTTTGTCAATAGGTCTCCTATTTAATATTGCTTAACTCTCAGTAATGCTCACTTGATTTTAACAAGTTGAATTTATTCTGAATTTATAAAAAGGTCATAATTCACAGCTATACTTCCCTTGACAGAACTTCATAAAAATCACCCCTAATTGTAGAAGTCAGGTCTGTCCACTGCTTTTTCTCCATTGTTCTCACCAAAACACTGCAATCCCAAACTGTTGAGCTTTTTTAACTCCTACAATGACTAAGAAAATTAGTTCCTTTGTTTTAAAATTCAGTCACTTGCACACAAGCAAACCTTGCCCTTTCTGGTATAAATTCCCACCAAAAACTTACATCTGTATTAAAAGAAGAGCGATTTTCTTTTTCTGTATGTACCTGAAATCAGGAATGGGATACATATATTCTCTTTTTTGTTGCTTAACTTTATTTGTTTCATTGTTGAATGGAGGTATAATCATATTTTAATAAAAGTAGCACAGAGGATGAACAAATAGAGACCCTGTTTACCAATATTCAAGAAATTTAACAAGAGGCACAAACCAAGAGTTTCTGCTGAACTTCAGTAAGAAGGATCATTCAGTAAGAAAATAAGTCTGTGATCCCAAAGGCTACACAGCTGAAGGAACAGGCCAATCAGCTTGGTGCTTATGGTTTTGTGTGGATAGAACATATTCTTTTAAATGAACCTCTGCTTTGATACATAATATTTTTTTCTGGAATTCCAAAAGGGTTACTCTCCAAAATTCTAAAATCTATCTAAGATTAAATATGCACCCTAAATTACTGCGTACACAATTCTGCTTCCAACAGCAAACACATACAGAACCCATGCCAGTAGTCAAGTCCCATGGTTTCTTTCAGCTGGGGAGGCAACCATTCACTAGTGCAGCACACACACAACACTCTCTAAGTTCACAAGCACACACATATTTGCAAGTGTCCCGAGTTCTAGCAGACACCCTCTGTCTTCCTGATATCCCCACCTGGATATCAAGTCCCCTTACCTGTTCCATGTCTCCCCAGACCCTGTTGCCACTTGATGCTCACAACCAAGCATACAGTGCCTGCACACTTGTCTCACAGGTCCCCTAAATACCTGCAGGGACCTCCTGCCACCTGATACCCCAGCTTGAACACAGGGCTCCTGGGATCTGGCTGATCAAGCCTGAGATTTCCTAGTGGATAACAAACACCCACAAACACACACGCACACATGCACACACACACACCCACACACACACACACAGATCTCACACAGTTTCACAAAACATACCTACAGGAGAGAAAGTAGTCTCTATGCAGAGAGGTAGTTAGGAAAGAATTTAATAAAAGATTGCATAGACTATGGCCATCAGACAAAGACCCCTCTTTTTACTTGCAACCAGCCCCTTTTATAATCCTTTCTGTCTCTTCTCCATCTATGTCTCCCTATCCTTTTACCCTGCACATTTCCTCTTCAGTTTCCATATTTCTCAACCCCGCTCCAACATCCTGGATGCTCAGGCTTACATCCTTATCAGTAGCAAAATCCAGGTTCTTGATAGTCCACCAGTTAGTGACTGAGAAGGCTTATTTCTTGACTTTTTCTCCCTTATGTTTTTTCAAGTTTGTGTCTGTTTTCTCTATGACTTCCTGCTTTTCCTTATCACACCATTTGATAAGGTCCTTACACTCTGTGTCATAAGGTTCTGGAACATATAACATTAATGAAATAAACTTTCCCACATTTCAACACTCATCAATTAAGTGTGACAGTTTTGTTCTCATAATTGCCTCCTTGCTCTGATGACAAGGTTTGGGAGCCTTCTCTTCTCCAGGCTGAACTGTCCCAGTTCTCTCAGTCTTTCTTCATAGGAGAGATGCTTTTCTCCCTTAATGATATCAGGGGCCCTTCACAGAATTCTCTCTAGTGTGTCTACATCTCTCTGTTCCTGGAGAACAGAGTCCCAGATTCAGCATTCCAGGTGTGTCCTCATCAGGGCTGAGCAAGGGTGAGAATCACCCCCTTGACCTGCTGGTAACTCTCCTCCTGGTGCAGCTCAGGACACCACTTGTGCTCAGTGTGGTCCACCAGGACCCTCAGGTTCCCTTTTGCAGAGCTGCTTTCCAGCTGAACAGCTCCCAGCACATCCTGCCCCAATGTTTGCATCACAGCAAAATGAATACCATCAGTGTAATTGGTGAGAATATGTTTGGATGAGAGGGTTTTGTAGAAAATAATACAGTGAATTCAGGAAAATTAAACTATTGTCTATGCAGAACTAAAGCAGTTTATCATATTTTAATCTAAAATAAAGATTGATATAATCCAATGATGACTAATCATACTGATAATTCTCTTAGCATTGGAAATCAGATATCTGAGAATTGATTTTTTTTTAACAGAATGTTTTTTATCTTAGCAGCATGGAGAAATTAACTGGAAATAGCCTCTCTGTGTAAAAAGCCCTTTGCAAAAAGAGAGTGACACCTTTTTTACCAGAATGTGTAGGCCCATTGTTTTAGGCTAGACAGACAAGCAGACTTACTGTTGCAAAAATTGATTTTTGCAATTATTCTCTGGAATATGAAGACTATGACAGCAATTTGGTTTGTGTAGCATTGTGATTTCATGTTAGATCTGGGAAAACTAACTTTCTTCATCAGTGAATGCATATTCCAGCAATCGCTTTCATGATCTGATGATAAGTATCCAGAGAAAGGTAAAAGGGTGATCAAATCTAGCTAGTTAAACTCCCATTAAAGATATACAGAGGAGGTTATGAGTCTGGCAGTGGTTATATTAAGCACATATGTTGCAACGAGAGTTATAACATTTTTAAGGTTAAAATGTATTTCTACTTAGTTAAAAGGGTGATTGTATTTACCACTCAGTATGCAATCACTTTGTGAAGAAATGAGCTGTAACAGCTGTGAGTAAAAGAGGAGCACATATAGCCCATATCCTCATATCCTGGTTACAGGCTAGAATTAAGGTGGAAGTTTTTCACAGAAAGAGTGGTCAAATAGTGGAATCATCTACCCAGGGAGGTGGTGGAGTCACAGTTCCTCGATGTGTTTAAAAAAAGACTGGATGTGGCACTTGGTGCCATGATCTAGTTGAGGTGTTAGAACATGGGTTGGACTCGATGATTTTAAAGGTCTCTTCCAACCCAGAAATTCTGTGATTCTGTGATTCATTATGCACACCCTTAACTGCTTCAAACCTGGTTGAAAGATATGCTTCTGCAGCTCTTTCCCTTGTTTGCTACTTCTCCACATTCTGGTTTCCAAGAGAAGATCATCCTTCTGGAAGTGCTGAAAGTGAGACTGAATAAACTCCACCCCTGCTCTGGTACTAGGACTATTACTGACTTTCACCCCATCAAGTAAACTTGGATCCACCAGTGAGTTTATTAGGACAATGTCCATGGTGATATTGAGATCCAGGAATCTTAGATATAGAGATCCAGGAATCTGGTTCTGAAACGTGTTTCTCAAGGCAAGTTCATTTGGATGTCCATGGCTAAGAGCTGTCTGCAAGGATAGTCTCTGTGAGACCAGGCTGTTTTGTTCTGTGCTGGACAGAGGGGTTTTCAGCAGACCCACTGCAGGATGTAGCTGAGCCCATGGATCAAGCTGATGGCATATTTGGGAAAAATATTTAATTAAGACAGGGAAAAACCACCACATAACCATATGAAGAGCAAGGAGAAAAACCTGTGAGAAACAAGCCTGTCAACACCAAAGTTGCAGGATGGGAGGAAGGGCTCCAGGCATTAATACTGGTATTTCCCCAAAGCCTGAGGAAGACACTGTATAGAGCAGAGGTTCCCCTCCAGCCTGTAAAGAGGACCAGGCTGGAGCAAATATCCACAATACAGGCAGTAGAGGACACAACACTGAAGGCAGTGAACATTCTTTGAAGGTACTGAAGACTCTGGAGAATCCCACAATGGAGCAGGTTTATCTGGAAGCACAGAAGCCCATGGAGAGGGCTATGGAGAGAGCCCATGAGCAGGAGATAAGCATGAGGAGAAATATGTGCCAAAGAGGAACTGTTATGGATAGACCATTACCCCAAATTTCTCCCACACGCTGCTGTGGAGAGGGGCAGGAAGGAAGTAGAGGAGACATGAATGAAACAATGAAATTAGGCCTGGGTAGAAAGTGTGAGGGAAAGGTGTTGTGTTACTTTTTATTTTCTTCTGATTATCTAATCATATTTTAATTTGCAATAAATTAAATTATTATTCCCCAGTTCGAATCTGTTTTGCCTATTACATTCATTGTTTAGTCATTCCCTGGCACTATCTTGACCCACAAGCTTTTTTTTCCCAAATCCAGTTGATGAGAGAGCAGCTGTGTGGGCATATGGAGGCCAGCCAAGGTCACTCCACCACAGAATACTTCTACCAATATCTTTCTGAAAGTATTTCTTTCGTACTTTTGTACTTCGGTACTGCTTTTAAACAAATATTTCTTTAGTATGATCTAGTGAAAGGTGACCTTACTCATGGATTGGGGTTGGAACCAGTTGATATTTAATATCCCTTCCAGCTCAAGCCATTATATGATTCTGATATGACATTGTAAGCAGAAATTTTCTTCTCTCCCAAATATGGCCTCCTTGTCCAGTCAGCCATTCCATTTCTACTGTCTATCTTGTTTTTCTTCCAGGAGTCTTAGTTAGTCCTGGTTTAATTATTTTCTTCCTTTCTATGTCACACCAATAATTCTCCATTTCTTCCCTCAGGACCTCTGAATCCCAATCCTTAATATCTTTTCTAGACTGTACAAGAAATCCCTGTCCAATGAGTCTGGCTCTTTTCTACACAGCAGTTATTTCAAACATCTCTTACCACTGCTGCACTGGTCTCTGCACAGACCTCCCAGTCAGCCACTCCCAGTCTCCTTTTCTCAGTTTTTCTCAGTATCTAATCTGTCTGTGTACTTCCCTTACCTGAAGTCTCAGTTTTTGAGGTCTCCTCCACACTTGTGTTGGCTCGGTGCAATCATGGTTGTGCACCCTTGTGCTTTTGGGGTTTGAATTCCCCACTGTCCTCCAGATGATAGCTGCAGTCTCAGAAGTGTTATCCAAAATCACTCTTGACAGAACTTTGCCCAACTCCCATTTCAGGGAGAACCTTCTTTATTCCCTAGTGAGGTGAATCTAGCAGGGCTTGAACTGCTTAAGCAAACTATAAAATGATCCTGCATGGACTGCAATATTGCAAATGCTCAAAATCTGTCACCATGTAGCTGGATTTTCAAGCCAATGGCAAACAGATTAAACATTACCCCCATTGTCAGAATTATACAGGTTAAAGCCCAGAATCATGATTAGCAATTCCAGACTAAATATTTGAAGTCTGGCAAAACTGTAAACAACTAAAAAAAACTTGTGCAATGCAACCAACAGGCAAACCCAACAGTAGGTGGATTTACCAGCCCTGCTTGTATGAGAACACTTTAAGGGCCAAATTGTCAGCTGGTAGAAATAAAAAAAAAACCAGCAATGAGTGACTTACAGTACCTCTGATTCATAGCAGGTGTAGATTTAGCTGGTAAAAAAAAAATTTAATTCTATGTTTAGTTCCTGTGTGAGAAAGCATCCTTTATTGTTGTATTTTAAGTGTATTTTAAGACCAAGCAGGGCTTATGGTCTTTGCTGTTCTCTCTAAAAATCTTTGTGCTCATCAGAGATAAGATGAAGCTGTGCATGCAAAATATGAAAATAAAATATTAACTGGTTGAGGGAGAGTCCTTGTAAGGACAACATCCATACTAATGCATTCTTTATTGTTCACGTTTCAAAGACATTTCTCAATAATTGTGCATGAATGCCATAAAATTGCAGAGGGAAAAAAAGCATTTAGATTAGAGGTCAAAAACAGAACTTGATATTTAATGTCAAATCAAGACCTGTGTAACTGAGAATTTTCTTCCTGGAAATTATTTTATCTTTGCCTTTCTTTTGTTTTGTCTGTTAAACACTGATTGTTTCCTTGTGAAATCCCCTGCTCATTGATTTTACCTTCCAAATTGTGAGCAGACATTCTGATAATCCCATATTTAAAGCCTTTCATTAGCAAATTTTATTTTATTTTTACTTTTGTTGGCTACTATTCTCTTGTGTTAAGTATTAAAGTGTAACAAATATGTCATCGTCACTGTTCAGAATTGTATTTCTAAAGAACACTTAACCTGGATTTGTACATAGCGAAAAAGATAAATTAAAATTATCCATTCTTGTCTGACAGAAAATAGGTATATTTGTAATGAAAAGAAGATTTTTACTACTACATTTTTGAAAAATTGAAGTGTAAAACATTTTTCTCACAAGTTCTTTGTTCTTCTAACAGCCACAAACCAATCTGTATGAGCTTCTTTCTTTCATTTTAAGTGCAGCCAAGGCTATCACACTACCCATATTTCTTGGCATAGGCAGGCTCCTGGAGTGCTTGAAAAGAATGCCAGACAAAGTCTCACTCCAGTTCATGAAAAATTAAGCGTGAGAACTTATGGAAGGGGGGGAGAAAATTATTTATAAGATTTACAAGATTTTTACTGACTCAAATCACTAAGATTTTTCCCACTTGCTGTCCTTTTTTCATATTATTCATGGCCTCTCATACACATAAATGCTCACCAGGACCAGGGTGCCATGAGATCAGTGATCTGGCCAGGATCATTTGTACGAGGAGGTGCCAAAGCACTCTGACTATCAAAGCTGCACCACATCCCTGGGGTCTTTCTGATGAACAATGTCAAACCAATTTTGGCCTTAATGGGCTGGTCCTTAAAAGGTTGTGAATTTCAGCCTTTAAAAAGCCTTTAAAAATCTCAATGAATTTTGCTGCTTTGCTTTTCTTTGGAGTCAGTTTGATGAATATGTTGCGGTCTCTTTTCTCTGGTGAGCTAACAGGAAAAGAATTGCTGTGTGTGATATGTTGCACTCTTGCTGCCATGCTCATGGTGTGTGGAGGCAGAACTTCACTGATCACTCATCCACGTCTTATTTGGATGCAGGCCTTTTGGTCTTCAGGTGAGCAACACATTCCTCAATTTTACTGCTGGGAAGATCACCCTGGAAGCAATGACCTGGGGATAGTGTTTTCTGTGACAAATGGCAGACATTTCTTTTAACCCTTTTCTCTTGCTCTGGTGTTTAAGCACACAGGCATTTCTGTTCTTATTTCATTTGTAACAATCTTGGTGTTCCCCTTTAAAATTTCTGCAAGAGAAAATCAGAGTTTCTCTTCCACAGGGAAAAGGCCCATTAGGTGATAAGATATAAATCTAGTGGTCTATGTAGCACTCCCTGATATATTACTCTGATGTCTCATAACTTGACATCCCTTTGTAAAATTGTCAATAAGAATGGACTTGCCAATATGCAGACCATCTCTCTTTCTTGTATCATGATAATTGTCACCATATTCCAATTAATGCATTTTCTATTGAAAATCTTCAAACTCATCTGACTCTCTACAGATTGTTTTCAATTGTCAGATTGGAACTGGAGTGGCAGTTGTTTCCTTTCTGCACTACTGCTCTTCATATGAATTATGAACACAGATATAGAAGTCCATGAATTGATATCTTAGGTGTAGTTTTTCTTTAAAATATATATAATAATAATTTTCAAAGAAGCATCTATTTTTAATGCTGCCTTCTCTTTCTTTCCTCTTTTTAAAATTCTAATTATCTATACACTTTCTGTGAACTCTTATGCAAATAATGTTATTATGATATAAAATTAAAACTTTTCCTTCAAGAGTACCTCCATCAACAACCTAAACAGAAGAACAACAATCATTTAATCAGAAAACAAATATCCATACCTATCACATATCTATTACCTAACCATAAGGCAATTTGAACTCCCTTTGTTGGTACTTTTTGCTCTTGTTAAGACATTTCATGATAAGTGTCTACACAGAGACAGATTTTGAGACAGATTTATTCTAATAATTTGTGAGCCCAATTGTATTTACTTTACTGACTGCAATGAGTTTGGGGTATTCAAAACGTCTTCTCACAGTGGTTTTTATTTTCTCTACTTGTACCCCAATATGAAAAGTGATGCAATCTAAGTCAAAACTACATGAAATTGAATTGTTTTTCCAAACGTTTTAAAGTAAAAATTGAAATTTTATCCTAGAAGACTCTGTATGTCTATGGAAAAGACAACTGCATCAGGAAGCTTCCAGGTATTCATTTATCCTTAGTGAGATTTTATTCCATCCCTTTTCCAGAACAATTTCCTCTGATAACTGATACACTGTAAAGTAATGTGCACAGGCATTGATTCCCCATGAACTCCACCTAAGGCTTAGAAAGAAAAATCCTCTTCCTCATCTTCAAACTGCTGCCTGGACTGTTTTCCTGATTCATCATTGCCCCTCCAAGGTGTAAACCACATCTGCAAAGGTGAAAGCAGACTGATTAAGTTCCTTTCACAGTTGTCACAAAATAATATAACTTGAATTTTAAAATCCAAAGATAAAATGTAATGCCTCAATGGAAAACAGCCTTTGCATCTTGAGAAAGACAACCTGATTTTAAACATTATGATTTATGCTCATGGGTATTATGCAGAAGGTGAAAGGTCAAAATGTAGAAAGATATAGACTGCTCATTGGCTCTAGAAATGAAAAATTTATGAATATAACATCTGATGTCTCACTTAAACTACATTTTCAGCAGCTCCTGCACCAAAACTTTGGTTTTTAATAACATCAATTTTTATTCATTCTTGGTGAACATATCCTTATATCTGATGCTTCTTCTGTAAAATATGTGCTACTAAGGTCTTGGGTCTTTAGTGTTCTCCCATAAGCTAAAACCTGCTGACCTGAAATATGCTTTCAACTCTCTTGAATTCTTTGTCAGTTTCTCTCCGTTGTTCCCAAAGGTCTGAATGTCAGACCAAAATATGTTTCCATACAAGAAAACTGAGATAATTTAAATAGTGTACAAAGGCCTCTATTTTCTGCTACTCAGCATTTCCATGTTTACAGACTACTAAACTTCCAAATTCACCACTGAAAGCTGACATTAAAACAATTTGCCAAATGTACTTCCACCACTTTTCAAAACTAAAATACATCATATTCGCTACATGACTTTACAAGGGATGTGCTTTCTTCTTGCAAGTTCCATCTTATTTTTACAAATATGAATGTTGTCAGCACCAGTTTGGTCTCTCTCTTTATATGCAACTAGGAGCAAACCAGGTACCTTGGTGTACAAATCATTTCAGGATCCTGGGCACTGGTAACTATGCACTGAAAGTTTGTTTATATAAAAGGTGGTTCTAACATATGAAGAAACAGAGGGAGAAAATACCTTTGCCTCAACTTTTATGCAGCATACAGAGCAGAAATATGAGAAATGTAAGTAATATATCACACAAAAATGTCCTGGTAGTACCATACAGAGGTCCATCCTTCCCTCCATACAGAGCAACTCTATTTTATCTTTCTTAGTGTTGTAACTGTTCCTGAATTTTTTTTTCAATTTTTTCAAATTTTATATATATATATGTCTGTATTGATGGAGCTCTCACCTAATTAAATAATGTATGTTTCTCTAACTCACTTGTAAGAGCACATGATATAGCAAAAAACAGGATCAGATACATGTGGAAGTCCACTAGCAACAGTCCTCATATTATGGTGATTTGTTATTGAAAATTATTTTTGAAATTGACCAGCTAACCAGACTTAAACCATTTAATTTTTTGCTTAATTGATTTTGCATTGTATATTCTATGTCTTCTACAAGTGCAGAAATATTATCAGTTACACTTATCAATCACATTCATTGTCTTCATATCTTGTGTCCACAATGTATTTTTCCTTTCGTGAATTCTGGTCAGAGTTCCACTGCAATCATTACACTTCTGTATAAACTTCAGGAATACATTTGAGTTGTTTGAATTGAGATTTTATGGCTATGTGGAACTTGATCACTTTGAATTTCTGAATTCCAAGTTCATTCATCTGCATGGATAAATCTCTGTCAACACAGACTGATAGAGCTCTGATTTTAATTGGTTTGTCAGAATGGTGAGTGAGGCTTTTCAATGTTTTTTACAGAATGACACTCAAAGAGGAGATGTAGGAACTTCTTTAGTCGATCAATCTTGCTGCTTACAGAATTGAATTGAATTAGATCTTAGGAGATGTTGAAAGCACCAGGAATGCAGGCAGTTTCTGTAGAGGGTATGCTGACACTGGAGAACTGCTCTGAGATATCCAAGGTTTTGTGCTGAAAGCAGAATTGTCATGGTAGCACAGATTTCCACCCGAGTTAATTTCCTCATAAAAGGAGATCCTTTACTCTCTTCTGCACTGTGAAATACACACTCTTAATCTTTTTCCACTTCTTTTCTTATTGCTTGAAGAAGAAAATTCTTAGTGAGTTGTCAAGCTGGGAAAGGACAGAGTTCACCTTATTTTTTACAAGCCAATAAAATAGGCTCAGCTTAGCTTAAATAATCATTTAACCTAAATAATTTTAATTGTAATTTTTTAACATTTTCAACACATTCATTTCCAAATGATAATAATTTAAAAAATAAGCTGTTCAGAGGATGAGACAAATGTAAAGAAAATATTCAAGAATGGTGCTCCACATAAAACAGGACATAACTTCTTTATCGTTCTTTAAATTTAGTACATAAAATATTCTTCTTCATAGACTAAATGCAAAAACTAAGTCTGTACTTCCAGAAAGCATAGTTTGTTATCAAGTCTTGTGCACCAGAAGACTTCTCTTTTCTAAATTCTCTACTTTCTAAACAATTTAGTATATTGAATAGTATATTTGAACTACATTTCTAACTCTTCCTCTGATTAAAATCTACTCTGTTTGAGATCCTTGAAACAGTAGAGCTGTTGGCACCTTTTAGAACTTCATAATGGAATTTACATATATTAAATAAAAAATAAATCAGTTCAAGCAAGTTCTCAATTGTACCAGTACAAACCATTTGAAAAGTATATTTTAAGAAGATGAATACAAGGAAAGAATTGGTCATGGTATTTATCTGCCCACCTCCCTTTGAAAACTTACCTATAATTAACAGCCCAGATTGGAATGAGAAATGCTGCCAGTATGAAAATAAAAGTTTTTCCAAAAAAGGAATGTGAAGTTTTAAATCTTCTCTAACACTTGAAAACTTTCTACAGTTGTACCATAAATTAATGCAAAGCATGAAAGATATGGAAAAATTGCACATACTTGTCATATTGCAATGCCATTCCTAGGAAAAAAATCCTTGTTTATAAAGCCAATTAATTCTATTTAAAATTTTTAGAGCTATCAAAACCTTTCACTGAGTGACCACTAGTTCTCTATTTTTTTTCTGAAAACTTGTTCCTTGCTTAATCAAGCATTTAACCATAGTTCCAGGAACTTGACTTCAGAGACAGCATTAAGACATTGTTAAAATATTGTAGTTACTCTGGAAATTATTAGAACATTTATAAAAAAAATAAAATGTCACAGAATACTACAAGTATACTATTACAATACTTGTTAAAAGACCAGAAAATATAATTCCTTGTTTACAAAAAAGCCTCCAAATCCAGTTGAAAACATAACACTGTATTTGTTTATTAAAGCTTTGTTTATTATTATTCTAAAAATGTTTTTATTGTCTACAATATTGTGTTATATCAATGTCAGCTCTATCCTGAACACTTGGATGTGGCCACATAGAAGTTTCTGTTCTGAAGTAAGAGTAGCTTGACAGTTAAAATTAAAGAAAAACAAAACAAACAAACACCCAGAAAAAGCAAAGCAACAACCCCTAAACAAACAGAAAAGAAACCCAAACAAAAAACTCAAACAACAAACCAACCAATTTGTGTGTATTTTTAAGTCTGTCCTTGAGATTTCACCTTTGAGCAGGTTTGGCAATAATGTGTTTTTCATTCTTCTAGCACTGTGCTAGCTGGAGCCCATTCACATGAACTGAAATCATTTTCTGAAAGCCAAAAGTGGGCAAAACATTAATTTAATTTCATGCTGTTTTAACATGTGCTTTGCAGAAATGATGAAGTCAGGAAAAAAGCCTCAAATCCATGAGAGAGGCCCCTTAAACTACATTTGTTTGCATACTTTGGCTTTGTGAGAGTAAGTTCTAAAACAAGATTTACAGAACAAAAGCAACCTGAGCTGTAGTTAAACAAGATACATGGGGCTGCAGATGATGTTTTCTTGTGCAAGGCATTTAATTCTTACATAGTAGGTGTTGTTGATGGATATGTCATAGATCAGCACTTCTTGGATATTTGAGTGGCTGGAGAAGTTTAGAAGTATTGAAATTGGAACAATCCTGTGTTTCTCATGCCAAATCTGGTGTTATATTTAGAGATGGCATCATATGCAGGAAAAAAATTGCAAAAGGTTCTGGAATTAATGATCTTGCCTGTTAACCCCCTGCAATGGTATAGCTGTCTGGAATAAATATAGGATACTTCTTAGAATAAACACTGATCATTTACATCACATCAGATTTCTGCTTGTGAAGGCTGACCACAAGCCAAACAACATACAAGCAGTGGATTCTGGCACTCAGAAGCAGGAAGTATAACTGGCATTAGGATTGACAGGTCACGCTGAAAGAATTAGAAAAGGCTGTTTTCAAGAAGTACAGAAAAATTATTTCTATATAGTGACATGTAATATTTTCAACATAAATTTTATGGGTACACCAGTTTATGCTTTGCTGCTGAATACAAATGCTGAAAACCTCCAATCCTCCAGTGTTGCCTTTGGGCAGGGGTTAGAAACAGCCCTGTCGATTTAGCCAATCACCTTCAGTGCCTGCTGGAATACAGGGAATTCACAGAGTTCAGATTTATGGGCACAAATTTACCTCTTCAGCATCTGGTGGAATCAAGTTCTAGGTCTAGTTAAGGCAGGGATTCTTCACATAACAATAATTTTTCAGAGAACTGGGAAAGAGGATGCTAAGCACTGAGGTAACTCTTAAACATGTTCTTGTTTGCACTGAGTGTGTACTACACAATCCATGCATTACAAAAACTGTCCCACCAAAAAGTGGGACTTCATTATGTTTGGATGAGTCTCTTGAAAGGAAAAAGTCTCTTCCCTCAATCTTCCAAAATTTTTGTGCTCTTTTAACACCTTATAATGCCCTCAATGCTCAGCTGAGTGTTTCAAGGTCCTTGGGGGTAGATAATCTGTGTCTACTTTTCCAATTCAAAATGTTCTGCTTTCTCAAAAGAATGCCAAAATACACTGAAAATTACATTTCTCAAATAAAGCATGCATATGTCACACATTATAACCATCATAATTAAGGTTCCTATGTACCTTGAGAGAAAAAAAAATCATGTCCCTGAACATGCAAAATTCAGTACCAGAATATTTCAAATTTTTTTCCAGATTTTAGATCCCCCTAATATTGATATGGCACACTGCAGTTCTGAGGAGTCTGGTGGTAAGGGAGCAGGACACAGACAGCAGCACAGCACTGCTTTTCCATGGCTGGTAACTAGTGTTGGAATACGAGAAGTGGGGTCATCATTGCACAGGGTCACCTTAGGCCTTATCCATACTTACATCAGGCCCAAATGTCCCAACCAGTGCTCTTATTTTTATACAGATGAAAATTGAAGGAACTTTAACAAATCAATTGCTTTTTCAAGATAGTGACCACAATGAAAGAATTCTTATCACTTGGGCATGTGCTAGGTCATATATTCTCACCTAAAGTGCAGCAGTTGTTAATAAGTTGCTGTCAGTGTCTAGACTTAGCTTGTACAAATCAGCTTCTAGCTATGAAGTTTTATAGAATTTCACAATTCAGAGTCCTCAGGGCTGTAGTTTCCCACCTGCCCTTTCTTTATGCATCCTTTTAACAGCTTTGAAATTCAGCTACTGCATCTCCCAGTGTCCTTGCACCCTGACACTGAAAAAGTGGAAAGATACAAGGGGAATTTTTCTTTTAAGTATTTATCACTCCATTGTTCATTCTGAATTGTGATTTCACTGCCTGTAAATAGTTTTGCAAGAAAAGAATGTGTTGATAAAAGGAATCTGTAGTGATTACACGACTTTAAATATAGTATCTGTCAGGTGGGGAGGTATCCAAGAGAACAGATATTTTCATGAGTTATGTGCCTTGGCTGTCTGGACTGTCTAAAAGGTCTTTTCCATACTGGTAAACAACATTGCCCACCATGAATATATAAAACACCATGAAACAGACCTGCTTCCATAATACTGTGCTTCTTATGGACAAAATCAGTTAAGAGCAGAGGCCTTGCTTTATAAAGAGTACTACAACTTCATAAGTTACATATAATACAGTTCTCCCCTAAAAAAGCTGGTTTTGTTTCTCTGCAGTCTGTACATCATAAGACAAATCCAAAGGTTCAAATAGAACCATAAAAATAGAACCATTAAAAGAACAATGTATTTATTATCAAAACATATATATGAACACACATCTATGTTTCCTGTATTCATATTCACTATCTCTTTATTGTCTTTATAAGACAATAAAACCAAGAATTCATGATTTTAGGCACCCACTATCCTATTAGAAAATAGCACACTGTGCAAGACAGAACCTAAATTTCTCCTGTGGCCAAAAGAAACCTTCAAGTTCTCTAGATTTAAAGTGACCTTACAGCTTAAATGAAATGGGATTTGTTTCCTCTTGAGGAATTATCAGTATCCTAAAACCATTTTACAACTAAGCACAATATAGCCTAGCTGGTGATCTCAGCTTTTTCTTTCTCTTTCTGCATCTCCTTTCTTCCACGTTTTCATTACTATAAATCCAGAGCATAGGAGTAAAATGTGATTGATGTGTTTCCAGAGAGAGAGGACAGAGCAGGATGAAAACAGCCACAAGATTTTTTTCCCCACAGTCAATGTCCCACCTTCCTTGGTGACAGGAGGAAGTATATGTTCAGTGTATATGACTGCACTGTGCATTAGAGCTGTGTGGGTTTTTTGACTCTTCCTGAGATCTGATGTGGTTTTTTTTTCATTAAAAACCCTGCAGGCATCTTGCCTGCAATCTTAATCATGTCTCCCCTTCTAAAGCAGATTTCTTGCACCCATGAATTTTCTCATAAGATGATTTATTGTGCATTAAATTCCACTTTAGTCCTAATGTAAATTACACTGCCAACTATCTAAATGCCAGCTATCTTCCAAAACTTTGTCTTTTGGAGGCAGTCAGTTGTCTGGTATGAATGCCTAAATGATTTCTATAGTATAATGAGCTTTGCTAAAGTGTCCTCAGGCAACTGTTTATTTCTATGATTTTAATTATTTAACTAATACTGCCTAAATTCAGTATCTATTAATGTATTTTTAGAAGATCTAAAGGCTTGCAGTTAAAATCTTTTATGTCTTGTGGATGACATTGCGAATTTTGTTAAAAATTACAGCTAGCAGCGACAGTTGGAATATCATTAGTACAAAGCAGAAAACAACTGCTCATAGAAAAAGATTCCTTGTGGATATACATATGCTCTGTACCTCAGCTCTAGGTCCCTCTGTAGAGGCAAATAAATAAAAAGTAGCAGAATGTATGCGAATGAAACAAACTGACTAAGAACTCAGTGCTGAACCAATACTATTATAAATATAGACATCTATCACACTTGGGAAAAAAAAACCAACAAACTCATAGCATATCTGTAATTACAAAAGACAGGACAGAAATTGCAAATGAACCATCCAATACTGCTGACAATTACTGGTCCCGCTGCTGTGAGCAGAGAAGAGAGGTCTTAGTGAGGCTCTCAAATAAAAATTCTTATTCTTCTTTGGAATAAATGTCTCTTTCTTAAGTTAACTCTTTTCTTGTGAAAGGTGGCAAAAAAAAAGGACAACACCTATAGCCTCTATAGCCTGCAGTATACCAATATTCAGAATTCTATCAAGCCAAACTATGATGACCCACTCCTCAGCTGGTGAAGACTCACTCTCATGACATTTGACAACAATTTATCTGTCGTTTCTGGGACCTGAGAAGGTATGTGTAAAAAAATCTTCAGTCATGTGCCTGGCCTGTCTTAACAGCCAGTGACTGGCTGGAAGTCTGCAAACTATGCTCTACAGTCATTTGGTTAGAATGCCGAGCTGATAGATCACATCACATGACAGGTTTTCAAGGGCTATTTAATGCCTTCTAACAAATCCTCTCTCAGCTCCTTAGACTATTTTCCCAATTAATACTTAAGTTCCTTTTATAAAAGCCACCTTCTGTGGAGGGATAGAATGTAAGAAAATAAAAATAGTGCAGAAGGTAATCTCACCCCTGAGGAGTTGCAGCTGTACTAATCACCAAAGATTAGGAACAGACCTGCCCTTAACAGGCCACAGCTGTGTCCAATGAGAAGATGAGTGCTATAGAAGAGTGGGTTAGGTGGATGGGGAGAGTTGGAGTTTGTTGGCTGTGCTGTGAGGAAGAGGGAGTCAGTGCTGTGAGGAGATGTCCATGAGAAATCACCAAGAAGGTAGGAGAGCTTTTCAATATGATGACAACAACCTTCTTCTTGCTTTATACTTTAATCATTTCACTGTATTTATTTGTCCTGGAATACATGTTAATGTGGATAGTTAAAAAGATAAGTCAAGATACTCTATGAGAATTATTTATGATGTTATTTCCATGCTTCTGACCTCATCTTCCTATTGAGAATGGTGAGCCTTTCTATGTTCTAGTCACAGTGATTATACTATCTACACAAATAAAAGGATAAACTTCATATAAGGCTTCTAAACCTGAATTCAGAGGCAATACTAGCTAATATGATTTTGGAAGGAGAAAAGCAATAAATACCATGATAGTGGATATTCTGGCATTTTAAAATTGTGCTACCATTGAATGATAAGTAAATATAACATATTAAGGTTTAAAATAAAAAAGGTTTTCAGGATTAAATATTTTACTTTAGAATGAAGAATCTTTCCTTGACAGAAGCACCAAAACTACACAATCATGTGCCTGATAAGAAGCCTTTGGGCACAGTAAGTTCTTGTTTCAAGGACCAGGACTGACCATACTTGATTCATGTAGAGGTGTGAGGTAAGATTAGAAAAGTTTTTCTTACTGTTCTTCAGAGATCTTCTCCAATAATGCCTCCAGGCATCATGTTTTACTCTAAAATAAACTGATGCCCACAGATATCAAAGATAATATGCAGAACCTAGGAAGTTTCTATTTTTTCTTCTTAATAACAAGTTTATTCAAGTCTCCCATACTGGTAGGTAACATTTGATGGTTCATTGCATAAGGATCTCCAATAGCTAAGAAACATTTTGAATGGTAGATTAGGCATTCTGTTTAATAGCCTAATAATAATATGTCATCCTGCAATAATCAACATAAATGTCTGCTTTTCAGCTTCAGGGCAGTGATGGCAATAATTCAATGACAGGTATAGTTTAGTCTCACTGGAGCTAACAACTATTAGCAACAGAGAGCCTATTTATCTTTATTGCTTCAACTTGAGCCATACAAACTTGATGTATGATTCTGTCACGGGAAGCTCAGTGTTACCTACCAGTGCCACCAAATACTTCAGCTAAGGAGATATTCTTGTTCCACGTTCTGATGTATAGGGTATTTCTTTTGGTTATGGATCAGTGACTCAACAAGATCTGACAGCAGGACCAAGTTTGTTGCAATGATCCAGGAATGTACTCATGCTGCCATTTCCCTTAAAAATTAAATCTTTTTAAGTGATTGTCCACATACTCTCTTTATATTTACTGTATTTGAATGGATAGAAATTACTTTCTGTACTACTTCTCTCCTTCTTTTTCTGCTTCTTTCCTTCTCCAGGCCAAGGCATCACATAATCCTGATTATGGATTTCCCCTCTGCACCTATTTAAACCCAGGCTCATCTTTCTGAATGTCAGTGATCAGAACTCTAGATCAGTCTATTATGCTTGGCGCACTGACATTCATATTGTCCCACTCTGCTGAAAATAGTTTGAAAATATCTTAGTGCAATAACTGAAATTTTTCAAATGCACTTTATTGATGATTCAAAGTAATTTTTACAGTTTTTTGTACTAATCCCCAATTTCTCTAGTTTAATCAATTCCCTTTGAATACTTCACATGAAGTCCAGAGAGCTTAGATTGTCTGCATTGTTCTTTTACAAAAAGTGAAATTTTATCAAAGAGCTGACTTGGTATGACATCCTTTGGATGTATTGCACGTATTTCCATTTCACGTGTGCTGCCATTTTTCTGATTAGATTCATTAAAAAATACCTGATATTAGAACTGATTTTTATATGCAAGTTTCTTTTTTTGCTTTACAGAAAAGACTATCTGGTCTCTCATACTTTTGTACACTGCGGTCTTTTTGTTTTGATGCCATTGAGGAGGAAAAAATTGCATCTTCTTTAATCAGAACAACTAGGGCTTTGCAATTGGTGAGTTTTCCCCTTAATCTGAGAAGGAATTTGGGGCAGTTAAAATTATTGGAACCGCAGCTACTTTATAACAACTGTCACAGTAAACAAAGAGGCTCTGATAGGAACAGAAATTTTAGTAAAGATTCCAGATGTCATATTTTGCATAGATAAGAGTCAAGACTATATCAAGAAAGGCCTTTCCAAAGCAAAAAAAAAAAGGAAAACTGGCTAGGGAGATGGATTTCCAGCAAACTTTTAAGTCAAGCAAAATGTGGTTTTATTTTTATATTAAAATCTCCTTCCAGAAACTCACTCGGCAAATCCATCAGTTGGGAACACCAATTTTCAATTTTCACATTATGCTGGGCAGCAGGGTCAGATACTATATAGCCACTCTGAATTGCCTTTAAAACAAGATGATACTGAAACAGCTGATATTTATACTTCTTGAGAATGGACAAATATAATTCAAGACAATGGTTTCATTGAGAAAAACTGTGCTGGTTTTGGCTGCACTAATTTTCTTCTCAGTAGCTAGATATAGATGTGCTAGATGTAGATGAAAAGAGGTACAGATAACCCTATAATTTTGTTTTTAGGATGCCAGAGTCTGTGTGAATCAGAGAAATTCTGAGGATTTTGTTGAGATTTACACCAAGTATTTGAAGTTAAGAACGTACATCCCAATTTTCATGGCATTTTTTCCATCTGTAGCACTGTTGTCCCCTATTCAAAATACCCACATGTTTTCATAACACTGAATCTAAAAAAATAAAAATTCTTCCTCTCAGCAGCGTAAGATCTTCCTATTAGATGTTGTCAAGAAAAGACCCTCAAAAATATACCATAGGAAAGAATAATTTCCTTATTTCTCCACATGGGAAATATGAGAGATGTAACCTGGCTTTTAGTTCAGCTCTTCCCCAGTCCTCCAGGAAAATTCATTGCATTCACAGAACTCCCCCTGCAGCCTTTGTCTATCTACCTCTGGAGTGTTTCCATATTGTAGTATCACCTCATGTCTTAAAAGGAGCTCCACCTTGAATAGAAACTGAAATTATAATAACAGCAATCACCATAATTTCTAATTTTCAGTCATAATCTGAACAATATTTGATTCTTTTTGCATTGCCTTTGCTTATACGGTCCAGTTTCTATTCCCTCATTTCTTTCCATAAAATTCTGGGGTTTTTACTTCTGTCTATCATTAAAATTCCAGGTCTTAAAAAAAAAGACAGCATCCTATTGGCTCATCCAGATATCAGTGACACTTTAATGATTATGTTGAACATTAGGAAAAAAAACACTACACCATTGCCCTTTAACAAATCTACCTTCCAGAGGCATTACTTTTGTTTTTACAGTGCTTTTTAAACCACTAATTGCTGATGCTGCACTTCATCAGGTGATTTTTAAATAAGTATTGCCTGTCAATGTTGTTTTGTCAATGATGTTTTTGTTACTTACTGGAGGAACAGAATTTCAATGTTATAGTACTGTTTTCACTATTTATTACCTCTTAAATATTTTGACTTTAATGATTCCTCTGATGTATTTGTCTATTTGATACTATGAAATGTTTTAAAGATTTTGCTCCTCAACTATGCAGTCTGTATTATTTCTCTATCCTCAGGCTCTTTCTCAACTAATGACACCATATGAGCCAGAGTACAGTCCCTCAGGATCTTTCAAGATGCAAAAAACTATCACAGCATGAAAATTTCTGTAATTTAAATTTTCAGTTGATGTTTAGTTCCTTGTTGCTGATTTTGAGTCCTCAGACATTAAGCCTGTTAGTTATATTTGAACTTTGGATGATTATGGTATACTAATGCTTGACTTTTGACTCATCATTCAAAACTGAAATAAATTTTTCTTTTTATTTTCGTATTCATTATTATGTTACTTTTTTATATCTTTTTGGAAGAATATATTAAATTCGTCACTCCAAATTCATTACGAAACTAGGGAGACTACAAAACTAGTGAAACTACAAAATAAATACCATCTATGAAATAGGCTCTGCAGTGTGGGTCATTGTTTTAATTATACTTGAACTTTTATTATAACCCGATACCTATGAAAAAAACAATTTTTTTCTCAAAAAGGTTAATATTTACAAATATAAACACATCACAATCTATTATAGAATGAATGTCCTATTATTTTTCCACCAATTTCTCACTCATTCACAGTCTAGAATCAAGAACATGCTGTACCATTTTTTGAGTCTTTCACAGCCTTGTAGATCACTCCTTTACAAACCTATGTGTGCAGGCACAACTTGAAACAAAGTTGAATTCAGGGCTATCTATCTCACACAGGTGGATGTTCTCCATTTTTTTCTTTTTTTTTTTTTTTTTGCCTGAGTGTACAGGAAACTTCAAACAAATTGATGCATGTGCAGGAAGTGAAGAAATGGCAAAGCCAGGCCCAAAGACCAGGGACCAAAGGCAGAATGCTCATGAGTCTGTGCTCAGGGTTTCCAGCTCCTAAGCCTTCACTAACATGCAGTAGTAGAGATATATAGATACATAGATATATATAGGTAAAGTTCATATGGAACTGCTCTGGGTGGAGAATACGGAGTATTGCACCCATCAGGGAATAGGTAACTCCAAGACTTAGTTATTGCAGACTATTCCCAGGAAGGCAATATTCTGATGGTTCATTTTAGGTGAATGCATTTTTCAAGTAATCCTTATATAGTGTCTCAAAAGCAATTTTGCGGAGGGTATTTAGAAGCACACATTAAGGTTCCCAAAAAATGTCCCTCAAAACCTTTTCCTGATAAATGCTCTTAACTCCTTGTTTGGAAGAATTATATTCTAAACATGACTCCCACAAGCTGCCTCAAAATCAAGCTGGCTTTCTATAACTTAAGACAATCTGTTCATGAAAACTTGCTTTTGAGATTTAATGTTTTCATCTCTACAATCGCACCCCCAATGAGATAACTAGGATTTCTAGAGTTTTAACACATTTAACAGATTTATGCAATTTATTTGATGCCATTCCTTAGTAGTTAGCAGGTTTTTGAAAGAGGTAGATCTTTCATATTGGAGGAGAATTGCATAACCATGGCAGAACAGCTCTTACTACCCACAACTTCTTAAACTCTGGTTCTAGTGAGCCAGTATCCATACAAGAAAAATACTACATTATCACTTTCTGCAAAAGGAGTTTTCTTTCAAAGCTTTAATTTATTAAAAGCTATCTATTTTTTAAATCAGTAAAAGAAGTGGTCCTCTCTGTAACAAAGAGTGTTAGTCTCCTCCTGTTAATAGCTTTGCCAAAGCAATGAGAAACCTTCTCAGGGCAGGTCCCATCAACATAAGTTAAATGCCTTTCTAGACACAGCCTGTCTGTGCTTGCATACTTTTCAGCACAGTTTTCTAGGAATATAGTAAAGCAATGATCTGAATTCTCACAGAATTTGGGAAAAGTTATGCTGGATGACAGAAGGAAATCTGGTTGTGTGCTTAAACAAAGCAAAATATGCACAGCAAAGGTCAGAGTTTCTTGGAATAGTATTGATTTCTTCAGACAGCAGGGGCTGCCAGTATTTCTAAAACTTAAAGAAGAACTTTGTCAAAATCTCAGTTTTCTCTCCATTTCCAGTGGGATTAACTTAGGTATCAGTTTTCCCATACTCTTCAAAGACAATATTTATTGCAAAGACTTGCATCCTGTAAACTTAGTCAAAAATAACACCCCTGAATTATCAGGTCTTTAGTTCATAACTCAGGTTTAGTTAATGTGATCTGATGTAAACTTAGAATAGACTATAAAATCTAGTGAGGAAATGTCCCCTTTTGTCTGCAGAGGACTTTTGAAGACAGTGGAACATGAAGTAGTTTTGTGCCCTGGTGTGGTTGGTGAACAACAACCACTCCTAGATGCTTGGGATTCTGCAGACATTATTTTCTGCAACTGGCAAAGGAAGAAGGAACATAAAAGCACACATTCCTTTTTTTGTGTCTCAGCTGCACATATATTCCACAGACAGTTAAGTAAAGTAGGAATGCAACACCCACAGAGACTGAAACAACTGCAGAAACAGCTGAAACAAAGCCAAAACAAAATTTTGGTCCCAGTAGCTAAGGCTTAAAATGTCACTGTAAAATGACATGGAAGAAGAAAATCTGTCTGTACAGCCATTGGAAGGGAAGTTGTTTGGGTTCTGTTTTCCCTCAAATGACTGTGTGACTGTGTCTTACCTGGAAAATAATGGAAAAAGGAACTGCTCTGCACTTTCTTATCCTTAGAAAGTGTGGATCCAATTCCTTCCTGATTTAAACTTAGGGCAACTGCTTATTTCAGTTACAGCAAAATCAGAGCATATGAATCACTGAAAGTTTGATTAATCAAGTAGTTTAATGCATGTCATTGATATGTTTGAGGGGAAAATAAGATTTCCAAAAGCAACTTATGTGGCAAAATGTTTGCACCTAGAATACAGGACAATGCTGCGATGTTTTCCTTCCTTCCATTTTTTCTGCTATAAAGGATAAATAATTGAAACAAATGCACAGAACAAACACTTCTACATCTTTATGTTGGCAAATTAGTTTAGATTACAAAGCATCACGCAGGAATACATCACAAATTAACACAGGAATTTGTTGGAAGATGGCTTTCCATTTGGAATAAAAGTATCATCATAAGTGAAATTAATTATAGTACTAGTATGGATAATTTAAGAAAAATATTTTATCCACTCTGCATTTCACTTTATATACAATTTTTGTCTTCAATATGTAGAACAGGAAATATCACAATGTATTCACACATAAAGATATCAAATGCTACACTTAGAGCAATGCTCAATGTGCAGTTTTAGATTCAACTGTGGCTTCCTCCAGGTTAAGCTAATTCAAATGTTAAACTCTCTGGGTTGCTATGAAAAAGCTTATAAATTTAACTGTAAACTTTAAAAAATGCCAGAAATAGAGCGTCTGAAGCACAGACCTCTAAAATATGATGGTTTCCACTTTCAATATGTTTCAGTTTTATTTCATGTGAACCAAATTTAAAGCTGAAATTCCCTGCTTGAAGCATCTTATGCTGTCCAGCTATTTTTTACGTTTGCTGGGCATTTGACTCATTCCCCCTTTTAAGCTTTGATGAACCTCTCGTGAATCTAGGAGGTTTAAAAAGTGTAAAATGTAGAATGGTGAGTTTCCAGTACCTTAGAAGTTAATTTTGAGTTAACTTTGGGCAGGAATAATACTTGGCAATCTCTTGCAGCCAACCAAATCTGTATGACTAGTCTCAAACTACAGTCACAGATCTCAGTAGCCTTGTGATCTCCTGAGGTGGCCCATAGGAATAGCTCAGCATTTTGTTTGTGATGGTTTCATTATGGTTCATAAATATGGGCCATTCTTCACTGTCCACCATGAGGAGAATAGGAATGAACCTTCCTCTCTAGGATGGGAGTTAGACAAGTGTGCTTTCCCATCAGGTCTTAACTACAGTCGTGTGTCACTGCACATCTTACAGCAGATGCAGAAGGCTGACTGTGGACTGCCTTTCAGAAAATGTAAGAATCCCCAATTCAGATTTGCTGATAAATATTGGATTACTTAAATCTTTTGGTCATTCAAGAGTAATTGTTTTCTACTCTCTGAATGAATTTTTCCATGATCATTTTGGTTATCTAGTGTATACCTGAAGTGCCTTTATAAACTGTACTGGGTCTGCCTTCAGAAAACTTGGGGGAAATTATACATTGTAATTTCAGCAGCTATTTTGCTTTAATTTAGTATCTGCATCTCCGTCTACACTTTATACTCTTGAGAGATTTTGTGTGTTGGAATTATATCCAGATTTACTGTCTTCCTGTGACAAGTATTGAATCTTTATGGATATAATTGGATATATCTATAAGAATATCCAATTATATCTAGATATATCTATAAGAATAAATTGAATGCTTCACACAGCACTCCTTGGCACAATATTTAACAAGTCCAGGATACCCTTTTACTATTCTATTAAAACCTTAATATCTCTAGGAGGTCAGCCACATTCAAACTATCTGTTACTAATGGTCTTGACCCATACAGGCCCTTACCTTTATTGCAAATTTCATAGGAGACTGCCTGTTGGCCCAGATCAAAAGGGGATCCAAGGACTGCAAGTGTTGTAATCCTTTCACAATGCAGGCATCTGGGATAAAGGGCTCTGCAAACCAACAGGAGACAGTTATTTCCATTAATGGCTTCAAGTCCTCAGAGACAATATGAACATTAAGCAAATAAAAAAAATTTTAAAAGTTCCTATCTTTGTGAAGATGTATGCCAGAAGAAGTCAATTTATTGCTTGTTGAATATCCAGAGCTCTTTGGAACCAAGACACTGAGAGAAGAATATAAGTGGGAGATGCACACCTGCAGATATAATTAAGTTTGGTTTAATGTTCCATAAGGAATTTCTTCATTGTATTCACTAGTCTTTAGTGTCACCTTAATGTCTTCACTGAATCAGAACTGTCCCAGGATAAAAGAAAAGAATATCCTCTTTTAGTAGGAAAGTACTAAGACTGCTGTTGCTTTTGCATCACACAATTATATCCATAATTCTTTCCAGTTCCTGAATCTACAGAATCATGTTTAGGCGCTTTTTTGATATCTCCAAGGATACAGACTCCACAAGCTCTCTGGCAAACTTTTGACAGATTTCAACCACTTGAAATGTGGCATAATGTGTTTTCCTACACTTCAGTGGAATTTTCTGTTCTAGCGTGTGCCCATTGCCTCTTGTCTAGGTCTACTGGGCACCACTGATAATAGACTTCACCTTCTTTTCTCCCTCCTGAGCCTTCAATTCTCCAGGCCCAATTCTCTCAGTCTGTCCTTATACAAAAGAAGCACACTGATCACATTTGTGGCTAGTTTCTGGACTTTCCTCAGTATTTCCAGATTCTCTCTGGTGCTGGAGAGGGGACACAGTACTCTGGATGTGCCTTAACAATTCAGAGAAGAAGGACAGAAGCATTTTCCTCCACTTGCTTTCCCTAGACTTCCTAATGCAGTTTAGGATACAGAAGACAAAATAAACACTATTCATAAATAAACTATACAATAAACACTATATAATTTGAAGGCATCAATTCTTGGATTTGTTGTTACAGGTAATCAAATCACTGTTATTTATAGGGTTTTTTTCAGTCATGACTACAGATGATAGCTACACATACTGAGAAGGAATATTCTTTCCCAAAGGCTGCCTAATCAGCTACTGTGCTGCTCCTGCATGTGCAATTCAGCATGACTGTGACCAGTTTAGAGCCTCTCTTTTTCTCCACTTTTTTCCAAAGTTAAAACAGCAGTGATGTGTGACTTTTATGCCTATCACAGACAGTAAAGAGGCAGGTCTTTGCAGATTTATGTTCCTTGTGACTGTGATACGAAATGCAAAGCTTGTCTCAAATGCTGCAGTTTGGCCTGGGTGTGCCCAGAATTGGTCTCTGGATAAGAGATCAGGTTATGCTATTGCAGCACAGCCTGTAACTCTTTAGCAACTGAATCTTTTGGACAGTTTAAGCAGTCTTACTAAGCCTACTGTGTCCTTGATGGGATGGATGTGACGTTGGCTTTTACAGTCACCCTTGAGAAAATAGTTCCACCAATTTGACAGAAGTAGAATCCAGTTTGTGACTTAGTTTGTGTAACCCACCAGTTTGCATGAAGACCCCACAAGCCTTAAGATGCTTTTTTTGAGGCTTTTTTTTTTGCTAAAAACTAAACAGCAAACTAGAGAAATTTTGTGCTGTACTAGCTGATAGTAGAAACAAAAAATTAATTCAGAGTCAATTGTTTTGAAAAAAAACAGGCTCTCTGTGTTTTCAAGTCATGGTGATCAGCCTGTAACTAATGTCCCAGCCAGTTTTGCAGGAGTTGGTTTGTTTTCATTTTGGAGTCAGCTATGTAAACAGTAATTCTTTATAACAGTATTTACTTGCTAGTGAGAAATACAGCCAGGTTAAACATTACATGTCTAACTTTTTTTTAATGATTTCTCTTTGTTTTAGAATTTAATTTTGCTGGGCAAAGCTAATTTGAAAACACAAGTCAGATGCCAGGGAAGAAAACATCTCAAAGGTTCTGTACTTGGAAAATGTATATTTCTTTATTATTAGCTCCCATATTTCTTTATTATTAGCTCCCATGAAATTATCAGGTTGTGTTTTCCAGCTAGGTTTCTCAGAAAAACAAGTGCTTTTCTTGTGAGCTAAAAAAATTAAGCTAAAATAGGTTTATGGGAAAGAAAATAAATGGGGATACTGTTGTTTTCTGCAGCAGTGTTTTTACAAAACCCAAAAAGCTTGATTTAGGAGTTAAATGTTCAGAACTAGTGATGGAATCACATAGGTTTTGAGCATGTTCTTATTTTATATAAGCTGTGAAAAGTCAAACTGGAATATGGTTTTTGACATTGTATTTAACTACTGCTTCCAAAAATGAAATGGAAAACAAATTGTCTTAAATATTCATTTAAATAGGTAAACAAGTTATAAACATTCCTTTCCTGATGACCATTTTTAACTTTGTACCACAGCTAAAAAGTATTGCTTGAACGGGTTAAAAAAATAATAGTTGGTATTTGTGTAGGCAGATTGCAGTTTTGTTCCTTGAGATAATTTCCAGGTTAACTTTCTTCAAAGACCATTTGCATTCCAAAGTCAATATTTTTGCTTGTACGTTTCTTTAACAGTTTGCAAAAATGTCTAGACTTATATTTCAAATGCCCTTCTTATGTTCCAGCTACATGAATAAGCACATTTTTTTGTTTAAATCTAGCATTTTCTAGCAGATTAAGCATTTAGGAATGTTAAATCTTCTACATTGTCAGTAAACCTCTCATAAGTTGGTGAAACTGTAACAAAACGAATAGGTATGGCTATAATGTCTCATTTATAATACAGCAAGCTGTTGCAGACAGGTGGAAGAGAAAGCCACGCTGGTCTGACTGTTTCACAGAGGAGCAGGATGATCCTGCCAGCAGGACATCTGCTTTTCAGCTGCATGTCCCAGCTAGGGAGCCTGTCCTGCAGCCATAGCTCATGCAAGGAGCTGCTGAGAAAGAGCCAGCGCTGCTTTGTGGGCTCTGCAAGGGCCTGCCTGCAGCCCCCTGGTGTGGGATGTGCAGGGCGACGCAGGGGCAGCATTGACAATGACAGCCCAGGGCGCACAGAGTGCTCTGGGTTGCACAGACCGCCCCCCAGAGCAGCCACAGCTGAGTGCCCCACACGGACACAGCTCACCAAGCCCTTCCGTGGGGCCTCCAGAATGAGCACGAGGCATTTTTGGAGGAAGATGTCACCAGAATTGAGGCAAAGTGGGCCACTTGCAGAAGTAAGTTATTCTTGGCATCATGCATCCTTCAGGCTCTTTGTTATTCTGGACCCAAACGCAGAGACTGAGTGACAGGAACAAGGATTAGAAGAGCTGCTAGCATGTATTTTTGGATTGAAGGGGGAAAGCCTGCACCCTGACTTTCTGGCTTCAACCTTTTTGAACAGGAGTTTTGTGGAGAGTTTAGTTCAAGCATGGCTTAAAGAAAAAGGCCATGAAGCCATGCAATTGAGAGAAAAGTAAAAGGTAGTTGCAAAGCAGTTCCAAAAGCAGTTCCCAGCCTGATTTCTATAAACAATTAGATTCTCTCAGGCATCACTTTATAAACAATAAGGTTCTCAGACAGTCTTCCCATAACAAGCAAAACACCCTCTCTGGAAAAAGATGGCACCCTGGGAACAGATGTGGAAATTTTGGGAACCTTTCATATCACAGTGGGAACACTGGTTTTGTTTTGTGTAAATAATTATAGGTATTGTAAAACAAAAGGAGTGGTTAGAGTTTTCTCTGTTAGCCTATCATGAACCTGGATTTTGGAATATGCATGAAGTTTGTTAACACTGTTATTTAAAGTGACTGATCGATCAATAAACTCGAGTTCGATGCATTATAGGATGGTCGTTCTCCCCTCACTTCAACAGAGTTTCAACAATGGGTTTTAAATGCAAAGCCAGCAATGATGGGAGGAAAACATACATTTGTGATTAGAGTGGCAACTCAGTTAAGTCACACTGATTGAAAGAAATTGTCTAGTAAAGAAACAAGCAGTACTGACATTGTAAGGAACACTTTCTCCTGAGTTTCTGTTGTCAAGATGGAAAATCCTCATGACACTAGTCTAGCTAATATTCAGAAAAAGACATCCCAAAAACCTTATGTGTTGTTATCATGGACACAAGGCAACATAAAACGACCCTGAGCAAACCCCCAAGGTCTACCATTTTCACTCAGTGTCTGTGTTCTTTCCAGACCTTTTAATTTGTACTCCCGTCTCCTTTTCCTCTTTCCTGTTTTATTTTCCTTTTTACTCACATGAAGGTAAGTGTCACTGCTCAGATTTTGCACTGAATTGGTCTCCAAGTCCTTATCACCATCTTCATCTTCCATAATATCTGGCCTTCCACAAGGACCAGTTCTTTAAGAAATTCTCCTTCGTATCTACCTCATTCTTATTCCTCACATCACACTGTCTAAATTGGTTTCCTCAGCCTGGTCTACATTTATCTTTTTCCTATCTTAGAGACTATAAGCACTTCAGGGCAAGGAATGTATCTTATACCACACTTGTAAAATTATATATACATTTACAGCTGTCTATAAATGACTTTTTAGTAAGAGAAGCAAAATAATTTGATCCATAAACAGGCATAAATCTTACCTTCCCACATGCATTTTACTTGGAGTAAGTCAGACAAAGGCAATGGCCACTAGAGTAGTGGTGTTAGTGGCAGTAGTAGTAACAACGGCTTAGTGAATTGATAGTTTATTAACAAAGAAATTCTGAACTCAGTTCTGCAAAGTTAAAAAAAACTGAGAGCACAGCCTGATTTACACAAAGTATAGCCAAATAAGGAAATTCTCAACACACTGCTCTAGTAGGTCAAAGTAAAGTATTCCTCAAGTGGTTTTTAAAGATGAATAAGATCAAGCTCTCAGAGGACTCACTCTGTAAGGGAAATATCAGCTTTCATGAAGATTGTCTTCCAATTCAAATTTTACACACATACCTTTGTGTTAAGGGACATAGGGTTTAGTAAAAAATCTGTCTTTTAAGATCAAAATATCTTTCCAACATGACTATATACACACACACGTATCTCCACAGTTTCAGGATTTTTTTCCCCAAATTTTATTTATAGAAATTCTAGACTTGCCATTTATTTTCTGAGGTTTCTGTGGTTTTTGTTTTCAGAGGTACCAATACAGCAATGAAGTGAAGGAACACATATTTAATGTTTTATGTGTTCAGGCTTAAAAAATACAGACTTCTGTAGATTTTTCAAGTATTGGTTACTTTACAATTTCCTTCCTCCTCTTCCATTTTCTGCCTTTGTCTAGATTGTATGCATGCCAGACATAATTTTCAACAAAGAAATATTGAAATAGGAAATACTTCACAGTATTCTCTTGATGTTGAGTCTGCAAATTCTCTCATGCAAATCTTACACTTCAAAGATATGCTCAAACAGTAGGAGCCAGTAGGGAGGACAGAAATACTGCAGGCTGGAAGTTGAACCTACACCATTCCCTTTTGTATGAGAACCATGACAATGGTACATGCAAAAAAAGTCAGCCTTGAGGAACTACAAGATTCAGGAAATCAACCCAAACGAGAAGAGTTCTCTGATGTGGGAAACTGGAAGAGAGAGACATGGAAAAAAATTCAGTAGTTCATTGCCAGAAGGAATTGTCAAATCCATGAGAAAAGACTAATGTCTGAATCAAAAGAAAGAATAAGGGTCTAATTCTTTTTGACATAAAACTGTGGGCTGTCCTAGACAATATCTCTGTGTCCCTGGGCTATGACACTTAGTCTCATTTCCATGGAAAGGGGAACGAGTTTTTTATAGTATTTGTAAAATCAGAGAGAAACATGTGAGGAGAAATACTCTAATGTCTCTACTGCTTATAAAAGGTCATGCTTATACCCATGTAGATTTACTGAGGATTAATCTTTTTTCATTTGCTAATTTTATCTTTTCTTAAAGTATTTTTAGATAGGGTTCTACTGACCCTCACTTTAAAACACACTTATTATGAGGAATATAACAAACTTCTTTTCAAATCTTGCACTATGCCATCATTGGCTCAGATTTGCCAGTGACTTTCCTTGCACTGGTGCAGAATGGGCTGTTCAGTCTGAGCTCAGGAGAATTTCTGGAGGCTGAAAGGCTGCTTGTGGGGACATGTGTACAAGAGCAGACCTGACCAACACTCAGAGCTGTTTCTTGTGTGATCATGCAATGAGTGAAAAACAGGACATTTTCCCATTTTTTTAAATGCCAATATATAAATTATAAAGACTGCAAAGGGAGAATATGTTTGTGTTTCATGTCAGAAGTTTATATTAAAGTCCAATCACAAAGGATTGAGTTACTTGTAGTTTGGGGGACTAGGATTAAAGTCTGGAAACCGTCTTGCCTGGAAATTGGGTTTTGATGATTGTTGAGATCTTTACAGCGCTGAAAGGATAAATAATATCTGACTTTGGTGGGATCCTCCATTATTCTCACTGTTTCAGCTTTTAATTTTTATTTTTAAAGTTCTTTGATAGAAACAAAGGCAAATTTTGTTTGGTATGAATCAATTATCTAGTCTTTTTTATCTGGAAATCAAAAATGCCCTGCTTGTATCGTTACAGCAGAAAAATACTGTATAAAGCACACAAAACTACTACAGACTTTTCTTCACCACCAATAGAAGAATGAGAGGACTAAAAAATGGCTTTTCAATTTTTTTTCTGGTACTGGTCTGTGGATTAATATATGAAATTATTGACATCAGACAAACTTACATTGCTCATTCCTGATTAAATTTTTTATTTCAATTATTCTATTTAATTTTTTGGACAATGTTTTATTGTCTGTTCAGGCAGATGTTAATTATGATTATATATATGTTATATATTGATGTATATATATATATGTTATATATAGATGTTAATTATAATTATATATATGCTTCAACTTCAGCAGCATTATTGTGGAGGTGACAAAAGAGAAAAAAAAGAACATAAATGCATTTGCACGGACTGTTGGAAGTTAGGTGCCTACACTAAGCTCAGCATCCTGTCTCTGATACAGGCCAGTAACAGAAGCCCAAAGGAGAATATGAGCAGAACAAGGATATGCTGGTGTTACCAGAGAGTGTTACTGACCCTTAAAGAAATATTTTTGAGGCAAGGAGGTATCTTAGAATATTGTAGACATCAACAGATTTCTCTTCAGTACATTTCTCTAGTTGTTTTACAATTTTGCAAGCAAAGTGTTCCAGAGATGTAAAAAAAAAAAAAAGAATTTTTTTTTTTTGTTGGGAAGCTTCTATTTCCTGCTTTCATTTCATGCTTCCTAATCTATGCTACAAGGTAAGCCAAAGAACTGCCCTAAGACTAAGCCCTAAGACTTCTCTTTTCTAATAATAGCTCTGATTCTTGAGAATTAGAAAAAGGCAATGGTAAAAACTGCATTTATTATTTATTTGGAGCCAGATCCAAAGCCCACTGAAAGAACTTCAGTGGTGAACTTATCTTTCCTGGTGGTACCCATATAATCTAAGATTTACCTTTTCATGGCTGTGTTACATCATTGGCTGTAAACATTTGGAAAAGATAAGTCTGAACTCCACTTCTTGACAATTGACAGAAAGAGATGAGAACCAGACACTGCTTCAGCTAGTGGTCTCTGTCCATGATAGGACACATTTACTCCACAAAAAAGAGAATAATAAATTAGCCTGCTTCTTGGCAAATTTTTCTACATCGATTTCATTGATTTTTACCCCTACACACCTCTGATATCAATATATTAATACACATTTGGCAGTACAAAACAAACCTAAATTTCTGAAGGTCAAAAGCCTTTTTGAGACATATATAAGCAGAACTTATTCTTCTGAGGCATTTTCAATAGAATAATGCATTTGATCTGCAACTGGAAATTACTTCTATTCATTGTTGTGTTTACTGCACAAAAGTGTCCTAGACTCCACAAAGGTTTGATAATTTTTGGGCATTTTTTAACAAGAGAAGGGTAGAACTTCATCTACTAAAATCAAATTTTATAATATGTCCTAGAATTGTATTTCCCTTCTACATGCCACTGATCTCTCATTGTCATAACATCTTACTCGTCCGGGCCTTTCTTCTCTTATATGGTTTCTAGTTTACAGCATAAATTCTTGTTTGGAAGTTTAAATGTATGCCCTTGAGTTTGTGTTCTTGAATTAAGAATAAGAATAAGAATAAGAATAAGAATAAGAATAAGAATAAGAATAAGAATAAGAATAAGAATAAGAATAAGAATAATATTGTCATCATAGCATTCAGCACACAAAGGAACCAAAAAAAAATGAAACAAAGGAAAATTGTGAGTAATAGACTAAATGAAATTTGGCATCCAGAATTTCTCTTCTGTATGGATTCCCTGATGTCTTATTAGGTTCTTCTCAATGCTATTAATTGGTCCTGTCTTGTTCTATGTAGCTGCCTCTTTCCACAATGCCAATAGCAAGTCATGAATATCTAACTCCATAAAACCTTCCCTCAATAGAATTCAGTCTGATCACTTAACTCCAAGCAGACATGTACAAAAATGCATCAGGCAGACTGAGTTTTATTTCATTAGGAAAATTAGGAAAATTAACAGAAATGGTATAAGCAGGCAGCAATAAGAGCTCTTTTGAACTATAAGAACCAGAGAGAGTTTGAATTTATGAAGTAATCCATTAAATAAATTTTTCACTGCTTTACTGTCTAGTCCTTCTTCAAAGCTAGTTTAAAATGTCTGAATCTATAGATCTTCCATTACTTCCCTTGATATACTGACCCTTGACATAATATAACTCACTGATAGACATTTGCTCCATCTTAATTTCATCAAATTATTCATAGTTATATTCCCTTGTGCTGCCATAAATAATTTTTCTTCATCCTTGGGGTGAAATGTCAACCCCTCAGAAATTATAAGAGTTTTGCTGTTGTGAGGCCAGAATTTCACCCTTGGTTTTGCATGCTTGAGATACTTTAGAATTTTATAATAAGTTATCATTTATGTAGGCCATAAATATATATCTGTTTTAATCAATCACTGGAGAGAGCTTACAAGAGATATGAAGATTGAAATATGAAGTCAGAGTACCTCATTGGAAAGGCAAAAGTATTCATCTAATAAACTGTCATACATGATTAAACAGGTTAGAAAATAAAGACCACCTGGCAGGCAGAGGGTAAGAAAATGCTGAATATTGATTGAAAAATATGCGTATCAGAGAAGAATTATCTCTTGGAGCATGAAATCTTTCCTTTTGTTTGAAATATCTTTGTCCTTCTGTAGGAAGCTTGTAGAGTAGGAGGGAAAAAACAGAGAAGAAAATGCTTGGGAAGGAAGCAAGGGGGAAGGGAAGGGAAGGGAAGGGAAGGGAAGGGAAGGGAAGGGAAGGGAAGGGAAGGGAAGGGAAGGGAAGGGAAGGGAAGGGAAGGGAAGGGAAGGGAAGGGAAGGGAAGGGAAGGGAAGGGAAGGGAAGGGAAGGGAAGGGAAGGGAAGGGAAGGGAAGGGAAGGGAAGGGAAGGGAAGGGAAGGGAAGGGAAGGGAAGGGAAGGGGAAGGGGAAGGGGAAGGGTGAAAACAGAATTCACTCTGTAGAATTTTTAAGAGTTTAATAAAGGACAAATATCCAGTGCTGGGGTGCTTTGAAGTAATTTCCCTGAATTCCTTTCCACATCTTTCTCCAGGTGTTAGGACACATGAGTATTATTTTGCCACCTTTTTCTTCTCTCTTCTCCCTATCACAACATTAATAATATTAAAAATAATTATTGCTACAGCATGAAATAATACTGTGGTCCCATGAAGTGGAAAATATAATGTGGAAAACAAACAAAAAGCTGTCTGTTATAATTTCTTGTATATGATTTTCTCATTTTTATTTTTGAGATTTCTCTTCTGACATTTCTGTTATTGTTGACTTTTGCCACAGTGTTTGCTTCATTTTATTAGCCTTTTACTGTTGTACAGACAAGTAGGCTCTAGGTAGAGCAATATAAATTAAAAAACCTAGGCCATGGCTTTTATGCAGCACCCTTTCACAGCACTTTCAATTTATTGATGAGAACATGATTAAGACCACCAAGGAAGTCTTACAAAAAGTAAATGCTTCTGCACTGAAGTCCCTATAATTGTGTACTGAATGATCCATAAATTTTTTTGTACTTTTAATTGTTTCCTTTCTCATTTCCTGCACTACAGAAACAACTATCACAGTGATAGACAGCACAGATGAATATTGTGTACGCATCTGAAATGGAAGACTTTCCTACAGGATAATGATGACGTGACATCAAAGAAAGAGTGTTTTAGCAGAATGATGGGGTGTTTTACCTCTAAAAGAGATGGAATTAAACTTCAGTAAAAAGATCCATGATGTCATTGTGTTTTCATTTTGCAGCAGAAACCTACACAGAATATTTATATAACATGCTGTTTTGATTGCTTCACTTTATGTGAGTATTTCTAAATTCTTCTAAGACTCATGCACATCAGATATATTTTTGGCTGAGTAAAAGCTATCTGGAAGACAGAGCCCAAAGACTGGTGGTGAAAGGAGTTGCATTCAATTGGCAGCTGGTCACAGGTGGAGCTCCCTGGAGCTCAGTATTGGGGCCAGTTCTCTCTAATATCAGTGGACTGGAAGAGGGGTTTGAGGGCACCCTTGGTCAGCTTAGCAGATGGCATCAAGTTGGATGAGAGTGTCAATCTGTAGGAAAGTTCTGCAGAAGAATCTGAACCAATGAGCCGAAGCCAATTGTATGAGGTTCAACAAGGCCAGGTGCAAAGTCCTGCACTTGGGTCACAACAACCCCCTGCAGCACTACAGGCTTGGAACAGTGGCTGGAAAACTTCCAAGTGGAAAAACACCTGGGGGTGCTGGTCAACAGCAGCTGAACATGAGCCAGCTGTGCCCAGGTGGCCAAGTAGGCCAAGGCCATCCTGGCCTGTGTCAGAAATAGCGTGGCAAGTAGGCGAGTGATTTTTGCTGTACTCAGCACTGGTGAGGACACAACTTGTGTTTTTAGGCCCCTCATAACCAAAAAAAAACCCAAAACATTGAAGTGCTGGAGTGTGTCTAGAAAAGAGCAATGAAACTGGTAAAAGGTTTGGAGCATAACTCTTATGAGGAGCAGCTGAAGAAACTGGGATCGTTTAGCCTGGAGAAAAGGAGGCTCAGGAGAGACCTCACCACACTCTACAACTACCTGGGAGGAGGTCATAGTGAGGAGGAGGTTGACCTTTTCTCATAAGGAACAAGCAATCAAACATGAGGAAACAGCTTAAAGTCATTCCAAGGTAGATGTTTCCTTTTTCCAAAATTGGATAATAAGGAAAAATTATTCACTCTGAGGATTGTCAAACATTGGAAGAGGCCCAGGGAGTTGGTAGTCAGTCTTCCTGGAGCTGTTTTAAAGACATGTAGATGTGGCACCGGGACATGGCTTAGTGTTTAGTAGTTGGAATACAGACGACCTTGGAGGTCTTTTCCAAACTAAATGATTCTGTGATCCTAATCTCTTTTTTTTTATTATTTTTTCCCAGTTGTTAAATTATTTGTTGAAAATATTTAACAGAAAAAGGTTAAATATGCCATCAGTCAATATGAAATGGTGTAAACAACCAAAGTTACACCAACCTTCCCAAGTTAGCCAGCCATTCTAGAGCTACTGCCAAACCTTTTCATCATGGAAATGGATACAGATGAAACTGCTGCATAGTTTTCATTCTATACTTTGCATTAGTCTCATTTTCCTTCCCTATGTACAGAAATTACTTTCTGAAAGGTGCAGACATTATAATAGATGACTGAATTGTTCAGATACTCATTGGCTTAGGAAGGCAAGCCCATCTAGTTTGTATTTTGTGTGCAGGTGTGTTAAAATTCTAGTAACTGTGTGAAGCCCCAGGTCCATGATCCTCACTGTCATAATTTTACAAGAGATACATATTTTTGCAGCTAAATCCTTGCAAATTTACCTTGAGATCTTAAATTCAGGCTATTTATACTCCATACCCTTTTATCATACTGCAATTTATGCTTACTGTGTAAAGATTATTTTGGGTACTGGCCGAGAATGCCAGCCTGAGGTCAGTGCTCATCTCCCTGCTCAGCCACACTCTAGGAGTCTTGGCACCAGTGGGCAAGGACATCTAGAACTGTCCACTCTGAAAAGAATGGTGAAGGTTATAGAATCAAATATTCATAGAATGGCTTGGGCTAGAGGAGACTTTAAAGATCATCCAATTCCAATCCCCCTGTTATGTGCAGGGACATCTTCTACTGGAGCAGGTTGCTCAGAGCCCTATCTGGGCTGGCCTTGAACAGTTCCAGGGAGAGAGCATCAAAAGTTCTCTGGAAAACATGTTTCAGTTCTTCACCAACCTCATACCAAAGAACTTTTTCCTAATATCTAATCTAAATCTACTCTAGTTTGAAGTCATTCCCCCTTGCCCTGTCACTACAAGCTCTTGTAAAATGTCCCTCTCCAACTTTCTTGTAGTCCCCCTTTAGGTTACTGAAAGGCCACAGTTAGATCATCCCAAAGACTTCTGTTTTCCATACTTAACAAACTAAATTCTCTCAGCCTTTCCTTACTGGAATGGTGTTCCATCCCTCCAGACAACTTGGTGTCCCTCCTATGGACTTGCTCCAACAGACCATGTCAATGTCCTTCCTGTACTGGGGGAGCCAAGAGCTGGATGCAGCACTGCAGGTGAGGTCTCACCAGAGCAGAGCAGAGGGAAAAATCCTCTCCCAGGCCCTGCTGGTCATGCTGCTTTTGATGCAGCCAGGATACATTTGGCTTTCTGAGCTGTGAGTGCCCATGGCTGGGACATGTTCAGCCTCTCGTCCAGTATCTCCAAGTCCTTCTCAGCAGAGCTGCTCTCAATCTGTTCATCCTCCAGCCTGTGCTGATACCAGGGGTTGCCCTGACCCACGTGCAGCACTGTGCACTTGGTCTTGTTAAACCTCATGAGATTCCCATGGGGCTGACTCTCTAGATTGTTCAGGTCCCTCTGGATGGCATCCCATCCCTCCCCACTCAGCTTGGTGTCATGTGCAAATTTGCTGAGGGTGACTTGATCCCTTTATCTACATCATTAATGAAGATATTAAATAACACTGGTACCAACTTCGACCCCTGAGGGAACCACTAGTCTCTGATGTCCAGTGAGACTCTGAGTGATTGATCGCTACCCTCAGGATGTGACCCTGCAACCAATTCCTCGTCCACCCTACAGACCATCAGTGGAATCCATCTCTCTCCAATCCAGAGAGCAGGATGTTGCTGAGTACTGTTTCAAGGGCTCTACAGAAGTCCAGATAAATTCCATCTGTCCCTTTCCCTGTTCAGCAGTGTAGCATCTCCATCATGGAAGGCCTCCAGGTTGGTCAGGCAGGACTTGCTCTTGTTGAAACTGTACTGGCTGTCCCAATCACCTTTGTGTCCTCCCTGTGCCTAGCACAGTGTCTAGGAGGATCTGTTCCATGATCTTCCCAGGCACAGAGGTGAGGCTGACAGGTCTGTTGTTCCCAGGGTCCTCCCTTCTACCCTTTTTCAAGATGGGTACAATGTTTCCCTTTTTCCAGTCACCTTGGACTTCACTTGACATGACTTTTCAAATATCATGGAGAGTGTCTTGGCAGCTACGTCAACCAACTCCCTCAGGACTCTGGGATGCAACTCAGTTGTTTTAGAGTTACATATATTCATGTTCCTTATGTGGTGATGGGCCTGATATTTACTTAGAGTGGGAAGGATTTTTCTCCCTCAGTCCCCATCCTGCTCTCTGTCCATTTATATTGGAAGAGAGGATCATTCCTCACTTTGCCCAGTGGCCTAACTAGGGCCCAAAAATAAGACTTCTCCAGCCTGATGGCCCTGAATCATTTGTGTGTCCTTTGGAAACTATTACATTCAGGATTAAGGCTGAGTTCCTTGCCTGGTGAACCACTTCCACTTAATTTAAAACACAACTAGAAGAAATATCATCCGTCTTGTTGGCTTCCTTCGCATAAGGTCTGTGTCAGGATGTGTGTGAAAGAATAACTTTCATTTCTTCTGAGGAACATGCTGTTAACATCTGCAATGCTCAGTGAAGCACTCCTATCACTGTCCACCTGTTCAAAGCCAGGCTGATGCTCCACTCTTCTAGCCAAAACTAAGTAAGAGAGAAGTCAAATGAATAGTGAGTGGGGCATTCATTTGAAAAGCAAGACTATGGACTTCATTTCTTCCTCCCAGCAACGATTCTAATTTTTTAACCAATAACCAGAATTTCAGGGAATCTTTTCTAAGGTTTACATTTATAGATGTAGTTAAAATACTCAGCACTTCAGGTTAGCCAATTTTTTACATATAGCCTAAAAAGAAGTATTAAAAATTTTTAAAGTAAATATTTTTTTGTTTCATTGGTATTTCAATTTCTCTACACTCGAGTACTCTACATAAGTTTTTGCAGTCCCAATATTACATGCCCAACCTAATGTTCCTGTTGCAAATTTCATTATTCTTCTATCCATAAAAATTTAATCTCAGATACATCAATAGGAAATGAAGAGAATTTAACAGAGATTAAAATATTATCATCAATCTTCAAAGTATTAAAATTTTTGTAAGGTAGAAAATAGAATAATTTTTTTTTTTATCTCCTGATCACTGATCACCTGGAGACACACTGAGTATTGGTTAGCATTCCAAAGAATTTTTTATTTTTTTCCTTTTTTTTTTTGCTTTTACTTCAGTATTCTATAGCAGCAGCCATTAGGCATGCTGTAAAGACTGTAAAGAATTAAATTTGAAGCTGCAAGATATATTTCCAAAGACTAAGCAGAAGCTTTCTCAATGCCATTCTAAGAGTTTCATATTAGAAATGCAGTTCAAAATAAAGTTTTCCAAAAGATGAGATTTTCATAACTGAGATATTTTGCAAAAAAATTATTTAAAGGTAAAACATAGACAAATAAATGTATCATAAAATTTCACTGCATTTCCCGACAATTTTTTTCATAAATGTAATTAAATAAATGACTAAAAAATGAGGAGGGATGAATAAGATTAAAATAAAAATACGCCAAAGGACTAGCATTTGTTCCAGGTTTTATTAAACCAGGCCCCTTTCAAATACCATTCAAAATGAAAAAAGGCAAAAAGGCAACCAAAAGTGACTTAATATTTAATGGTTTTAAGACTTAAATTAACATTAGGAATTTAAATCAAAACTATGTATCAGAGATGTAGAACAAAATATTTTGTGATGGAAGAAAAAAGCATGAGGAAATAATTCTGCAAAATGTAGAATATTTCTACATAAAAATTAATGAGTCAATTTAAGTGAAGTAAAAAAGAAAACTCTGAAAGATCTCAGACCTATTCCTTATGCTGTCTTCCCAGGATGCGTAATGTGTCATTAATTTTCTTAGCCATGGCCATTGCCAAACATACCTGCAAGCTAGCTTGGTAAACACTGTTTGTCACCAAGCTATGTCATTGTTTATTTGTCGCAGACATTTCTCCACAGAAATCCTTTTCTTTCATATTTCTGTGTCTTCGGGAGCCAGAGGCCCCCGAAGAGGAGGTAAACAATTATTATCAGCTGCTGTGGAATGCAATAGGATTCACCTTGATTGGCTCATTTTCTATGTTTATAATTAAGGGCCAATCATCAGTGCAAGCCAGGGGACTGAGTCCCTGGACACAACTTTGTTGTGGATTCTTTTCTATCTATTCTTAGCTTAGCTAGCAGCTCTGCAAACCTCTCTCTATATTCTATTAGTATAGTAATAATGTATTATATATCATATATTAATAAATTCAGCCTTCTGATCAAGATACAAGATTCACCGTCTCTCTCTCACCAGCAGCGACCCACTCAGGCCGCTGTAATATTTATTATCCTATCAAAAGGGTTTGGAAGGGAGAGTTATCATTTCCACAGTAAAATGTGTGGTTAAATAAACTTATATTTCTTTCTGCAATCAAAGATTAGAAAATAAAATTTCCAAAATTTGTACCATGTAAATTTATATTTCTATTTAATTTTGAAAGTTAGGTATTTAAGTTTTAATAAAAATTATTGGCAAAAGTTTTTTACTGTTGTCTTGATTTATCATTTTTCATCAGAGATTTTGACAGAACTTTCTCAGCCTAATTTTCAGGTTGCATATAAATATACTGGGTTTTTTCCTCCCCTTTTCTCTTGTAAAAAGCAACATTATTAGATGATGTTACTGAACAGAAGGAAACCAAAAATATTTATAGCTCAAAAATGCTGCAGAGTCCTTAGTTCTACATAAGGGAAGACAAACTTCTTTGGAACAAAATCTTCCTAAAGGACCTTTCAATGAAACGAAAGCAATTTTTAATTGAGCCCTTTTTGCCAGCCTTTCTCTATTCTGTTTAAACACATATTATTGTTCTCATCTATCTCACATCAACAAGAGATAAGGATGGAGTTTGCCTACAAGACCTTGCTGTAGTTCTTAGCCACCACAACAAAACTATCCAATTACAATGTACAGCAATGTGTACTTAGTTTCATAAAATTAGGCCAATAAATGCCTGTTGTACTACTCTTTGATAGGCAAAAAAAGCCTGAAACCCCTTCTTTAAATCTTGACATAGTCAGATATTAGCATGTAGGGAAAAATTCACTTAAATTTTCATGAGATTTGGAGGTACTAATCTTCATCACCACTCTCTCCCTGGCAATACAATTTCAGATACAGCTTGTCTAAATCAGTCATGTGGTTTTATGTTTTGTAGTGTTTTACCAGGTATGCAACTGATTACCTGAATTTACTCATTTTTCAGTATATTTCTCAAGGAACAGTGGGATCAGAGGTCACTTGTTCTGTGACTACTGGTGACAAGGTACAATGCAAAAGGCTTTCTTATGCAAGGATGAAACTGAATAAAATTACAGAGGATAAGATTTTGTAACCTGGAGATTATGTGAGTCAGAAGCACATGGAAAATATGCCACCTTGAGCTACACTTGAGAGTAAGAGGGGGCTGCAGGAAGTGGTTTAAGTGATAGCAGGCAGTCTTGTGTTCTTCGAATCATTAAAGAATCTGCGTGTTTTTATGGTATTGAACACATATGACCCGCACTTGTGTTTCTGCATCTGAGAGTACTTTTTGTCGTAGCCAGGGGAAAACAATTATGAAGGATCAATACAGAAGTGTCTAATCTTTCAGATACATGTGTTAATCACTAAGAAGACTAAAAAGGAGTGCTTTGTGTTACCCTTTCACTGGATTTGCTGCCATGGCATATTTCACTATCCCTGCCAAGATGCTTCTTCCAGTATCAGGAATATCTTCTCTTCCTAAACCTTACTTACCTCTGTGGTGTGTGCAGGGCTGCAAGTGCTTGCATGGCAGCAACAATCTGTCTCCTTACTCTTAGGTCCTACTTACCCTGTCATGGACCCAGCAGAGATTTCTGCCACTGTACCTTATAGTCGTGAAAAATTTGCATTTGGCCTGGCAGCCACAATGTCTGTTCTTCTGTCTTTCCCTCTGTCTTGGTTTGAAAAGACAGGTATCCGCTAAGGAGGGCAGAAGCCTCGCTTGAAATGGAAAATCTAAATCCCCTCCCTCCAAATCATTATAATTTTGAAATTAAGGGGCTCTCAGGCAAAGATATGGGAGTAGGAATAACAGTTCTTTATTAGGAAAAATAAAAATGCATTAATACAAAATAACAGTGACCGAGTCAGAATACAACCTGACACCTGGTCAGGGTGTTGGGAGCAGTCTAATTGAAATGATGGCTGCAGTCCTCCTGGAGTGACAGAGGCAATTCTCTTGAAGCACTGATCCTGTCTCTGAAGTGGTGGTGTAGATGGGTCTGTTCTCCCTCTGGAAATCCAGTGGAAAAGAAAACTGCTCCTCTGGGAATCCAGAGGCAAAAGGCTGCTTGTGGTGTTCCAAATGTCAGATTATATCCAGGCAGGAATGTTTGGCTCTTCCCTCTGGATGGCACACCTCATGTCATTTTATCAGTCATGCATGCAGTGAGACTCAATGGCCCCTTAACAGCAGATATTTCTTGGAGGGAGGATTGGTGTGAGATCTCAGCACCTCAGGATGGAGGTGCAGAGTGGCCGAGAACACCCTTGGGGGGCTCGGGAGTCCTGGAATGTTGCCAGAAGTGTCTGGTGGCTGGACTTTGATCCGACACAGGAGACGACGCCTGTATGAGGATGGGAGGATTTCACTGGGTGAATGGTGAAGGGATAAGTTAATTAGAGTGTAAAACACAGGGTTTAGGATTTTGGTACAGGGGGGTCTAAAGAAGTAAGATGGAGGAATTGGGGCGTGTCCTGTTCTTCTTCTTCTTCTTCTTGGCCTCCATCTTCTGTGGTGATGGTGGCACTTTGGGATTGGTTATTACTAAAAGTGCACCGGTTAATAAGGGTAGAAGGTATTGGGGAGAAATGATAAATATTGTACACGTAACTTCGAGTATAAAGATAAGTGACTGCCCCGGGGGCTTGCAGTGTGTCCATGGCTGACTTGCTGTGCAGACCTCTGTCGGGCTGAAAGAAAATCTTTTAGATAAACAATTAATAAACACCGAGACCGAGACAAGATCAGAAGTCTCTCCTCGTCCTTTGAAGCGCCGGGCTCTTCAAGGCCATACCTGGGCCTTTCCAGGCCACCTAAACAGCAGAAACAGAAAACTTACAAGCCTAAACAGCCGAGAAACCGAGCAAGTGGCATCCCTGAGCTATCTCCGGACGTAAATCAGCAAAGAGAAACACTGAAAGCGACAGATTGGTTGCGGAGGAGACAGAGGAAACTGCCCTACCTGATTTTAACAGGTGGCCCAATTAGCAGAAGATAACTGCCCCACCTCTAACAGATGGCAATAGAATACACACCCCAATTTGCAACCTAAGACACCCTCCTCTGCCTTTTGGGCTGCAAAAGGGCAAGGATGGCAATGAGCAGGTCCACAGGTGAGGAGTCAGTGCTAGCAGAAGTCATCCTTACCAACTTTAGAGACAAGCCTGCACACTGAAGGGTTTTCCTCCATCATCCCAAGTCTCAGCCCCTCAATCCTAGTGTAACCCCATGCACCTCTTCTCATGCCAGCTGTCACAGCTCATTACCTGCTGACACCATGATCCTGTCCACAAGGTGTCTTTCTGCAAACACCAGAGACCACATACTGAAACAGTATTTACTATTTCTTTGATTTTGAAGACAGTTCCCATAGGCACTAAGAAGACCTTCTGCTATTTAGGGTACGGTGCAAGGTGTGGACACAAGCTGAAGTTCACCGTTGTTTTTGTTGACAAGATAAAATAGTCATGGTAGAACTGAGGCAAAACCACAACAAAACGTGGGAGTTGTGCACACTTATGCTAGAGATGTGACATTATTTTCCATGTGTTATTGTCCTAGTTTACAATATAAAGATGCTTTCTATTCCCATCCTCAAGAGCTGTTGAAACCAGGAGGGGCATTGTTTTTTCCTTATCTCCTGTTAATGGGCCCATCAATGTCTTGCCACATGACTCAGAGCTCCCTCCAGGAGCCATTTCTGTTTAATAGACCCACCACACGACTCATAGAATGATATCAGCCCATTGTGAGATGCTCCACACAGGGGGGAGGAGCTAAATATCCCCACCTGGATATAATCTGGGCTTAGGGACAGAACAAGCAGTCTTTCCTCTGGATTCCCAGTGGTATGGCCACCTTTTCCACTGGATCTTCAGAGGAAGACTACACCCTTCTACAGGATCACTGCTCCAAGAGAACCACATCTGCCACTCAAGGAGGACTGCAGCCACCAATGCAAGTGGTCTGCTAGCAACACGGTGTCAGGTTGTATTCTGATTCTGTCAGTGATTTCTCTTTTATATTATTGCATGTATTTTGGTTTGGGTTTTTTTGGGTTTTTTTCCTTTTCCTAATAAATTGTATTTCTTACTTGGAGTCTCTCGCTGGTTTTGCTTTCAAACTAGAATAGTTATGCACTTTTATACATCAAAGACTGTTATCTGTAGCTGCCACTTGAGACAGACTTTGCAGTGAAAAAGATAGTACTCTATTTTTTACACCAGCTCCCTCAAATTATTATTCTAATTCTATATTTATTTTTCATAAGCTGAGGCAAGACTGAGATCTGCTATGATAACATAACTCTCTTATAAGGAATTGAATGCTTTCTGGAAATTCCAATTCTTGCTGGCTCAAGGGGAGAGTTAGGAGGCAGGAACCAGCCCTACATACAACAAGCTACAGAGACTTGCCTATGTAAAGCTGAAAGAAACAGTCCCAGGAAAAGGAAAGTCAAAAGATGCCTAAATTCTGAATAGTAAAGGAAGGAAACCAACAGGAATGAAGGTCACAGGGAAGGACTCTGAGGTATGAACCTGAATTACTTTGTGACTGTTGATATCACAGCACTTGCCCTTTATTCATAATGCTGTAGATTTAGTTTCTCCCTAGGATACAGTATTTTTCCATGCAACTCATTTGTTTTAAGATTTCATAGTTCCTGCTCTAGTGTGAGAGGCAATGAGTGTAATTATTGTACAGGATTACCATGCCCAGTTAAATAGTTATTGGTTTTCAATTTACTGGCTGTTCTTCTGATAGGTGTAAAGCAGTACTTCTGTATTAGATCCTGAAAAGCCCTCTGGTTGATAGCATATAAATGCAAAATGCTACATTGTTTTAAAGCATGTTAAGACTGGAACCCAGAAGGATGAATACATTATTGGTTTTTATTTTCAGTGGAAAAGAAACTGAAGCTGAAAATAAGATACGGTTCCTGGATAGCCAACGTACTGTATACAGAGGACAGTGGAACTAAATGAAATCCTTTCACAGCAGGTTAAAGTTGGCCACAGGAGCAGCTGACATTGGAACTTCACTGGAGAGACCAGGTTTTTGTGACTTTATTGACAGCTTCGTGAACAGCAGAAACAAGCAGAGCACTGGGTTTTAATTTTAGGGTATGTTTGTACCCTGCTGAACTAAAGACACCAGTGACGTCTGTCTCCTGTAACTGGCACCTGGTCTGTTCTTTTAACAAAAACTGACTAAAGCTGATTCAGCACTGAGGCGGTGCACCATACAGGGTTCATGTTGTCTTCGTTTAAGGAGGCGCACCATACAGAGTGCATGTTGTCTTTATTTAAGCTATCAAAAAGCACCATTTTCAAGGATGGCTATAATCTTATTTATATCTATTTTCATTGCATTTCAAATAACTCAGCTTTGAAAGCATGAGGTCCTCTCCTGTGATTGCAGTCTAAAGATAGACTGGCTGAATTCTCTGGCTTCCTTAGCACCATACCCCTACAAAGGGATAGCGCAGCTCTGGTGAGAACTTGGTGCATGGTTACAGCAGTTTTAAACCATAATAAAGCAGAGAGTGAGTGTTGAGAGCTCACTGCTTGTGTCAGATGGATACCTGTAACCCAGTAAATGTTAATTATGTTTTTCTCCTGAAAGTGCTACCATTCCTTGGTTACTACAAGGAGTCAGGATGAGGACTTGCAAGAGACTAAGCAAGAGACTAAGCAAGAGTCTGGCAGCACTGAAGAGTTAAATTGAAGTAAATCTCCTTTTCAAGTGTTTACACAATTCAAATTGATTTGAATCTCTAATTTGAAAAGTATTTTTAAGCAGTCTCTTGTACTTTCTCATGCTATTTAATTCCAAACTAGCTGCTTTTGGCCTCTAGGCAGCCAAGGGATCCATACAAGGGTAGCCTGTCATGCAAGTCCTTTGTGGCCCCAGAGGACAGACCTCCATGGCTCAGACACGTGTCTGCCTGTCCCCACAGTGGCTGTTCTTGCCTTGACCCATAGAATGCAACTACATCAGTTCTGATGCATTTCTTTGCTTGAGAAGAGATGAATCTCCCTTTTAAGCAAATCTTTTAGGTGGCAACTTAAGGCTATTTGGTTTAATTGGGTTTTGTAACTCAAAGCAATGATAAGAATGCTTATAAGCAGTTTATAAGCATAAATAAGCCATGCATAATTAGCAGGAGTCAGTACTAGCTATACTCAAAAACAGATGGCAATGAATCAAGCAAAATTACTTTTCCATAATCAATTTTTAGCATACACAAGTAAAATTAGCAATTGCTAAACAAAGGAGTTATTTAAAGCCAGAAGAGTTACCCTAAAGCCAAAGTGATGTTTTTGAATAAGGGAACCACATGCATTTCTGAGAGAAGCAGAGGTTCATTTTTTGTAGTATGATCTTGATGGCAAAGCATTCACAGAGACAAAAATGTAAGAAGTTCAATATACGCAAAAGGATCAAGTGTTATTGTTGCATACAATCCCTTATTTTCCATAGATTGCATAAAAATATGAACTTTCTTTTTCACAGTTTCCACCTTCTTCAAGCACAGGAAACTATACCTTGTGTCTGGTCTACCAGATATTCTAGCAGTCTCAATCAAATAGTAGTTTTTGTCTGTGCCAAAATTAAAATTTTCCACATGATGAATCTCCTCTCCACAGTTCTTTCAAGAGATACTTCAATACAGGATATTATTACACTAAATTAAAACAATAAAATTTATCAGCTAAAATAGAGCATAAATGTACTGAAACATATTTTAAAGACAGGAATAAGGTAACTCTTTGCTTTAGACATGCGTTATTCCAACAAGGCCCAGGCAGGATATAGTTTTGGTTTAGAAATGTTCATCCTCAAACATCCATTTTCCCAAATGAACTATTTACTGTCTCACATACCAAGCATATTATTCTGTTCATCTAGTGTTCATTAGTTAATTGTAATTTCCTTTTCTTATTCATTATTCATCTATACTTCACTTTTATTTGATGAGAATTTCCCCACCAGAGACTGATCATTCATTTTAGTCTTAGATAATCCAAGTTAATGCTGTGTTGGTTAATTGTAATTTTTCTGGTATGTCACATGCTATTTTTCCTGAATGAATGAATTTGGTGATTATAATCTGAACAAAGGTTTAAAGAGGTCAGCAGAGTTTGAGTTTCCCAGGAAAATGCATTCATTTAATGAGCAGTTGAAGATAAAACTGCATCCTGAGGATGCTGACATCACTGTCTTAATGGTCCATGTGGGAAGAGGCAGGTCTGTTTCATTCTGGCACCTTAAAGGAAGAACATCACTTACACACCAGGTTGAATTTTAATGTCTAGGGACCTTGAAATGGGATGGACTACATTTTTTTCAAACAGGCTAAAATTTCTCACTCAAGCAAAGCAAAGGATGCCAGGCTGTATAAAGATGCTTTGAATTATTATATCATAAATTCAAGGCTATAAAACAATTTATTTCCTAATTTCATATATTTTGATTATTTAATTTAGAAGCTTAACTTCTGAACTGCATTGGATAACTTTTATATGACCTGTTTACAGTTTCAGGGTAAAAATCTTTACTCCTAGCTGTAAAACCCTGAGGGGTTTTCTTTTTGTATAAGTATCTCTTTTTCTGAAAGCTAAACAGGTTGTTGAGAATCTTGCTAGAATAACCGAAATTATAATGGGGTATCTGGTACTGTGTCCTATATGTGTTTTACCCATTTAGTAACCTATAAACCTCAGAACTGGAAAAAGATGCAAAAGTGACCACATGCTCAACCCCATAATTTTCTAGGCACTTTTGGAATATAAACCATATTGGCAGGTGATCTTTGTTCAATGTTCAGCAGAGAAATAACATCTTTCCACTTCTTTTCTCTTTTACATCTAATAAGGGACCCATAGACTTCTGAACCTTTACCTTTGCAGAGTGTTTTTTAGCTTATGGCCAAAGTCTCTTGTACATCTGAAACAATGTATTCCTTAGCACACTCTCAGCTTTCTCCAAATAACAATAATATAATTATTTTAATTAACAAAGGATCAAAAATTCTCTTCAGTTAACCTGTGTTGCTCTCTTCCCAAAATCTACTGCTTAGCCTCTACAGGAGTGAAAATGAGCTCAAAAAAAGAGATATTGACAGGTTATGTTGGACTGTTTGCTTCTTTCTTTAGCTGTGTGTCAACACAGAAAGAGGGGTTATTGGCACAGATAAATAATATTTGGGTTACATTTTTCCAAGCTAATGTTTCTTAAATGGTCTGTGAACAACTTCTGGATTCTCAATATAACACAAGGTTTCTGGAAAATGGCTATCACACCTTTGTACTCAGGAAGCAAGAAAGTCAACAAATGCAATGATGTGAAGAAAAAATTACATGCACAAAATTTAACTTAATTTTTAGCTGTAAAAAGAAAAAATGTAACAACTCTGCAAAAATATGTAGCATGGGTTTTATGAAAAGGTTAGACTCTTGCTTAAACAAAATAATTCAAAAAAGCCTTCTTTAAGATGCACTGAAGAGTAGAATAAATTGCCACTCATTCAGACTTTTTTCTAGACTAACTCACAGAAACTGCTGAAGACATTTAATTACCTTCCAAAAGTTCTTTTTTTCCCTGGCAAAGCTCTCATCTCTGAATTTTCACCAGGAAAAGTCATCCACAAGGTTCTCAGAATTTTACAGTAATACTTGTTTTCTAAAAGATCTGTGAGTAATCTATTTTTGTGCCAGTAAGTTTATTTTTAAAATCTATTTACAGAGAACTTTGATGAAATGTTTTCACTAGGTAAAGAAAAACTAAGCTTTTCTGTTCTATGTTGTCCTTTACTTTTCCAATAGTTCTAATTATGCCCAGTGAAAGCTGGATGAATGGTGAAAATGACAAGTTAAATTATTGGCGTTTAGATATTTGATTTTCTCGGATTTTTAATGCCTTTTTTTCCTGGAACACCAAGATTTAACATAATTTCCATGCTTTTCTGTATTTTCTGCACTCTGTTAGATTGTTTTTTTCCTGGTCAAAGGATTATTCTATTGGTAAAGCATAATACAAAACAAACTCTATAAACCATAATTGTTCAGCCCCAGTCATATAATAAAAGTTTAATGTTGATGTTCAGTATCTCTGTGCATAACAAATATTTCCAGAGAGTGCTGTCCTTCCTCATCTTTCTTCCCAAGGAAAGATATGATGTTCTTTGACCAGAAAACTAATGCCATCATATCAAAGTCCTCTTTTAAAATTATTGGCTGGCAAAGCCCCCCCATTTCTGAAATAAGTGGTTTCCAAACTATAGCCTGGGGTCCCTGGACCACAAGTGACCCACTGAAGGTAACTAATAAAAATATGCTCACTGAAATGTTACATTCACTAACCTGAGACCTGCTTCCTCAATGAAAAGATATCTAGGATGTGCTCTTCTAAACAAAATCTGTATCTAGGCAGAGTAAATTGTAAGTAAACCTACAGGACAAAACACATTTATTGTTTATTTCACAATACATTCACATAAATTCCCTTTTATAAAGTACATTGGCAAGAAAACACAAAACAAAATAAAGCACACTGTAAATGAAGACTACATTAAGCTTTTGGTTAAAAGAAAATTGAGCCTTACTGGTCAATTCTTATGATGCTGATCTATGGAGGTGATGAATTCAAAGACCAGCTTTGCAAAATACCTTGCCTAAGTAAGTGCAAAGCTTAAGGTCATTTGGCCAATATCTGGCTATGTGTAAATAAAAATTTGGGTTTTGAAGAGAGAATTCATATCCAGGAATTAATTTTCATGTGGGTTCATAAATTAAAGCTACATAACAAGTAATCTAAATCATAAAAATAAAAAAAAAATGCATTTTGTAGCCAGTACTACAAAGAATTTCCACAGTGTTCCCTCTGTGTTTCAGTAGTGACGATGCTTTCAAAGTTCATCTGAATGCCTCCAGAAACTCAGTGTTAAAAACTGACTGAATTTTAGTCACAGATGACTTAACTTTTGTCCTCCCTTGGCATGATTCTGTTACCACAGAGACAATCAATTTGTCTGAATCAATGCAGTCTGAACAATGGAGTAAATGGAAAACTCTTCACAGCAAGAAATATTCAATTTCATTCCTGAGCGAAGACAACTCAGATTGTCTATTCTGTCTGCCAAGCAAGACAATTTCATTGTTCAGGACTTAACAGGCATTGTGGAGAAGGACATGAAAACTCTTTTTGTTTCCAGCAATAGTAGGGCACAGCATTCTGAATCATAAATCTCAATAACTATTTTACATTAGATCTTGTCAAACTTGGAACATAATATTTGCCATCATGGCTTGGTCATAGCTCTTCACTCCTATTGTCAGAAAGCACGTCTGTATTTTGATATTTCTGCGCAAAGCAGCTACAAGAACAGAGAATAAGATATTGATAATGTTGTATAAAAAACAATAATAACTATTTTATCTTAGGGCCTGATCAATATCCTTTCTCCATTAAAAAAAAAATCCCTGCTTTTATCTTCTTCCCCCTTTTTTTTTTTGTCCTTTTTCCTATATCTAAGAGAAATTGCAGTTAGATTTGCTACTATTTGCTCCATCCTTAAACACAATTACATAACAATAATATTGATGGGTAAAAAATGCACAAAACATATCAATAAGCAAGGATTGCATTTTTTTCTTAATAGGCATGAGTTTGCAATTTATAAAATTCGTGGCAGTCACCAATTATGTTCAATAATTTTAAGTTTTAAACTCTATAACTCAATCACTCTTCAACACCAAATGATTTTTTCAGTTACAGTCAAGGGATGAAATAATATTGCTTTGGCGTATTAAAGAAAATTGGTGTGAAAACTCTATTGAGTTATGTTCCATAGATCTTGCAAAAAAGATTTGAATGCTTAAAACACACCTTTTTTCTTTTTTGGAAAGCCCTAAATTTTTCTTAGGTATGTAAGTGAACCAGTTAAACTCCATTCCACAGTTTTTGTTTAGTTTGCCTTATTTTTGAAGGCAGATTTTCCTATGTAAAGGCAACTACAAGGCTGAAATAATTAAATAGGTGTCTGCAATATATTCTGGTGGATTTTATATTTTGAAAGATACTATAGTGATCCTAACACATCTTAACTAATGGGAGCTTTATAGTATAATATTCACCATAGTTATTAAAAGTCTAAAGTATTGAAAGACATGAACTTAACCAGAGCAACATTTTTGTGGGGAGTAAATCTTTTACTTTTGAAAAATAAATATTTCTTTAATCACATATTACAGACATTTTAACCACAGATTCCTGAACAGCACATCTGTTTCTACATCCACAGTGACGCATCATGTGGTGACATTTCCTATCTATTTATGTCAATTAGGCCACTCTACATCAGTAAAACACCATGCTTAAGAGAATAGGGAATTCTTATAATAAAGAGGAACGTATACATAACTGGGAATAAGGAGGTTTCTGTGCATTTGCCAAAAACAAAAAGAAAGGTCTTGGATCCAGTTCTGATTTCAGAGGCACTTTTGGCCTGTCAGGCGCAGGATGTGGACTCATGATGGAAAAAAATATGTGTATGTGGTATGAATGCAAGAGACTTACTCTATTTTATAATGGAAGTGTAGCAAGTAAAATATCTACATATGGAAGGGTATTGATGTTTTCCTTGTCTACATTTAATATTACTGTCCCGTTATATGTCTGATTCTGATATCCAAACTTTTCTAGTTTTTCTAAGAGAATAGCAGTCTCTGAGATGATTTTAAATGTGATCTCTGTTATTTGTTTCCTATTTGAGATATTGGGTTTTAAAGTGTCTGGTATTTCTGATTTCTTGGAATGCTTTCAAAAGGCTTCTGGCTCAAAACCGAAAACCTTGGCCTGAAAATATCAAATTCTTTTGAGTTCAGTCAGTAGTATTGACTGTTAGTATCACTGAAAAGTTTTTTACAATGTAATGGCTTATTCGTTGAAAGTCAGACAATACAGAAAAGAGAGATTAAAGTCAGCTAAACCTGTGTGATATTAACTACGCACTGCTCAAAAATCAATTACACGGATCTAAAGTAGGCAAGAATGAATAAATATAAATGTACATTTACTCAGTATAAATGAGTGATCAAGTGAAGACAAAAAGAGCCTTATAGCCCCTTACAAATTCATGATTCAGTGTGTCATATATGGCTTAAATAACTACTTGAAATGCTGTTTTTCAGATAGACATGACAGAGTAGCCCAAAAGTGAAGTAGAAAGAGGGTTTGTTAATACATGCTGTAATCTTCCTTCCAAACTCAGATTACTTTCTCATACTTAAAAGACTGTTTAAAGCTTTCATATAAAGTGATATACCTAGTAGAAAACAACCTAGCTATATAAAAACTTAATAAAACAAAACTTTTGAACATTTGAGATTAAGCTCAGGAGCAAAGGCTTACATTTCTACTTGCTATGTTTATGCATGTTTACCTTCAAAATGACCTTGCTGCAAACACACCTAGCTTTTGCAGAGTTCATGAGCAAACTTTGAAAATATACATAAAGTCATTTAATAACATAAATTCTGCACTGTAAGACCCTAAAAGTAAACAAAAATATTTTGAGTTTACCTCAAAGCTTGCCAGCATAAACAAAATTGGCACTGGTAAATTCTCTCTTTTCTATTCCATGGATTTCACAGTGAGAAGAATGGTTCCTTTTGACATTCATTTACTTCATTGCAAAATTACTATAAATTGCTACTTTTCTGAGAGTAATATGCAGGTACTTTATGTAAAGCAGATACAGGATTACTTGGAGTACATTAGGAATGCATTTTCAGATTTGCAACCTTTTTCTTCCTAAAGTATGAGTTCATTTGTTACAGTAAAATACAAAATTTTATTATATTGTATTCTTGAGAGGTACCAATACATTAAGTTCAAATTCAAGATTAACTAAATCTTTCAGTTTATGATCTACCTGTATGTCAGCAACTAGTGCTGCATTTGTAGCTTCTAAATGTTTCTCAATTTTTGTCACAAAAAGTTTGGAGTTTGGCAGATTTCAAAAGAAAATTTTCTCATTTCATAACTTCTCAAGCTGCATTTTAATACTCTATTATTTTCAAAATTTTAACCAGGCACTAAGAAAGGATCCATTTCCAGCCATAATCACAAGAATCTGTAGCATAGCATAAAAAAGAAAAAAGTTAAATTTTTCCTTCGGTATTTGAATACTTGACATCTGTGCTACACCTGTGGCCCAGTTATTTCTGCTTTAACCAAAAAATCATAAAGCTTAATTTAATATTCTTCACCATTGGCTTCTTTCTTTTACAAGCTGTGTTAAATGATGTGAGGTGAGTAAGCAGTGGCTTATCTGAATATATCATCAATGGCTTTGAAAAAATCTGTTTTCTAGAGAATAATCCAACTCATACCAAACTTTGCTGCATGTATTTTGGAAAGTATATAGGAATTATTTTCTTCTGTGAAGAAATGGCATGGATCACAGGCACTTCAGAGGTGATAGATAGCCCACACCTGCTTGTGGAATTGAGAAAACAAAATAAGCAAGAGCCATTTATGTATCACAGCCATTCAATGCACAAGCCTGTGTGACAACAATGAATGCAGCCAACCTGTCAATAATATCCCATTTTGGGATATTCTGAACAATATCTAGAATAGCAAACATAGAAAGCAAGTATTGTGTAGAAAAAAAGCATTCTTCCAGGAACTGAAACTCAGCAAGTCCTACCAACTGAAAATTAGGTCTAACAACTGAGAATGAGTATTACACAAGTCCAACATGGGTATAGATGTAAACAACTCATCAGAATAAGTTTATTACTAGTTTACTATCAAGACAGCAGAATATATTCAGAATAATTCCAACAGTTGTCTGCTCTGGATGTGGTCCATTTTTCATTAGGGACACGGATGATGAAATAGCATATTTGTTCAATTTACAAAAAATACCATGCAGACACAACCCACAAGGTTTTGGCAATGCAGGATTTGAATTCAAAGTTGTCTCAGCAGAAGTGGATTTTAAAAAACAGGATTCAGTTCAATGAGAGAACCAGTTCTATCCCTAGGCTAGAATAACCAGTGGAATATACAATGAGAAACAACAAGCTAGTCAGTGACTGTGAGGATATTTAAATGGAATGTGAGACATCAGGCCATATCCATTGTGATGAAGTTATTATCAAAATTCTATTAAAATAAAATAATGTCTTCTAAAAATTTAATCTACTTCATTAAACTTAAGATGTAGTCCCCAGAAAGAAGAGCCTCAAAGTGGAGTTCAGCTAGCAGCACCAGCAAAAAACCTCTAGAAGAATCGTAAGTTATCTGAAAAATACAGTACATTGACAAAGATACAGCTAAAGAGCAAAAGGCATAGGTGACACATAAACATGTCCAAATAAAAATGTGGCCACCATAGAGAGAAAAGAAATTACTTATTTTCCATGTTCATTGGTAATAAAGTGTAATACATATAATGTAACAAGTGACATAGGACAGCACAAGGAAAAAAATCTCCACAACTCAAAGAGATGGGAAGAGTAAATACAGGCAAAACCAGCTCAGGAATATTGCAATATCTCCACCAGAAAATAATGTTTTCTTGGGTACTGCATCCTGGTTTAGGAAGGGAATATGGACTAGAAAAGGACGTCTGACATAGTGAGAGGGTTGTGTCCATTTCCAAAATATTGCTCAATATGCCCAATATCCTCAAAATTCCTGAAATGTTGTGATTAATGTTATATTGCAAATAGTGTACTCATAATGGTGGAAATAATTGCCAAAAGCAACCTCAGAGCAACTACCTCATTGTGGGCCAAAATCTAGCAAAAATATCTTTCAAATTTTTTATGTTAAAAAAATCCACTCTGAATTTTAGTCTAAGACTGATGGTGCATTTACTGCACAAATGGAAGATGGCTAGGGGATCAGTAGTAACTCCCTACCATTATTGCAACACAATTAAAAAAAAGTGTACTGTATAGAATTACTTTCTTCAGGCACTCAGTGGTTTCATCTGAGCCTCACTATGCAGCAATCAGAATAAGCATCTATCAGAATGCTGTTTTCTATCTAGATCAGCTGTATTTAAGACAGAAAGGGCCTACTTTGCAATTCTTCAACTGTTTTAAAAAGTATGACTCAATTAACTAGTTTATTTGGAAGTGGACACCAACAGACAGGATAACATAGATCAAACCTGGAGAAAAGTCTTAATGATTAGAAATGCACCATGTAAACAATAGTGAATGGATAAATCATAGGTAAACATAAAAAAATTAATTCTTTAATCAAAATTTGTCAATATTACACAGTTTCAAAGACAGAAGAAATACACCTTTGATACAGAGTTTTCTTTTATGATATTTTTTCCCATTTTTTCTTCACACCCATTCAGAACTGTAAGCAGGTTAGCACTGTCTCTTCAAAATTTTGTCACCAAACTGTAAACCCATAGCTAAAATATTTTAGTCTCACCTATAATTTAATAAATCTTCTCATGCGCACAGTTACTGAGAAAACTGTGAAGAGAAACATCCAGTGAAAATGTCCTGTATCTGTGTTTTCAATTACTATTTATTTTATTTTTGCTAAACCTTACTACTAAATTGCCATAAAAGTTGTAACTCTAAGTATCTTTCTATCACAATTTGATATTTTATAGCTTTCAGGATCTGACTTAGTTTTCACATGGAAGTTACATTCAAAATAGTCTATGGTCATCATGCAATTAGAGTGTTTTATCTAACCATGGTGGCTATGCAGTCAAACTCAGATTTGTTTACTAAATGGATCAAAAGCTCTAGGGGATGTGGTGGGCTATTGAAGCAAGCCAAGAAGTGTTGGTTGGACACTTAGTAAATACTCAAACCACAAAAACTGGATGGGTTAAATGATTTTCCCTTCAAGCCTGTTTTTGTTGCTAAACTGAAAGGTGAAAATAAAAACCAGAAATAACACTCAAGAATCCTATCCAGTGTTGTTCAAATAATCCCCATAAGGAAGAAATAATAAAGACTGGTCATCTCCTATATGATATTACTACATTGTCCTAAGCAACCAAGTATCACTTGGATAAAGATCTTCCCAACTACTCCCCCCAAGTTACTGCATTTATAAACCTTTTTAAAGAAACCAAGGCCATAAAAGAAAAAAAAGATCAATAATCTTTCAGAAGTAAGATACTAGAAAAATTAAAATAGTGACTTTACTTTTAGCTTTTTTGGTTGTTTTCATCAATTGTGCACAATAAGAAAACTTTGACCATTACTACTTAAAATATTTTTAGTTGTCAATTCCCGTGGCCCCTACCGACCTTGAAACTGAAAGTGCATTCAAGGAAAGATCATTCCTCAATGGAGACAGCTCTGTCTAAACCATAGTTAATCACAGGCTCCACTGAGGCACACATAGAGCCAAAACTGCATTAATCTGTCAAAAAATTTACCCATTTAATTTTTTTGCACAATCAGCAACTTTTGTTACCATGCTTTTGATCAAAACCAGTCAGCAAGCATATGTAGGAACAGACATCCTAGGAATGAAGTGCAGGTTACTCTAAAACATTATCTTAATTAATCTAAATTTTCTCTAATGGGGCATTAAAATGTGGCTTTATTTTTGGTGGCATTTAGCATGATGAATAATTGAAGGTTAAAGTTTCTTGTCTGAATCTTGCGGAATTTTTAATTACTGCAAAATGGCCCAAAAAATTAGGCAGAATATTTTCAGAGAAAATTATTATTTATCATCCATCAGTTGACAAACCAATCAAGAAGGATTTTCAGAGAAGTTTGCAGTATAAAATATCTTGGGGATATTTTTGCATTATGTGCTCTATCATTATATGTTCTATTATGTGTTCTGCATTATGTGTTCTATCATGAAAATGTAATCAGATAGAAATCACATATTTTCATATTACAGTTTCCAAAGCAGCTGTAATTAATCCAAGGTAAATTAGAGATGCATCAGGACCTGTAATTTTAAATGTCATCATCTTCTTTATACATAACACTTTATATCTCTATAAGCTGTACCTTCTTTTATTTATGTCTCATATATATGTGTAATGTGCTAACTTAACATTGCTGTAGGAGACATAATTTAGTTGATAAGTTTCTGACTTATACTGTTAAGTTCTCAACAAATCTCATGACTAATGTTGCATTAACATATTATTTGCCCAAAATTCCTTTGCTCTTTAAAACTGTGGTGAGTAATTGCACGTAAAATGGAAAAGCATTTTGTGCCTCATTTGAATGTGTGTAATATTGAAATATTAAAAAAGAGATAAATCCAGCAAGGGGAGAAAACACCCAAACAACTCACTTGATTGCAAATTTATATAAATGCATGGAGTAATTTGTTTCAATGTGCAGTGTGAGATTCAAATGTGATAATATACATCCGCATGGCATTCTGCTCAATGCTTTCTGAAATGGCTGCACACTGAAATAAACATGATAAATTTCAACCTAGAGAATAACCTTCCCAGAAAGTTATAAGAGCTTGAAATTTGCTGTTTGGAAAGAATATACCTTCTGAGCCATAGAAGGAGACTAGATCATTTAAGGTTTCTGAGTTTTATTCAGATCAGTCAAAAGCTACAAAAAAAGAATTTACTTTGACTGCTTTTTAAACAATAAATTATTTAAGGTTTGTTTTTTTTTTTTTACTGAGGAAATTAATTAAACAAACACAAATCACAAATTTCTAAACCTGTTTTTGGGTAGTTATTTGAAATAGTTTGGGGGTTCCAGAAATGAAGAAAAATATATTAGATCTCTGCCAAGCAGATCTCATACTTCAAGCCTCTTTTATTGTGAGAAAGTTGCACACCAAATATTCATGATTCAATACTAGAGTGACTTTGCTATAGTATTTCCAGCTAGGTTTGCACATTCACCTGAGTCTCTTTGCAGAGTTACACTTCACTTCTTAACTGAGTACCAACGCAGATGGGGATTCTGACCACAACCTCTCTTTGCTTGAGAAAGAAAACATAAGCAGGTCCTCAGATCATTATCATCATCATCATTACACTATAGACTTTCCAGAAGATTACTTCCCCTTGCAGAATCCTAAGTAATTCTATCGTAGCACTTTATGTTCCACAGATGTCAGATGTGGTGCTTTTTTTCTCAGAGCTTTTGAGCTCAAATAATTTTCTCCTAGTTTCATCACTGTTAAATGCTAGATGAGCCTTATGGATTTCTCAGAACAAAGTTGCAAATTTCTATATTGATAAAACAAATGTAAGAAGAGTTTCATGTGAGGGAAAAAAAAGAAAGAAAATAAAAAAGGCATGCTATACTTCTGAAATCTTGTTCAGCTTCCTATCAAGCCCAGTAGATCATGTTCATAGGATGAACAGTTTAACTGAATAAACAAAGCTATTCTAAAGGCTCCATGCTTTCATTTCTGTTTCAATCCTCTCTGAAGCAGGAACTCTTTTTTCAAAGTCTGCAGGAGACAAACTCGTTAATGTTCTTTGTGGCAAAATATCTTGAACCTAAAGGTTATATTGAAGTCTGTGTTTTAAAAGTAATGTACACACTTACACGGGTTACAAAATTAAAGGTATTTATGTCCTTGCTTAAAGGCAAGTATGTGCATAAACACTGCTGAATGATAATTTTATAATTGCTCATTGTCTAGAATAATTGCTTTTTTAGAGTGTAAGACTCTTATGTAACTCCCATTTTCTTCAGTGGGAGTCTTTTAATAGCTTCAAGGAAAATTGGAAGGAATTTGGTATTTGCATGCAGAGTTCGATGTTACCACTTCCCTCATCACTTGACACTTAATGTATGCTAGAAGAGTGTTCCTAATGAGGAGAGGAGGTTACTTGGAGGGAGAGAGGGGGCAAAACCCCATTAGTTTCTCTGTTAAATCCATGCCTGGAATTTTATGAAAGGACTGAAAGAAGCTGTAATGCAATAGTATCCAGTCCTCACAGCTATTTGCTCAACAGCCAGTGACAAGTTCAGATGATGTAATGCTTCCAGCACGCACATTGTTACTTAAGTGAGTTGCTAATTAATACCATGCTGAAAGAGATTTAGTTGGGTGTCAAGCTACTCAGAGTTGGTCTCTGCAGCTCAGGGAATGTTTCTGCTCCAACTCCCTCTGCTCTTACTGTGCACAGTCTTCTCACAGCAAGTAATTTTTTTCGTTTTCAGGGTCATGTTGTTTGGGTTCCCTTCCCTCGATTGCCTCAGGGCCCTTAATTGCTACACACACCACACATTTCAAATGAAATTTCTTGTGTGCCCTGGAAAATTATCATTAATTTATTGACACCAGAAAAATCATTCTGGCAGTAGTTTTCTAGGATGGGATTTGAACTGTGAGAGGAAATTTTAAATGGAATGGAAAAGCCATTTGAGAATGATCCTCTTAAAATATCTGTGAGAAAGCATGATACACACATCATATGCTCTAGGGATGAATGTGATTTTTTTTTTTTTTTTTTTACGTGCAGCTGTTTCTCAGTACTTGCTCTGGAAAGCAGTTGTAGTGATTAACTCATGTGCTAGGAATAAAATACAAGTCCAGAGTCAGCAATGAACTTGCTAGATAAATTAGACAAGGCCTTCAACCTCAATGATGTTTAGAGGTCTAACACCTACATACAGTTCCTATTTCCAACTGAAATAATGCAAGTTAAGCATTTAACTAAGGACCAGTCATACAAATATTTTCAATAAACTAAGCCTTAGCAGAGTCTTGCAGTAGTAATTTTTTAGTGATGTTTCCTGATAGGCAGTGAGTATTAATATTTTGAGGAATGGAACTGGAAATAGAATATATAATAGAATATAATAGGATATCCTATTTCTTTCCCAGGAAAATGATTATTCCATGAAGTGATGTAAACCAAATTGTGATGCTCAGGCTTTTTATTTACAAACTAGAGACAAGTATATTTATATCTTCCCGCTTTTGGTAGAAGATTTATAAACTTCAGCAAGAATTTTCTTTATTTATTTAAATAAAGACAAAACAGTGAAGAACAGGCATTGAATTACACACATACTTCTCATTGCTGAAGTCAGTGACCTGAGTTAATATGAAATAAACCCTTATTAAAATGTATTCACAGAGCTAGAGCTGTCTCTGTCTGGGACTATCTGCTCTCATAGGTACACAAACACATCAGGGCCACGCTTCCGTGCCAAGGCCTGGCACTACATCACAGGTTACAAAACAAAGCTTCCAGCAAACACACAAACTTTTTTCACAGATCAGCTCCAGACAGTAATACACCTACCTCACTCATTGAATTAATAATTAGATATGATCTCTCTATTTGTAATGCTGGAATTTCATTCAGGATGTCTGCCTTTTTTGAGCAGTTCAAAGGAACTGACTAAAACTCTATCTGTTTCAGCTTTATTCCTATACTCTTTCAGGATTACCTAGACCCAGGGCACATTTCAATTAGTTACTAGGAATTGCAATATATCACTACAACTCCTTGAACATTATTGAAAATTACGCATTCAGCCAATATATTGGGAGAGAGATAATTAAAAGGCCCTAAAAGAGATTAGTATAGGTTTGCTGAAAGCCAGCTTCTCTGAGACAGTCATGAAATATTCCCAAACAACAGCTACATTTCCTGCTGGAAGTACAGCACAGTACTGAATGGCATGCCTATAAAGTGGCAACAGAAAAGCTGCTCCATATAGTTAATCTATAGGGTGAATTTGTGCAGGCTGTGAAGGTTAATCTAAGGTAATAAGATACAAGTAAACAACCAAAATCCATATTATATTTGTTGCATTTTTAGCTAAAATTTTGATTGTATGATAATTCACAAGCAATAGACTGCGAAGGGTGAAGCTGGGATTGATAGAAGCCCTTGGTTAAAATGCTTGAATGTCTTACTTGTTTACAGAGTAAGACTAAAACCACTTCAGTGAAAAAGTATGCTTGTGTCCCTAGCTAGGTTTCTTGTTTAGGAATACTATAATTCACTAGGGGTTTTTTTGGCAATATTACTCCTAGGCTCTCTTCAGATGGCCCCAAATGGATTAGGAATAGATCCAGTACTCAGAGAAAAGAGTGAAGTGGCAGAATATCTGAATTAAAACACACATGTCATTGTACCATGTCTTGACTAGGTTGCTGTCAGGATGATTTGTTAAATGCAAAATCAACAGGCACTCCATAGAATTAGATCTTGGCAAAAGCTCCAGGTAGGTTCTTTGTGTTATATATAATAATGACTCAATTTCTTTCAGTGAAAGAAAGCATAAGGGAGGATCAGGTGCAATTTTCTTATGTTCAAACTTTCAAGCCTAGAAGATACCAAATGCTGATATCAACATACTGTTTTTCTCATATTTAAAAAATAAATCTTCAGGTACTTAAACCTAGAAACTTATCCTCTTCTGCTTGTTTATGGCAGTTCAGAAACCTTAAAGCATCTTAAAAGCCAGACAGATTTTTCATGTGGAAGCTGGCAGAAGTACAGAATTGTCTTTAAGTACATTAATGGTTTTCGGTACACATGGATAAATTTTTATCCCAAAATCCTCTAGAAGATGACTGATCCTTCCTCTGGACAGCAATATAGATGTGCTGATACATTACAAAGATTTTCCTCCATGTCAGTTCAATGCTTTTCCCTTAATAAACTAAAACAACTAGAAGAAGGTGACATCAAGGTTGGACTTGATTTCAGAGTCTGTTTTCCAGCCTAATTATTCTGAAATTCATTCTATGACAACATTACATCATCCACAATCTAAATCTGTCCTCAAATGCAACATTTTCCTTAGTAAACTAAATATGGAACCAGGTTTAATTCTCTAGCACTGAGGGCATGCTGCACAACTCAGTCTGAGTACAAATACTTTCCTGTTTTTTCTAAATCTGTATATCTTTGCTTTCAAAAGACCTCTTTTCACTTCTCATTGGAAATTACCTCTGGACAATTATTTTCCCAATATTTTGCCAAGACAGTATCTAAAAAGGTCCTATCAACTGTTAGGAAGAGCAATGCTAGAGCCCATGACCTCACCACAGAGTAGCTACAGCTGCAAAAATAGTGCAGCATATACCATTTGGTATACAACAAACATATAATACTTCTAAAGTTTATATAATATGCTGCAAGAAAAATAGTGGTAGATTACACACAGGAGTTATGGAAGACTCTACAGCTCCTCTCCAGGATGCCCAGGAAGCCCAGAACGTATCCTATGAATCACCAAAAGTGAATGACTACGCTCCTTGGGAACAAGGCAGTGGGTGTGCTCGTACTGGGACCTGGCAGGTATGCAGAAGTCTTCATACAGACACCTAAATTCATGTCAGTTTAATTTAATCCAACCCACAATAAGGATTGTCTGGTTGGTGCCTAAGACATGAAACCTGAGATCTTCCTTTACAAAGTAAGGACAAACAGAATGATACATAATCCAATTGCTGTTTCATGCCTTTCTTAATGAAAATAGTGAATGCTCTGCTTTTTCCAGCTCTTCAAATGCAGTTGGACAGGTCTGGATATGAAAACAATCTGCAATCATTCAACACAGAAAAAATTTTTTCTCAACAGAGCATCCATATATTTTCAACTGTCATTGAGTTTCTAGTTTTGGCTTAGTTTCTAACTTTGGATATTTTAAATTTATAATTTACTTGAAAATTATATGTGTGTATATATATAAAATAGAAGATATTATATAAAATATAATATGCTATATTATATATATTGTACAATTGTATATAATGTGTCAGAAAGCAACACTGATCGAAATGTGCCCTGATTCTTCTAATGAGACAAATGAAGCAATATATTCATAGGTTGTAAACCATCATAATTTCACTGACTTTTGAAATTTATTTAAATTATAGAATTCCTGTGTTTGGCCCTGTTTCCCTAACCTGGATGTGCTAAACATTTTAAGCATAAGTGCAAGATCCTTGGTGGCATAATGTACCACACCCATCTAAACCTGATGGAGTACACAGTTTCAGTCCAGCATTTTTGTTTAGTTAATACTTTCACACATCTGGCAGGACAAAGTGGTCAAGAAATTAAGCAGTAAAACCATTGATAGTCTTGTGGTCTAAAAGGTGCAAGATTTTATTATTGGTGATTATTCCCTGAATGGGAGTAGAATGGAGTAATGGAAGGCATGTAGCTATGTAGTAACAGCCCACAGCTTGTGTAAGACTTTGTGTACAGCTGGCAGCTCACAGTAAGATTATTGTTCATAACAGAGACTGGTTATTAAGTGGTGCCATAAATTAGAGGAGATCCTGAATGGAAAAATGCAGACAATGGGATAGACTGAAGCCACCATATCAACTCAGTTTAGAAGGGAATTTGCCAGATGACTGAAGAAGACAAGCAGTGGTTTCAAATTGCACAACCATTGGTTCTCTCTGCATATATAGATGTGAAATGCAAAGGCAGTCTGCAGTGGTTTTAAATCTGATAGTTCCAAAACTAGATCAACTGAGATAATAGCAAGAGTTCTAATTATTTCAAATATCATCCAGACTATCTTTCCTTCCCTCAGTGAAGAACTTATTGCATAGAAGGATAAACAGACAATTTTAAAGTGCTCTATTGAATGATAACGTTGCTTGATTCACTGAGGAAGCTCTTTTCCATTTTACTGTCTTTTGATTCTACTATTACTTAGCAAAAGGCAAAAATTATTTAATTACTTAGTTAAGTACTGAAAATTACTAAAACTAAAGTTTAGTAAGTCCTGAAACTGACACCTCTGTTAGTGTGAGAATAAATGCTCAAGGCTAAGGTTTCTATCTTAACATTCCTGAGTAATTCCAAGTGTCATTACATCCTCACTCTTTGGCAGGGGTGTGCCAGCTTTGGGAAGCTTTTGTCCCTGCCCTATTTGCCTCTCAAACCTGTTTGATTCCAGTTCCTTTCACCACAATTAAATGCAACTCACTTTTATGCCAGAAATGCCTTTCTGTAGGTCTGGGGCATTAATAGAATATTTTTAATGAGACACATTTTAAAAAGATGGTGTTCTGGGGTAAGAGAGCTGGAAAAAATCCAATCAGTCACTTTCTGGGTAGAGTGCAGAGCACTATCTTATGGGATATGTCAAACACTTTTACATGAGCAAAGGGAAATCTTTCCAGTGAAACAAGCAGGAACATATTAGTATAGAATAAGCTAAGATTTGCCAACACACTCTTCTGAAGGGGGGAAACATTTGGTGGATCATTCATTTAGGAAAATTTCTGCCTGAACTACTCTGCTGCTGGATCAAGAAAGGAAGTGGGAGGAATCTGTGTCTCTCCCAGTCATGTACCTTTGCCACACCTGCCATGGAAAATTAAGTGAAAAAAATAATCAGCTTCATTGCTTTAACTCTATAGCAAAAATGCCATCTAAGGAATTAAAAAAGTGAAATGAGGTATTTCATGCTTGAAAGCATAAAAAAATTCTAAAAGAATTAATTGGGAAAAAAACCCACAAAATTTTAAACAACACTCTCAAACAGTATTAGCCATATAGAAAGAATTAGAAATAATTTACTGTCTTTTCACATGGATTAAATATAGGAAAAGGATGGATTGAAATGAAACCTTTCACTACCATAACACTTTTTTGGTCCTTGAAACTGCTGGGTGGGCAATAAAAGACTCAATCAAATGTTACTGGCAAGGGGTGTCAAGCCTTTTACTAGCATGTAAAACTAGCCAAGATTTGGAGAATAGCATGATAGACTGGCAGTCAGGAAACTTGGTTCTAGTCCTAACTGCTCTGCTTTCCACCTGTGTCACGCTATAATATGAACAATTTTCTAATAATGTAATTTGCAGAACCTTTTGGTGTCTCTTAAACTTTAAGTTGTCCTCCCTGCCCTCAAAAAAATCCCAAAAATCTAGGTAGCATTACGGATATTCTCAGGTATAATTATTTGGCCTTGAACACTTCCAGGAATGGGGATATCCAAGTGACTGATACTGATGACAGACTGAAAACATCTGTTCTATGGCAGAAGAAATTGGTAATTGACAATTGTAAAGGACACTTCAAACACTATATAAACCTCTTAAGCCCTTTTTGCTTTACAGAGCTTTTGGAATTCAAATGTACTTCAACATCTTGCCTATGTGTGTCGAGTCCTGCAAAGTTTCATATTTATTCAAAAGTTAGAGATGTTCTAAAAACATCTTAGGTATTTATTTAACTTAGCCTTTACCATTTATTCAAAAGGTAAAGATGTTCTAAGAACACACATTTGCAGTTGCTCAGGTGCCTTTTCAGTTGGTTACATGCATGTACATCATTCCTCAATTCATCCAGATTTTGTCAGGTTAAATTTGGAGGGTTTTCCCCATATACTGGTTCAGAGTTCTAAAGAAATAAAATTATACAGCCCAATACATTTTTTTGGACAACAGAAATTCTATACCTTGTGTGAGGCTAAATCAAATGAATTCCAATCTCAAGCCAATTATGTAAAGATTAATAGGTTGCCATATGGGTAACTACAAGAGTTTAAACAAGTATTGTAATTATTTCTCTTACTGGAGATACTGAGCATATTTAAAACATGGTATGAGAAGTACAGCTTGCTAGAAGTGCTGGTGTTGGAGTTTTCTTAATTATTTTATGCCCATAATAATAAAAACCTCTTTTAAGGCAATTAAAACATAAAGCAGAACTTGTTTAAAAAGTTAATTATTAACTACAACTCTCGGCACTGTATCTCCATTACATGTATGTGAAGACAGTCCTAATATGAAAAGAATGATATCTGTGTCATTCACCAGATCCTTAAATACTTTTTTTTTTATTATTTGGTTTAAAATGGTGAACAATTTGCTATATAAATATTCCTCACAGAAAGCTATTTAAGAATGAAACTTATGGCAATATCATTATCCCTCTGTATAGAGAATATGTATTCCTTTAGAAACAAAAGGAATTTATTATTTAGAATTATGTCAATATTTATCACTGAACCAAATCAGTCTAAGACCAATGAAATACTTAAGCTCAGCCTAAGAACAGATAACACAAGGTAAGTGGCTTTGGACCTCACAACTTTGTAGATAAAGATGATTTCATGCACAAATCCAAATATACATTGATTTTGCCGCACAGTCATTTAAAATGTATAATAAATCATCTTTAGAGAATACAGAAAACAACTGCTGTGCTTTAAGAATGGAACTTATCAGTCTTTACCAGCAATACAAAACAAGAGGCAGAGGCACTCTCCAAGAGAATAGATAGTATAAAAATTCCAGAAATAGGCAAATAAAATAAAATAAACAAATAAAATAATCGACATAAACTATTGATTCTCTCTTTTCTCCCATACAAAAACAAGAAAAAATGTTTTGAAATAAAAACCGGTTTTAGCTTTGGGTTTTTGTTCATGCAAAGGCATACAAACAGGCATGCAAGCAATCACTAGGTAAGGATTTATGCTGAGAGGTATGAAAAGTAATAAATGCAAGTCTCACAGAGGGCACTTAAGTTTTAAAAATATATTTCTTATAACTTTCATTTCCTACCCTAGAATCTGTTTAGTTATAGTCAAAGAAAGACATAAAGCAGCGTGAAAAACTGCTTTTGTAAAATTGTCCAGTGTCAGGTATTGAATAATAATTTTTGTTATGTCTTTTAACCTTAGCCACAGCACGTGAAGAGGCAAAATAGACTCATGGAGAGAGATTTTTATAACAGTCCTTTCATTCCTCTTATGGAATGAATAAGATTCCAGTGATGTTTTAGTATATATTTCATTAATATAAAAAGGGCAAGAGCCAAAGTCAAAGTTTCACAATTTGATTGTCCTCTCCAATCAAAATGTTCAATAACTGCAATGAGGTGAATTGTGCTAACACTGCTCACCTTTGTTCATGGGACAATGAAAGGACCACAGATGATTGTATTGCTTATTAAGAGCAGTATTGCAAGCAATGCAGTCTTTACACTTGGTGTCTAAACAGGGTTGAATTCCACCTGCAGGCAACCTTGGCCTTTTGTACTAGCAATTACATTATTAAAAAATATGAGCTTTGTAGATGAACTAAATCCCATCTAGAATCTTCACCCAAAAAACCAGCACTGCTGCGCCTTGTTCAGAGTTTTTGTATTCCAGAGCTGGCATCCAGGTGTGTACTTGAAAAATATCTTTGATTTTACATCTATAATAAGCATAACACAATTTAAAAGCAAAGATGCCACAGAACCTAATTTAGAAACTGCTTTTTTTATTAAATTTATCTACTTTTCCCCTGCAGCTTTACATCAATATTGACTTGAAAGTGATAGTAGCTTTCATTAAATTGAATTACTTTCTCTTGTAATTTGAAAAGTAATGAGGCAGTTACTAAATGAAGCTGTTAACAAGAACAGAGGCTATTAAAAATTACATGGCAAAGTAAGAGTCATAAACAGTGATGGTTAGTGTTCAGGGGTGGTTTCTGGATAAAATTGCACAAAATCCACAAAGTCATCTCTTCTGTGCAGCTAAGAAATGTGAATTCTACCTGATTAATTATATTTCTGTTCTGTTTCAAACAGGTTCTAAAATGATGCCCTGCTCATTTTATCTTCCAGTTGAGCATTAACTGATACAATTAGTATCTGCTATCAGAAATTTCTAGTTTGTGTCATTTGTTCTTTTATTAAGGGTTGGACTTGATATCTTAGATGTCTTTTCCAACTTGAATGATTCTACAGTTCTGTGATTCTCCCTAGAGAGAAGCAGAGTTTACTAGAGAAGCATTTTATGTTTTGGTGTGCTTTCTAAGTGCCTTTCACTTTCCAAGGGAAATTTTCTCAGTTTACGGACAAACATGTAAATATGGTGCTCTATAAAACTGATTAAAAGCACAGCAAACAGTATAGGAAGAGGATGAGTACAATGCACCTTCAGTATTCTTCAGTGATTTACACATAGCAGCATTCACAACAACTGGAGTTTTCCAAATCCTAAAGCCTTTATAGCTGGAGTTCATTTTCCTGGATTCTGTATTACTTTTCAGAGCAACAGTAATGGGAAACTGTCCTGTTTTACAGGATGACAAAGAATTGGCCATTCAAAAAGAAATAATCTGAGTATGTTCTCCTTTGATCTTGAATCTTGAGCATACTCTCCTCTGGTTTTCCTTCTGCCTTGCTTGTTGATTGGTAATTTAATGCTGAAATTGACTATATCTTTGCAAGTGGTCACTTGATTTAGTATATCAGTCCAATATGATGGAACTTTGTACCAGTAGCTTATGATCAATTTAACCAAATGGAGAAGTTCCCCGTGGTACTCTTTGGATGTTTCCCTTTGCAAATGGTGCAGACAACAGTGATCTGTGGTCTGTGATCTGTGATCTGTGATCTGTGAACTGTGATCTGTTATAGTTTCAAATCAAATGTCTGTATCACATTATTGCCTGCAGGGAAGTTTCTGCCAGTTCCCAATTCTATTTCTTACCAAATATTAATAATGAGAAAATTTGATGAAAAACTTTATGTACACATTCAAAACAGTGCATTCCAGATAGGTAGACGACTTCAACTTTGTTTCAAAATGTGCAATTTTCAAAATGTGCATCTTCAGAGCTACAGTAACCCACTTCAGAGTATTAAGAGTGTATATTTGCCCTTTTTGCATGGATACAGAAGAAATCTATTGTGGTCAAGGACTACTGTGTCCTGACCAGGAATTCTGGGGTTTTTTTGTGAAATTCTAATGCTTTCTATTTTGGGGGACAGAACACAGTGGGCACCAATGGAGAATATGCCTCATGTGAAGCAGTGCAAAAGCAGCAGCGGCCTGACCAGAATGGTTTTGTGACCCAATAACTTTAGGGCAACTCATCACCTCTCCTGTCCCAAGTGATCAACATAACTGATGGAGATCAAAGTGGTGAATTAATTCCTTGTTTTGGTTTGCTTGCTTGTGTGGCTGTTGCTGTCCTTACTAAAATGTCTTTATCTCAACCCTCAAGCTGTCTCACTTTTGCTTTTTGGATTCTGTCCTTAATTCCACTGCAGGGGAGTGAGTAAGTGGCTATGTGGTGCTGTAGCTGCCTACTGGAGTTAAACACAACATACACAAAACAAATGTAAATTTAAAAAATCAAAGAAAAATAGATTTTTATTTAGATTTGCTTACTTTTTTTTTTGTGTTCGCATAAAAATTTAAATTAACAAAAACCCTCAGTGCTCAAAAGCAGTGAATGTTGAGCAAATCACTCAATTGCCCACATATGGATTCAAACACGTAATTTTCAACATTTCTTTTAGAAAATGTGAATTTCTGTATCTTTCTTTAAGAGTTTAAAGTTAGGTCAATGTCTTCCTCAAAAGCAAGGATCCGCTAGTGCTTTTCCATTTACTAGTGCTACCTAAAATCTAAGAAAGGCAACTCACCACAACTGTGCCCACCCCAAGTATTCACATTACTGTTTAAAAACCCAATTTAGTAATGTGTCTGCCACCTCAGACCACTCAAAAATATTTGAACTATAGGCAGTAAATGTCATACTATGAGCTAACTCTGAACACCTTGTCTGTTAAATAAGAAACCTGTTCATGACTTCTAAATAAACTTATATCACAAATAGGTCTTACTAGAAGTGTTGCATGCTTGGCATTTGTCTCTGAAAGATCTCTGAAACAGGCACTGAGCACAGCAGTCAGTAAGTATCCTTACTTGCTGGGCTGCAAGGAGACTTACTTATGAAAAATGGTTCTTAATTACATGTTTCATGGGTGATAGCCAATTCTACTACAACTAAATGTACGTACATGGCAATATTATTGACTCTTCTTTCCCAGTCCATGTTAAATGCTTAGTGTACAGCCCCATATCTGTAAAGGTCTATGGATCTGACAGGAATTTCAATGATTTTTCAGTAGCTGGCTTGTTCAGAAGTGCAGAGCAATAGAGCTGAACACAACTGAATGCCTGCTCAATGCACACTCTCCAATCTTATGGGTTAAAATAACAAAGAGGGGAAAAGAAAAACTAGTAGTAATGTCAAATCTGTCTCCCAGTTACTTCACCACTGCAGTGCAATTTGATTGTTTGCTTTATTTAGTTACTGAAGTTCCATCAGTATTAGAGGGGTTTTAAGGACCAGAACATAAATTTTTTTTGACAAAATTTACATTCAGTGAGAACTCAACAAGCATTTTAAAAACTCCACCTCTTCTGCTAGCTGAACATGGCATTGAAAGTAACTGGTTCTCTTGAAGAAGGGCCTGGTTTAATACTTAACATTTTTACATTCCAATAAGTGACTATATCTCTCATAGCAAAATGCATTCTGCAAAACCTGACTCTATATCATATACATCCTCCCTTTTCTTTAATAACTCATAGGAAGATAGAGTGAAGATAAAATGAAGACAGAACAGAGAGAATGAAGCACAGAGAAAGGAAGGAAGTGTAGATTTATATATGGAACAAGTTTCCTAATCTTGCATGAAGTACAAGAAGATAGTAAAAGGTAAATATTAAAAACAGACTTGGTACAGTTTCAGAAGTAAAGCACTTCTTAAGGGATTCTGTTGGAAAATAATATCCTGTAGAAGTTGTAGCAGATAGAATGGGAAAATTCGATCTTCAAAAGCAAAGCACTTACTTTTACTGAGTAATCTTCACTAGGAAATTCCTTATGGCAGGAAAAAAATATTTCAGTTTTGGAACTGATGCATTTTGAAATTGCTGCAGCTACCCATGAGCTTGTTGCCTTTTTGTGGGCCTCCACCTTGTCACAGTCTCCAGGGAACAGCTGAGATCCTTTCATAGACAGCTTCAAGATCACTACACCTGTAGTCTGGGCATAGGGGATGAAATCCGGCATGGTGCAAGAACCTTTGCAGCCCCACTGTCACCATGTCCAGCCTGATAATGCCGTGATCCTGGATGGGTTTCCAGACCCTGCCCTGCCCCTCCAGGGAGCCCCCGCTGCCCTCAGCCCCCGGGATCAAGGGATCTTCTGGCTCACAGGTGGCCAACAGTCTGAGAGTCCAGAAGTGGATGATTTCCATGTGGTTGGATAAAAGGGAATGGTGGACACCAGTGTCAGTCTTTTGACCCACCTTTCTGTGATACCTTTTCTAACTGGAGGAGTTACGCTCGTATAAGGTAAGGTGTGTCTTCAAATGGCACACCTGATGGACATATTATCCCTGCCCAAGCTTCTTTAAAGGTATTGTTTTTGAAGTATTGAAGGTGATTTTAGTTATGCCAAATTCAGGAATCTCATTCTCAGATAAGGGTGGAAGAAATACATTAAGATACTAGTAATTTAACTATATCAAGATGAGTATTTTGTGGTAGCCCATAAAACTTTGCCCAGCCAAGTTCCAGTCAAATGTCAATTTTCATTTCAATAACTTTTCTTCTTCAATAACAAGTAGTAGTTTATGCAGAAACTGTAGATTTTTCTTCTTTATAAAATTCAAGGGGTTTTAAAAGATTCTTATAAAGGCTAGCACACTTTTTGCCCCTCAAACATTGTTAGTCTCATCTTACCCCATTGACAAATGATTTTGCCTTCATTCAAATTTGCCTGTTCACCTTTACCTCTCATATTAATACATCTGGTTTTGCTGTGCATGCAAACTTTGTAGCTCTGATTTTACTTTTACTGAGCCCAGCAACAAAAAAATCACAATTATATTTGATTGCTTATACCTTCAAACAGAAAGGAAATGCTGCCTGTGGGGATAAAAATAATCATCTGCAATTTTAACTAACCCTTCAGGACTCTCCACAGATAGAGGATGTTAAACAATAATATGTAGACAAAAGACTGTATGAGTGATGACATTTTAGAAAAAGTAAATGTTGGCATGGGAATACTACCATTCAGTAATGGAAAATGAAATAAGAAAATTTAGTTTCAAAACTGATTATGAACTCCTACTTATTTCTCAAGCAGGACAATTTTTGGGTTTGCCCCTTGAAAGTGGTGGCGTGCAGCATACATTGTTTTCCATTGTATATCTGCATTAAATGATGGAGCAGTGGCACAGGTTTCCATCAGAGGTTGTGGAGCCTCCATCCTTGGAAATATTCAAAAGCTGTCATGGTCCTGGACAACAGGTTCTAGATGGCCCTGCTTGAGCAGGGGACCAGAACACCTGCAGAGATTCCTACTCAGCTCAGCCTTCTGTGATTCTGTGAAATGTGACATTAACTGTGCTTATAGAAATTATAGTATTCCATGTAAAAAGTTATTACTGAAATTTGACAACCATCTTGGCAGATGATAGTATAATATTTTTCCAGAATTCAAGTTGTTTGATTTCAAACAAGTAAATGCCAGGCCAATTGTTAGCACATTTTACTTACTGTCTTGTTAGAAAATGGCCCTGCTTAACCACCCCAACAGAATGCAAATATTGTCACACGTATTTTAATATAGAAATAATTCTCCCAATCTATAAAAGAGATATTTCCTTTTTTTTTCTTTTCTCTGATTCTCTTCCTTTCCCTACTCCTTAATATTTTCTGCATATTTACATATATATATAGATATATACACACATGCACTAGTTTTCTAAAAGACTGATGGAAACAAACAAGAAAAAATATTAATATCACATTGTTTCATAATGCAGTTTAGATATGTTCATGATTTAGTAGGTATTTTTCCCCAAAATCATGTACTAAAATGATTAGGTTTTCAAAATACCTCTGATCTAGTCTACAAGTGTCTTCTACAGAGACAGATTTTTCAAAGGACTAGGTGAATATAGTACTGTTTTACTCTGATTTTATGTACGTACTTGTAGTTTCTAACCCTGTACTCCAGAAATCAGATTTTTTAGAAAATTTCTCCATAAATGTACAGGTTGTGTACCAATTAGCATATATGAATACCCATATATGTACATATTAAATAAAAACCCACCATTGTTACTTCATTCAGGTTCAATTAGGACCGTTTGTATCATTAGATTTTTGCCCTGATTAATGGAAAACAAGAGGAGTGTGTATTTTTCCCTCTGAGTGTTCCTGAAGCAATGCTAAGGAGCAAAGGCTTGGGTTCTGCAATACCACACATATTCATAGGATGTAACCTATATTCCACCAAATAATAGCAAAGACTAAATCCACAAAACTTATTTAAAGAGCTTCTTGTTCAGTCCCCCTAAATATTCACTAGATGTAGAGGAAAAAATCAGAGCACTCCCCTGGTATTTGGCACATTTTGGGGTCTGCCAAAATATCATCTAGAACTGGCTCACCGGGACACACCTATAAAAACAAATACCTATTCGTTTGTATGAGACTGCTCCAAACACCTGGCTTTTTCCATTACCTATTATTTTCACTCTGCTTAGCTTAAACTCTGGCTCTGAGTTCAGCTTGAATAAATAGGTTGTGTGCTGGGGGCTCTGCAGGCGTTTCCAAAAGAGCCTCTCTCTCAGTCAAAGAAATCTAATGACAGTAAAATTACTTCATGGTGCAAGCTAGAGTTTCTGTCCCATCCATGCAACAAATCCAATTCTCTCCTGCTTTATTTCCTGAAACTTTCGTGCTGGAAGAGATATACTCCACTGTATATCTCTTATTTATGAAACATTTCTTTCAAAAGCAGTAACTTTTTAAAAACACCATCAATTTAAAGAGAGTTTTTTTTCCTTGTATTACCATTTTGTGTTGTTGACCAGGAAATGAGCCTGGGAACAGGAAATCATGCATGCTCTGTTGTATATATTTATGGAGGAGACAGACTATGAAACCAACTTAGATGTCCTTTTAAAAAGCTTTGCCAAAGTTTATTTTCTGTGAGTTTTTGAAGACTGTATCTTTAGAATTCTAAACTATACCATCAACTCATGTAAATTAGCAAGTTTTCCTTGAAGTCGGGGTCGCTGGCCTGATTGACACCAGCTGAAAATTTGGCTAGAGCTTTTAACAATCACTGTGAAAAAATGTTGGTGTTGTTTTTCTTGACTAAGATTGTTTGCCAAAGTGGAAAACGAAGCAAAAGCTTCAGGGCTAGAAGAGTTTCAGCTATGCAGCTCAAAGACAGCTTGGACAAGGGGCCATTGCAGGCAGTTGCTTCTTCCACATGACAGTAAAGTTAGATGATTTTTTTTTTTACTAAATCTGTGTCCTTTAAACCAATAAATCCTGATCATTATGCCAGGGCATTTATGCCCTAGCAGAAAGAGATCAAGGGAGTTGTCAGCTGTGTCAAGCACAGAGATTGTCTGAAAGCCAAAAGAACTGAAACTTCATGTCCAAACTTGGCATACCAAGTTTGAGACCAGCCCACATAAGAGAAGAGAGGGAAAGCTCAAGGCTTGTCTGGGGCAGAAAGGTCTCTAGCAATGAGACCATTCCCGTTTCATTCCTTTGGTCAAAGTAAATTGTACCTTGCTTGGAAGAACATCTTCCTGTGTCTCTGTGCACTATTCTTGTTCACAGTAGTAGAGGGTAACAAGATTAGTCAGCTTGCTGTGCAAAAAAGCTGGCATACAGAGAGATGCACCCAACTGGATCATAGCACAGCACCCCAAAGAGACAGGCAGGGATAAGACTGCTGAAGAAATGTGTGTAGTGGAGAGAAAGGAGTGAGATCTAAGATTAAGCCTCCCCTTGGAACTACAAACACTTCTACTCAGGCTGCCTGAAGTAAAATTAGAGTCAGTCATTCTTATGTGACAGAGAAGCAAAGCAGTTCAAATAACTTTTATGCTTCTTTGTTCATTCATGCTATTTCCTCAAATATTTCTAAACCAAAGTGCTTCACTTCTTCTGTTCCCCATAGAACTGTTTTGGTGAAATCAGACAAATAAAACTTTTTTGAAATCAGTTCATTCATCACACTCAAATCTCTCTGCTTTGTTTATGGACATAATGTAGAAAAAGCGTTTGCTTTTTGGAGAGTTTTTTCATATCTCATGGTACTGCAACACTTCCCACTTTTACATTGTCTTCTGAGTTGTGCCTATACCTGATGCAGATATACATGAATAGACTGACACAATGCTTTAAGTTTGAATATGTCTGTCAGTGATTACATGACTGAGTAAAAGCCACCTGAAACAGCAAAATTGGTCATCACTTTCAGCCTACTGCTCTATTTTGTAAAAGGCATGTTCTGAGGTGGGTATTTCGGGCTCCTGACAGTGGAAATTTGGGGCACTGTTTAGAACTAGATGAAGGGCACAGACACACATCCAGCTTGAAGAGTCATATGATGAGACTGAAGGGTTTTTTTGGAAAATAATATGAAAATATGACTGCATATACATACATACATATATATATATATATATATAAAATTAAGAATAGTGTTTGCCAGTGTCTGTAGACTGCCCCCACCTAAAGAATGAAAAGCATCAACTAATCCCTACAAATCCCTGCATTCAGCTTCCTGATCCTGCAGCCACTTGTTGAGCAGATTAATCGCAGACTAGAAAAAAGCACAAGAGCCAAGGCATACAGGGGATACTTTCTGTCAATAGATCAACACCACTGTTTCCCTTAAGACTCTTGCAGAGATGATTAATGAATTATGGCCTTGATGAGCAGAGGGTGAGGTAGATCAAAACATGTGATGAACAGCGGCACCCTGAGAGTCATGATCAGTGGCACAAAGTCTCACTGGAAGCCAGTGCTCTCCAGGCACCTGCACTGGGTCCTAACCTGCTCAACATCTTCATTAACAGTCTAGATGAAAGGGGACAACGTGTTCACAGCAAGTTTGCTGATGACACAAACTGGGAGGAGTGGCTGAGATGCCAGGTTGTTGGAACTCAGGATATTGCTCTGACTGCCCTGGAGGACTCGAGACCCTGAGAGAGGGGTCAGAGACCTTGGCACGGAGTCAAAGACACCTGTGCCTTTGATTTTAACCCATGGAAACAATTACCAACTTTGTGCAAAGAGTTACTAACCACAAGAGTTTGAATAGAATGTTGGTGAATTTATCATTGGGTGAAAATGTAGAATTTTGGGGTTTTAGAATGGGAATTCAGGAGGCAAGATGGAGGGATTTGGGCATGTCCTGTCCTTCCTCCTGTTTCTTCTTAGCCTCCATCTTCTGCTGTGATGGTGGCACTTTTGGATTGGTTTAGAGTAGAGACAGACTGTCTAACATAGATGATAGGTATTAGAAAATTATTGTAAATAAAATATACGTAGTTTTTAGTATAAAAAGATAACCCCAAGGGCAGTCACTGTGCCGCGAACCAACCTGCCAGACAGACTTCAGCAGGTCAGAAAAAGAATGTTATAGATAAGAAAAAATAAAGAACCTTGAAAAGCAGAACTGACGCATCTTGGCTTCTTCTTTGGTTGCAGGGGGGCTGGGAAAAAGAGACTTTCTAATACATCAGGGTCATCTTGACCCCAGAGACCCCGACACAAGGTCATATGTCACAGTCCTACAAATGAAGTGGAAGAACTCTGTGCTCCAGTACATACTGAGGGACATCCAGTTGGAAAGCAGCACTGAAGAAGAGAACCTGGGGGCTCTGGAGGACATCAAGTGGGACATGAGCCAGCAGTGTGCCCTGGCAGCAAAGAAGGCCAATGGTGTTCTCCTAGGCTGCATTGGGAAGAGTGTTGGCAGCAGATGGAGGGAGGTGATCCTCACCCTCCACTCAGCCCTGGAGAAGCCCCGCCTGGATCGATGGGTCCAGTTCTGGGCCACTCACCATAGGAGAGACACAGACACACTAAACAGAGTCCAACAAGAAGCCACACAGATGATTAAGGCACTGGAGTTTCTCTCCAATGAGGAAGGGCTGAGAGAGCTCGGACTGTGCAGCCTGGAGAAGAGAAGGCTCAGAAGTATCTTGCCGATGTCCATAATTACCTGAAGGGAGGAGGAAAAGAGGACAGAGCCAGGCTATTTTCAGGGGTGCCCGTGACAGGATCAGAGTTAATGGGCACACACTGAAACACAAGAGGTTTCCTCTGAACACCAGTAAACAAATTTTTATTGTGAGGATGACTGAGAACTGGCACAGGGTGCCCAGGGAGCCTGTGGTGCCCTTGGGGACACTCAAAAACTGTCTGAACATTGTTGTGGGCCATCAGCTCTAGGTGCCCTGCCAGAGCAGGGGGGCTGAACTGGATGATCTCGAGGTACCTTCCCACCTCAGCCATTCTGTGATTCTGTAATCACGCTCCACTTGAATGTCCCAGTGAAGTGGATTAGCTGCCTTTATAAAGATCTCTTCTTATTAAAGCACTGAGTACCAACATCAGAACAGGCAATGTTGACCCTTCTTCCACAAAAAACATTTGAACATTTTGAAACATTTGAAATATTTGAAACACCAACACAAAAAATAATGACATCATAAAATTTTGGCTAACAGATGAAGTATTATTACTATTATTATTATTATTATTATTATTATTATTATTATTATTATTATTGTTGAAATAAAAGCTACCCTTATTCCAGTTTTTGAGGACTGCCATAGATGTTGGTGTGATTATTCTGTCAAATTACTTATACCAGTTTAACTAAGAAGAAAATCCAACCTCTCATTTATCGAATTTGCACCATTATATTGAGCAATAAAGATTGCTTCATAATACTTTTTGCTAAATTTCCTAGTGATCAAAATCTATCTGTTGTCATTATTACAATGCTGAAGATGCCTTTGTTATCATGCTTCCTTGTACACGCTCCTGCTATGGCAGGACTCCTTCCCTCCCTCCCTCTCTCTTCCTCTCTCTGTGATTTCACATGAGCATTTCCAGTGACAGAGCCCTTCAAGGAGTCTGCCATCCCTCAGGCCCTGCTGTGCAGAGGGATAGCACCACAGACATCCTCTCAAGATTTTCTCTCCTTTTGAAACTCACACCTTTGACTAGGAAGGAAAAGAGGCATTTATGCTCTTGCTGAGACACAAAGCAGCTGGGTTAGGTGGGAGGAGGGACACTGCCTCTATTTCACAGTCACTTCTGTCACTAGGCATGAGTTATGAGAGTTGGGTAGCAACTTCAACTGTGCAGATACTTTTTGTAACTCTGGGGTCAACCCCAGAAGTTTTACTGAATAACAAGTCCTTCACTAACACATATCAGTTAGGCAGTAGATTGAAAGACGCTATTTCCTTTACACTGGCTTTTGGGGGGAAAAAACTGCATCCAACACAAGCAGATTACTTTCCTTGCACTGTGAGGATAATCCACATATTATTACAATTTTTACAATCTTTTACCAATGCATATTCTCTGGATTTTCACTCCTAACCCACTGCTGCCTAGAAATATATATATCAGGAGAGTATTACTGGCCAAACTGGCAGAGATACATGGTAAACTAAAGATTGGAAACAACAAGCAAAGAGAAGAGTCTTGAGTTGAACAGACTAGAGGAATATAAATTCAGTTTTAAGTTCTTGTAAATTATTTAAAATAAAATTACAGGTTGGCCCCTCTGTATCTACAAATTTAATTATATATCTTACTCTAAAAATTAGGAGATTGTTCAGTTTAGAAGACAGGAAGGTGTACTTGCTAACTAATCTAAGCAATTTGAGAAACCTATTATGGTAAAATTATAAAACAAACAACTCCCCCACCCCATGTTCCACATCCATCACCTTCTGACTCTTAGAAAAGTTCTTAAAGGTGGAAGACCCACAATAGTCTTTATTTCATCAGAGAACACTGAGAGCTGTAGCTCTGTATTATAAGCAGTTTCAAGGCATAAAGAAGTATTTCTGAAATACAACGAGAGATATTTCTTATTTCATCTTACAGCTATCACTAAATAATTTCAGACCCACATTTGTTAAAACTCCTTGCAAATCAATTTCTTCTGCCAGTCCTACAAAACACGGGAATGTAACTCAAATAGATACCCATTTAAGTGTTTTGTTGGCAGAAAGAATAAAGCTCACAGGAAAACTGTTTTCTGAGAGTTTGAGTACTTATGAGTGAACTAGAAAATTTGCATAAGATTCTAGTGCATCAGTATACCTCCCCAAGTTCTTATCCCTCTACCAGTCAAACTTCAGAAAAATTCTCATTCTCAGCCTCCCTGATTTCAGTATTTGCCTAATTTTACAAAACAAAAAAAACAATAAAAAACCAAACCAAACAAAAAATAAAACACAAAAAACCAAAAAACCCAAAACAACAACAAACAAAAAAAAACACAAAAAAAACCTTTCAGATGTTGCTTAAAGGTTATTTGGTTTGGGATAGTAAACAGACAGTTTTAAATTATTGAGATCACTCTTTATTAATATTTGCTCTGTTTTATAATAATATCTACCGGTTCTACTCATGGATTGTGTGATACAAGCATGTAGGTTCATCTCCTAATACATCAAAGTGCCCTGCTTTCCTTAAGAGGCATTTCTCATTTTCTCTGATATCTCAGCTATTCTAGCTTTTACTAATTTGTCTCACACTTCCTGTTAAATACTTTTCTATGCCATGACTTATGTTAAATCAGAAGCTGGGTTGGAATCTCAGCCTTCTCAGTGGCCACAGACTGACATTTTTATAGGAGCGGTTCTGAGTTACTGTTTGGGTGCTGTACTGATGCGAGAGAAAGAAGAGCTTAATGTCTTCTGAGAGACTTTGGGAGAGATGATGATTTTCCTCAAGTATATTTAGGTGTTCTGATTGGACTGTACTTCTCCAGGACTTGTAATGAAAACTACAAATTGAATTGAAGCATTAGCAGAAAAGAAAGAATATTTTTATTATGCAGTAGATGCAACAGCGCATCTCAGTCAAGGTGTGACTTCCTTATTTCTAGAACAAATCTTAGCATATAACAAAACAGTAACAAATTAGAAATTAATTGCCTTATAACTTTAGGAAATGCTTTAAAAGCTACCAGAGAAGTGTCCAAATTTAAATCCTTTTAATATTAGTGCCAAGCAAAAAAAATCACAGCATCTGTACTGTCTGCACATCACTGAACGTGTTTGCTACAACATACATAAACCCTCAATCACTGGCAGAAAGGCATGTCTCTATCAATAAGCCACCTAACCCATCTGTCTGGCTATTCCTGTTATTTAAAAATGCAAACCGATCTACTTTACCCTGCAGCTCTTATTGGATAGAAATAAGAGAGAAGGGCTCAGAGTATTTCACAAAATTATTCCTTGGCTCAGTTTCGTGGCTGTGCTGGAATAGGACTATCACCTCCTGTACAGTAAGCACTAAATCAACTCATACAATGCACTTCTTTGTGTACTGAACGGAGCTAAATCCAAAATCTGAGACTAAGTCCTTTTGCACAAAATGATTGCTCTGTTTCTGTGCTCAGTGCAGCCTGCAGCCTCAAGGTCTTGGAGTTGCTCTGACACAATGAAAGAAATACTTATTCAGAGGACATGATCTTCAGTAGGCAAACAAACACCAACAAGAAACAGATGGATTTCAACAGATAAATATGGAATAAAGATTGAACTGACTTACAGGGAGATTTATTTAGCAACTGTTTCCAATTTATCTTTGAGATGTACAGTAGCAGCAATTTATAAGAAGTCAGAGCCAGCTTGCTATTTACATTGCATATAAACAAGCCTAAGTGAATAATTAGGCCACTGAAGTACTTGTTTTTCAAACTGTGTAGGCTGTTTGGATGCCCTACTACCTCCTAGCACTTCTAATTTCTTGAGAATCCTAAAAATAATTAGTATTACTACAAAGTCTTATGAGTTTCTCAGCTTGCAGACACGTAAGCAAATCTAAAGGCAAGTTCTTGTATTTATTTTAAGATCTTACTCTTAATACGGATATTGTCATAGAAAATCATTCATTCAGAAATAACTGCAAATGCATGAAATAAAGTTTTTCAACTGCATAACCAGACTTCATATTAAATTTCAATATTATTGTTAATATTGTTATAAATGCTTATGCTTTAAATTAAATTTGGAGATTTAAAAGCCCAAGAGTTACTGATATTGGAAACTGATGCATTTTCTGTGCCTACTAGACCAAGTGTTGTTTGGCCAGTGTATCTCAGTTTTTAACCAACAGCTTTGCTGCCAACCCTCAGAGACTAACCCCATTGTTAGCAAAGACAAAACCAATATTGGATACAGCACTGGGGGCAGATATTGGACTGAATAACTGGGATGATTACTGCAGTAATTGATGCAGATAGTAACACACAGGAGCTTCGTGGCCATTTGGTTGCATGTTCTTGATTTTCCTCCTTCTGTCTCTTCTATTTTCCGGTGCCTTAGCATATCAAGCTGGTCTGACTGAGGGGCTTTGCTGGCTTCTGAATATTTAACACTCATTATTAGCACTTTTTAAAATATGCTATGATGGTTTAATGATGTGGGAATCTGTCTCCCAGCAAACAAGACAGCACAGATCATTGAACAGCCAATGGCAAATTTCAGGTGCCACATTAACATCCTATGCTAACATGGAGCAGGAATCACATTTTATTGTATTTTCACTTGTCATGTCAAGGACTTCTGCTTTACTAAGAATAATATCAATAATATAAATAGTGACCATATATAAAATACTATCTCCATCATTTATTTCTGACAGCAAAGACAGGCTAAACCTAGGATTGCAAGCATGGATTCTTTTCCTATATTCACAATGCATGTTTTTATAAAATCATATGCAATTTTCTGAGTGTTAAAGTATCCTGCCATTTCTATATCTGAAGCTCTCTAAGATACATAGTATACACTGAATGAAACAAAAATCTTCAGGCTTTTCACTCCTTGTATAATTCCCTAGAGTTCCACAGATTCTATAAAAACCCTTAAGCCATAGAAGTGTGACTGTACAGTATTTCATACAGTATTTATATACATTTCTGAACAGAATATTGCACTGTATGAATAATCTTTGTAACTTCCAAATATTTATGTTGCTAAATCTTGCCCTTTGTATGACTGCAGAAATTGCAGGAAATAAACCCTCCCTTGTATATTCACAGGAATCTGGGTTATCTGGCTTTTAAACCAAATTCAAAACATACTTCAAAAGCAATTGCCACACAGAAGACACTCTTAATGTGAGTAGCTTGGTTACATCTCTGCTATATGAAGTAAAGGGTCATGCATTGTCCTGAGCATAACTATCAATACACGCAAAAAAAGCTGATGTTATTTTCCTCTTTCAAATCCACTGAGAATCCATAGACAGCTGCCACTTTTGTCATTTACATACAACTTGAATTGATTTCTTCAGTTTAAAAGCTGTAAACTTACACAAAGGTTCTCTCAACCTGTGTTTCAGGTTTGGTTTCAAAATCATTTTATGCAAAATTTTTAGATCAGATAGTCCTCCTTGAAGAAATCAAGACATGACAAAGTCTGTGAATCCTTTAATAAAAATTCCTCAGCATCCACATTTTAGGAAATGCTTATTAAGTTTTCTTAGTTTATGTCCAGCTAGTCCTATATGTCCCAAGTTCACTAAAACCAAAAATTGGCTTTTCTGTATTTTTTTTATCAGCCAAGTTTTCTAATACTGTTAGTTATTCTTTTAGGCTTTGTGTGAATTAGTTGTGAGCATCTGGTCTACAGTTGCTTCTGCTGCATAAAGAAATACCAAAGTGTAGCTCCCACTCTATAACTTTCTGGAAATAAGTCTGCTCATTGACTTATTACAGTAAATAGAGAAGAAAGTTTCTCAAAAAGCTGGTGTTAGCTGGAATAGTTAGATAAGAACAGGATAGTCATTGCATGGGGGAAAGCAGCAGAACTCCAAAAATTTGGGCAATGGAATATGTGAGGAGAAAGGGGGGTGAGTAACTTTCCTCTTGTTGCTCTGTTGATTAGTAGAGCTGCTCACAGCAAATATTCACCCATGGAATGCTGGAGCTATCTCTCTCCTCCCACCAAGCACTAATTTTATTGTTATGGCCCCAAGGGTCCACCCCTGCCCTACTGCACAGGAACTTGCACTTTGGTTTCAATCCTGAAAAATGGTTAATGCCAGTATTGCAAAATCTATATAAAAGCTTCTTTCAATGGCCACCACTTGCAGAAAAAAAATAGGGTTGTACATAAAAGACTCTTAGCCTCCCTCATCAATTTGACCCTGGTCAAAACTTGAAAAAATGAGGTTTATCCATAAGACTTCTGATGCAATTAATGAAAGTTTTGGGTCTAAACTGCCTTTACAGTTTTAGAACCTCAGATTATGGCTGCTTGCAATGTTTAGGTCAGAAAAAAAAAAAAACAACAAAGACATATTCAGGGTGGCTATTACATTCTTTCTCTTGAATCAGGACAAAAAAATCAGTGAAAGGTATTCTTACAATGTAAATTAATTTTATTCAAAACAGATTAAAAAAACCAACAAAGCTTGCCTAACTACATGAGGTAGTACATGTAGCAAAAGAGAAGGCAGAATATGGTATTCTGAAATATGAAGAATATGAATAAGTTTACAAATTGGATTGAAATAGATTCAACAACAGAAACAAAATATACCAAAAATAAAGTTTAACAGCTTTTCAGTCTTAAAGCACCAATACACTTTTCATAGAAAGAAACATAGTATCACCACTACATGTTCTTCATATACCATAATATGGTAAAATTAATGTATCAAGCTGTTCACCATAAATGAATTCTTTAAAATTGTGAAGCAACAAATGACATAATTGTCACTGGGCTTCGTACCACTATACTTCCTGGCCTGCAGGAGTATTTGCCAGGTCACAAGGAGCAAGGTTAGCCTTTGTTACCATTTTCTTTGGTTTTTTTGAACATTTACTCACATATTATTAGAGTTCAGCATATTGATAACATGTACAGCTCAAGGCTGTAAACTTGCCAATTTTTTTAATGTGTACAATTCTACATTTTTTCTAAACCCAAATTTAAGTAAATTGAAGGAAACATGGCAAAAATAAAGCATGTGTTTGTGCAGAACTTCAAGCTTATTCCTTAATTTCAGGTTACTGCACTTCTAAATACAAAGATTTTATTAGATTCTTTAAGGTTATATATGCCTGTTTCACACACCCATCCCAAGACAGTGGAATATCTGTGAAGGATTGGGCCATAATGAATTATGGCTATTTGAAGGAATGAGATTAGCAGCATCCAATAAATATTTTATTAATCTATTTTTAAAAAAATAGACATGAATGGCCCAGTCTCTTAAGAATATTTTTTAAAGGAAAGCGTGTTAGCATGACCTAAGGCTTCTTCCTATATTTTATAGGAATTTATCACAATTTATTTCAAAATAGGTATTTGTACTTGTTATGATCAGTGTGAAATTGAGAACAATCTAGCTCTTCATTGATGCTTTCATGGCTAATGCTACTTTAAATCATTAAAAAGTTATATATGTAATTATTTTACTTTAAGGCATGATTTATGTTTTCAAAATATTGGGATGACTTCTTTTATGTACATTGAAAATAAAAACTCAGGCCTCCCTCTGGTATAGTTTTAAGGTTACTGTTAGTGGCATATATAAAGCACCATATAATAATATATTCAGATGAAGAAAACAAAGAACACTTATGAGCTTTGAATTAACTGTATAGGAGTAACTGCTAAGAAAATATAGCAATATTTAACACAGGATTCAAAGTAATGTTATATATCATTATAGATTTTCAAATTATTTTTTCTCCCATGTTTATTTTTACAGATTTTTTTCATTAAGATTTATATGCAACTTAAATTTTTTTGGTGGAAAGCAGTATACATCTTCTGTACAATAATGTTACAGCTTTATACAAATTTCAGGAATCACAAGAAATGGCCTGTATTAATCTTTTCCAAGTGCTTTGGTTTCACTTGCCTGTTACATGTTTTACTTGCTAGATTCAAACAACAGCAAATACTCTGAAAGCCTTGCTTCCTGGTGGATTCTGTAAACTGAAACATAAAAGCAGTTTTTATGTTATTTTTAAGACCATAACACTCCAATAACAACTTTAAAAAAAATTCAATTGTTAATTCTAATATCCTGCAGTACTTCTTGTGACAACTCCTCAATTTATCTATCTAGAATTTTTTTTAAACTGCTACAAATAAAAACTACATAAATTTCAGATTATTATTTTCCAAAACAGCTTAATAGGAACAAAATACAACATAGAAAAATTCAAGTAATCCTTTGTGACAAGTGAGAGTGTTTTAAAGAATTGAAGCAAAATGCTAAAAGTGTTTTGGAAATAGAGAAAACATACATCTTATGCTTACTCTTCTAGCAACTGTATTTGGAGAGAACTTGCAGACCTAGGAGATCACTCATTTGTTAATTGCTTCTACAATGAATAATAGATTTCTACAAAGACCTAATGTCTAACAAAACCCAAGGGAATGCCTGAATGGATAAGTATCTGGCTTCAAAAGAAAAGAAACAAAAATACCCAATTCCAATGAAATGTTGATAGGATAAGTATCTTTGTCTTAAAATTGGACCATGGACCAGCATGTCTTATTTATTGGTCCATTTTTTCTTTTTTTTTAGCCAACTCAGCCTGAAGATTATCTGGGAAGGAAAGGGAAATGGAGGTGGAAGCAAGGAAAGGCACAATGGAAGAGGTTGACTTCAACATCATTAGAATTCATCATGTTCTCCTTCACAGAAAACTTGTTTGTGACTCTCTTCCAAACTTCTGACCTCCCAAACTTTACCAAGATGATTAATATGTAAATATATGTGTATTTATACATATTTTAAATTTATATTTATTTATATTATCCAATACATATATTAAAGTATAAGTGATCATCAAATTTGCAACATTCTTCCTGTCTGAATCTATTCAAGAAAATTTATATGGACAGCAAAAGTGTCAGTAAGGAAGCACTCTAAGGGAATTGGATGATCACAGAGAAAAGTCAAAAAATATGTAAAATAAGTCATCCATTGAGCAAAGAAAATCTGTAGTTTACAAGCTTCCAGAACTGTTGAGGTCTGAGAGAAAGGGAGAAGACATTCTCCTACCCACCATTAAAAACAAGACAAAAATACTCAATATTTTCCTACTTCTGAGTTTTCTACAGAAACCTTTTTGAGGTTTTTTTCCACTTAAATTTCTCACAAAGACTATAGTCTAGTTAGGTAGCCATCATTTTTGGTCTAAGAAACATTCTTAGCTTTACTGGACAAAAAGAGTGGTACAGTATTTTAGAAATAATTTCTCTTTCTTCCTTTGAAACTTGGAGAGCCCTTTCAGGGATTAAATTAAATCTACAACACATAGTCATGTGTTATCATCACACAATTTATAAATACACCCAATACAAGTAGTGAACTTTCACAGCATCTACATGTCTTTCACAAAAACACTGTTAACAACAAATTATTTAATAAAGAGCATCAAAACTATGTTTAAATTATTGTGAATTTTAATGTTTGTGAGTATTAAGTATGATTCAGGATCACTGGTGTGATACCATGTAAATCACTAATGGACCATTCATCAGGAACCAATGAACCTGCATCATTAACGTCAACTTTTAAAAAATCCTTAAAGGAGTAACTGCAATTTTCTTATTAAACATTGTGTTAGTTGCAAAAGAACTAGCAAAGCAAACAAGAGGTTTACTTTATTTCATAGCCAGCTTTTCAGGGTAATGTTGTATGAGCTTAGAGGAGGCAGGCAGCTCCATTAGCACAGCCTTTCCAAAGTCACCGCAGCCGCTGTTACCCAGGGCAGACACATTGCCAGGCTGTGGACCTTATCGAGGCCAAGAGTAAAGTGTAACCTTTGCAAATGGGCTCTGTACCTTTCTGAATATATCCCGTTCTGAAAGGAGGCCACATAGACCTTTCTTTTGTCCACGGGCATCACATCGACGTAGCCGCCCTGGTTGCGCACCACACCCGCGTGCACTGCTGCCCGGCAGATGCTGGAGATCTGGCAGGGAAGACACAGATTAGCTCTGCACTCATCCTTTTATTTCACCATTTTTAGGAAAAACGACAAATAAAGGTATTTAAACCAAGTCGAGCAAACATAAAATAATTATATTTATTGCACGGCTAATTTTATTAGTCCTACGATATTTAAATCAGCTTCATTAGGAATTAGGCCATTTTATAGGAATTCAGAAAGAGATTTCAGGTCATTTACACCATGATGCAAAAATAATTTATTTCAGGCTATTTCAGTTCAAAGATCAGGAACGTGTTTCAATACTTCAGCCCTTTCAAAATGAAAGGATCTATCAGCCAAAGCCTCAAATATTAGTGAAGTGATCCATAATTAAAGGGAGCATTGCAGTTTTCTATCCAGGCATGGGTAAATATTAAAAGCTAATTAGATGAAGGGTATAATGAGAGCATCAGACAGAAGATAGAGGTCTAAAATGAAAGTTCTCTGTTAAGTTAACAGCACTTACAGCTGCTTCAAACATCTATTTTCTGGTCACAAATTCCCCTTGTGAACCCATTAGGAACAAACAATATCCATAGAAGGATTTCTCAGTGACATTCTTGATAACTTTAATTTAAATAATTGATTTAAACTTGCAGTACTCTACTACTCTTTCAGCATTTTAATAATTGTCAGAAGAATTAAACTTAGATATTCCAGAAGGTAAGTCCCAATCTTTAAAGCATAGCATAGCAAACTGCAGTTCCATCTTCAGTGTATCTCCACTTAAAACCAAGGTTTTTTAGTGGGAAAAGTTTTCAATGCAATAGGTTTCTCACAAACAACCTTTAAAAATTTAGCCAATATAAATAGCTGGTGAAACAGGCCACAAAAAACTGCATTTCTTCCAGTTATAATTGGAATAATTTATATATGTTATCATAGCCATTTTCAACCTCAATGCTATATAAAATCAAGAATTTAAAATAGCAATGATTTTCCTACTTTCATTCTAAGCACAGGACTTGCCAGGCTCACTCATATATAGTTTGTCTTTTAATGTTAAAATATTTAAAGCAGTAAAGATCTGGAATAATTTATGCAAATAATCTTTTGCAAAGACGCTTTAGAGTTTTTCTTTCCACACTGCTGGGTGCATTTTTTGAACATGCCAGAAAGGATGCCATTTATACCCCTCTGTACTTTTCCTCCTCCCAAGGTTTCAAAACAGTTTTTATACCCTTAACACCAATAGATGCCTTATTGTTAAGATTATAGTACGCCTTATTTATGCATACTGTGGAGTAAAAAAAGAGTAGACTGATCATGTGCAATTTCAAATACCCAGGGGGAATAATGGCCTCTGCAATACAGGATTACAGTCAGAAGAAATAAAAGATGATATTTACAAGCAATTAACTACACTGAAGAACTAGAAGAAAACTATTCATTCTATTCATTCCTAGCACAATAACACAGCAGTAACTTTGTTTTCAGTTCCCACTGGAGATATAAAAAAAGGCTTGAGGTACAACTGGGGAAAAGAAAGATCAGCTTTTTCACCTCTGTAATAGTAATCAAAATGTACCCTCACCCTTTATACCATGACATAAGGGTATACTCTCATAATTACATTTGAGGATGGCTAGGACGTGGTGGCTGTTCCAACACTATTTGGAAGTTTCTAGTCAAGTAAAAAGGAAAGGAAAATTCAAGGGATGGAGATTTTGACAGAAAAGGCTGACTGCTTGTTGGAAACAATGTCCAGCAAAGGATGGGGGGCATTGTTAGGGCTGGCACCACAACTGGACCAACCAAGTATGGCTGGGCTAATGCACAACATTTCAAAGGTGAAGGCACGACACTTGAAGGGAAAATGTGAAAAAGGAGAGGTCGGAAGACTGGGGTTCGTGAAGCCAGCTCAGACAAAAAATTTTCAGATGAAAAATAAACTGATATTCTGATGCTACATTCCAGATGAGACTGGAGAACAAATTCACATAGCTTTTGAATAAATGAACAATTACATGAGTATAAATTCATAATTATGAACTAGTTTGTAGGAATAGCTATGAACAAATGCATATAGTTTTATAAACATATACAGAATATCTTTTTTTACCAACTATTATCTGTCCTTGTCTCTCAAGAACTTCTCGTTGTCTTGGAATGAGACTATTAGACATGCATCTAAATGGAATCAGATTCCAGTAGTGATGCCACAGTATTTCCTGTGCTCAATATTATGTCATCCAGGTCACACTTCCTTGAACCACTAAGGCAAGCCTCCTGTTGATTTAGGCAAAAAAGGATTTTTCTATGTCTATCACAAATTTCAGCATATTATTTGTGGTTTACATCAGGATCCCTGTGTCACTTTCTGGAAAACTTCAAAGATTTGAGTTTGTTTCTTTAATTTTGATGAAGAAATTCCAAAGGATGTATAAGACAGTATTTTAAAGTTAGTATGAACACTTTATACAGCATTATATGGCCCTGTTTTGTTACTGTGTTGTGAACACTCCTAAGCTTGTTAGTATTTTTGACAGGTGGGATGGGATCTGAATACCAAGTTAATTATTTTCCTAACTCAGATACTCAACAAATACCAGTATCTACCACAGCACAGCATTACTCTACAAAGGCATTTAAACCACAAGTGTCTTTAACATACCATCATAGGAATATGGAGCTATTTAATAGCTTTCTACATCATATTCTCTATATTTTACCATAGCAGAGAATTATGAATACTTTTGCAAAAGTTTCAGGGAATGTTTCTATATATGGTTACTGAAACAAAAATTTGTATGACCAAAGCCTTCAAATGGTATAAAATTTTACAACTCCATCAAACTCTTTAGATAAAGGATATTTCCTGTTCTCTAGCCCCTGGAAAAATAAGGTAGGCACGCTGAAAAATTCAAGATAATTCTGCTCTGCAGATACCTTTTTCTCTCCTTTACCACTGTACTCTCTGTATTAAAAACTACTGAAAACATAATCTAGAACAGCACCTTCAGTGTAAATGTCTACCCTGACAGCACCTGAAGTTGATAAGAAGACTCCCATCTCTGGTGTTTCACCTGTATTTATATCCATTTTTTCCTAAAAGCAGTATGGCTGCACACATCTCTATATAACGATGATGAATAATGAGATAGTACACCTAAAATAATTTTAAAGTATACCTCTATAACACTAATTAAAGTCACCTGGGACTTCTCCAGCCAAAGAAAATACATATTATGACACTTCCCCTCTCAAGATTAAACACAAGCATGTCTTCTTTCTCCTACAATATTCTCTTCTAATTGATGGGAAACTTTGTCTGTAGCCCTCAATCACAATCACAGAGCTGAAAGAAAATCATCTTCCACAAACTGGACTTGCATTGAATCTATTTTCACTGCTCCTTTTATGCACGTTAAGGATCCAGTTCACAAATCAATTACCTTTCTGAACTGGAAATACCATTCACGTCCATTACAACACTTGTGGACAAGGGTGTTTTCAGGACAAGACACTCAGGTAATCCAATGGACGTCAGTTAGTTTCATAATGCTGAAGATCAAATATTTCACACATTTCAAAGAACTGGAAAGTAGTGAAAATCATCATCTGACCCAGCTGGTTGCCATACTACTCTTTATGACATCCATAGGACAGTCAAACTAGAGTTTACAGCCAAAAAATACAAACTGCTTTCTCTGCCACTGCATCCTGGCTTCTTCATAGAGACATGACAAAGAAGGGGTATAAATTAGAAATCTCTTTTCAGACTTCCTACCCACCTCAGAACTAAACATGCTGTAGAAAAGACAGGGAAAAAAAATTTACTAGCTAACAAAATGATAAAAAAAAGTCTGTTAAAATAATATAACAGTGTGAGATACTTTACACAAATATATCAAAACTCTGTCACAAATACTTAGTTATTCACACAGATAAGAAATATTCAAAATAATGTGACTGTAAACATTTATTTCAAGAACAATATTTTTTGTATAGTCTGACAGAAGTTATGGTTGCATCAGGATTTAAAGTGCAAGGGTTTAAATTAGTATACACTGGTCATGTTGGACAAATGTTGAGCAGCGGGAATTTTGATAAAAAAATAGGAAATATGTGTTCAGAGCCTAGTGAAGACTACAATGAGTTTCCAAATAATTTTCCATATCTTCAGCATCTGACTACTGCTACCTTAAATGGGAGCCTCTGAAAAAGATTTTTTGAAAAGAAAGGGGTTTTTTTGTAAAAAATCATCATATGGAAGAAAACTATATATCAATATTCTATCTTATAGTTACATTATAATTTTTTTGATAGAATTTTACGTCTCCTTTTATAACACAATATAAATCCCTGTACTTACATCAGAATAAATCCGTGTACCAACTACACGAGCGTAGTGTGGATTTGCCTGCATACAGTTGTGAGGACAATACACCCTGAAAGACCAAAAACAAAACCAGAAACAGTTAGGAAGAGTATCAGAGGATTAATATATCATGCTGAATGACAGCATAATAAAGTATAAATCAAGTTGATTGTCTATACATATGAGTCCATAATCCTATTTTACATCTGTCAGTTTTCGAGGTTTTGACCATACAACTGAAAGCATTGCTGATGTGTTAAAGTTCATATGAAGTGCTTAAAATCATACTTTAACAAGTCTGGTCTTCTTTTCTTTGGCTAAGTAGATGGTGTTCTTGTTCAACATATATGAGGCAAGTAGAAAAGTCAGTGAGGAGACAGCCTGTTCATTATGCTATAATTTATCTGATTCTAAGTGCCCTATACAAAATGTACAGTCTCAGAAGAGGCAGATCTGACTGAGGACCTGCTTTGATGCTCATGACCTGGTGACACAAGCCAATTTAGCAACTTATAATGAAGTTGAGCATTGGCATATGTGGCTAGAATGAAAAACCTTGGAAAGTAGTGAGACTCCTAGCTGATTCTGGGAGGTCAGAAACCTACTAAAACAAACACTGTCTTTATTAAATGTATTTTGTTAACATTTGAGGAAAATTTTCTCTGTGATTCATGTCTTCTATACCTTCAAAATGAACAGGAAAACCATGTGGGAACCTAAGTATAGTACAAAAGGTGTCAGCATTTTATTTGCTAACTGTGATATGCTACAAGCAAGAACCATCAGCTGACTCTAGGTCTACTCTGAGCTATTTCATTTGAAAAACTGAGTGACCCTACATGGGACAGCTCTGGACAAGTGTTCTCTTCTAAAATGTTATCCAGGCTCCGATCAATACTTGGGAAGTCAAATCTCTTGGGCATGCTAGAGTCTTGCCAGATGGGTAACTAAAACACGCTGATAAGATTCAGGAAAGATATTTTGTCAGGAGGAAGCAAGAAGTCGAAGAAGCCTGTTGAAGGCCTGCTGATTTATGAGCTGGGAGTAAGAGGGAAAAATGAGGTTGTGTAATCAATGCCATGGCTGACTACTGCTTGTAATTGCCAAGACTACACTTCCAGAATTAAGAGCATGCACGGAATCTTGAATGAATCATTGCCATTGTGAAGTTCCTTAAGTTGGCACATCAGCATTACGTAATTTTAAACTTTGCACTTATTCTTTAATTTTCCTAAAACCAAAACCTGCTTTTCTGTCAATGAAACTGGCTTTAGTTTTTAATAATGACGAGAAAAAGAAAAAGATAGGAGAATGTACCCATCCATTCCTGTGTTCCAGTCCTTAGCTTACTTCTCCACATCCTCCAGCTCGAAGCCAGGAGTCATAACCAAGCACCAAGTGAGTTCATGGACCCAAGCGCTACATGAAGGGATGTTTTCCTAGCAGTTTTGGCTTTGTACTTGTTTCCTGTGTTGGCTGTAGGATTGCTGTGAAAGTAATCCTGTGGATATCTCCAGCTTAATTTGTGGTAAATCATGCTGCAGTGTATTTACCTTTGACTCATCTATGGTTTTAAGAGCTGTTACCAAACTGCTTTGTCAAAATATTGCGGTACAAGCGCCTTTCGAAGAGTTAAAACACAGGCTTCAAAGAAATGGCACAGACATTTAAAGCCAAGCTGCAGACCAGGCATTGCCTTAACCAGATATATTTCAATTTTTTTTTAAATCCAGCTTCTCCAGAACTCCCAAGCAAATTGGTAACTTCTATGATAATTATCTGAATTTTATCCTTCTATTGTATCTGTTTTACATGTAAATAAATTAAAATAAAGTGGACTTTGCCCAAGGTACATATATATAATAATGGAAAATGAAAAATAAAATGTACTTTTATTCACAGTCTTCAGTGTAAGGATTTCACTAAGATTAGGAACAGAATCTTACTGAGTGAAAGAAAAAGAGATTTTCCTAATGAAAAATGCTGCAGATCATCTTTACCTACCTTGCTTTCTACTGAGACCAAAGACTAAAATATCACTTGAGCATTTTTGACTTCATTTTAACAGCTATTGCTGTCACCTTTCTCAACAACTTAAGATAACCTAAAATAATTAGTAAATGGCAGAAAATAGAGCAGCACTTAAAATTAATAACATTTTATGAACTTTACCTTGGACAGTGTGAGGCTGGTTTTTGAAATGGGCACAGTTGTTCCACTGTGGTTTCACAGGTGATAGCCTGAACTGAAGAAAATAAAACACAAAGAAGTAAATGTTTACTTTTTAGAAAAAAACAGAGCAGTACTGAGTTTGTAAGAAATAAATACTAACCTGTTACTTTAGAGACAGTGAAGGAATTGGCAGATTGGTATTTTCTGAAGAAGAAATATTAGAAATTATCAGTAAATAACATATTTCAGTGATTTCTTTTAGATGGAATAATTTTTATTAGAAAATATGGAACTAAAGCCAAGAGAATGTCCCCAGACAGTTTTTCCTCACTGCACCCCCTTCTCCCCAGTTGGAAACATACTTATAACAATGACACATCTACCCAGTGAATGTGTTTCAAAAACAGGAATGCATGTTAAACGTTCAGGAGTTTAATTTGCAAAGAGAACTTGCAATAGGAACCAATTAAGCAATATATTAGTCCCTCATAATGTGGCATGTGGTTGCTCAGAAGCTTTCATTTACCAGAAGAGCTCATTCACCTTTTGCTAAAGGTTCATTCCTATCAACAACTCCAACACCAAGAAGAGTTTCTCCTCACAGCCTCCCTGAAATGTTTCATTAAATTTTACTCTTGGATCTTGTATCTCCCATTATCATCAGCATCATTAAAAACCTAGTATAACATGCAAGAGTTTTTTTTTTTTTTTTTCCCAGTAATTATATGGCACTCAGATGTACCTGCTTCCTCTTGCTATAAAAAGTCAGGTACATAAATTATGTTGCTTCATTACAAGTTGATGAATGTTTCTATTTTATTCCCCCCATCTTCTATTTTCCTTCTCTTTTTACTCCTGGGATATGCCTCTGATCGTGGTATTTTTCACCTGTAACAAAGAAGCTGAGGATGCCTTTGGCACCCATAAAATTACTTATTAAACCCCCCCCCAAAAAAACCCACAAAAAACCAAAAAAACTAAAAGCAAAAAAAAAAAACCCAAAAAACCAAACAAAAAAACAAACAAAAAAACCCCACAACAAACCTAGGAAATTATTCCCTATTCACCTTTAGAGCAAATTGCTCCTGTGGACCTCCCTGTTTTGTTTGCCTGCATCAGTTTGTTTACTTGTATGACCCATCAATTGTCCATTGCTCATTTATTGGATTAGCTTTCACTGATGAAGCTCATACTTCTGTTGCCCTAGCACTCTCAAACACTGATGTAGGAACATGATTCTATTGTTTACTAGCTTGTTGAGATATTCAGAACAGGACCCTATCCTAAAAAATCCAACAGCTGAAAAAAAATTGGTATTAGCTATCCTGATAAGAAATCAAAGGAGCTGAAGACTAGGACACTTCCTATATGCTGCCCTGACACTTACTTTTTTGTATTCTCTATTCTCTTTTGCAATACACAGTAGAGGCAAGATCCACTTTACTTCATCTATTCTTGAATATAATAAATAGCAGTTTATGTAAGGCTCCATCTACAGACACTGGTGAGAGTCAAGTAGCTGCAAGGCATCCCCTGCCTTATTGATGGGCCTTTTGAAGGTTTGAAACTTTGACAAATAATCTTTATTTATCCCACAGGCAAAATAACTTCCCCTGAGTTCCAGTTCTCAAAGGATAGCTGCTAAATACACTCTGTAGGCTGGACAATCATACAGTTTTTTCTCATATAGCATAGAAACTCAGAGATTTCAACTGATGGGAAATCAATTGGTTCCAGCTTAAAGAGTTTTTTTACAGCTTATCTACTCCTACATTTGTAAGCAAACTGGCTCCTCATATGTAAGTATTGATATAATCAAGATCTATTTCTCTCTTTGTATCAAAGCAAGTAAAAAAAGAGAAATGTTTGTCGTATCTTCATTTTTAGGCAGGTAAATCAAACAGAGTCCAGTCATCAGATGACCCCGAGAAACTGATCGATATCAATGCCTTAAGTGCTAACCATGTAGGCCAAATTATAGGCCACTGAATTTGGTCTACCATGTCAATGCTCCTCTCTGTGCTGGCTTAGACATATCTGTTGGAAAGGGAAATGATGACAGGTGCCATAGCCTGAATCATTTGCACAGCACAGAATGAGAGCATAGCCACTGATGATTACCTATCTCCTTGACTCTTGGGTTTGCATGTAAACCAAATATATCACTCAGAAAAATCCCGTTTTCTTTCAGCTCAATATTACCCCTGTGAGCTACACACATGCCACTATTACACATATCCTAAATATAGACAGAAATAAGGACATCAATGTAAAGCTCTGAAGAATACATTATGATATAGCGAAGTACAAATTGCAAACACCAATAAGATCTTAAATTTGAATATATTAATACTGATGTTTTTCTGTTTCGTCTATAATTATCATTGGATAATTATAAACGAAACAGCCAAGCATTCTCCATTTCTATGTGTTGCTTTTCTGGGTTTTTCTTTAGCATGTCTACAAGTATTTGGAGATGTTTTCACATACCAGTCTTAGGGAAGGCACCTCAGCAGTGCAATACCTCCAAACTAAGTTTCCACAGTATGCAATATTATTTCATCACTGGCCAATGTAGAAATCGTACAAAATATTTGTGAAAAATGTCATATGTAAACTGTGGAACTGTGATGAAATTACCAAAGCATACAGGAAGAGATATATTTTCTTCTTTTTCCATATGCACACTACAAGAGGGTTATTTACAAAGATGAACTTGTAATATTATTGCTTTGTTAAATGTCATAGATTGCTTTGTCTGTGTCCAAAACACATAAAATAATCTGCCAGTATGTGCTAATTTTTGACAATAAATATATATATTACCAATTAATTAACTGAATACTCTCAACATTATTTAATTACAAACACTAACTAACTGCCCAAGTAATTCTGTAAATTATTTAACCTTCTTTCACATTATTATTGTGCCTACTCTCTGTCCACCATTAAACACTGGCTAAAGTTTCAGAATGGATACAATATCTCTATATCCAAACGCCTTTTTATAGCATTTTCATATTCTTTACATATACAAAAAGCATAGCAAAATATTATTTAAAATGTGATGTATTTCATATGAAACAAAAATAAACCGATGAAAACCTTTTCATACATTTTAATTTAAAAAAAAAAACTTACCCAATTGACTGAACACCATTTCTGTAAGACTTGATAAAGTAATTTTTCCTCCCTTGCCTAGTCACATCAACCCAACCACCTTCGTTGTCCAGGATGCCATAATGTATGGCAGCTTTACAAATACTGGATTGCTGCAAAACAGAGCAGGAAGAGCAGATCCACGTCAGAAAAAAAGCAGGTTTTAATTACAATGTGTCATTAAAAACTTGGTAGAGAGTCTTTTATGTTTGACTTGGTCCATGTAGGTGTTATTTCAAGCAAATAAACCACCACTTTGCCTAACTCAGAGATAAACTACTCTCATTTACAGTACACTTGTTCACAGTACGTGCCATTTCCTATACTGTTTTCCTGTTCTACAGAGTAAATTACATACTCTCAGCTAGTATTCAGGTTACACACAAGCAGGTCCATCTTACTGAAACAATTTATACAAGCATACCCACAAATTGCTGTACTCCTCCTTTAGGCCCACCTTCACATATTTATATGTAAATATGTGGACTCAAAAATTCTACTTCTGTGTATGTATACATATGAAGTTCATTTGCACAGTACACACAGAATAGCAGATACAAATTTATGTCATCTGATGCTTTCTTAAACATTTGTTGTAAGCTTTTAGTTTTGGTGAATGCTGACATCCTCAAAATCCATTCTTAATACAATTTTAACTAGTATGCCAACAGAAAAGACATTTCATCAAACACTCTACTGGTACAAAATCCAATTTAAAAGTATTTACCATTTCATAATGTACACTTCCAATAACTTTGGCTTTGCTATCCAAACAGCCAGCAGGACATTCATACCTAAGAGAATTAAATACAACTTGGTTTTAAATCCTGGGATTACAAAAAGGGGAAATATTCCAGCTCATGTACAAATATAGCATTTCAGAAAAATCTCAAAATGACAACTGTAAAATTTACCATACCTATTGCAAGTTGTTCCTTTGCACTGATCTCTTAGCCTTACTTCACATGAAACAATCTGAGCTAAAACAAGCAAAAAGCAAATTCACTGTAATGAGTTTGATACTAGAAAATTCAATTTTGTTGACCACTTGCAAATCAGGTAAATTCCTTACACATTTGCTGTGTGCTTATCACTTCATTTTTCTCACTGTCATCAGTGCCTGTGGAGGCTGAAGGTTGATGTGTTCTCGGCCGGCTTTGCACAGTTGCATCCTGGGCTTTGGATCGCTGACGTTCAATCTCATTGGTTTCCTCTTCTGGTTCATGGGGGGAATAAGGTCTTTCTGAATCCTCTGTTTTAGAAAATGGGTAAGAAAAAAATATCTCAGAAGAAAAATAAAATTGGTGTGGAATGTAAATCCCTTACTATGTTTTGGTAAAACAGCTTTGTTCTTATAAAACAGTGGACAAATGAAGAAAGCAAGGAAAAGTCTCCACTGCTTCATAAGATGGAGAACTCAAGATTAATAGAACACCTCAAGTATGTTTGCGATAGTGAGAAAAGATATACTTTTTTTTTTCCAGCATGTGTAGCACAACTGAAGCATGAAACTGCTCTTAACGCTCCTGTTTTCATATCTTCATGCCATCAGAACCAACTGGACAAGGACAATCTCTGTTTCACATGGGCAAAGTTTTACCAAGTTCATAGACAGTGTGCTATTAAAGCTTATTTCACAGTAACAATCACTTGAAAATGAGGCTCTTCTACTCATACATAGTGAAAATAATTCTGAAACACTTATACCTGTATCTACATTTCTTACTTAGAACCATAGGAAAGCTATTTGGGCACACACATCCAGCTTTCATATGGTCCATATGAAATTCAGAAGTTATTAACAAAAATTGCTAAATGAGCTGTTCACAGAGTAGAATAAAAAGAAGTAGCAGCTTCATAATACAGTGTGTTTCAGTGCTATAAATGCTATTCCAAAAATTCTAAGTTAATAATCATCCTAGCTGACATTTTCTTTAATTACTAATGTCTTCTAGCTTTGTTCTTGGTTTTTCACACACACCATGTCCATGTCACTGAGATATTTTTTCCCTATAAACAAATTACTGCATAGACTTCCAGTGTAATTACAGAAAGGCATATAAAGAGCACACAATGAGTCTCCATCTTTGTGTACATAAACCCCTGAATCAGCACTTATCAGCAGGAGTTCACTGCACTCCATTCCCTCTGGTGCAACTCAGCCCCATGTATCACAAGTACATATTCCCATCCAGCACAGTAAAGTAGGGCCTAACTGGTCTTTGGGCACACATGTAATATATTTTATCCCACTATGTTAAAGCACAGTGAGGAAAGAAATCAAAAGGAAAGATTTATTTCTATTCCTGTTTATAGTTGTAATGGTGAAATAGTACATACCTCTGTAACAAAGGTTTTCTCTACAACCTCCTCCAAAACTAGGGGGACATGCAGAACAGGGGCGGCCGGGTTTATAAGGAGCATGACCCCACCAGTTACCCCTTAACAGAAAAAAATAGCAAAAAATGCCTTAAACAATGAGCATATTAACATGTTAATATTAAACAGCACCTAATATATCAAGAAATAAATAATGAAAAACAGCAGGCACATAGATGATAACATTCTTCTGATACTCCCAAGTTACAAGCAATAGGATGAGAGGAAATGGCCTGAAGTTGCACTAGGGGAGGTTTAGATTGGATATTAGGAAGCATTTTTCACTGAAGGGGTTGCCAAGCACTAGAACAGGCTGTCCAGGGAAGTGGTAGAGTCACCATCCCTGGAGGTATTTCAAAGGTGTGTAGATGTGGCACTCAAGGACAGGGTTTAGTGGTGGACTTGCCAGCGTTAGGTTACTGGCTGGAGTCAATGGTCTTAATAGTCTTTCACAATCCAAATGATTCTATGATTCTACACCAAATACACAGGATCTAGTTGAAAAGTCCATGAAGAAAAAAAATTAAGAACTGACATAAATCACTGTAGGATCTTTTTAGACTGGCATAGCACCATAAGACTAAACTCCTCCACTTCATGAGAATGGGCTTCACTCTCTCCTAGATGGAATATCCTACAAAATTTGATCTTAACCATGGGCTTCCTTTTACGCATTCCTTTAAGTCACAGTGGGGACATATATTTATTTTTCAGAAAAATATCACACTATAATAAAGGTCTCTGATGCTGTATATGTACCAAAACACAAGCCAGAAAACTGAAGCACCAGAAAACTCACAAGAGCGTTTGTGCAGCCAAAGGCTGTTTGGGAACAATGCTCTACATTGAAACGGTACAAAAACCAGAAAATCCAGACTGGTTTCCTTGCATATTATTTCCTGGACTATTATAAAGTATCTTGCCCCCTCAAGATATTTGTGGGTGTCAATCTACTTACTTAGGAGAATAATTGCATACAAGATAAACTGCTTTTGGCCAAATCTGCCCCCAGATGTTCATGTTATGACACAAATTAATTGCACAACCGATTCTGCTACTTGTAGCCCAAACAACCTACAGGAAAGAAAAGAGGAAAACCAAAGATGATCAACTTAAAAACAAAACTATCTCCAATATACAAAACTCAAATTACCAAAGTGATGTATTCCCCTCTGTTATAAATGGCTTGAAGTGGCCTAATTACAGGTGTCAAAGGCCATTCAGTTATATTCTTATCAGAGAGAAAAGTTTTACCTTGCTGGTAAAGATATGCCTCTAATTTTTTACAAATGCTCTAAGCATATATTTGAAAGTGCAGCAAAACATTTACAAAACATGATCTGAAGATCTGATTCTTGGAATCACAATTAATTGATAATTGTGAGCTGAAAGTTATGGTCCTGTGTGCTGGAGTTCCCAGTAAAACCTAAAGACCCAGAGGGGTTTGGATTGGTTGGACTGAGACAACAGAATTTTTAAGCAGTAAAAGGAGGTAAGAAAGGACAAAAACAATAACAAAAATACTCATACACTGAATAGACCCAAGTAATGGGTTTTAAATGAATATGCTTCTACGCCATTGCAACCTAAGGTGGCTGTACTCCTCTATTCATCTTTCAGAATTAAAAAGTCTGGAATTTTCAAATGATAAAAATATGACAGGTGTTGAAAATCTATTTATTCAAGTTAAGCCAAATCTGTAAATCCAGCAGGATTTAAGAGTTGAAAGAGACAACTATTGTGAAGAACTAGTACCACAAAAAAGCTGTATCTATGTATTGATCTTGCATGTATAATAGTGAATGTAATTACAGATTATAGATACAGTAAATAAGAATATAGAGGTAACTTAATTTTAAAATTAGATACAATTGTAAATTATGCTAGTAAACAGAAAAGAAGTGTTTAAAAATTAATAATTTTCAAGCTTTCCAATGTTATATCAAAAAATTATATGTGTACCATAATGTGATCTGAAGATCATGTATTTCCCATTCATTGAAACCATGACTGGTACCCCTCAACAAAAAATCTGGCTAGATACACAGATTTCAGAAACAGGAAATACATTATCACTAATTTTTAAATATTTCTGCAGTTAAAATAAGGTCTTTAAGACTACTGTTTGAGGAATTCACCTAAGAAAGCTTTATTTTTTTTTTAAATTATCTGTTTCTTCAACATATTACAGGAAGAGCTATCCAAATTATGCGAAATGCACTGAGCAGTAATACTCAGTTTAACACAGGGGCTTGTGAGCTTTTTCCTCAGTCCTGCTGACATTTAAGAGGATGAAATCTAAAGATTTGTACGACAATCTTACTTTGTCATTGATACCCAGGGCTTTTAACTTGGAGTCTAAACAAACCCTTTTTGGGCATTTGTGCTGTGGAATGCACTGCAGGCTTAGTGTGCTCTGTCAGACCACAACCCAGCTGGGAGTCTCTGTCACTCTTTTCCATAGGTGATTAAAATCAAAGCACACCTACATACCTGTGTGTAATGTGTGCAAACAGGACCAGAGCATCTATATGGACAATACGGATTGCATTCATGAGGATGGGGATATGTGAAATCTCTCACTTCATCATACCATGCCTGGACATGAAATGTTGGAGGCCTGTACCTAGGAAAGCCCGTAAAAGTGTATTAGATCATTCAAAAGTTGTAGCTTCTGCCATTTTTTCCTTTTATTAACAAGCAAATTTTGTTAGATTTTTAAAAATCTCATATATTGCACAAAACAGCATCTTAAACTACCTTCCCCAATGTGCCCCCAGATTTTGTCCAATTGATGGAAGAAGGCTTGCTGGTCCATGCTCCCACAGACAGGTTTCAGCCCATGACTCTGCAGATCTCTCTAGTTCTGTGTCCCATGTCTGAAATATAAAGCATATAAATATATATAAATATATAAACATATTAATATATATATATAAATATAAAACTTTTATTTTTGAGGTTTCTTTGACTGAGGCAGAAGACTGAGAAGTAAGAATTAAAAAATGTATGCTGTATTTGCATTTTGCAAGAAAGAAAAATGCTTTCACCAAGAGAAAAAAAAAGTATTAATCCCTTCTCAGCATTCCCTTTAAAAACCTCATGCAGCCTTGCTGCAGTTGAATAAAGCACAAATATGAAACTGAAAGGCTTAGCTCAATTTTCCAAGCTAAATTAAGGGCATTTTTTGTCTTGTGAGATTGTTTTTCAGTAATGGACATTTTTCTTAAATGAAAGGGTATTATCCAACCTGCTTTCAAACAAGACTTTATTTCCTCTAAACTAATAGTTTATGTGAAGTGAATGAGATTTCCTCTTCCTTTTCTATAACCACCTTTTGTTGAAATAATACACAATTCCAATGCAAATTATGAAAACTAGAAAAAGGCTGTCATTCATTGATTTTATGGATAGGTTAGCAAAAAAAGGGACATTCATGATAGTAAAGAGGCATGCTTAGAAGAAGTAAAAAAAAAATTATGAATTGTTGTTTATCCTTAATTTTTATTCTTTAAGGTAGATCGAAGAATAAGCTTGTAGCTGAAAGGCAAATCCAAGTTTCTTTCTTTCAAAAGCATACTTAAACATACTCTCCTTGAAAAAAGTCATACCATATTGTGAATATAGTGCAGAATAGTTTTTACTGCACTAAGCTGGGGTTTGCTCAAAGTGGTCCATTGCTCTAGTGCAAAGTATCCATCATTTTGCTTGGCTTTTGGAATTTCCTGATAGCTGTAGAAATAGTTTCCAGATACCTGACTAATACCAACATTCAGTTTAGGAAACTAGAATGCCTTCAGTAAAGAAAAACATGTTGATAGAACCTGAAGTATTTCATCATATGTTCAGACTAAATTTCATTAAGTGAGACTATCCTATCTAAATAACATTAATTCAGTATTTCCAGACCCAAATTCCCATGCAGACACTGGAGATCGTGTCTACTAATTTTTGGCGCAGATAAAAGGCAGAAAACTCATCAACACAGCCAAAGATTGCACAAATATAACAGACAAATTTCGCATGCTAAAATTTATTTTTCTATGGATTTTGATATGCAGTTTTCAAATTATTAATCAGATAACACATCAAAAACAAGTATGTCCTTGGTTATGTAAGACTATAAATATGTAAAGACTTTATTCACTCAATTTAATCCTAGAATATGTGTTCTTGCTTCTCTTCTTCAGAAATCTGTCATGCATTGGATGGCATTTTGTCTGTTATTATTAATATTATCAGCAAGTAAACAATTTGCAGGGTATATTTTGACTCCCAAAATGCAACATTTATTTTGACAGAAATACTCAAATAGTATAGTAATGACAGAATAAATCTGTTAACCTACCTATGGATACAAAGACCACTGACTTTAGGAAACTGTACAAATTTTCCACTCACTCTCCTAGGCCACTATTTCTATGTGATAAACCACAATATTTAATCTCCAGAAATAAATATTCTAATCTTAAATCCTGAAGTGACAGCTTGTATAATTCTTTTCCCCTTCCCTTTAGTTGTCACACCACCACAAAATGTTCTTCTCCCTATTGTACCCATTGTAAAAACACATGATGATTATCACACTTCCTCCACACAAATACTTTGTTCTTATAGGCTGTAGTAGGGTTGCTTCATCTTCCACCACAAAATCACAAGACCGTATTATTTTAAAATAAAAGCCACTACAATTTGTCTTTGCTGCATATATTGTATTACCACCTAAAAATCTTATAATATGTAGATTTAGTTCTTAGGATTAACGAGTCATAAAGTTAATATATTTCCTGAATAATTGCTATTAAGAATGGTTTTGCCAACTGGACTCTGAAATACAAATTTAGAATAAATTAGACTTATGATAGAACAAAAATTTCAGCACTTGCTCTGTTTTAGACCTTCCTACCTCACAGGCTAGCTACAATTTCTTATAGCTCTTACCACATCCAGAAAGACAGAAGATATTCTCTTGTAAAGCACGCCCCCACATTTTCCACTTTTAAAACATCAGTCACGGTTAAAGGAATTGTACTATTGTTCTATTTTTCTCACCACACAAGTTTAAAAATATTTTATGCAGCTATTTTACTGAAATAATTATACTTTTTTGTTAAGTTTAGGGCTAGGCAATCAATAGTAGTTGCCTGAATCAGCTCTTCAAGCCTGTAAAGCAATTACCTTTAACAAAATTTTCTTTAAAGAGTGATGAAAGCCATGCATGACAGAGCCATCCAGACCTCTGAAAGTACAGCTTTTCAATGAAAAACTGAAATTCATCGTTAATCCTCCTGACAGATGAACACCCACACTCCAAGTACGGCTGAAATTGGATATGGTCTTGAAAAAAAATTCCATCTTCTTTAACCGTTTCTCTGCCTTCATCCACAGTATAGGATATTGTCTTTACTCCCTTTACCTTACCTAGCCAGAGATAAGCACACTTCCCACTTTCTAGGCCTCATCATAACACACTTTACTTGAAGCAGCTTCATTTATAAATACCAAGACATAACATAATTTCCTTTTCATTTAATCACTTAAGTGTATTTCGAGATGTGATGGAGTAAATATCAAAAGTGTTACATATTCAGATATAAAAAAAATCAGTCAAGTGCAAATTGCACTAAAGGGGGAAAGAACTCATTAAGTGCAATGTTCATTGTTCTATGGGTTCATTTCCTCATCAAAGCTTCTGCTTCCTGAAACAGAATAGAAGTTAACATAGAAGTTTCAACAGAAGTTAAAATTAAAAAAAAAAAAAAAAACAACCCACCTCTCTACTAATGAGTATAAATTTTATAAAACATTCTGGAAGAATGTCCAAATATCTCCGTTCCAAAGAATTTCCTAGAGATTAGTCACTTTCTTGATTACCAGAAACTTCAAAGAAAAAAATGTGAGTAAAGCATCGCTAATCTCCTACACCCAGTAGACAAAAAAGAGATACAAGTGCTAGAAGCCATAATTACTTGTGTCTCCAAAACCTACCATGACAGAAACCATAAAACACAAATCCAAACCAATGTAGAAATGAAAAGGCTTGCCAGTCTCCAGGATCACTATAATGATCTTAAATAAAAAGAGGGAAAGATATTCAAGGACTGTTTTCTCCAGGCTCAAGGATGAGGCATCCTGATGAGCAAGAAATCAGGCAAAGAGAGCAAGAGACCTGTGTGGGTGAATAAAGAGCTCCTGCCATTACTCAACCACAGCCAGGAAATACACAGGAGATGGCAGCAGGGTCAGGCCAGGGTTGTCAGAGGAAATCAAAATGAAAGAAGGAAGGCCAAGGCCCTTCAAGAATCTGGTCAAGGACAAGGACAGAACAAAGGACTTGTCAAATACATCAATAACAAAGGAAAACTAAGGATACTGTGGGCCTGTTACTAAATGGAGGGGGCCCCTGGCAGCAGGACACAGAGAAGGCAGTTACTGAACACGTTCTTTGCATTGGGTCTCAGTGACAAGACAAGCCCTCAGGAATCTCTGATCTAGGAGACCAGAGTAATGGAATGATAGCAGGAAGACTTTCCCTCTGTCAAGTAGGATTGGGTCAGAGAACACCTACCCAAACTTGAGATCAGCAAGTTTATGGGCCCTAACAGGATGCATCCAAAAGTGCTGAGAGACCTGGCAGACACAATAGTGAGGCTGCCCACAATCATGTTTGAAAGCTTGTGGAGATCAGAGTGATGCCTGAGGACTGAAAAAATGCAAATGTCACCCCAGTCTTCAAAAAGCACAAGAATGAGGACCCAGGAAATTACTACAGAGGTAGCCCCACCTCAATCTCTTGAAAGAAATGGAGCACCCCATTTTGGTGGCCATCTCTACCAATGTGAAGGACAAGGTGATCAGGAGTAGTAAACACAGATTCACAAAAGTTAAATCATGCTTGATCAACTTGATTTCCCTCTACCTGGCTGAATGAGGGGAGAGCAGTGGATATCATCTACCATGACTTCAGCAAGGCTCTTTACACTGTCTCACACAACATCTTCATGGGCAAACTCAAGAACTGCAGACTTGAGTCAACAGCGAGGTGAGTTGAGAGCTGGCTGAGCAGCAGATCTCAGGGTTGTGATCAGTGCCACAGGGTCTATTTGGAGGCCTGTCTCTAGTGGTGTACCCCAGGTTTTAATAATGGACCAAATATTGTTTAACTTTTTTATGAATTACTTGGATGAAGGGCCAGATGCCTCCTCAGTAGTTTCATTGATGATACAAAGCTGGGAGCAGCAAAAAAAAGCCCAGAGAGCTCTGCAGCCCTTCAGAATGATCCTGATAGGGTGAAGAGACAAGCAGAGAAGAACCATCTGAAATTCAGCAAAGGCAAATGCAGGGTCCTGCACCTGGGGACAAAAAACCCCAGGTATGAGGGTGCCAAGAGACTGAAGCCAGGCTCTTCTTGTTAGTGCCAGGCAATAGGACAAGAGGCAATGGCAGAAACGGAGGCATAGGAAGCTCCCCCCAAACATGAGCAAGAACTTTACTGTATGGGTGTCTGAGCATTGGAACAGATTGAGAACTGAGCTCAGTCCTCCTCACCGGAGATTTCAAGAATCATCTGGATGCTGTCCTTTGCCATGTGATCTAGAATAACCCTGCATGAGTAGGGAGGGTGGAACAGGTGACCCACAGTGGTCCCTTCCACCCTTACCAAATCTGTGATTCTATAAATGATATCCTAATCCCTGATGCAACCACTTGGAAAACTATCTTTAATTTATATCTGACTACTCCAGTAATGCAAAAATTACACACAAGTGCTAGTAACATGAATTTGTATGAAATTTCTGAAAAAAAATTAAAAACTTGTACAAGAAATCTATAATACTGCAATACTACATCACAGCTTACTCTAAGAAAATTAGCTTATAGGTATTTCTAAAGGCCAATTCTACAGGTACATGTAGGTGGAATTTGAAGAATTCTGAAGATTTTCCACTGAATTATCAACATGTTTCAGAGATGGGATCAAGAACAGAAAGGAGCCAGCCGCTTTACATTTTTGATACTACCTTGAATTTTGTTCTTCTCTTTCAGTAATTAAAATAAGAGATCCAAATTTCTTTCCTCAACTAATTATTCTAATTGAAGTTCTATGAAGAAACGCTCTGCATCTTAATTCTAAAGATAAAAGATTGTTTAAAGTATTTTCATACTAATCCTGTCAGATTAGTTCTAAATATAATGCATTTCATGCACAAAGTAGGCTAAATGAAACAAACAGGTAAAATAATCTCCCTAAGTATTTAAAATATACCTCTTTAATGGAATACAAATTTTATTCTTGTGCTTTTAATAGCATTCCCTTATTTCACTTGCATGAAGGCAAGCTTTGGGTTTCAAACAATAAAGCATCTCCATATACAAACAAAGATAAACACCTAAGTTTTCATGTTCATTCAGATCAAATAACACAACGAATAAGTTCAAATACAAAACCAATTAGTGATCTTTAAATTGCCAAGCTGCTTGGGATTTTAAAAGAAGCCAGAATAAATATGGAAGAATATGAAGAGTCACAGCAATCTATTTATTTTACATCCTACCAGAAGTAAGCATTTCTCAAATTTTAACCACAATGTCATTCGTGATATTAAAATCTGGCTACTGAAATAAATATAGAGCTGACCTCAATTAAGATATAAGCTTAATTCAAGAAGTTTTTCCACAATACTCAGAAACAGTCAGTATTTTACAGATTTAAACTAAGGACATTTTTAAAACAACTCTTTGAAAGAAATGGTAAAGTTGAAAAGAAATCTCTGCATAGCTATAGACAAAGACCCTTTTGTTTGCCAAAGGATGAATTAAACTTCAAACACTGTTACTTAAAAATATAGGAAATTTCTTTCCATAAAAAGGGAGACTATAATTTTTTGAAAAACAGGTGTGAACAGCACCTGATTTCTCATCCAGCAGTTCCCTCATCCATGCTCTGATGTCACCAGGTTTCAATGACTGCTCTATGAGAATTCCTTGGTAAATGCAGGGTACTGAAGGGAGCACAAGAAGATGGAAGTTCATCAAGGTAACTGATTCCCAGCACTTTGACTGGGAATCGTTTGATACTACATGCAAGGTAATTCAACTTGTTTATCAAGAAAAAGTATTGCTCACTTTGTCAGAAAATGACCACGAGATTTATCTTTTGGACAAGGTACCATCGTCAGGGCTGGCTTTCTACATTGAGATAGGCACACACTGAAAATATCACAAATTGCTCAGCAGTATGAACCTCCTTGAAACTATTCCTTTTGTTTTGCATAACACTGCTAGAGTGCACTTTGAAGTTGTTCATGGGTGTTCATTCCACACAGAGAGACAGAGCAGAAAAAAACAAACCCTGAAATGCAATTAGCATGAATGTCAGGTTCTCAGCATCAATTCTTTTGCTCTACAAATCTGCTTGAATGGCACCACAACAGTTGTCAACACAGGCATTTCTTTCATCAGTATCCTGTTAAAACTAGTTCACCATCAAAGACACACAGATATGGCACTATCAGTGTTTCACAAATGTTCTCAAACACTTCCCTGTCTGAAGCCAAAACCCAGCTGGGCAGGTTAAACTAAATGGTAGCAGCAGCTACTGCCTCCAGCTGCTGACTCCTCTTCTACCCCAGAAGATTGCACATTTTGCAGCAGGGATGTTGCAGAAAATATGGATCTTATGACTGCTTCTGGTTTACACCATATCACATTTAAATAAACCACAGTTTAGCTTTACATACTGGACTTCAAATTTTGGAATTTAACCTCTGTCAACACAGGATTTAGGTACAGTGTGGACTGAAACCAATGTCCTGCTTATTGGAGGAGCTGCTGTTTCAGTGAGACTACCACATCTTAAATTAAAATTCATCAACAGCCAAACAAATTACATGAGGTGGGATTTATGTATCCTGAATTTAAACAGCCTCAAAGCAGATACCTACATCTGAGCTAATTATCTAAATAACTTTTGCAGTTACATAGAAAAATAAGCATCTACAGAAGGAGATAATTTTAGTCACCCACTTTTAACTGAGATAAACTGTTTGTTGGACGTTCTCATTTTTCCCTACTAATTAAAGGGGACTGGCCCAAATGCAGACACCTACACCACAGACATCAAAAGCTTTGTGAGATGAATCCCACCATTTGTGTTGCATGAGTGTTAAATCAAAAATGTACATTCTCATCCAAGGCACACCAGCAGGAGTCCACCTATTACACCAAAAAGTATTGCAACTGCAAAGGCCAGTAGCTCAAAAAACATTTTCCAGCAAAAATAATTTTTTAAAAACCCTCAACAGCGGTAACATTTTAATTGGATATATTTTCACATATGTTGGAAGGCAGAAAAAATCATATGGACTGGGACTATACAGAAATTAAAGAAGAGCTAAAATTCAAGCTCAGTAAAGATGGAAAAGTAAGTACAGTGGGCACCACTGAAAGTAAACATTTACCATGGCATAGTACAAATACCTCATTGCTGTATACATTCTAAATATAGGGAAAGAGTGGTAAAGTAAATACCACGGTACAGTATGGGCATTTATTTACTTTTTAAAGGAATCTACTGTATTAAGACTAATGACACTGAGAAGGAAAAAAAAAAAGTAAAGATGAAACATAGAATGAGAAATGCCATGAGCAAATATGCCAGAAATACAGTTGAAAACTAGAAATCACCTGCATGGCACCAACACAGAAAAATGGAAAGGTACACTTAAAAATTACTTCAAAAGACTGATCCTGACTGTAGTCTATCTAGCCTTTTCCACTGAGCCAAATGTATGTGTACTATCCACATTTTTATAATTTGAAATAGTAACAGTACTTTCAGAATAATATTGACTTTTATTTCCTTCTGGATTTTTATGGTTGTAAGAGTAGAGGATCTCCTTGGTATGCAACCTAAACCTCCTGCCCTGCTATGCTAGCTGATGTTTTATTGTCACCTAAAAAGAAATCTCTCTCTTTCCTGTAACTACCTTTATTTATTTATTTCCCTGATTAACCAAATTCAGCTGCTTCATTCCTTCAATCATCTCATAAATCACATATTCTGTCTTCATAATCAATCTTATTAATCTCTTTTATTCTCTCTACAATGGCTAAACCAGAAATGGACATTTCCATTTCAGACAAATTCTCATCAGTTTCACACATGGACAACTCCCTTTACAGATTGGTGCCACATATTATTTTTTAAGTCAGTGCAACTCCTGCATCTTTATGTTGCAGTTTTACCACAACATTTTATCCCTTGTACTTCACCAGTTTGATTTCTTCCTCGTTTCATACCTTGCTTAAGTTTCAGCATGTTCATCCCCAGCCATTACTTCTACTCCTCAAGTTCTGATTTTAATCATGTTCTTTAAAACAACCCCATCCTCTCCCCAGAATATATATCTATATATGTGTGTGTGTGTGTGTGTGTGTGTATAATATATATATATATATATATGTGTGTACACACACACTGCAGTTTTCAGGCGTACTCCTTGCTTACACATGTCGTAAGTGTTCAACCAAAACAGAAGAGGCTCCAACACCTTCAATCTTCTGCCTGTTTAAAAGGAGATTCTGTCAATTTTCTCTCCCAAAAACATCAGGGTCGAGAGTGTCAAGAACTTTCCAGAGTCAAAATATGGCACCTACTACTTCCCTAACTACTGGGTGATTAAAAGAGTAAAAATATATTGGTTTGACATGATCTCTTCTTGATGAACAGGCATTGGCAGTTTTCATCAGCTTGTCTTTGAGTCATGCTTCAGTGAGACAATTTCATCAGTACAAAAATACTGAAGGAAGTCCATGAAAACTAATCATAATTAATTAGCACATCTGAAAAGCAAATAATTTTCACTCAACTGAGATGCTTACCTCCAGTCATTTGAGTCAGAAAAAAAATGTGGTCTCCCCACAGCCCGAGGTCCCTTATGCAGCAGTGACCACAAAAAGTCAGGCAAAAAAAAACAGGCAAGATTTCTCTTGAAAGTAAAAACACCACTAACTAGTACTGGTATATTCTTTTAGCACAAAGAAAGAATAGCTAAAACTACCAAACTTTCCTCTACCAAGAAAGTTAAGACAGGCATTTTCTGCTGGAAAACTACTACCTGGCTAGAAGTGAAATGTAAGGAACTTACATGCTACCATGTGGCAGCCTGGAGTTTATAAAGCTTTAAACTGGGCAGAGATCCCTGAATAGACCTTGAGGTTTCAGCCACTCTTTTGGAAAAGAGTAAAAAGCAGGAAAACTGCGGCTTTTGCCTGGAAACAGGAAAGTGGTATATGGCCAAAAATATTGTTCCCAAACACTGAAAAAATTGCACCAATATTTAGAAGTATCTCCTTATTAGAGCTTCAAGTGTTTGAGCTCCTTGTGTTGAAGAAGTAAAACCAGGAATAGGAACCAGCAGACATGACTAATCACGTTTAAGTCTCTGTGTACTCTAAGCATGTTAAGAAAACCGTGCTGGAATATTCAGCTTTCCAAGGTGTTCTGAAACAGTGCATTTTCTTTGCTGCTTTTTAAAAGGAGTGCATTGAGACTGTCTATTAGGACATGACTAAAAATCATTCAAGTTCTATATTCTAACAGGAATAGAAGAGAAGCAACAGCATGAAAGCTGATCTTGATTTCTCTAGTTTGTCCATTGTCAAATTATGAATTGCACACATTCGTTACAAATACTATTCATGAATATGTATAGCTAATCACAAACTGACCAGAGCACAGGTCCTTACCTCAAATCATAGTAGTGATTACCAGGTTAAACTCACTGTAACTGATTGCTTTCATGCAGCAGTTTTAGACATGTTACAGAATTTCCTGGACTTTGAACAGGAATTAGCTGTGGTATCTCAAATATGTGTCAAACTAAATGCTTTTAAAAGATGACCACTGTGTTTTGACATAAGTGAATTGAACTTACTGCCAGAAAGCATTCATTGATCATTTGTGACCTGGCATTACTCTCAGAAATAGTTTCAAATAAAATCTCAAAAAAACATTGGAAAATATATTAAAGGAATCCCTGACCACTTGAAGATCCAACAGGGAATTCAGGACAAATCTACTGTGATATGTATCAGGCAGCCAAATTCGGGAGTTAACAGCCTCATTTGAAGAAACTGTTATCTTCTTTCATAATAAAGTGAAATTTGTCCATCTTCATATTACTAGAGGATAGTCTTTTGCTTTGAATCACACTTTTTTAATGATACTGCCTCACGCCAAATCTGAGGCTGATTATATTTACATCGAACAGGATAACTTCATATCTAGTATTTCAATAAAATAATGTTAGGAAATAAGTAGTTTTTTTTCTCAATTAAAAAGAAAAAAATTAGTTGAGGAAGATTCCACGGCAAATATGAAAATGGCAGGCAACAGGGAGCTACTTTCATAGATTTCATTGATTCTTTCTGTTTTATGTTCATATGTTATACTTCAGCTTAGATTCTGCTACTGCTGATTAATATTTAATGATCTTCTTTAATTTGGGCATAAAAAACTTCTCAAAAGCAAAAGTAAAAGATGAACAGTGTCTGTCCTGTGTTGCTAATTATTTTATTTTGGGAGAGCTCCCTTAAACTTTGAGACAGTGAGCCTTTTTGCTACTTTCCACTTTCAGTTTCTTTACTTGGAGTTGCTTAGTTGTTGTTGGCATTACATCAATAGAAGTCATACCACTTTTTTTCCTTGGCCACTTCACATTGCACAATCCTTTGCTAAAACTGCCAGAGAGAATAAGAGGATAAGTCAACGTCACTGTGCTCTTTGATGCAGAGTCAGTAGCCTTTGAGCACAGGCAAAGGAGCTGAAGCACTTCCACCAATCTTTGAAGTGAAGCAGAAAAGTGGAAAACCAGAGGGAAAGAGGGCAGGTTTCCTCTGAATAGAGCTGCTCTGTTCTTGGCACCCAAAGTGCTTTTCAGCCACTTAGGCAATTCCACAAACCAAAGCCCTTTGCTCAGAAGGAACAGGAATTGTTTTTAATCAAGCATCCCTAAAGAGTTTCGGCAAGATGGGTAAGATACACTAAACAGAGACATCAAAATGTTTTGTCAGAAAGGTCTAGGAAATTTAAAAGGGCACTTCAGAACAGAAAAATTCACCAAAACATGTGTATGCATTACAAGGCCTTCCTTTATGTTTTCTAATGCTGTTTCAATTCTCCTAGGGATACTACAAGAATAAAAAAAAAAATCTAATCTAGGAACATGCAGAGACACATAGAGAGGAGCTGCTACTCCCTGATTAAACTGATCATAGAACCTAAATGCATCGCAAAAATAGCAAGAAAATTTATTTTGATCCCTATTCAGTCCCTATGATACCATGAATAATCTTTTACTATTATGCAAGAGCTCTATGCACTAGTGGGTTCATATTTATCCAAAGTCCAATGGTTTCTATTTAACTATAACAGAAGATTGCCTACAGAAAAATTTAAAAAAAATCTAAATAAGAAAAATTTCTTAATTTTTTTTTCTTCTGAAGTCTTCCTGAAGCTACTGAAAGGGAGGCAAGTCTTCAAGCCTCCCAAAATATAAAGCCCTTCATAGAAGTCATGAATTAGTCATGGTTTTGAAAGGAATTATATGGTATTAGCACTTTCAACACATCACTACCAAGATTTTCAAACTAAGACTTACAGAAATATTGTACCAAACATTATACCAAACTAAGAAAAAATATATCTTTTTTTCTTCCTCTGTGAACAAAATATGGGTCCAACACTGCTGCCAGATACACATCCAGAATTTTCCTGAAGAACCACACAGCTATATGGTACAGCTATACACAAAATATGTACAGCTATACACAGCTATAAACAAAATATGTACAACTACACACAAATAAATATTCTAATCTGAACTGTTTGAAATGCACCTCTAGAACTTTGTACCTTCCTCACAAGTCTTCCAAAGTAAAACTTTATAGAAGCAAGTTATGGGCTTTGCAATGACATCCCTGGTATTTTTTGGCAGGATCTGGCCAAAAGACTAGAGATAACTAAATAAGCAAAGACTTCCTTGCCCTAGAAGACACTGGTGTCTCCAATTACAGTAATTACAAAATGCAGTGCATGGCTTGGGGCCAAGAAATACCAGGTTGAAATGCTCAGCTATCTATCAAGTTGAAACCTGAATACTCTTAAGTATAGCAAAGGCACATGTATGGAATGGGGATCTCACATTAATCATTTCACTTCTTTCTTTGGGAAAATATGTATGAAATCAAGGAATGAATACTAAAAGAATGATTTAAATATAAATTCCTTAACCAAAATGACTTTTGTGAATATTATTCTTGGTGATTTATTTTATTTTGCAAACTACAACTGTTTGGAATATAGAGGAATTAACAACTTCCACTATCCAAATAATAATGACTATTTTCATAGTCTTGACTGCAATAACCATGAAGGAAATTGGTTTTCATTAATATATTCAGGTTTACTAAGGTGCAATGTTTTCAATGAAATTATAGTGAAAAAATAGTTTTTCCAATTTCAGTACATGATACTCAACCAATGCTTCAAAAAAAAAGATTAGGAGTTCAGGAAGTTTTTCGCCTTTTTATTAAGGCTTTACAAACTAGTAAGAATTTATTAATATGCAGCAAACCCTTTCTAGCTGAATAAGAGAACTACTTCACATGAATCCACAACAAACCATATGCTCTATGCTCTGCTCAGGTGCCTTAGAAGGGGAGCAGGGAAACCTCATTCCTCTCTCCTCTCTTTCCAGCGCTGTTAAATTCATGTGCACAGCAAAGAGAAAATGTTCCTTACACCTTTCTTTAAAAGGAAGCAATCCAAATAAAAAAATATACAACATGCATTTGCCATGCATTTTCATAACACACTGTTCATCATAACGTCAAATAAAGATTTTTCTTTTTCTATTTAAGTCATAATGTCAACAACCCAAAAACTCTCTCAACTTTAAAGGAGAAGGTCTAGGAAAGAATGATCTAACATGCAGTCATAAGGTCACATAAGGCCACTGCAGAAGAGTTTAATGCATTTTTGCAATACTGCTCCCTACAGAGGAGCTTATGCACATTCCCACACCAGAATTCTTCCATACAGGAAAAGAGATAGAAGGTGAGTTGGAGGATCCAAATCAGCCTTAAGAAACAATAGCCAAAACTGAAAACACTGACAGCATCAAATTGCCAGGACTAAACAATATCCTTCAAGAACCTGGAAGAACTTGCTCATTACACTTCTGATTACTGTGCAGTACACTATCTCTCCTGTTAGCTCATTAACAAAAACCAGCACATGGTTGATAATATTTTAAGAAGCTTCTAGAAGATCCTGAGAAACCACAGACTAAAAACTGACTTCCACTGGAATGATTTTATAGGACAAGTTAAAAAAATATGAAATACACAGATAATTACTCCCACATATATTACACCTTGAAGGTGTCAACATGCAAGTGCAGTGAAATTTTCCACAGAGTTCCTAAGTTACTTAAAAATAACAAACAAACAAAATTAAGCTATCATAGGAAAAGGAAGAAGTGATAAATGACAGAGAAGGGATTTAAGAATACAAAATAATTTTCAGATTCCCTGCAAGATGTGTCCATGGTCTCTGCAGCACACCGTCTCCACAAAAGCCCAAGAAAAGAGAATGCAATATAGTGTTCACTATTTAAGACAGGTAAAAACAGGATAGGAAAAATGAAAGATAAAGACAGGAGACTCATTAATGCTAAGTGACTGGACAACAAAATGATTTCTAGCATTCAGTGTGAATGAATACAAAGTAATAAGGACATTGCTGGAGAAAACAGCCAACTATATATACACAGTGGTGTAGTAAATGACCTCTTAGCACATTAGAAAGATCTTGAAGTAATTGTCAATAGCTCTATGAAACATGTCAGGTGTAGGACATTAACTGAAAAAGTAAAAGAATGTTAGAAATTGTTAGGAAGTGAAGAAAATAAATACAGTATAACAATTTGCAGTGTGCCATAACTATCCACAGTTTGGTTTGTCCCTTTTGCATTAAAAGGAAAACAGGACAACCATTGCAAAATGGGACAGCTTTTCACATAGAACAGTTTTCAAGTAAAGGAATTAGGATTCTTCAGCTGAAAGCCTTGTAATCACTGAGGAAATTACTATTTCTCACAATAAAGAAAAATAAGGCATCAAATAGAAGTTTAAAGGAAAACAAATGTACTTTTTCACCCACTACATAATTAAATTTATAGAGCTCTGAAAATTGATGCCATGGATTCAAAAAATACAAGTGGAATCATAAGCTTTCAGATTAATAAAGAAAATTCCATGTGAGACTATTCCATCTGATGCAAAAAGTACAACAGCAGATTGAGGAAGTCCCTTAGCTGCTGTCTGCTGGAAGCTGGGGTGCTTCATTGCAGAAGTTTCTTTTTTCACATGCTTTATTCTTATCCTTTTATCTTAGGAATCCATTACTGCTCACCACCAGAGCCACAGTACTTGGGAAGATGAACTTTTCATCCAGTAAGTTCAGCCAGACAACCATGAGAACACTTTGTTCATTAGACCTAGCTGCTGTGAATCTTCTTGCACTGTAACTTTTGGTCTCTTAACTATGACAGCCCAATAATGTTTGCTTTTTCAAAGCATATGGGAAGAGTGTACAGCTCAGTAATGCAACTTTTTCATTTTCCTTGGGGTTTTTTTGAGGGTTTTTTTTTTTTTTTTTTGGCTTTGTTTGGTTGGGGTTTTTAGGTTTTTTTTTCTTTTTTTTTCTTTTTTGTTTTGTTTTGTTTTTAATAGAACCAAGATCTTATGCTGCAGGCCTTATCTCAAAGGTAAGGCTGGACTTTGTGAGTAATAAAACCAATACCTCCTACCCAATGTGGTTCTCAATCCCACCCATTCCTCAGTTATGCATTCCAATGTTCTTTTATCAGCACTGGTACTCATCTGATTCTGCCACACAGGGAGATAGTGTCATGACTCAGAGTGGAAAAAAAACCCTTAAAATTACACGTTTTAAAATTAAAACTGATTCTTTAAGTACTTGGGTCAGTCTCATCATCAACTCAGGTGCATTCCAGAGGCAGGAGCAGGACAGAGGCACTTCAGCCAGAGCTGCCTTTTAGTCTGGAACATCTCAGGTAACCTGACAGTGCAGTGGGAGCATGCAGCCCCCACATACTTCTCCCAGCTCCAAGCACTCTTGGGTATCTTAAATTTCTCAACTACACCACAGATTTATTGAGATAGAGGTTTATCAGGGAGGCACCTGGACCTTGCTCATCTCCATTCAGGTTCAGTGAGACATAAAACTTCACTCCCTCAAGCAGAACTAGCTCTATTCACAAGGAGAGGCTTTACTAATACAAAGGGCAGTTTACAGGGACATGAGTGTGCCAATAGCAGGAGACATGTTTGCCAGCATGTCTGTATTAATAAACCACACCAAAAGTAGACAGTGGAATTTCAGCTGCACTCATTTATCTTGCTGAACATCAGGTAAGCATTTAGATGGATGGTTTCCCTCTTCTGGAGCACTATTATCTTTGTTAAGACATTGAAAGGAAAATCTCTAGGAGTACCATAAAAATATATGTGCAAACAATCAGCAGTCCTGTCCTTTCCTCATTCTGCTCAAGCAGCACGTGGTTCCCACTGTCTTCTGAACCCTCCTGTCCCCATTCCCAGTATCAACTCTCCCCTGCTTCCTCCAGATACAATCTTCCTCCCCACTTACTAACAGGTTTAGACTTTTCAAATGGCCTCCCTTAGCAAATGTCTGTGCTCTTAAACTAGTTTCATAAACTTCTGATGCAAATCACAGTCACAGGTCTTAGATTAACCGTATCCATTCCTCAAATGCTCTTTCTCTCCATCACAATTCCTCAACACCTGCTTGACCACTCAGGCTCTCTCCACACCCTTCTCATACCCTCCACAGGTATCTATCCCTCTGACCACAGACTTTAAACAGACCCTTTCACAGGTCACAAACCTTTGCCTATCCTAATCCCTCATTTCCTAGGACATTATGCCAAAATCGAATCCCACTCTCTTCAAAGCTGCTGCCCTGTTCTGAGTAACATCCTTGATGTTAAAACTGGGTAATTGCTTTTCCATGCTACTTGTACTCTCTGGCTCAGACACCATTGGAGAGCACAGAAAAAACAACAAAACCAAAAAAACTTGTTCCAGATGTAGACCCAACACAGAGTTTAAGCCCAAGTGTGTGCAGTGCTGGAGGAATCTTTGAATAAAGCTGTCAAAAACCTTACTTCTGTGAGTATATCCAAATTCTCCTTTCCAAGATATATGACAGGCAAATGTAGTATGGCATTAGGAATGGAAAAAGCCACATAACTACAAATACCTACGCTTTCAGAGAATCTCAAGAAAAAGGCTTGCAGTATTTTAACAAGGGAAAGCAACAGTCTTCCCAATTCTTCTTTTACATAAAAAAACTTAATTGCTTGTTTTTGAGCTTTCCAGAAAAAAGTTGGCCTGAGTGACTGGGAGCAAAATGTTAACCTCTATTATAGCAAGGTCTCGAAAAGTTGCAACAGAAAACAAAGTTTACGAATTTGTGCAGACAATTGTAACTGAATGGGTTAAAGGGGTTTCAGGTATTATCATCCCTTTGTTTGGAGATGATATGTGGCAATATATCCTGTGATTTCATTCCTGACGGCTGTTAGTCTAATACAATAACACTCTAATAGGTAAACTTAAGTTAAACTGCCTTGAATGGGGGATGGACTAGAGAACCTTTAAAGGTCTCCTCCAACCCAAACCATCCTATGATTGCACTGATGGTTTAAGCAAGTATGGCTTCTCCAGGACTCATATATACTCAGTTCAAACAGATCTCCAACCTGAAAGTCACCACTCCAGTCTAGGAAAGATATTTTTATCTGGAAACGTGCTAATATAAACCTCTGTCATGGAAAGTGACAAGAAATCTGTAAAATATTTCAAATAAACAGCTCAACCTATACCAATGCTCTTTCTCTTGTGCATGAACAGATAAGTCAACAATATATCATGTGGACACAGGAAAAAGGTGCAGAAAAAAGAAAACTTGCCCATTATTGTTAAAGCTCTAGACTTCTTAAAAACTTTAATGACCTGATTTCATCTACTTAGCAAGGAGAGATAGAATTAGCCTTGAACTATGGCATAAAAACAAAGTTCAGAAACATGGAACTTACTGCCACTAATAATAGGCCAAATATAGAGGCTTCTTAAGGAAAAAAAATAAACAGAAATTACATTATTAACTTGAACACAGAAATATACAGCCCTCCAGTAACATGTGTCAACTTAAATAGAAGACTTTCTTGTTGTAAGATCCTCATTTTGTTCAGAAATGCCATCCAACCTAGAAGCATGGGAAAGAATACATGCATGCTACCTTGAAACTTCATTGCTCAGTACTCTTCTCAGATGCTAAAGTTTAGGCCATAATTACAATCAACTTTATTGAGTACTGCAATTTTGGAAATTGGCCCCTAACACTGAGGAACTGCCACTTAAATTTAGCAGAGCTATGAGAGATTAAACACATTAATATAAGTAGAGCATGACACTTGATGCACAAACAGGCATTTTTATCTCACAGTTCATACCTGTACAAAGAAAAAAAGACAAACAAGTGACAAGTACTTTAAAGGAGAAAACAAGCAAGCTAAGACTGAAAGTATGCTGTTTTATAAAGTGATAGCAACTATTCTAAGAACATTTTTTTCTGCATGTCACTATCCGTTTTTCCTTACCATATATTCCATATTGGAAGCTGGTGGATACACCTGACCCCGTAATTTATTATGAAGATCCAAGATACTTTGCATATCACTGTCTGTGATAGCCCTTTTCCCTCTCTGCTTGGCGATCCACCACTCACCATCTTCATCCATGTACTTTTCCAAAAGTTCCTCTAAGAGCGTGGCATTGGGAAGAACCATTGCAGAAACTGCTTGAGCTATGAATAGCAAGGTAGTTACTCTGAGCCATTCCTGTACTACATACTTCATGATGAATGATCTCAAAATGCTCAGGAGTTAGCTCCAAGACAAAGTCTTTCTTCCAGGTTTGCTGGCTGTAAATGCATAAGAGAGAATTTTTAATTTGTAGACTGAAGGACCAGCCTGTATGGATTTATTAAGCAACAAAATCTTTAGTTCATACAGATTTTGTAACTGTTGTTCTAGGGGGAGAGAGCAGGATGCTGCATTTTTTACTCTAAAAGTGCACACTGTTGATTTGGGAAGATAGCTTATCTTCAGCCTTATGAACTTCTGTTTGTTCAAGTGGTTTTATATATTACATTGACATGCACATTTCAGTGCTTGCATGCAAAAAGCATGCTTTTCATATCTGCTTAAAAGGAGCCAGACATCAACGAAGATTAGACAGTTGATAAGGTCTTCCACTATTGGAACTTAACAAAAGAAGGTTAAAGGCTTGCAGTCATTGCCAAAGTGTAAACTGAAATCCACAATTAACTTGATACAAAGTATCCCCTCTTAGCGCATTTCAAACTGTGACCTTGATTAAAGCTTTTGTTTTACGATTTCCAAAACCCTAATTAAATTAAAGGTATTCAACTCGGACACGAAAACGGGGGAGACGGCGTTTTCCTAGTCACCAAGCAAAGGAAAGCACTGAAAACTCGCAGAAAAAGTAGCGTCACTTGCAAGAATGCGACATTCTAACAACGCCTACTACGCGACTGAGCGCTGTAGGCAGCAAAGCCGAGGTCGCTCCTTCTCCCCGGGCGAGCCCGCGCGAATCCCGCCCCGGCGGACCCGGCGGCCGGGAGGGAAGCACAAAGGGCAGAGCCGAGCGCTCCCCAGCGCGCCGCCCGCGCCCGGCCCCGCTCTCGGCGGAGCAGCCGACCCGCCCGGAGCGCCCCCGGCCGCCGGGCCCGCCGCGGGAGGATGCTGCGGGGAGGATGCTGCCCCGCCAGTGCCCTTACCGCTCCGGCGGCGGCTGCCCGCTCTCCCCGCGGCCAGCTTCGCTCCGCCGCCGCCTCCTCGCCACGCCCGCCTCGGGCCGGGGGCGCGGGCACGGCCTGGCCCCGCCGGCTGCGGCGAGCGGCGCTGGGAGCGGCGCGGCGGGCGCGGACGTGTCCAGCAGCGGGGCCGCCGCCGAGCTCAGCCGCCGCCGCAGCCTCCCCCGCCCGCCTCCGGGTCACCACCAGCGCCCCGAGCCGCTCCACGCTTCTCCCCACGGCGCCCGCCCCGCCGGGCATTTATCGCAGGCGGCGGTGACGTGCGGCGGACAGCCCTCCCCGGCACCCCGCGGGGCGGGACGGCCGCGATCCGCGCTCCGCGCTCCGCGCTCCGGGCACCGCGCCCGCCCCCGGCCCCCGCACCCCGGCACCCGCACCGGCTCCCGGGGCCGTTCCTGGAGTCCGGCGGGCAGCAAGGGCTGGCCGGCACCGCAGCCTCCAGCAGAGGCTGGCCGCGGTCCTGCAAAAGCGATCGCCCAGAAAAGTCGAGGGGGGCCCCGTCCCCAGCCGCCTCCATCCTTGGCAGCAGGCTAGAGGATGCTAAGCTGGACTGCTCCTGCTGAGACTCAGGAAAAAGAGTAAAGCCTGTGAGCTCCGCAAAAGTCCAGAACATGTGAATATGGCTGGAAGTATCAGTACAGGAATTTATTGTGCATTCAAACCAGCCGCATGAGACTTCTCTTTGCAAAGTAGAATTCAAAAGTTTGTAAGCACTCATTGCTGTGCCAAGCAAGAATAGGCATCAGATACATACTTTTTGTTGTATCAAAGTCTTCTAGACTGAAATTTTCTGCTAGCTGATGGGGTTGACATTTCATTTACTTAGTATAATTTGTTACATTGAGCTAACGGCCGGATTGACCAACTTCCAGTCTTCACAGGACTGCTGTATCAGCTTCCAAAAGTTTTCTGTATTTTCATTTTCAGAAACTGAGAGGCTGAGGTTAAAATCCATCAGAATCCAGCTGGCTTCAGACCAGCTCTATAAATGCTTCCAAATTTCATGGGCCCAAGAGAAACAATGCCATGCAAGTAACACACTGCTGCTTCTTGTGCTCTCTTTTTTTTTAGTTATAATTTCCCTAAGGACTTTGGAACTAAGTGCAGGATGCTATACATAATCTTTTACTTACACACTTTTACTTGCACACTTACACACACATTCAAAAATTCTTATGCTCCATATTGGTTGATCTCTATACCTTTTTTTCTTGCAATCCTGGAATTGGATTTCTGTGCTCAAGTATTGGGCACTAAACTTTTTTATAGCAACACTGTGTGAGGTAAAACGCCACTCTGCAGCTGCATACACAGACTAGATGCAAGATTTTTCAGTGTTTATGTACCAGGATTACTTATCATTTCTCATTTTAGGTACAGAAGAATGAGCCATACTTACAGAATGAGCCATGTACTTACTTCTGGCCGTGCAGAAGAGCTTAAAGAAACAGGAAGGAAACAAATACTAAAAGCTTTTGCTGGAGTCTGTATGTCACATCTGGATTATTTTTTTTTAATATTCACATCACTTTTGTATTGCTCTGTCTTGTTTCCATCCTCTTTAGGCCTCTGGAGGCCAAAATGCGGATTCTGTTCTGCGTCGGGTCACAAGTGTTATTTCAATATAAAGCAGTAGAATAGCTGTATTATTAGACCCAGTAATGCTTGCCCACAAGAAACTGAAAAATTTTAAGAGAGTGAGGATATTTGTGGGGTTCACATCAACTGGAAATTGCATTAGTCGTCCCTTTCCATCAGCAGTGGATACTCGCTGGGCTTCAAACAGAATATAGATCAAATATCACTTACTGTCTTTGATTTTGAGTATTTATCATACTTTTCCTGAAAGCACCTGATCATATTTGGTCTTTGTCAAATTGAAGACATTGTTTCATGATGCACGTTTCAGATTCATTAAAATAAATCCTAATGCAAAAAGAGATAGGCCTCATTGAAATAGTTTTTTTTTTCTTTTTGTTGGTTATCAATTAATTTTTCAGCAAATTAATAAACCCTTTTCACTCCATGACTGGGCTCTTTGAGTTTGATTTATGGCTATATGGTTTGTGGACACATTAAAGTGTTATGATTTTGAGAAACAATATGTTGACATATCTGCTAATTTTTGTGTATTAGTATAATTAAACATTGCTGGATCTCTTAATCAGAGTGGGAGTGGCCCTTTTCTCTCTTTTTTTTTAAACCTCTGCCATTGGATACATACCTGCCGCCCACAATTTAAAATTATTATAATAAACAGTTAAGCACCATTACATCTCTTGAAACTGAAAGTAATTATCCTCCCTTGCCAAAGGCACATGCAGACAGTGCATATGCAAACAGATGGACTGACTGTATTCTGAATAGCTGTCACAGCAACAACAAAAATTGCAACCAAAAACCCACTTGAAAGAAATTAGTAAGAGGTCACCAGTTACATGCTGCACAAACACAGACAATTTGACACTAAGAAAATTCTGGAAAGGACGATTTTAGCCCGAACTTTGGCTAAAAGAGATTTAAAGTGTGAGAGGAAAAAAGTATCTTCTGCTGACGGAATCTTCCTGAATTGGATGAGAACAAGTTCCAGCAGTCTTTGTAAATAAGCAAGGGTACAAATAAAGGGTACTTCACTTCACCATCAATTTGCTTTCCTAACAGAAAGAATACGTAGAGTATGCAAATATGGATAATTGGGCTAAAAAAGTGACACTGCCAATTAAGGAAGACAAGGAAAGACTGTAATACATATAAAGAATATTTAACAAATATGCTGAATTATAAGAGCTGGAATTTAATCTAAGACACAAGGAAGAATCCAATTCCAGGCCATATTTCTGTTGATTTTAAATGTTTTTAGTTAAACCACCTTGTGATTTTCTGCTTGATGTTATAACATCACAGCACTGTATTGACTAAAATAGTCACTAAAAAGTCTGATCTATTACAGTAATTTGGAAACATCTTGTATTTTACCCAAAAATTAGACTCACATAAACAGTGTTTAGTTGTTATGTGGTCCTGACAGTGGCTAAAAAGACAACTAATAATCATGGGAACATTTTTTTTTTTGCCAGAAAGACCTGCTGTACACCTGAAGTTTAACCCCTGGAGGTGTACATTACTGAATTTATCACAAACCTGCTGTCAGACACACAAACTCCAGGGACTCCCAAATCAGGAACCCCATCTGCCTGTCTGTACTAACAATGTGGCCAATTGTTTCAGACTCACACAAAAATGGCCAAGCAGGACACATTTCAAGAGAGATGTCTGTACAGCGAGAGACCAATTTTCAAATTTAATGTCTTCCTAATGTGGAGCAGGTTCTTGAATGCTCCTTTGCTGAGATCTTATATGCTGCTGAGTGGTCTGAATTGACTTTGGTTTTGGTGACTCTTGTTTTTCTTTTTTGTTTTTTTTCCACAATTTTTCACAACACATAGAGCTAGAGAAGGTAAATATATCCATGACAAAGTTGCTGACTAAAATGGATGAACTCTGCTCAAAGCCTTGCTTTAAGCTTTTGCCCAAACTGTCCAAAATTGTTTTGTTTTGCTGTTTTTGTGGGGGTTTTGTTTATTTGTTTGGGGTTTTTTGGTTTGTTTTCTTTTTTTTTTTTTTTTTTTTTAATTTTCTGCTTAGATTAAAAAAAAAAAGAAAAAGCAAAAGACTTCTGGGGAGGACAACAAATAAACAAAAGAGATGATGGGTGTCAGTACCCCTGCTCTTCTGGGTGTGGTTACAATACTGTGCAAGATTATTACAGTGCTGCAAAATCTTTTGAGAGATGGATTATTTCAGCCACAAATATCTTGGAGACATCATTGTTGAGGACTTTGTGAAGTGACTTCTCCTTGAGAAGCACAACTTTATTGGTAATTCAGAGACAGAACTCAAGTGGGAAAAAACCACACACACACACATACACACACACAGAGGGGAAAAAAACCCAAAAAACCAAACAAACAACACAAAAAAAACCAGAACAAAACAATGAGGTAAGGAGGAATAGCTTTCCTTTGGCTAGATTTACCAGAAAAAAAGATTCATTAAGATCCTGTACCACCTATCAGCAGTTGTATAAGTGCCTGGACAAATTGCATTTATCAGGGGGCATTTCCATGCATTTTCCTTTACCTTCCATATGTTTTCCTTTTGGCATTACTTTTCATTCCCTGGTAAAGTTTGTGCTACATGATGCTCATTCAAGTCTTGATCTTTTTTAGACAATGTTGCATCATAGAGAAAATTTTTTGTCCATTGCTTTTGGTGGCATACCAGCAGAATTCCCAAATATCATATTTACCATCCATCTGAGAAAAATATTTAAAAGAACAGCATCTAACAGATACTTGTAGCACATCACAGTTCCTGGCCTTCAGGAAAAGTAGCCATGTCTGGTATCATGTACTATCCATTGCTAAGATAAAGAGCAAGATTGGCAGAAATGTTTTTCTGCACCACCCTCACCAGCTATTTCACAGAAGTAACTGAAAAAGTAATCATATAAACATATATATCAATATAGATTGCTATATAAAGATATATATATAAATCTATGAAATAAATTCATGCAATGATTCCTAGAACAATTAGTTGAACATAAGTTTTTATACTTGTTATGAATAGGTGAAATGAAGCTTTTACTTTTTTTGTTACTAGTTTAAAAAATTAATTTTAAAATTTTAATACAGTGATTGCATGACGACAGAACTATTATTTTATATCATTGTATTACTTTGAAAAAGGCATTCTTGTGTATTTACATGGATTGGAAGCAATTATTTCTACTAAGGGAAGCTTCTACTCTGCTTCTAATTGAGTCTAAGAACTGTTTATTTTTTTAGTTTGATCAAGAATGAATAAAAGTTATTATCAATTAACATTCTTCAACGGGTATGAAATCCAATAAAGATTTTAACAAATGGGAAATGTCAGAGCTGCAGGCCACTGGGGAGCTGGTGTGAATGGAAGGCAGGATATCATTAAAAAGAAAAATGTTGTGATTTAAATTACTCTGAAGATGCATTTAAAAAGAAAGATACAGGAAATTGTTCTGATTTCTGAACTGTAGTTTATTATGTAACTGGTTAGTTTACTCCACTTGCCTCTTAAGTGCATCAAGATCAAAAAGTATTGTTTACCAAACAAAAGGCTCTTGAAATAAAGAACAATTGGACTCCTTTGAAATAGTCTCTGACATTAGATTTTAGTACACAGAATCATTATTTCAATATGGCTCTTCATAAAATAAAACAAAAGACACATACTGCCTTTTCCTTTGCACTGTATCACATGAGATAATCAGCCAGCATCTGAAGGAATAGGTTTCCATTCCCACCCCTCTCTAAAAGAATTTGAGCCTGATTGCCCATGATTAATTTCCCCAACCTGTACATTAGAGTGAGTCAGAACAACATTCTCTCTGTCACTTCTATTTCACAAAATAATCAAGTATACTTTGAGCCAGAAGGATGTGTAGTAACACTTCTGTGACCCTGTGATGAGGGCACTTCTGGTAAAATGAAGTCACATAGAAAACCAATATTTACATTTAATCTATGTGAAATAAAGAACTAATTGTGGCAGGTTTATGGTACCATATATATTCTTATTGATGTAGTCTCACATTTATGCTCACTCTCAAGCTCACAACCATATACTTTTTTTGTTTTGGGGGAATAGGGTACTTATGAGCATGTTGTTTTTTCTGCCTAGACAGCTCCAATAAATTCAAGCCTTAAGCACAGAAACATTTTGTTCTAAATCCCTTTGCCACTGATTGATTTGGAATACAACTGAGAACTTTGTTGGAGGTTATTGTCTCCAGCTATTTGTGCCGTAAAATTAACTGAATTAAGTGTTGCTCTTGTGCACAGTGATGATGCAGAGACAAGACTGGAGCATTTTGCCCAAAACTAACTTGTACTTCAAGAGAGAAGTTTTGTCAAGATAAGTTCGGAACAAAACCTAATATCAGATTTCATTATTTTTTCTTATATTTTATATTAAATGTGAAGGGGGCTATCTCTCAACCCAGCAAACAGTTCTGCAAGAGCAACTTGCCAGGAAGAGATGTGACTTCTTTGGGGAGACTTCCAGCATGACCTGTACAGCTCAAACTGTGCACAGCTGTGACACACACAGCCTGCAAGCATCAGCCTCACACGTGTTACCCTTGGTGATGTAACACCTCACAGGACCCCATCTCTACTCGGTGTTGAAAATGGTTGGGAATATTGGAGGAGAAACAACTGGTGGTCTTTACTGTGTGGGAAAAATGATACAGGCATCTATGCTGAGCTGCTTCAACCACTGAACAAACTAGAGATTCCCACTGGCAGTGAAGAAGATGCTGTGGGTATCTAGAAGCCACCATCTTAAGATTCCAAATATTATATTGCCAGCAAATTCCAGGCCGACCTTTACTGTGCAACTGCATGTGAATTATGCATTTTGCTGTCTGGAAGGAAGGTGAAGATGCATTGTCAGACCTGATGTCCTATTATTTTTGTGTGCTTTGTCCTTCACAGTAGCGGTAAGGCAGATGGTTACAAACTATATCTTCATGTGGATTTGTCAGATTTCAGCAGCACCATCATCACCCTGTCTCTGGCAAAAGCAGCAGGTACATAGCACTGGGAGGACCAGCACTGTTAGATTCTTGAACTGATATCAATGCTCCAAATCCCCTGCAGGTTCAGAGCTCTTGTAAGTAAACTGGGAGACATGCATGGGTGAGGTGATGAGAAGTATAGGAAATAGCACTGCCCAGCCCCAGAGCTAGAAACAGCGCAAGGCATAAATGTTTCCTGCTGACAGAAATGCTTGGGTCTGTTTTGTCCCTGTTATGTACATACTTATAGAATCATGGACTCACTGGTTGGGGAAGATCCTTAAGATCATCGAGCCAACTGTTAACATTGGACTGCCAAGTCCACCACTAGAACATGTCCCTAAGTGTCATTTGTTTGGTTTTTAAATCAAACACATATGGAAAAGGACCTGGGGAACTGCTTCTACATGGTCTGCTCTTCTTTACTTACAGTTTCCTGCAGAAAAATCAGAGGATTTCAGATATCTTGACTAGCCAGGAGTAATCTTTCTCTAAAGAACACATTTTTACCCTGGGAGAGACTCTGCCATGTCTGTGTGCATATCTTAGATTCATCTTCATGATCCTGGTTCTTAAAATCTGTGTGCCATGGTGAGGATAGGAAGTGGAGAAGAGCCAGCCTACTTGCTTAAGTCAAACTTCATACAACTGAAAGAGAACAACAAACTAGGCTGACAGTGACACCAGCAGAGGCTCTTCATGTGAGAAACTTGTTCAGGTGCAAATACAGAATAATCTGCATTAGCACCTGTAACATCTCACACCATCCAGGCCACCCTAGCAAGCGTCTGTTTGGCAGAAACCTTTGGAGATCTCATACATCCAACACATGTCTGTAGGTGCTGATATTTGTTGTCAGATCAGGCAGTGAAATCCAGCATGATTTACAAGTCTCAAGCCTTGCTTGGTCATAACCATGTCTTTTCAATCTGGGCAAAATCAGTAAGAATATTTAATTCTGATTTACGTTGGAATGAATAAGCATTCTGATTCTACTATTATGGGTTGTTACTAATCCTTTTATATATGTATATATAAAGCACTCATACCCTGCTTTGCAAAACAGGGTCTTTATAAATTATACCAGTCTGGACAGTTATGGTCAACTTATTAAGAATTAATTTATGTCATCCTACATATCACCTCAGTTTTCAATACCAACTCATTCTAAATGACAAAATATCAACACAATGATTAAAACAAATATTTTATTATTATTAATCCTTGTTATTATTGTATTCCCTGTAAATTTCTAGATAAGTATAATTAAATATATGTTTCCAAAAGCTCATGAAAGGAAAGAATGGTTTAAAAGTTGATTCATAACGGAAGTTTTAATTAGAATTATGAAGGACAATGAAAGCAATGAACTTTGTCAGTAGGAATATGGCTCTTTCAAAAAGAATATGGCTCTTTCAAAGCATATCTTTGAAGAAGGTGGTCATTAGCATATTTCTATATTTTGCCTGGGAGCACTTCAGCCAGACTTATTCAAGTTTCATTAATATTTTAAAATTTGTGGCAAAAAATTTAACTTTAATTATGGGGTTGGATTATTTGAAAATTAAAATACTGCCTTCAGCTGTACTAAAAGAGCACTCAAAAGAGACCTTGTGAGAATATTATTTCTCCTTAAATCCCACAAGATGGAATCAATTTCTATTTTAATTAATAGCTTATTTGCCAATCATTTACAATTCAATGCGTAGCCTTGCCTGTTAGCACCTCTAAATACTCATTCCTCTTGCTGGGTAAATTATTTTCCAGCATCAGGAAAAAGTGTCTGCTGCAATGTCTTTTTTGAGGCAATGATGGCTTTGGGAATTGATCCATGTGCCACATTGGGTTGTCTCAAGGAGATACAGATACGAACATGGAAGACTAAAGCCATTGCGAGGATGCCATGATGTGGATGGGCTGCCACCCTCAGCAGCAGCAGCAGCTTTCAGCTCTGTGCCTCCAGTGCAGGTGGTGCAGGAAGAAACATTCTCCCCTCATTTGGCCATAAACTAAACAGTGTCAAATGTTAATAGAAGGAAATCAGCCAGTCCTCCACTCTACTTCTTTCTGTCCCAGTCCCACACTTCCCCCTCCCTCCACATGTCTGCTGTGTCTTCCACCTACAAGCAACCAGACTCTGTACTCTCACAGCAAAACTCAGTCCCTTATTTTATGCCTCTTCAACTTTGTTACTGCATTTACTTACCTGCCTCATATTGGGAAATCTGACTATTCCTCAGGAGCAATGTCTTTACAATTCCTTAATTTCCTACCTTCCACTCAGAATTACTGTGCACATTTCTAAATAGATATGTCATTTATTTACCACCTTTTTTGCCTGTATAGCAAGTCTGCATAAAAAATCCTACATTCAGAAACAGTATGGGCCTGGATATACAGGTGGCTGCAAAATATAGAGGGATGTTTATTAGAGAGCTGCTTTTCGCTAGGAATCTTCCATTTCATCAGTCTTCCATATTCTGTTGTCCTGCATCCCATAATCCAAACTTCCTCTTTCCTCAAACCCACTGGTAGAACAGAGCACCACAGCCAAGGGTTGGGGAAAGTTCTGCATCCACAGCTGCTGCAGTGGAAGGCGAATTCACACAGCTACAGCTTCAGCTACAGCAACAAGAGGGTATGTGAGGATTTGAGTTGCTGCTTTGAAGGAATAGAACCTCTAAAGGAGTGCAGGATATACACATCAAAATACTGACCTGTTTATGTTATAAAACATAATTAGTTGCTTACAGAATGTGGGGCCCCAGCAGAGGAAGTTCAAGCAAGCAGTGTAGTACAAGCTTTGCAAAGAAGCTTTCAGGTTTGCAAAGCCGATTGGCGCTTTCCAAAACGGCGTCGCCAACGTCAGCCCAGTAGGTGCCACTGCAAACACCACCAGGGTAAACACTGAAAGGTCAGCTCCCCTTTTGTGCCAGTTGTGTGTGCCTGTTCTTCAGCCTTTCTGCTCGAAACAGACCGATATCTGTATGTGTGCAAGTATTAAAACATACATTCTTACACTGGTGCCAGTGTCTGTTTTTCTTAAAGAAGCAGTATTCATATGTGCAAACAAGACTGTTACAGAGGGTATGGACTGCAATATTTACACACCACAGATCCTTCTTGCCTTGAAAAAAGGGGAAAAGGGACAGGTCTTTCCTGATGAGGAGAGTTTTGGGATCTTGGCATCTTTGCAGTAGTACCTGACCAGTCGGAGGAAAAACTTTGTGAGCCATGTGGTCTTTTGCAAATGATCCTCCAAAGGATGATAGAAAATTCAGTGCAGCCAAGTAGAAGCAACCTAACAATATTTACTTGAAGACTGTTTCCTTTGGGAAAGAAATTCAATGTGGTTTTATTTTGATTAGTTTGTACTATTTGAGAGAGGAGGTGTGAAATATTCAAACTGTGGTAGGACTCATGGTCTGGGTCTTGCAGGAGGCAGGGATTTGAAACATCATCCTTTTTCACGTCATCCTTTTGGTGCACATCAAAGAAGATGCTGAAGTGTCTGTGGCTGTCACGGTATGATTGTGCTATGGAGATGTGTACCTGGAAATGTCATGGAGTGGGACATTTGGGCTGCTTGGGAAAGATATCACCATCTGCTGCTGTTATCACCAGATGTACTACTACCCCACATGTGAATGCATGGCTAAAGGGGGAAAGTTTGATTTCTTCATTTCCTCTATGCAAATCATATTGACTCAGTAATGCAGGGGAAAAAGGAGCTATCTCTCCCATATTGTTGATAGTCTGTATGTCCTTTGCAGTTAGAAAATCAAAATACTGCTGTGTTTGTCCTTTGGTATTGCTTGTCAGTCTCATAATAGGATAGCACAAAATTTCTGGTCTCTGGTCTGTTATAAGGAAAGTGACATTTTAATACTTGGGGGTTTGTACTATATTCTGAAAGAGGTGTACAGCAGTTTGGTTTGGGCTTGTGCTTTTTTTAAGTCTCATCATAACACTTTGAAAAATAGTAAAAATGGTAAAATGCTGCCACTTATGTGCAAAGTTGTCAGAGTGCATATTAAGAAGGTTTTCTTAAAAGGTGCTTATGCCTGGGGTAAATACCTCTCAGAAAATTCTCAGAAGTTAAAAGTTTTTTTGGAAGATTGTGAAAACTGATCCTTGTGGTTTTGGTGAAAACTTGTGGATGACATTTTTTATGTATTGTGGCCTTTTTCTCATTTCATATCACTTGAATTTTCAATGGAATTACTATGTATGAATGATAGTGTATCATGTACTCAAAATATTACTGTCATAATAAAAATCACACAGCGTTAATGTGGTGACCCACCTGCCTCTGGGCAGATTTTAACTCTACATGTTTTCTCACCTCAGCCACTTTTCCCTCCACAATCACTTCCTGACATTGGGACCACCCACTCATTGACATATGATAAGGTTTTGAAAAATGACCTGTCAGCAAGATTCAACATTTATACTTAACTAATCATGACAAAAATAACTCAAATTTTTAAGGTTCCCAAAATACACTTTAGAAAAAATGTTCTGAGGGAGCTATATAATGCATTATTTCCAGATGTATAACAAATATCATGCTTCTTTAAAAAATGCTAAGAAAGCAATTTCTTCCAACATTTAAGACAATTTAGGGTACAAAGGCACGTAAAGTAAACTGCAATAAGTGCAGAAAGATGTTTTGGAATGGTAATGTCTATAGGGATTTCTGTAAGGAAACTAAAGCCCAAAGTCCTCCTAATAACAAAGCTCATAATAAGTAGCTTTAATTATAATGTATATATTTTCATGTGTAGAAGAGTTATTTAAAATATCATAGTGAAAATATTTCTATTATATTTCACATTTTCCAGAACCAACTCCTTATTCAACTTTCATACCCTTCCAGGCCGCTGCTCTCAGTACAGTGTCTTTGTCAGTTTGTACAGATACCTCCATGCCTGCACCCAGCCTTTTCTTCTGTATGAGATGCTACTCCTAAATCTCTTTGGGAAGCCTTGATTCCTCCTTGGACTGCAGATATTCTTCAAACTGTGCTTTGGAGCTCTGGTGGTTCAACATTTCCCTGATCTCACGGTACATTTGGTAACACAAGCCAAGGCAAGCTGCACACTGCCCCCGGCAACTGCATCTCCTAGGAAAGTGGAAAGTATCAGATTGTCCTGGAGAGCCCCCAGGAAGGCCAGCTGCCAGTTCAGGTCTTGTGGACAACCATCTATCCTTGAAAAAGCCTAAAATAAGTCTAACCAGGGCTGATACATTTTGAAGCCTTTCCAGAGGACTTGTACAAATAACTCATAAACACTTACATATGATCTACTGAATATGAAGAATCCACTAAGTTTTACTGGAATGTATCGATTGTTTTGTGTGTGCAGCATTCAATACTATACCCTAAACTTTGTGCACTTACAACCATCTTTGTTCACATTTCATATTTTTCTCCAGTTAGCCCTTTTAAAATATTTCCCACTCTTTGCTCACCACAATATTGTTCCAGCCAGTTCTTGCCTTCTAGAATGAATTTTCTCAGTCTCTTTCATTCCACAGTTTGTTTTACAAACTGAACTCTTCCCTGTCACCTTTCTTATGTTCACTGTCTTTTGCTTTCCTTCTTGGAATGGAGCAGACATCTGTTTCTTTGCCTCTATTCCTTCAACTCCTCAACAGTTGTTTTCCCTTTCCTTGACTCCATTTTTTCATCTTCTCTCCATCTGTCTTTTCCTCCTACTCCACCAGCCTAACATGGTAGGTCAGGCTACAACACTGGATGAGACCCAGGAAAATCTGTCTTCTCTTACTATAAATACCAAATATAGCAATGACAGAAGACAGCTGGGTCATGTTGCACAGATCAGATTTTCAGAAAAAGTTTGATTATTAAATGGTAACTGCCTGTATTTTCTTTTTCTCAATGTCTGCTTTTATCTTTACCCTTCAAGTAGCAGAGCAGTACAATATCAATTTAATATCACTGCCACAAAATAGTTACTAGAGCAGAAGTAGAAGCTGCATACCATGTAGGGAGGCTATGGAGCTGAACCAGCAGCTGAGGTGAAATGGCTCTCCTTGGATGAACTAGATTCATTATAATCTAATTGTTAGACTAACACACATCTCAAATGATCTGTCTTGGAAGTACAACCACCTTTCACTGAGCATGTGCTCTATATTTTATTGATTATCATTTTAAGAGTGAAGCGAGAGGATTTTACACCCATCATTAACAAAGGTATGCATGACTACAGCCACTCAACCTCCAACTAAAGATAAAATCATAGTATAGGAGTAAGTTAAGAATGAGGAGAAGTTAGGGAAGACTCCATTGTAACTTCTTGGATCAGTTGATGGGCTGAACGGGTCATCTCCCTCAGTGGGATGCATCTTGAGTAAGAACCATATTCTATGCTTGCTAAATTATTACCTTGAGCTAAATTTTATTGGTGATTAGAGCATGTTTTGAAAACATTTTTGCAGTCAGATACTATCACCTTTTCAAAGCTATTCAAACGTTTTCAGATTTTCAAATTTTCAAACCTTAACTTGTCACACTTTCCTGTTAACTGTGTGTATATAAATAAAGTGTGTCATTCCACACACTGAGTGTTAATGGCAGTCACCAGCACTGGATGACACACTCAACAAAGAGTGGGGACCATGGAGGGTTGCCTCTTATGCTGTGACCCTGACATATTGGTCAAACCACCCTCTGATCCAGCAGCAGTTTGCCCTTAGTGGGACACAGACAGACTGGTCAGCCACAAGGGTCTGAGCCTTCCTGGGATTCTCACAGACCAAACAAAAAAAAGGGATTTTAAGAGAGCACCCCCCCCCTTTCATGTGACAGTCCCATCTCTTCAGTCTCTCACTTGGCTGATATGATATGGATCCTAAATTCAATGTCCTTGATTGATTGACTGATTTATTGATGAATTGATTAATTTATGGTTATTAAACATACTGTGGAATATCAGTAAGTCAAGAACTACAGCAAGCATTGAACTTTTCTCTAAGGAGCTGAAAAATGTAGTCTGCCTTAGTTTTTCACATTTTCTCTTAATTGTCTGAAAGTATCTTCAATCATAATATACAGAAAGTAACAAACTAATATGTTTGTTATAATATTTCCACTGTTTTGAATTCCAAGTATGTCATTTAATTGCAACCATTTCAAATCTGATTTCTCTTTGAAGAAAATCCCTAGATGTCTTATCAAGCTCTGAAAACATGATTGATAACAAAAGAAATTCTTTGGTAAGCATTTCAATCCACTAAAAGAAACTCTGATGTGGCACAGGTAAATTGATGGGCTGATGAAAAAGAAGTTGATGAAAACAACCCATAAACCCAATAAAATTACATTATTTGTAAGGCAAGATCTTCTTGTGAGGAAAGTGATTTTAATGAACCTTATTGCTCTTCCTCATTAAAAGAAAATCTGTAATAATATTTTGTTAGCAAAGTAATCCTCCTCACTTAAAAGACTATCCTAGATCTCTACAGATTTACTTTCATACAGGTACTTGATTTTTGGGAATTAATATGACTTATCAGAAAAATAATAATAGTAGAATCTGGACTTACAGTTTGCCAATTTTTAACCAATTTAATTGAGAACTCTGATTTGCATCATCATCTTTTCATACCTACAACAAAAAATATTTTACTCCATGTCAGGGCTATACTATAGTTGGTAATTCTTTGTAGTTGAAAATAAGTGAAACACTCTTGTCTCTGTCTGTCTCTTTTCCTTCCTGGATTGCTGAATGCAACACCTCATTTGTATTTATTAGTTAGTGCTACATCCCTGTCCTTTTATTCTGGCTTCTTTTATATGCCTTTTTAATTAAATCTTATTCTGTCCTTTCATTACTTATTAATGTTTTCACTGGCAAGCATCATTTTCACTCTCCTCACACAGCAGAGTTAATTTATTTCAATAACCTTATTTAGACCTAGTTATCAGCAATAACACAAATAATCCATTTGTTAATTATGTGAGTTGAAGTGAGAATTTCAGAACATATTTTCCGAACACAAGGTCAAATGGTCATACCTGGAATGTGGCTTCTGCTTCATTAGCAAATGTGCTGACTAATAATGTGACAGCATCTGATAGAAATTATTGACAACTTCTTGCTAGGAACACTTGAGGTAGGTAGCTTAGTAAAGATGGTTTTCCTATATGTCCCTTGTGAAGGAAAATTTGAACATCAAAGTTAACCTTCTTATTCTGGCCAGTCCTCTAAAGCAGCCTACACTGACTCCACAGGAGCTCAGATTCCTAGCCTAGGTGCCTGAAATCAGGCAGTGCAAATAACCTCTTCTCAATGTCTCAGCAAATCTCCAAATCTCATTTGACAAAGTATTGGCAAAGACACTAACTATATCTCTTCTTTTAGCCGTGTTCTCATGGAGGGAGTAGTTTTCTGGTGATACTTCCAAACTTCTGTTATGTGTAAACTTCAATTAACACTTTCTACTGACTGCTACATTTCTTGTAAATTTGCCTTCATGAATAATGGGTTGAAGAAAAGGCTCTCATTTTTTGTTCTTTGTCTTGGTTTCTTATCTTCTTTACCTGGCCAGTGGACTAATTCCTAGCACTTTCACTCCTACCCTTATAAATAACAGTAGATTATATTATCTACAATTGCCTTCAGAAAACATTTAACAAATAAAATGTGAAAGCACCTCTATTTTGTATACTTCCTTAGGTTTTCTGATAGCTGCTGTATGCAGTGAGCAATTTAAGCAACATAATTTCTTCTTTTTGGTATTGGCAAAGACGTAGCTTACTTCTAGTTCTTCATTATGCCATGATAAAGAGTAAAAGTAAAAGATTACTTGGCTGCAGTCATGTGGCCTAGTTAAGGTTACAGGAAATCTTGGAGGCTGTCATCTGTCACATAGCTACTGATAAGCTGTGATTCCAATGGCTGCCAGGATCACTGTGGTTTGCTGGGTAACATCAGTCTGAAAGGAAGGAGAGCACACAAGGTAATTTACAAGTAAGAATCTCTTGCTCTCAGAGAGGCTGCAACACAAGGCTGAAGGGCTCCGTGTGGAAGGCATAGACACACTTCTGCCAAACAAACACAGAGCTCAGGTACCATCAGCAGCTTTACAGTTGTAATCTGAACCAAAACAGTCTGTAGAGTAAAGTGTAAAAGTAGCTCACACCAGTGAAAAATTGCTGAGTAGTAAGTGGATAGATATACAAAAGGAAATTATTTGGAAAACAAACTATTTCAGTGCTTGCACGAAGGGAAAGGTGAACTTTTCCAGAGAGGTTATTGGAGCTTTGAACTATCCTTTCCATTTGACTCAATGCTCTGTTTCAAGCTTCTCTTCTTCTGTAGCTTACTGGCTCTGGACTAATTATAGGTTAATACATTCAGGAGCAGTTACACAGAATTGCCTTCTGTGTACTGGATGTTGCACACCAGCCTTTGGCTGCTGTCCCCACCACAACATCAGGCTGCCTGTGTAAGTGGCAAAATAGACGCACAGGACACTGAGGACAAACAGGCATCACCACAGCAGCCACAGCCCCACAGTGGCACAACCACAAAACTAGCATTCATAAAATAAGGAACTATATTCAAAAAGCTGCCTACGCTGGAAAAAAAGACTTTTCAGATGGAGTTGTTAAATATAAGTGAGAGCACATTTTCACCCTTGTTCCACAGGAGTTAGCAGTGATATCTCTGCAGCTAAAATACTGTGATGACATGACATTTTATGGCCTATAGCATCAGAGGACAGCCCCACTGACATCCACTCAAAGACAGATGTAGAGAACGGAATATTGAGAAGTGGTATTTAATTGCTGTGTCTCAGAAAAACAAAGTTTCCCAGAGAAGCAGCTGCACTTTACTTATTGATTCTGTAGTGTTCCCACTTTCCCAGAGGTTCCTATGCATCAGACTGGGCACGGTGGGTCATGTATCAGTCACAATGACAGGAACACAGGGTCGCCCAGGTCCCTTGGCTGTGGATAATGTCAGGCATGCTTTAGCATCACATTGTTTCTTATCCTGAGGCACTGTCTCTGGGCCAGGATTACAGCTAGGTGACTGACCCATCCAGGCACCTCTGCACGGGGATGTGCTATTGGGGATGAGAGAAGAATTGGACATACAGTATCCAGTGTAAAATAAATGTCATCATAGAAGATAAACATGAGAAGAAGATCAGACAGGTGGTTTTCATTATTTCGTCCATTATCACAGCATCATGTGCTTTTCAAGAAGCCAATATAAGACATATTTTTAAACATAGCCATTAATTTTTCAGTGTAAGTTTTTCTTATGCTCAAAACATGTTGTAGAGTTATCATGTAAGCAAATAAGATTTCTTACTGCCTTTTTCTCTCTCTAGTATGTATATATATATATATCCCCATGTAGAGAATTACTGACAAAGGAATAGAGCAATAAGCCTTTGGGGAAAAGCCTACTAAACTGATATAGGTTTTTAGCCTTATTTCTAGTCTTCTGTTTTAATTTGTGGTTACAAAAATTATTTCTTGCTAAGAACATTTTCCTGTATTATTTTGGTGTTTTGTTTACTTAGTCTGTAAATATACAAGACATTTGACCCGAGCTTTAAGTGTTGTTGTGTGGGTGTGATGGGAATATGGAGGGTAGTGAAGTAAAAATACACATACAGAGGTTACATTTTACTTGTATACATCAGCATCTGTAACCAAGAAAACTCAAAGTACAATGTTAAACTTCTGAATTTTGTAAGGGGAAAATGTATTGCACCAAAATAGTATTTCCATTTATTAATTTCTTGATAAAACTGCAAATGCAAATACAGAATTACATCAGTTTTGAAAGGACTTGAATTGTTCCTTTAGAAGACCTATTGAGCAATAGATTTACTGTTATTTTTAGCCACATTTTCTTAGTTGCTGATACAGCTAGGACTTTTAAAACTTAGTTCAAACTAGTTATTTTTAATATTTTCTTGCTTTCATACCTCTCTCTGATTTATATTTTTTTTTTTCTCAACCTGTACAGCGTTCATTCAAGCTGAACTTATATATGTAGCTTCTTTATAATCCAAAGGAAGTTGCATACTCCACCCTGGATCATCATTATCACCATGCTCATCACCATTATAAAAAAACCAAAAACAAATTTTAACACCAGACAAGTGTTGTTATGGGCTCAAAAATAGAGTTGACAGAGGAAAATATAATCAAAAGAGATCAAACACAAATACATCTCTCATGCCTGAGGAACCCCATGAGACACAGGTGGCCAAAACCTGGGAAATTATATTAGGAAGTATATACAGGTGCCTTGCTCTTTTGTTCATCCTGAAGCACCCATGCTGGCTATTTACAGAGAGGCAGTAATGAAGTAGATCTGTCTCTCTGTTCTTTATGTTCTGCATAGCATGCAATAAAGTTTAGATACCTAAGATTTAGGAGAAGAAAAAAATAGAGAAAACAATTGTCTCATAAAAATATAATGTAATGCTAATTTCTAAAAAGCACTCCAGGAATCGTACAACAAGGCAATGAGCCATATGGCACTCACTGTTTGAGATCAAAACTCACTCCCTGAAATGCTAAAAGCTAATCATGTAGATTATTTGCTGTTGGTTCTTGATGGTGATTTGGCATTTTGTCAATGAGTAATTCACAGATCAGGAGGGAGGTTTGCTTCCTGATTAAATGGATAACAAACATTTTAAGCAGATGCTCAACATGAATGCAAACCAATAATAATGTACTTCCACTGTGAACTTTTGAAATTTATGGATAATTTCACAGATACTGCATAGCAGCCAAAATGCTTGCTGGCAATAAGTGATCAGAAACCATAGATAAACAGTCAATTTGTTTTATGTGTAAGGGTAAAGATATATCCCTTTCATTGTCATCCCTTCCCTCTCTGGAGCAGCCTGATAATGTGTAGCAAAACTCATGGGTATGAATTTAGCACCAGAGCTACTTTCACTATTTTCCCTGAGAAAAGACACTAGTTTTACAACATTTCCAACTTCTCCTCCACAGACTACCATGGATTATCTGCAAGCATTCTTGAAGAAATCATGCCTGAATGGAGATAGGTAATATATCTCTTACAGCAACAGCATTTTAGTGCTTGTCTTGCCTTGGGCAGGATTTTCCCTGAGAATTCGGTGTGGCTCATGAGCTTGTAGCAGAGAATTCAAACTGCACAATCTATTAATTGTTTTCTTGGGGTTTTTTTTATTTTTATTTTTTGTCCATATTAAATCTCAGAGTTTTTCACATAATTGATGCTTTTCTGCTACATAATCAGACCTGACTACATAATTTCTAAAATTCATTAAGACCTTACTAAGCAAAAATGGGAATGATGTAGATTATATTATTTAATGTGTTCATTGTTATAGAAACTATGATATATGGGTAATTTGGCAATTCAGTGATATGTTAATGTTGGAAAAAAAATTCAGGGTCAGTGACAGTGGAAGGGACAATTTCAAGTAATCTGAGCTGCTGATTACAGCCACTTAAATATAATGTCCAAAAAAATTTTTCTCCAAAACTGAAAATAGAAAAGGACTTTTTATGAAAGAATAACCTCTTAAAAGAAAACCACCTACAGTAATCAATATTTTAGAAGGCGATTACCTAAATGCATATAAATTATTTCACAATGAAAGGGCATAGGAACATCTATTTTTTTATTAATTTCTGCATTCAAAAATAAGGAGAAGAATGTGTTTACAGGCATAGTTTGACATCACATGTAGGAAAGGAAAACTCTCAGTTAAAGAATATTCAAGTAAAGGTAATATGACTTCCTTCTAGCATAGTCAAATTAATTCACAAGGTGTTCTAAATCTAAAACATTCTCTGAATCAGACAATGAAAAGAAATTTGGAAGATATTGGACTCCTTCTTATTCTATAATTTTAAAAAAATGGGACATACATCAAGAAAAAATAAAGATCCCACTGGGGAGGAAAACAAGACAAATAGAAAGCAATAAAATTATTACACAGGCACCAAGGAGAAAATTTTAAATTTAAAAAGGTATGTTGTGATGAAGTTTTAATGAATTCAACCAAGAAAATTCAGAGAGTATTCCAAATAATTTATAGGAAAACAAAAGGCATGACAGCTCTATGGACAAGCACATGGTATGACAATAGCAGGAGCTAGTGTGCCCAAAAGGGCCAATGATGTCCTGGGCTGCATTAGGAGAAGTGTTGCCAGCAGGTGGAGGAAGGTGATCCTGCCCCTCTCTCTGCTTGGCTCTGGTGCAGCCACAGGATGGAGTGATGGGTCCAGTTCTGGGCCCGTGATACAAGAGAAACTCAGACATACTGCAGAGAATCCAGTGAAAAGTCATTAAGATCATTAAGGGACTGGAGCATCTCTCCTATGAGAAAATGCAGAGAGCTGGGACTTCTGAGCCTGGAGAAGAAAAGTCTCCAGGATGACCTTTATTAATGTCTATAAATACCTGAAATGAGGGGGCAAAGAGGACAGATTCAGGCTCTTTTTGGTGGTGCCCGTGACCAAAGAAAATGAACACAAATTGAACACAGGAGCTTCCCTCTGAACAAGAGGAAACATCTTTTCACTGTATGACTGAACACTGGCACAAGCTGTCAAGGGAAGTTGTAAAGCCTTCCTTCTCAGAGATATGCAAAAGCCTTCTGGACATGGTCCTAGGCCACTGTCCCTAGGTGGCTCTGCTGTCAGCAGGGGGGGTTGTATCAGGCTCCTTCCGTCCTGAGATATTTTGGGATTTTGACTAAGGAAAGGTCTTGGAATCATGAACAAGTAGGAGGTATTCACCAAGCAGGAAATATTGTCGACCTGAGCACTTGGACAATGGGACTTCTGGCATCAAGAAGGGAACTTCTTATAAAAAGATCTTTCAAAGAGGTAGGATACATTTGGAAGACACTTACATGAACTCACTTTTAGGTTTAGTTCACAGCTGAAGGAAGGAAGATAAGATGAATGGAGGTATTTAAAAGTGAAAGACAGCTGAGGAATATGTGTCCTAAAATTAATAACAAGAGCAATGCTTTTACTGAGACTGTTGTATTTTACACAGCCAGAAAAAAAACTAAGACAAAAATTAACAACAAAAACTTGCAATATTTATATAACTAAGCTCAAGCAATAAATGTTACACTCAAAATAATCACACATCACATGAAACTAGCTACAATAGAAATAACATAAACCTGTGTGGCATACTTGCCTAAATGCCTTATCCCATGTAATGTAGAGGGCTTCTCACTTGCAGTTTCTGCAGCTGCCTTTTGACTCCAGCTCTGCAGTGGCTCAGGTTGCCCTGGCTAGTATTTTCCAGAGCATCTCTGACAGTAATTTTTCCCTTGCTCTGGCTCAGTTGCACCTGCAGTCTTACACCTGCAGATTTCCTAACAATTGTTAGTGCAGGCTGCAAGGGGAAGGCACCCTGAAAATGCATCTCAACATCCTTCGTGCACTAAATGGATTCTCGTGACTCTCAGGAGGGTCTGTCCAAACATAACCATCATGAATGCTGCTGATAACTCACCCCCATGTGGGACTCTGCTGGACTGAGAAGTGAAGGAAACTGGTGAGAAGTCCCAGAGATCTTGTGTTTGTCTGTGAAGGCTGCGAGGATCTTGTAGGCAAACAAGATTGAAGGAAAATTGAGAAGTCTGAAAGGCACATATTAAGATTAATCATATGGCAAGAGGTCAGTGAAGAGACCTCTGCCGAGAAAGCCAAGAAATACTGAGATAAATTGAGGATTTTTGAAAGTTAAACTAAGCTGTATCTTTAAAGAAAACAATAAAAAAATTTAAAACAGATAACGGATTTCCTAGACCTGTAACTGTGTGGGAAAAGAGGTCAAGGAATAAAGAATCACTATGCCATGCTGTGATGACTAGGTACAGTTTAAAGATAATCAAAATATAGTCTCAGACTAGATTAATATTTTGCTTTCCTTCTCAGTAAGAATAATTATGCTGAGCATAAGGGCAAAGACAGGATGGAAAATGGGAAATGAAAGCATGGAAACAAATAGGACTTCAACAAAGTATAATCAAACTTAAAGACAGCCTGCTGTGTTGCAGTGTGCTTTATGAGAAACCAGTATTTGAGCTGGATAAGGAAGAGATTAGAAAAAAAGTTGAACGACCTTGAGGACCCAAGTAGTACAGATGGGAAGGAATTCAAGACTGCAAAGTATAGAGTCATGAACTTGGAGACTAATAACAGGAATTTCTGCTATAAATTTGGGACCTAATCATTGAGAACCACAGAAAAGGAGGAAAACTTGTGTGTTTTCACATCACAGGAAATCTGGATGATGTGATGTGTCTGTGAAGAAGGCAGGGAAGGATCTATCCACACAAAAGGAGTGAAACAATAGTGCCTTTGTATGAGTCACTGGTAGGGCTCCATGTATAACAGAAGTCATCCATGTCTAGGGAAGTAGGATTTAGAATGGGACAAAGGCACAGAAGGTCGAATTAAGTAGTTTTGTATAATAAGTGACAGACAAATCAAAGGTTGAAATAGTCTGTCTAAAAATATTTTTGGGATGTTTTTTCATTCAACATCAAGGAGATAATACAGCTATATTTAAATAAAGGACAGAGGTGAAACAAGACCAAGTCATAAATTAACTAGGACAGTACTGAGGCTGCAAATGAAAAGAATATTTTTAACCACAAACATGCAAGAATATAACAGATTATTAGTAAAAGTTCTTGGGGAAAAAGCTTAAATATAATTTTAGTCAGACTTTCTGCAATTTATGAAAGGAATTATATGCACTTGCATTATTCTGGGTTTTTGTAGTCCATCATCTTGGAGGTTCCTTCAGTCTCTTTTAGGTAAGATTCAAGTTACCTAAACAAAGGTAAAACCTCATTGCTCACCCTCATTGCCTTCTGTGAGAGATCACAGCTAATCACGGTGTCAATGAAGTTCTGTCAAAACAGATCTGTGTGTACAAATATTTTTGCACATTCTGCTGATTAATTATTTCTCAATAAGCTGTTGTGGGGATGAGGACAGCAGCACAATTTAAAGATTAAATGTAGCAAATGCCTCAAACTATAGCTATGGATAATACCTGGACATCCTTCCTTCAAGGCAGAGAGCTTTCTCTAACCTTTTAGAAAAAGTGTATGTGGACAGTGCTGAACTATGGCCCATAAAGGAAATGTGTTATACACAGAAATAGTTCCATTAGCAAGTTGCTCAGATTTCAAGGGTACTGCCAATAGCTTTTTCTTCAATCCAAAGGTGTTGTAAGTAATTCCTCTCTCTGTGTATCTGTGTATCCATCAAAAGGATATTCTACTGTTCTGGTTGCCACATGCCCAAGACTCTGGTAAATGCTGAGTGGCATCCTAAAGAAATTTTTCTTGACTGTGGGTTGATAATAGTAGAGAGGGTATGGAGGATGAGGACTTACACAGTCATGTGCATGCACATGCAACACTCACAAACATTTACACACACCCCAGACAGCACATGTATCACCTGCCTGAACAGTTTGAATGCTTGAAACATGTACTTTGTCTTTTTTGCCCAGATAGTAATGAGTCATATAGCTCATAGGACCAAGAAGAAAATGAAAAAAAAACCCAAAAACAAATTAAACCACACAGACGCAATAACAAAATGTGTCTACTTCTTCTTTTAACCCTAACAGAAAATAGACCTCCTCATCTGTGATCCTATGGGACCCTTCCAATTTGAAAGATTATACAATCACATGATACTGTGATCTATACATACCTTTAATTTGTTTCAAATCTGTATACTATTTCAAAGTATTTGATTTTTATTTTTATAGAAAAATATGATTTCTGCTTTTCATGTTGGAAAAATACAACACCCAGTCTATTCCCTTGGTAGAACTGATTCCTATGTCAGTCTTTGTCCCAGCTGCCAGAATTGTGGTGTGAAAGTATAATAAACTTCCACTCAGGCTGGGCTGACTAAAAGGCATCTTATCTAAATGAGTGCAATTGCAGCTTAATTTAAAGCTCTGTCCTGATCCCATGTCTGAATGCTGTTGCATTTGGTTTGGTTATACAGATTTTAATGCAAATATTAATGTTCAAAGAGCTGACTTGTCAGAGAATTTAGGCATTTTCCTAATTTTAAGAAGTGGCTTTAGTGAGGCATCTCTGGTTAGGCCTGTGTGTATCAGTAATCAGAGCCAAAGTGTTTGTGAGTGTACTCCTTTCCTCTTTTCTATGTTTGCCCAAACCTGTCCTTCTGAGTTCAAAGACAGATTACACATTCCTTATCTTTTGTGAATTCCTTTGAGTCACCTTTTTGCTCCAAGTCTATCACAAGTTCTTTTTGGTTTCTAAGATAAGTTGTTGGCAAAGACATTCTTTCTGAAGAGGTATCCCTGGACCAATCAGCAGCTGATTATAACAAATAGGCTATAAAATATATCTGTATGTTTACAGAGTCATATGATATATCCAGCTGGAAGGGATTCATTATGAAATAAATTTTATTTGAATATAATAAATTTTATTTGAATATATTTGAAATATGAAATAAGATACCAACTATTTAATATAAGTAAATAAATAATATAGCATGTAAAATGATCAGGAACCTGGCAACCAAGTGACAATGAAAAGTTGCAAGGGGCAATCAGCTCTCCCAGGTCACATCTCAATGATTAGATTTTTAAGTTAAAAAATGAATTGGTGTGTAGAGTATTTCCTGAGGATAATAGGTTTTCTGAGAGAAGCGGGAATAGGAAACAAAGAGTACCCTCACTTGCCATCTCAAAATGCACTGAGAGGAATAAGGTTACTTTTCCTTTTGTGGTGCCCTTGTCCAAATTTCAGTTATTATCCTACAGCATAAATAACACCTTTCCAAACTAATTCATTAACTGGCATTATTTCCTCTGTACCCAACTTTTTTTGCTTAGTGTTCCTGACCTTTTACTCACCCATCATCATCTGGTTTAGAACTCCACTTTCTAGTTTCTGATTTTGCTTCCTCTGCTTTCTGGTGTTGCTACATCTGGAAAAAGCAGAGGGAGAGGTTGTGAAGGGTGAGCACCCAGTGCTATATTTCAGCTTGGCAGAAGCTACAACTCCTCCTGCCTTGGGCTGTTCTGATGGCAGAAGGCAACGGTGCATGAGGAGCATTTAGCACAGTCTTGACCCTGCTAGCAAGGTGTAAATCAATTAACTGTTGAGCTAGCAGCCTGAGGCTACAGAATGAGGGAGAAGAAAATTTTGGCTATCCTGATTTGGATCTTAGGATGTTGTTTTGGTTTGATTTGTTTGCTGGGGAGGTGTGCTCCTTTGTTGTTTGTTTGTTTGTTTTGTTTCAATTTGGCTTGGTTTGGCTTTTGATTGTTGATATTTTATTTCCCCCAGAGGGAAAGCTCTCCTGGGCAGCAAGCCATCAATTTTCAGTCCTAGTTAATAGTATCAATGCATCTGATATGTAAATGTTTCCAAATGAGAGGCTAATTCTGCACAGCACCCAATTCCTTCAGCTGCTACCAATTAAGATGGATAGTTCAACACCTCAGAGGTCTTATTTTATGAAAGTATGAGTTATCCCATCAGCACTGATTAATTAAGATCCACCGAGGATAAAGTTCTGAACACTCGCACTTTTCAAAGTACTCCCCAAGCTGAGTAATGACTATTTTCCTGGGTAAACTTTGCCAAGACTGGGAACATAATAAAGAATTTAGGGCTCTAAAAGGCAGCATTTACTCATATGAATTATGCCATTTTACAGCAAAAGTTTCAGACTGCTACTCACATGAGTAAGAATTGCAGTTCATCCATCATTAGAAAAGCCATCAATAAATAAATGTTAAAATATAAATACATGGTCACATCCTTGATACTGCAAAGAGTACCATTCTAAAGTGTACTAATAATTTAGTCTGCCAATAAATGTTCTTAATGAAACCCTTCAGACTAGTGTTGGAATAATTTTGCTTGATACAAGTGGAAAAATCGTGCATATTAACCTGATGGGGGAGTCACTTGAGGCAATGTGCTTGCATGGGTGTTTGAGAGGCTCTTCATGCAAAAGACAAATATTCAGTAACAGAAAAATACAAATATAACTTACAGAATTTAAAAATCAAATTAGAAAATACATATAAAGATTTGCAATTATGATCATCTTACTGGTTTTATACATTTCGTTTGTGTGAGGAGTGATGTTTGTTGAAGAACAGAGAGTTTGTGTGTGATTAAATTTAAAATGCTTTTGTATTTAATGCCTAGATATATTGTGAAAGATATTCAAATGCAAAGCAAAATGCTTATTACTTTCCTCTTGCCCTTAAAATTTAGAATTATTTTGCCTTTATTCACATGAGGGCAATTTTTCTACTCCACACAAGAATTTTGTGCCAGAAACTTGCCAAGACAAGATGGTTTTTTGTTATGTTTAGCATGACCTTATAAAATGGATTGTAAAACAGTTAGAGAGCTGTCTACAGAAAACCATGAAGCCTCTGCTCCTGCTAATTTCAGCTTTGCCTGCCAGGCCTCCCCTCCTTCAAACTGCTATTGCTGCAAACTTTTCTTCAGGATATAATTGAAAATTACTTCACAAGTTATTTTCTTCACCTGCATAAAGATTTCCTGCTTCTCTTCCTTCTGTATTCATGCTCTTAGACACAGAAAACTGTGCCACATTTCTGAAAGAAAGAGAAGTCCAATTCCTGCCTCAGCTGTTAAATAGGATGGGTTTTGAAACTCAAGCAAGGAGGGTGAAATGCTGCACGTCCATGGGTAGATTGCTCCCTCTCCTGACATCCTTCCATATTGCAGAGCAGTTCTTTTATCCAGCTAAATAAAACCGAGGCCTATTTAAAACATCTGGTTTACTATTGATATTTACTTTTGATCACTTCTTATGAAAAATTTGTAAAACTTAAGAACTATTTCATCATAAGATCTGATCTCTATTACTGCACTTTACTGGGTGTAATAAGGAAAGCAGCTTTGCTAAACATATCTACTAAACACATCTGATAATATTTCTGAACCAGACACACAAGATTTTTACCTACTTCTACAGAGGAAAAAACAAGAAGCTTATTGAGGGTCTACTGGAATATCATCTTACAAGGACATCTATAATCTGTTCCATTTCATAATTTCAACCAACCCAAGGTCACATTTGGTTCTCAGAGTTTGCTATGCCCTGTTTCTAATCAAATCTGAGGCTTCCCTTTGCCTTACATATGATCTAAAACTAGTCAGAAACCTCTAGTTCTGCAGAACTTCCAGTCAATAATGCACCAGTAGCAAAAAAGACAGTGTAGCCAGATTTTATTACAAAGCTTGAAAGATACAATTTTCTTTGCCCTAAAAAGCTAAGAGCAAAAGCTATCTATAGTTCATTTTTAAGTTATCACCATGTATAAGGGTTTGATTTATGAGGGTTTTATTTGTTTTCTAAAATTTAGAACTGATATTATTATCTGAAACCTTTTACTTCTGATAGAGTGAGGCTAGACATTCTTGGCTAGTTTTGAAAATAATTAAAATAATCCCAAAAGTCCCAACATAACCAATAAATATAAAATATCACAAATCAGACTCATTCATTCATTTTACCCCTTTAGAACCATGGGGCTTAGAGATGTTCTTTTCATCATGTATTAAAAGATCTGAATCTTGAGGCAAATAAATAATTTTCAAGTTTCAGAGCACAAGGGGGGAAAAAAGCATTTTAAAAGACAGTAAACCAATGTTTTAGTGTTAGATGAATATTTAGAGGATTTCTGTGCCACTTAAGGCACAGACACTCGCAAAGAAGGAAAAAGGTGATCATCTTCTCTCTGGAGAGGGGCTTCAGGCAGAGGACACCCTCAAAAGGAGCGTGGGGCAAATTGGGTCTGGTGGGTCTGGCTGGAGCCACGAGTCCCCTCCTTGTGAGACTGAACAGCGCTGCTGGGAAAGGCAGAGGGAATGGACACATTTCCCAAAAGCACCAGAACTACTGCCAGAACCTGGTGTTGATATCTGGCTGAGCACTGTGCTGACCCCCAAGGACAGGGGGAAATGTCTGCTAATGTCAATAGAGCAATGTTTTTGTGAGAAAGGGATATTTAATATGTTTTTCCTTACAGTTAAATACATCCTGAGAAGACCATTTCTCTTCCTATTTCAAGTTTGGTCATCACAATTTCTGTGGCAGTTCAGTTCTCCTGGGTGTATAAGAATGGCTCACATCTCTATGCAAACCTCTGAGTTTAGGAAGAAGACAGGAATCTGCATTTAAAATATACAAACAAATTAGGTTAAGAAAAAAAATATTATTTTGTTGCCATTCAGAAATTTTATGAATATTTTACTCCCAAGAAAATAAAGCACCTAAGTGGTGTAGAATTCATGATACTTTATGGGAGTTGGGACAAACTACGGAAATTTTTTTCAAAAGCTCTGGAATGAATCACCCATCCTTGGTTACAGATCAGACGCCTTGGCCAGTTTCATTGTAGGAGATTAGAACATGATTGGAGTCAGGGATTCAAAGATAAGCAAAAACCTCTTGGAAGGTGTAAATTAGGCTTTGGACAGGGATCTGTCAAGATAAATATATCTCTCTAGATAGAATGAAAGACACCATGATGGAAATCAAAAAAGAAAGCAGGAGGTGGTCACACCAAACAGGCTAACCGGAAAGTAAACTTCAACAGGAAATTGTATAGGAAAGGACTTAAAACAAACTAGAGGAAGAAAGATATTGCAAATCACAGATTATTATGATATAACAACACAAGGAAAACCTACTATCATAGCAACATCGGAAAAGTTCTTCTCAGAAAATGCAGATTTTGAGCGGCTTACTGAAAATTCCTGTTTAGTTATGATTTCTGTAAGTAAACAGAAGTTCCAATACTGGGCAATTTTCTTTCGAAAAAGAAAAAAAATAGCCTAGAAATATAAGGAATTGCACACAGCTCTCAGACAAATAGAACTACTGTAAGACCAAGTTCTATTAAAACTTCTTGGAGGTCTTTTTATGAAAACTAAGCTCCACAAAACAGAAAGTTCAAAATTAAACAGATTCTTGTTGTGAGTGAAACTGGTTTTTTGTAATGCAACCTCTGTTTCCAGGGTGTCATAGGCAACAATCTAGTAAGAAATACTGCAGAACTGAAACTGAAGTCCACACAATAGTGGCACTTTTTGCCAGCAACTAAAGGAGCTCAAATGCCATGAGCTTCTATGGAAACTCTTAGCATCATCTCAATAACAAAAGACCCCAAACAGCTTCTTGAGCCTCAAATCCCTCAATTCCCTCTGCTGGGAAAAGTTTTGCTCAAGGGAAAGATTTGCTTTTGACATAAAATGTCTAACAAGTGTACCACTGTTAAGAAATTTTAAAACTATATGAAATGCTAAACCCAAAAGAACTTAGGATAAAGAAGTCCTTTTTTAAAACACCCAGATCTATTTTCTGTGAGACAGTTGGAATAAGATTGATTTTGGTTCTGTGTACTTCAGGGGTTTTTTTCTTTCATTCTTGTGGGTCCTCGGAGTCAAAACCAAAATCAGACTTGTTGTCTTCTATAATAAAATTTAAATAGATTAAGATAAATAATTACTTTGTGCAGGTTGCTTTAAATAATTGGCATAAAAGTGATCAGAGGTAGTCTTTGATTTTCATACCACTTTGGAGGATGTGATGAAATTTCACTCTGTATTGGTGCTAAAGATTCCCTGGCAATAGCTTAGTAGCATTATGACAGTGAGCACTAGAAAGTAGGAGGATCAAGATACATTTAAATGAAAATTTAACATCTGACAGACACAGTAAAATCTCTTCCGCTAGGTTTTAACATAAGAATTCATTTAGGATTCCTTTCTTACAAGTTTCTGAAAAAGAAACATGATTTCCTTCCTTCCTTCCTTCCTTCCTTCCTTCCTTCCTTCCTTCCTTCCTTCCTTCCTTCCTTCCTTCCTTCCTTCCTTCCTTCCTTCCTTCCTTCCTTCCTTCCGACACTTCCTTCCGACACTTCCTTCCTTCCTTCCGACACTTCCTTCCTTCCTTCCGACACTTCCTTCCTTCCTTCCTTCCTTCCTTCCTTCCTTCCTTCCTTCCTTCCTTCCTTCCTTCCTTCCTTCCTTCCTTCCGACAATCCTTCCTTCCTTCCTTCCGACACTTCCTTCCTTCCGACACTTCCTTCCTTCCTTCCGACACTTCCTTCCGACACTTCCTTCCGACACTTCCTTCCTTCCTTCCTTCCTTCCTTCCTTCCTTCCTTCCTTCCTTCCTTCCTTCCTTCCGACACTTCCTTCCGACACTTCCTTCCGACACTTCCTTCCGACACTTCCTTCCGACACTTCCTTCCTTCCTTCCTTCCTTCCTTCCTTCCTTCCTTCCTTCCTTCCTTCCTTCCTTCCTTCCTTCCTTCCGACACTTCCTTCCTTCCTTCCTTCCTTCCTTCCTTCCTTCCTTCCTTCCTTCCTTCCTTCCTTCCTTCCTTCCTTCCTTCCTTCCTTCCTTCCTTCCTTCCGACACTTCCTTCCGACACTTCCTTCCGACACTTCCTTCCGACACTTCCTTCCTTCCTTCCGACACTTCCTTCCTTCCTTCCTTCCTTCCTTCCTTCCTTCCTTCCTTCCTTCCTTCCTTCCTTCCTTCCTTCCTTCCTTCCTTCCTTCTGACACTTCCTTCCTTCCTTCCTTCCTTCCTTCCTTCCTTCCTTCCTTCCTTCCTTCCGACACTTCCTTCCGACACTTCCTTCCGACACTTCCTTCCGACACTTCCTTCCTTCCTTCCGACACTTCCTTCCGACACTTCCTTCCGACACTTCCTTCCTTCCTTCCGACACTTCCTTCCGACACTTCCTTCCTTCCGACACTTCCTTCCGACACTTCCTTCCTTCCTTCCTTCCTTCCTTCCTTCCTTCCTTCCTTCCTTCCTTCCGACACTTCCTTCCTTCCTTCCGACACTTCCTTCCTTCCTTCCTTCCGACACTTCCTTCCTTCCGACACTTCCTTCCTTCCTTCCGACACTTCCTTCCGACACTTCCTTCCGACACTTCCTTCCTTCCTTCCTTCCTTCCTTCCTTCCTTCCTTCCTTCCGACACTTCCTTCCTTCCGACACTTCCTTCCGACACTTCCTTTCGACACTTCCTTCCGACACTTCCTTCCGACACTTCCTTCCTTCCTTCCGACACTTCCTTCCTTCCTTCCAACACTTCCTTCCTTCCTTCCTTCCTTCCTTCCTTCCTTCCTTCCTTCCTTCCTTCCTTCCTTCCGACAATCCTTCCTTCCTTCCTTCCGACACTTCCTTCCTTCCGACACTTCCTTCCTTCCTTCCGACACTTCCTTCCGACACTTCCTTCCGACACTTCCTTCCTTCCTTCCTTCCTTCCTTCCTTCCTTCCTTCCTTCCTTCCTTCCTTCCTTCCGACACTTCCTTCCGACACTTCCTTCCGACACTTCCTTCCGACACTTCCTTCCGACACTTCCTTCCGACACTTCCTTCCGACACTTCCTTCCTTCCTTCCTTCCTTCCTTCCTTCCTTCCTTCCGACACTTCCTTCCGACACTTCCTTCCGACACTTCCTTCCGACACTTCCTTCCGACACTTCCTTCCTTCCTTCCGACACTTCCTTCCGACACTTCCTTCCGACACTTCCTTCCTTCCTTCCTTCCGACACTTCCTTCCGACACTTCCTTCCTTCCTTCCTTCCTTCCTTCCTTCCTTCCTTCCTTCCTTCCTTCCTTCCTTCCTTCCTTCTGACACTTCCTTCCTTCCTTCCTTCCTTCCTTCCTTCCTTCCTTCCTTCCTTCCTTCCGACACTTCCTTCCGACACTTCCTTCCGACACTTCCTTCCGACACTTCCTTCCGACACTTCCTTCCTTCCTTCCGACACTTCCTTCCGACACTTCCTTCCGACACTTCCTTCCGACACTTCCTTCCTTCCTTCCGACACTTCCTTCCGACACTTCCTTCCTTCCGACACTTCCTTCCTTCCTTCCTTCCTTCCTTCCTTCCTTCCTTCCTTCCTTCCTTCCTTCCTTCCGACACTTCCTTCCTTCCTTCCGACACTTCCTTCCTTCCTTCCTTCCGACACTTCCTTCCTTCCGACACTTCCTTCCTTCCTTCCGACACTTCCTTCCGACACTTCCTTCCGACACTTCCTTCCGACATTTCCTTCCTTCCTTCCTTCCTTCCTTCCTTCCTTCCTTCCGACACTTCCTTCCTTCCGACACTTCCTTCCGACACTTCCTTTCGACACTTCCTTCCGACACTTCCTTCCGACACTTCCTTCCTTCCTTCCGACACTTCCTTCCTTCCTTCCAACACTTCCTTCCTTCCTTCCTTCCTTCCTTCCTTCCTTCCTTCCTTCCTTCCTTCCTTCCTTCCTTCCTTCCTTCCTTCCTTCCTTCCTTCCTTCCGACACTTCCTTCCGACACTTCCTTCCGACACTTCCTTCCGACACTTCCTTCCGACACTTCCTTCCTTCCTTCCCTGTGCTGCAAATATTATTACAGTAGTAACTACTGCTGCATAAAAATAGACAGTTTACTTTTTAAGGAACTGATTTGTTCTATTTGCATAGACCTTTAGAAAACCATATCAGCCTCTTCATGAAATACAGTAGAAAATTAATACAAAAAAATTTCTTTTAAAGCACACCTAGACTATACATGAAAAGTTTCAAAGTCTGTGACTGTCCCTCATAAAAAAAAAAATATTTCTCAACTTTATTTGTTAAATGAACAATTACTTGCTTTTATGGTTTACATAAACAACAAATTAAGCTTTGCGTGGTTTATTTGAATTCCCGTATGATTTTGAATTTCCCACTCTTGATTGCTGGATTGTTTTTCAAAGCTTTTCCAGGCACATTCTGTGGCAGTTCTTGATCCTGTAGTCTCAAATAGCTTCTTTTACTTCTGAGAATATATTGCAGTGAGTGAGATCCACAGCAGAGCACCTGCCTTTGCTGCTGTGAGTGAGCCAGATCTGTCTCATGCTGCTGTCAGTCATCCAAATTTTGGTATTGACCACTCTTGCTCCTAGTCCTCAGGACATAAGTACCATTTATTAAGATGAAGAAGTAGTCACTATATTAGGAAATCTTTATGGACCATGTCCCAGTTCTACTCCCTGGTGTTTTTCCACCATTCTTTTTTTTTTCTCCATTGCAAACTGGCTGCTCCACTTGTTCACATGCTTAAAAAACTCTCCTCATCTAACATCCAAACCAAGTGTCACTGGAATTCATTCTCACTCTTACACTTGGAGAAACTTCAGTACTTTCTTCTCAATTAAGCTTTGTTACATTTCTGAGTCAGAAACCTGCAATTGCTGAAAATAAACAGAAACATTTACTCTAAATAACTCATTATCCACAAAGGAAAATGCTCCAGTGGATTTCTTTAATGGTAAAAACTTACTGTAGGTTCAAAAATCTCATGGAACAGGGGCCCTAGACTTTGAAAAACAAGAAAAATCCATTTTGCAGAGAATTATGTATTTTGTGTTGGTAACTCTCCATGTTTATTCTGTCTATTTAGTCTTCTTACAAACAGGGTCCTGATGTAGGTGCAAACTATATTCATTCTCATGCTATTTTTCATATGTTCCTCCTTGAACAGATGATCATAATATAGCCAACCCTACCTGCCTAGTTGCTGTGTGACCAGCAGTTTCTCATTGCATTTTATTGGCCAGTTTTACTGCATGAAATTATTCTTTGCTTTGTTTCTGTCTTGGGTTAATGTAAGTTATTATGAAGGAAGAACTATTTTCAGCAAAATATGTAGATATTTTAACAGCAGCAGCGCAGACATTGCAGTGTAGACAAATGGTATGGAAGAATAAAGAATAAATAATAAAGAAAAGATTAATCCATTGAAAACTCAGTTTACTCTTCCAGGCTCAAACTAAAAAGTGCTTAGATTTCATTCTAATGAGCCACAGAAACTGCTATTTGTAAAGGGTAGAAATTTCCCTGTTAATGCAGTTGTCTATTCTTCCCTGCTCCATTAAAGGATATGACTGAAGTGTGAATGTAGCTGAATCCTGAAAAATCCCAAGAGTCATAAAAATCAGAGACTGAAATCAGTTGTTGACTCTTGCTTCCTGGATAAGATCTGAGGAAGGAGGAGCATTAAATGAAGCCATTCAGCTAAAGCTGCTTGAATGGAGAAATGTATGTACATTCACTTTACTGACTTCTTAACATCGTTTTGTGGCTTCTGTGCTTCAACCTCCAGGTTATCCATACCTGAGGTTGCTATTTAACATCATCTACATCTGTTGTAGAGTAGATATGGCTCAATAATTGAATTTTTTTTATCCCTAAATCTCTTAAAAATAGTTAGGCATATGACAAAACAAACAGAAAATACATATGTGTTAAGGGAGATGGTATCTTTCCTTATGGAGGGGCATTTACGCACATCAGCCCTCATTTCTTCATGTGGCCACTAGATTCTCCCCTTTCCCTAGATATTCCCCCTTATTTCATAAGGGGAATACGCTGCCAGCCTTACTTACTCCATCAATATAAAATTCATCATGATCTAGAATATCCAGATGCAGTCTTAAATTGTTAAGTGTTTAAATCACTTTAATTCAACAAAGAAGACTAAGCATATGCATGGCAGTTCTGTGCTTTCCTTCTTAAAAGACAGAGTATAAAACATCATAAAACACCTCTGAGCCATTTACTCAATCCAGAAGAAATTTTGGAGGAAGCAAAAGGAAACCTACCTAGAGAAATTTTGCTGGTCATGTTCCAGCCTCTCACACATGTAAATAGAAGTAACCTCACTGTCAGGAGAACACAGGCAGTGAGGCTGTTATGTTTAATCCTTTTGAATAAGCTATTTAAAGAGGGCCAAAGTATCATAAAAACAATTAGAGCCTGTCTACCTGTTGGTTAGAGAAATCTTTGGATCTGTGGGTTTTGCTGTAATGGGAGAGGAGGAAGTGGCCATTTCTACCACCAAAGACCGCTAGCTTCTCTTCTGGATGTAAAGAATCAGTTTTTAAAATATATTTTCCAAAAATGAATATTGTCTAAACAAAACCCTTAAAGAAGTTTTCTTTAGGTATTTTGAAAATGCATGATCCAAAAAGAATAGTTAGTTTGGAATTACGTTTTCTGTTCAACAGTGTAGATGCATCTATGAATATGATAGTTCTGAAGGTGTGTGTTTCTGCTGGGAGAAAATCTGTTGGCTCCCGGCTGATGTGGAGAGATGAGGTGTTGTGTTCCCACAAACACGCCATGAGAAAGAAGTTTTTTCCTTTTTTTCCATGAAAGACAGCCCACATGTATGAGTTTATTATTCAGTGTGCAAGACTCAATGCCTCTTGTTTCTGTCTAGGCTGCAAGAGCTTCAAGTTTGGTCACTAGGAGTTCTGCAGCCCAGTGAGCGACGGATGCGCATTCTCTGCAAGTGGCATAGTCACTGTAGGTGCCAGGGCAGTGGGGTGTTTTCCATCTGTAACAGGGTGAGCTATCCCAAAAGCTCTCCAGGCAGGCTGTGGTAAATTATCAGGCTTGCTACAGAGCTGCCTTCAGCCAGTGAAGAATTGATAAAGCTTCTTGATGACAGGAGCTAAGGCACTTGCTGATCCTGCACTAGGCTGGAGCAAGGCTTAACAACGGAATGCTGCCTGGGGAGGGGGGAAAGTCTGGCAGCCAAGACCCTCATTAAGCACTATTTGCATATTAACTTTCATACTCCTAAGAATGCAGATGAAAAGAGAACATGCCTTACATGCATGATGACAGTCACCAAACCCCACCTGTAACGTGCAGTTGTTCTGTCCCTTTGCAAAGGGACAAAATTGTTGTATAAGATACAGGTTTTGGGGGCAAAACAAAGAAAAGCTTAATTTATCTTTTTGACAGCCATACTTATGCAAATGCAATATAAATTGATTATCTATCTGCTGATCAGCCAGTCCTATTCAGCCCTATTTATTTTTCCTTAATAAGTCTGGAAATGAAAAAGATATTTGAAAATATATGTGAAAGAACCATATTAAATTGCTTAAACTTTTTATGCCAGGAAAATGCTAAAAATATACATGAAAATTCTGAAAAAAAACTTCTTGCCTTTTGGTTTTTTTTCAAAACAGATGAAAGTACCTCAAAGTACCTCACAGTTTTCCTCCTTGGCCTGGGGAGTATATTACTCCTTCCATTCTTCTTTGGAATGTTTAGACATGCAATAGATGGATTTACTAAAAATAATGTTCAATAATCTTCACTAAACTATTTCTTAGAAAATGTTAGGAATGCTGAATAGGATGGTGCTTTTCCTAGAAGTGTCTCCATTTACCTCATTTCACCACAATCTTTTGCTGTGTCTTGTACTGATGACAATTGGATTGACCTATCTTAAAGGGCAGATTTAATTATTGTTTAACTGCAAAGAAATGTTTTAACAACAACAACAAAAGAATATTTTCACGGTTATATTGTGTGACTTTTGAGGGGTGGGATGTGGGGGGGGTATTCTTCTATAATATTTATAGAGTTGTCATTAGTCAGGAAATTAATTTTATAGCAGATAACATCTTTAACGAATATATTGGAGTTGGAGTGAATGCTAGAATTAAATATAACTCTTTGCTGAGCAAAATTTAGGACGCATTCAATCTCCATGAGTTTAAGAGTCCTGTACCAGATGACAGTATTGTTCACAGTTAACATTTATGGTGAAGAATATCTAAACCCAGTTTGCCTAGATAAGAAGTGATTTAGGTAGAATACTCACAAAATTAGAATTGCAAGATAGAATAAGATAAAAGGAACTTAGAAATTTATTACTGCTATTTTGAGAGAAGGATGACTATGACTTCTTCAGGACTCAAGGATACCTAACCTAATGGAGGGGCAAATATAAATAAATCTATGAATATTTTCATAATTCTATACTTCAGAAAGAAAACAGAAATGAGATGAACTGTGTCTGCTCTAAGGGAAGTCTGGGAAAAACAGAACATTTGAGTTTGGTTTTTGGAAAACTTTTACTCTAATCAATGCAATAAAAACATAAATAAATAAGCATATGAATAAATCCCATTGTTTTTACTGTATTTTCTTGCTTTGATCTCTTCGTAAATGGGAAAGCTCCGTATTGCTTGTCTTAACAGGAAGAGAGACTATTTAGGGATGGCCCACTTTCCCATTCTCGTGGGGCTCCTTCAGCTGACCTTTTTCTTGACTTACTTGCATAACAATTTCAGATGTAAACCTTCCCCCTGCATTTCCTACAATATCATCACAATTTGGAGGGGTGGGGGGTCCACGGTCCCACTTTGTGGAGAGCCCATCTTTTTTCGGGGATGACATTGATATAGAACCACTAATTTGGAGTTTCTTTGCTCATTAACTTTCTTTAAGAACACTCAATACACTTTATGCCCAAGAGATGGCAGTGAAGGACTGAAAAAGGCACCAGCTTTGTTTATGATTTTATTTTTAAATGTCTTCCACAGTGAAAATAACGAGGTAATGAATTATGGCATAATTCTGCCATTGAAGAGCAGGCAGAATTTTAAATTTTCTCTAAATTCTGACCTGATGTTTCATAGGAATCTGAAATTTTCATATGCATGGTAATCCAGACTTTGCTTTCTAAATTTTTTTGCAACTGTTTCTGCTTCTGTTCCTCCTTTCTTAACTCTTAAAATACTTTCTTAACCTTTACAAAAGTCTGTGCCTCTTTTTTTAATTAGATGTCAATCACTGTTGACAAGGTGATGATAAATTCCACTGCTTATCTCTTGATTAAAATGGCATAATCTCGTCCATGTCTCCAGGATACTGGCCAGTTGAGCCTAAGTATATAAAGAAAATCTTTCTGAGTTCACACTTCTGAGAAATACAGAATGTTTTACTGAATTACTTGAAGGTTTTGTATCAACTACATAAAAAGAGTAGGTTTTGCAGCAATCAGAAGAATGAGTTGAGTTTGGAGGAGGAAAGTTGCTTTCCCCTGTATGTAATATTCCAAGTTTCATTACATAGTAGTAGGATTTTTTCAGAAAACGTTAGAGCAAAAATGTCACAGATCTTTGACTGATTGTTCCTAAGGGCCTTGCTGTCTTTTCACCATGAGGTTTCAAGCTAAAACTGGTAATTTATTTGCCCTTCAGAGCAATGTGAGCTGTAAAAAATGGCAATGCCCAATTTTATGATTGTGCTTTCAGTCTGGAAATATCTTCAAAGAAAAATACCTGCAAGGAAATATTTAAAAACTAGCTGAAAGGACAGGTGTGAATTATTTACAAAAGGATGCACATGATATATGATAGCCATAAAAATTACACATCCACTGTATAAACATGATCTATATTTCACAATATGTCTTCCCCTCCCCTTCCGTGGAACAAATGCTTCCTTAATAAAGAGCTTGCTTTTATAATTCCATTTACTAAAAAAAGAGTTCTTTATAGTTTCTTGCAAGAGTATTGAACTTCTCTAAGGATTCAAAATTTTGTCCTCACTTGTCCAGGTAAAGTTTGTTGGCCAACTTTAAAAAAAAATGTGCATATACAAAAGAGATCTTGAGAAGACCAGTATGAGTCAGAGAAAGAAGCAAATGGAAGATAGTGTTGAAAATGGAAGGTTCCTAAGCAATGGTTTTACCTGTCAGATGGTTAAATTTTTTGAAAAAAATTTCTACCTAATTAATTTCATTAGTTTACCTCTGTTGTTCCCATAAGGACTAAGTTTAACATCTGTTTTGTGATATGGAATGCTTCAAAGCAAACTCTAAGCAAAGACATTGGGGATTTGCCACCAGTAGTAGGTTTCACTGCTGCCTTTCTAGCAGTAAAAGCCCAAAATACAGGCCTGCCATTTTGTGCTCCCTGCAGTGAAGCAGCTACTCCACACAGTCCACAAAGGGTGCAGTGGGCAAAAGAGATTCAAATTTTCTGCTTTGGTAGTAGAAAATTAATAAAATTGACCATGTTTTTTCCTTGGGTTTTTTTTGGGGTTTTACTTTTTTTTTTTTTTTTCCTACCATCAGTTACTATGCAGTAATATTTTCCTTACTTCAATATTTGTATCATTTTGGCTCACACCTCTTTCCTGTAACAGCATTATAATAGCTTAGTGGTTTGGATGGAGATGATACATCTTTAAATATCATGTCAAAAATCAGCCTGAATAGTTCAAAGAGCTATTTTGGCATTGGATCAAAATTTACTCAAAAATGTAAGCTTGTATTTATACAATAAACTGTGCTAAACAATGTAATTGTGGTTCATCATGTCAACTTGAATAAACTTGAAAGGTTTCACTATTTGTAATGCCATTGTAAAAATGTATCAAATGTGAAAAACGGAATACTGTATATTTTCTATTGAACCACAAAAGAAGTCTAAGTCCAGATAATACTAAGGGTCTCACTTAAAAACCACAAACTCCTGAGAATTTAGAGTTAATACTAAAAATACAGTCTTAACTTATTTTGTTGCGTTTAGGTATTGAAGAGGTGGAATTACCTACACAGAACGGGGTTAGTTAAGGATCCTAAACAGAGTTTGAAAATATCCACAGACGCACCATTATATGTCGCCAGTCCCATTTACGGATACTGCTATATTAATGACACAATATTTGTTTTAGAGGCCACCAAATATCTTTGCCAGATTAAACATTTGTAATCTGGATCCAACTTTAATATACTCTTTCAAATGGGAAAGCCACAAACAGCTATAGGCAACAGCAACACAGTCTCCCTCAATCTGTTAATTTGTCAGAATTACAGACAGGGTAGAGCCAATAATAATAAGCACCTTCCATGAGGACATTAATTAGAATGCTAAAATAATGAGACTCCATGCTATAAACAAATCTGAGTTTAGTGAGTTGGAACAAAAATCCTACACTATTTCAACAAAAGATTGGCAGTAAACAGATCAATCCAGAGAAATGAGAGCAGACTATAAACCCCCTTCCCTCCTTTTATCCAAAGATGCTCATGATCTGCAACTTTGGAATACACCTTGCCATCTTCTCTTCCTATGACTTGGTCCCTGCTTACCTCTTTAGGCTTATCTGCAGAGTATATCTGCTCACTTAAACATAGAATATAACTTCCTTAGCCCAGTGGTGGTCCACTTCCCTTCCTTAGGTGGAACTAAAGGGATTGTCCTGTGTTTTCTTTACAGCCACTGGATTTGCTTTTTCAATTCCATGGGCTTTCAGTGACATGGCAATAAGGCAAATGGAGAAGAAAGTGGGAAAACAGTATGAAATACAACATTAATCTGCACCAATTTCAGCAGTAGAGACCATTTTCTGAACAAGGGCTGTGTTCTGGGCTAGTGGGCTAGATGAGTGATACAAAAATGGGACACCTGCCCATGATACTGAGCTCAGTGGTAAACAGCTCATTTTCTGTGAAACTCTTCCTTATTCTGTCACCTCCAGTTCTGGAATTTCTGTACTATCCTCTTAAAGAGGAATTCTTCTCCAAAACCGAAACCTTTTCAGTGAAAATTTGTCTTTGTAACAAACGGTTAATTGTTGAAAGGTTTGAAATTAAAGTTGAAAAATGGATATGCATTTGGGATCTATGCTTATTATTGCTGAAATGTCTGTGTGGCAATATAGCAATTCTATTTGAGTCTGGTGCCTGCCTCTCCAGGTATAAACATTCAAAAGCCACAGAGGCAACCACAAAAGGCAAAGAGCAAACTAACAGCAGGTATATGCTGCTGTTTTCCATAAAAATTTGCACTGAGATTGCATGGAAATAAAAAAGAGAAGCTCAATCTGTAAGGGGTATTTTGCTTTCAGTCTCCTTACTCAATATACTATAGCCCAAAATGGAGTCACTACATTTTTGATTACTATTTTGTCTTCTCTGGTTATCTCTGCATTGCCTGATATATTGTTTTTGCATGGCCTGGATTTTTGTAGGGGTCGGGGCTGCAGGGTTGGCTTCTGTGCAAAGCTGCTAGAAGCTTCTTCCATGCCCAGCAGAGCCCATCTCTGGTGCTCCAAAGATGGACATTCCGCTGGCCATGGTAATAAAAAAAAACCCAAAAAGTTGGTTCACACTTTTAAATGTGGTCAGAGAAGAGTGGAGTGAGAACACTGCAGGCACCAAGGTCAGTGCAGAAGGAGGAACAGGAGATGCCCATGGGGATCCATGGGGATGCAGGGATCTGCCTGCAGCCTGTGGAGGAGCCCCACAGTGGAGCAGGGGGTGCCTGAGAGGAGGCTGTGAGCCCATGGGAGACCTGTGGAGGGAGGGGCCCTGCTCCTATACTGGAGCAGCCTGGCCTTGAAGGACTGCACTGCATGGAAGAGTCACCCATGCTGCAGCAGCTTGGGCATGGATTGTATTGCCCATGGGATGGAGTCACACTGCAGCAGGTCACAGGGAGCTGTTGCTCATGAGATGGACTCACATTGGGGAAGTTCATGGAGAACTGTCTCCCATAGGAGGGACCCCATAGTGGAGCAGGGGAAAGACTCCTCTCCCTGAGCAGCAGAAGTCATGGGGTATGAAGTGACCATAACTCCCATGCCCTGTCTCCTCATGCTGCTGGGGTAAGAGGTAGCGCTGAAAGGAAGGAAGATGTTTTTTAAGGGCTTAATGTAATTTTCATTATCTTGCTCTAATTTTATTAGTAATAAATTAGTTTATTATGTGTAAGTTAAGACTATTTTGCCCATGATAGCATTTGATGAGTGATCTCTCCCAGTCTTTATCTCAACCCATGAACCCTTTGTTACATTTGTTATATATCAAAGGGGAGTCAGTGAGCAGCTTTGGTGGGTGCCTGGCATGAGGCCAGCATGAACCCACAATACCTGACAATGCAGTCATTATTGTTTTTAGACAGTACATATTGACAATTAGGGGCATGGTTTCATGGTACACTTGGCAGTGTGAGGTTCACAGTTGCACCGAATGATGTTAAGGATCTTGTCCAACCTAAATGGTTCTGTGATCCTCATAATCCTGTCAGTCAGTGAAGGCCAGAGAGAACAAAGAGGTTGCAATGGATTAAGATGGTTGAACGGGTAGAATAAATAAGCAGAAAATGGGTTGGAGAAGGGGCTGATGGGACTGAATACCGGGAAACAAAGAGTGAAGTTTGATAAGTGCAGCATTTTTTACCATGTTGAGAAAGATCAAGGAAGAAGACAGGGAGAGAGGAAACCTACTTGCAGAGCACCAAAAGCAAAGCATTAGTTCTACCTTATTTAGCCCACATACAGAAATCTGTGGAAACTACATGGTGCAATGTCACACAAATACCTGCAAACATAGTGAAGCATTTTCAGATTTGTTTGGGAAAAAACTCCTGATGACCAAAGTGATAGTTTGTCTTTCTCCAAATTAAGCAAAACAATGGCTATATCTGTAAAATCAGAGTTCTGATTAAGAGCTTTGTGGTTGGGGCCCATGTGTTACAGAACAGGGTGCCCTGTACTGCATGGGAGTTTTAAATCATAATTATAGTGGTTATTTTTTTTCATTATTTGATGTTAAAATAAACTTGCAGTCCACTTCCTTATCTTTTAGACAGCATAAGATCCATAAATCCTCCCTTTTCTGCCTCACTCTCTAACATCTGTATAAGGATGCCTGTGTTCTGTCAGTTCTCCAAAGGCATTGAACATGCTCCAACACTGAACATGCTCCAAGCAGGGCAATTGAGTACAGCAACTCTGGCACACCCAGATGAGGGGATGCTCTGTGAGTGATGGTATAATTATTTGCCTCTGTTTTCAAACTGCAGCTTCCTGAACTGCTGCATGATGAAGTGGAGCACCTGGAAGTGCTCAGGATAGGCAGGTGCCTGAACAATACTGATCTAAACACTAAGGAAGGGGGTGGCAGTTAAGCACATTCAGAAGTAAGAGTGGATTTAGACACACCCCGATGGAGAGACACAGGGCTGCCTAATACTGAAGAGAGATTTACTTCCTTCCTTACTCCCTTGCCTTACTCCTTGAATCATGTACATTGGGTCAGACAGGAAGTGATCAGCACAATGGGCAGCAAAAAAACCAACTGGAATATTTACCTGCACTCCAATATTGAAGTATGCAAATCCTGATAAGGTTCTTTTCAGCATGGGAGTCAGTGCTGCTAAAATTATGGCTCCCAACTAAAAGTCCAGCTTTGTATGCAGAGGAGCTACAAACACGATTCCCTAAACCAACATCTTAACCTTAAAATGAACAAAATTTCTGCAAAATGGAGTTTCTTCCATTTAGTACAATGATAGAGGCCTATTTGTGTTGTTCACTAGAAAGCAGTGAAGTTTGGAAAAAATCATATGTGTGGAAGCCGCCCAGCAGTGAACTCATTAAAACTCTTCAGATTTGTCTTTTTGGAGTTGAGACATGTTCTTATTGTGTATAATAATCTGCAAGCACACACACCAGACTGTGTTGGCACTGAAGTACCTGGGATTTCTGTTTTGCTGCTTGGTTGTTTTACTGTGGTTACTTTATTAATGGATCCATACCACGTGCAACATATGTGCATGTGTTGCACCTTGAAAGATCGTAGCTGGAGGGAGTGACATTTAATTATAAAATTAGTTTTGATTGCTATTATTGATATGTCTTCCAGCACATATGTTTAAAAGAAGGTGCTCTTGAGAATCCTGGTAGATTGGGAAAGAAATCAACTAGTTTATAGGCATGCATTACATTTTTTTAACTTTTTTAGGAGCTCAGATAGCCAACAGATTTGCAAACTCAAACTCTGTTAAAGTGCTCTAACGCATATATTTTCATCCAATGGCTAAAATTGCATATTGAAAAGTATTTTTAAAAGAATCTCTAAGGAAAAAAGGTCCTCATATTCTGTCTTATTTCCTCATCCAAGAAAGAAGCTGGTTAGTGTTCTCACATATACCAGGCCATTTTTAACTAGCATTTGCACATGTGCAGCCAGCAATTACAGAAAGTTGCAGGATATCCAGAGACACATAAGAAAGCCTCTGCCTCTTCTAGTAAAGCAGAAATGGACTCCAACAAACAAATATTTATTCAGATCTGTGAGTCACAGATGCTTTAACTTCAGGTTACAGCTTCATCTTCAAGCCTGTAAAGTTCATCCAGTTCATATTTGCCAACTGCAGCACTGCTGTGTGTGCTCTTTTGCTTTGCTCCAAAAGCAGAATGATTTTGATTCCAATTGATTCAATGCCATAGGAATCGTTTATGTAGAGAATTTGATTATGTACATTTAAGAACTTATTTAATTTTTCCAATATATGACATAAAGAAAAATAGCAAGATTTGGCCTGTTTGTTGTTTCTGTGCCTAATCTGAATTTGACATATTCTTGTACTCAGGGACTGATCCAACACCTGCTGAAGTTAGTGGAAGGATTGTTTTCCTTTTTCCATAATAGATTTTCTCAAATTACTTTATTTGTGATGTGCTAATGTAAAATAATTTCTCTTGTTAAAAAACAAGAAAATTACTGTATATAGAAAAAAATTCTTTAAATGTGACAAAATTTAAAATTCTTAAATCCAGTTTTTTCCAAGGCATTTAATATACACAATCTTCAAAAAATTAGTAGTTTAAAATATTCAGATGGTTCAGAAGACATGGCTGTGTTCACAGGGTATAATTTTTGGTGATGTGGTACGAGAGTTGCTGTCTATGGGGTGTAATGATCTGTGACCACAGACAAACTGACCCCAGGATCATCAGCCAGCCGCAAACACAGCACTGGGATTTAAATGTGGCTTCCAAAACCACAGACCTCCACCCAGTGAGCTAAAACAGCAACTCTCCTAGATCAGCCAATAGAGGTCTGATGAGCAAACAAACGAGGAGATGCATCTTGTTTTCACTGCAGCACATGTGTACTTCAGTGATCACATCATTAGCAGGTACCAGAAGGTTAAGCAAAATAAAAGCTTCTCACACAGATCTATATTTGACAGCAGCCTTGGGATATGCTTGGTCTCTTTTGAAATAGATGAGCATTCTTCTTGGCTAATGGCTCCTCTGGAGTCTCTTCTCAGCCCTGCCTAATTCATAATGCTTCAGTGTTTCCCGTCTCTGTAACTAGAGGTGGAGTGCTGTGATAGAGCCAAATAAACAGGAAAGTAATGGGTGTACTGTAGAAAACTGAAAATGCAAAAGGCAAAGTAGCAAGTCTGCTAAATCCATGACTCTTATGTGATGGAAGAAGAATAAAAAAAGAAAACTAAAGAGGGGAGAAAGGGTATAATTTTCTGTATCACACAGCATTATCAGCTCCAACAAAGAACTCCTCCCCTGACAGGTTTCCATAAGAGCATATTAAAATTGGACAAAGCAAAATGCTTCATCTGGGTAGCATTCAACAAGAGCCTTTGTCATTCCTGTCAACTCACTTGTGGAGGTATTACAATAAAGTTACCCAAAGACAATATTTACAAATATTCAACATCAACATTAAATATGAAGTGAGAAGGAAGGTGAAAAACAAATCACATTTGGTGGAAACACAGAAAAACAAAAAGCAAATTATGCTATGATATTGTAGAAATGTGACTGGCTGGAAATTAAAAAAAAATTTAAAAGTGCATTTACATTCTCTCTTGATGTTTACATTAAAAGTCTAATCCCAAAGGATTTGGAATGAGTTTGTTAATCTTGTTCAATTAGCTCTGTGCTGAGTTTTGTTATGAGACATGTTCCTTAGATACATTTTTTCAGAAAGCTTTCAAGTAATTTCAGGGAAAAACATAAAATCAACAAGTAAGAGTCAGATCTTCAATGGGTATGAAATCAGAACTCTATTAATCCTGTCATTCTGGATCAGAAGAACTACTCTTAAAAAGATAAAAACAACTCCAATTTTTTTTCTCCATGCATCCAGTCTTCTGACTGCCTGTTAAACTGTTATCTGACCATTAGACATTCAATGGCTACTTAAGCATCTAAATTCAAGAAAAATTTAATCTCAAGTCAGTTCTGGCAATCACAAACCTAGGACTACCAAAACCTATCTCATTTGGAGCCTGTACTTCCATTGCTAATGTTGCCATGGAACTGAAACCGTTTTCCTGGGTCTGTACATATCTGCCTGAAATCTGGCAGCAGTAGACTTGAGTTCCTCTCTCAAAGCTCAACTCCTTCAGGACTCATAAAATGCACATTCCTCCACTTCTCCCAAAATACACTTTGATTTGGTAGATGGTCATACTTATCAACACTTGCCCATTCCCCCCTTCCCACACATTCCCAAGCTAGCTGAAAGAGTAACTCCTGTTTTACTCAACAGGCCAGTCATTAAAGCTCTGGGTGATTTTAGCATTTTTCATCCCTCCTTCATCAGAAGTTTCTTCCCACTCTGTAAACAGCCAGGCTGGGGTGTATTTCGGGGTTATCTGTGTGTCACTATGGCAGAGCCTGTCACTAAAGTTTTGCATTACCACAGCATCCTGGAGCTGAGGTTTTAATCACCATTCAGGTAGGGGCAGGGACTAGACTTTGAATCCAATCATCATGCACAACACAAGGATACTGAGAAGTGACACAGATCTCTACTAAAATCCTATTCTTATCTGATGTTTTGGGAAGGACTGATCTGTTCACATTATCCACGAGGATTAAATATCAACCAGAAAAGTCTTGAGAATTTATAGCTTTGCCTACAGTTTATATTTAGAGTCAAGTTATTTATTCCAGGAACAATAATTTTTTTCTGGCAAATGGAGTTTAAAAAGGCTATTTTTGCTGATTTTAACCTCTATAAAAATAGTCAATGTATTAATTTGTTTTGGATTTTGTTTTTGAACAAAAGTCTCTACATCAATCACTGAAAAATATGGAATAATATTTTATATACATAATGTAACATAATGTGTGTATACTGTAACAAAATAGTTCTCTAAAACATTGGATACATGAGGAGCAAAGGCAGAATTATTCTTGTATAGAAACATAAGTTTTCCAACTGAAATAGTTTGGACCATACTTTGTTTCTGGGTTAGCAGAGGAAATAGCAACAAAAACATTCCTTTAGAAATTGGGAATGATACCTGAGAAGTTCCAGGAATTTGCTATCAAATACATTCAGTACCTTCTAAAAGAAATTAATGACATAAATCTCAGATCAAAAGTCTTTCTCCCTCAGGAATGGTCCCTGTCTATTCTTAAAAGATGATTATTTCTGCTAAATTCTGCTTTTCTACCTGTTAAACCACAAAATTGTGACTATAAAACTCTTCACTAATGCCTCTACAATGAGACACGGTAATTCAATGCCATGAAAGGTTTGATATCACTGATGGTTTCCTATCCCTACAAAGAGGTTTAGAATTTTTGCAGTTGATGGAAGTTTTTTTCCCCTTTAATGAGCATCATGTTTATGATGTCCTTCTGCCAGCTCCAGGGATGAAACAGCTGCAGATTAATGTCAATCTCTCCAACAGAGGTGCTGGAGTAATATTAAAAGAAGCTGTCTCCTATTCAGCACTGTAAATGAAGTTACATTGTGGAACTGCTGGGCCTTTTCCATATCTTGACTGCCTGGAGTTCCCCCCAGTCTTGTGGTGAGGGCACAAGGCAATTGCCAAGGAGCTAATGATCTTGGACACAAGGGGAGGGGCCAGTTAAAATAACAAAAAAAAAAAAAGGAAGTGTTCAATTAACACCTATTTAGCTTTCATAATAATTCTCAGTCATAATTATACTGCCTGGTGATAGATGTATGTGTCTCGTTAACAGTGTTACATATATTTATGTATGTTTTGGCAAGAGAGATAGAATCCTAGAATTTTTCATAATGACAAGCTTGCAGTTTTGCAGTTGTTAACTTCACCCTACATTCTTGTGATGGCACTTCATTCCAATATATTCATACTTCTTCTCCTACAAATAACTCGGTTGGAAATACGAGATTGTTTTGAAACCAACTGTTATTTTCTGTTGAAAATAAACATCTCTTTGTGTTTCTCAGTAGGAGACTTGCTTTGAACTTACTCATGGTTTTCAAACTATTCCTTCAGAGTGCCTCAGGTCCAAGCTTTCTTTGCCTGCAGCTTGATCCTCAAAAAATGGAGCACTTTACAAGCTACACTGAAAACAAGCAATTTCAGACTCCTAATGCAACTGCTACAGTACAGCATGTTTTCCCTGCAAATCCACACATGCTCAGATGCAATGACCTCTTCACAGAGCTGAGCAGATGCTAAAATGTCCCTATGATGCTCTTACAATGATTTCCGAATTCTGTTCCCTGTGGCTTCAACAAGCCCCTCATGTAACAATCAACCATGAGAGGAAACTTTCAGGGCAAATTTTGGCATAAAACACTGATGCCAAAGAAAGAAATATCCTTGCTGTAATTTCTTCATAAAGGTCCTATAATTGGTCAGATGTAATGTGATCAGTAAGAATTTCATTTACTCGGCCTTCTCAAGGAATTTGGACCCCAAGTAAGCTCTTCCCTCTTAATGTTGTAGGATGGGCTTCTTACCTCTTATGCTAGCATTTCTGGGGCACATAGTTTAGCAGTAACATGGTGGTTTGGGGACAACAGTTGGATTTGATGATCTTAAAGGACTTGACCAACATTAGTGATTTTTTGATTCTTTTCTCAATGGACATTTCAGTTCATCACCTAGCACAAGCTGTTTCTCACTCCCAATGCACTCCTCAAGTGACTGAAAGCAAGGCCTTAAGTTCTTCAGGAAGGATGTTAAAAACACTGCAGTGTCCATACTCAATACAGCGCAATTATTCTAGTGGGTGCTCAGTAAATGGGAACACAGGGTCAAGTGTCCAAGGATGTGAGGTATTCCAGCAGCAATTCCCAAATTATGTGAGAAGAGAGAAGAGAAAAAAGCAGAAAATTCCACCCCATGGTGGCACATAAACAGGTCTAGTAGAAGGCAGCAGCAACCATTACACTCTGTTACACTTCTCCCACTCCTCACTGTAAAGTCAGTGTGCTTCCATGCTGCAGAAGTGAGTTGGAGCCAGGGTTCTGCTGCTTCAAGAAGGCCAAACTGTCCTCTTTGAGAATAGTACAGCTTTGTCTTTTCACTCACACATGGCCCATGGCAGGTGAAAGCCTGCCAACTAGCAGTGTTACAGCTGCAGGGCAAACAGGGAAAGCAAGAGTTCCCACATGCAAACTGAGTGTGGCTGTTGTCTCTTTTGCAGGGTAGAAGAACCTCGAGAGATTGGAGAGATGGACAGAGTACTGTCACAAATTCAACAGAGACAAGTGCAGGGTCCTGCCCCTGGTGAGGAATAACCCCACATTCCAGTACAGGCTGGGGGCTGATCTGCTGGAAAGCAGCTCTGCAGAGCTGAGAGTCCTGGTGGACAATACCCTGTCCATGAGATAGCAGTGTGTCCTTGGGGCCAGGAAGGGTGATAGTGTCCTGGGGAGCATTAGGAAGAGCAGTGCCAGCAGGTCAAAGGAGGTGATCCTGCCCCTCTACTTAGTCCTAGTGAGACCACATCTGCACTGCTGTGTCCAGTTCTGGGCTCCTCAGGACTATAGAGACATGGAATTTCTGGAGTGGTTTAAACTAAGAGCAACAAAGATGACTGGGGGACTGGAGCATTTCTCTTATATGGAAAAGCTGCAAGGGTTGGGCCTGTTCAGCCTCAGGAAGAGACAACTGAGAGAGGATCCCATTAATGTCTGTGAGTATCTGAAGGGATGGTGTCAAGAGCCTGGAGCCAGGCTCTGGTCAGTGGCAACAAACAGTAGGGGAAGAGGCAATGGGCAGAAATTGATGAACAGGAAGTTCCCCCTGAATGTGAAGAAGAGCTTCTTTACTGTGCAGCTGAATGAGCACTAGAACAGATTGCCCAGAGAAGTGGGAGAGTGACCCTCACTGGAGATATTCAGGAACCATCTGGATAGCAATCCTGTGCCATATGCTCTAGGGTGATGTTGCTTGAGCAGTGAGGTTGGACCGGAGGGCCAACTGTGGTCGCTTTCAAACACCCAGTCTGTGATTTTTTGGTTTCAGAGGACTGCTGTTTGACAGGATCTTTTAGAAGAATCACCTGGGCTTTCACAGAGGGCTGGCAGACAAATTGTTCCTGTAAGGTGTTGGCAGGGAATTTCTAACCAGACTGCTAAAACTACTCTCATAACTCTTTGCTCTTCTACCATGTTAACAGAACTTTTGTGTTTATTTCATGAAAAATGGTATTGTTCTTACAGAATAAGTACTAAGGGTTTTACAGTCTGCCATTTAATAGGATTTTGCAATACTTGATTATAAGATATGTTAATAAATAATGAGAGGAAATTTAAACTAGTGAAATTTGAAAATTGCAAAACTACAATGACATAGCTGGAAGATACTCAATCGTTAACACTGCAGGAGTAGCACATTGTAAAATACATTGCATAATCTCAACTTTTTGTTAGTCCAAAACAAATATCCCACAATTACGCAGCAATAAAGAACCATATAATATAAACTTTGTCTAATACAGCTTCTGAAAAGATAATTCATATATTGTCTGACGATGTGATGACAGCTGTAGCTCTCTATTTGCACATAGTTGTCTAGAACACTTTGTTTTAAGGAAGAAGGGTGGGTGGTGAAATTACCTTTGTTTAGTCATACTGATTTCCACATGATCTTCAAGATACTCACCCCTCATTAAGCTGAGAACAAGAAGGCTCATTATGTGGTGAAATCTTAGTTTAGAAACTTTGGGATTATTTTCTTCACATTTTCAACTCATATGACTGTGATAAACACTATTCACTAAAGATGTAGCATTAAAGCTTTCACAGATGGACTCATGTTAGTAATACAGCATGAGAAACTGGCCAGAAAACACAAAAATAGACTGAGAAACCTTTTAAATTTAAGCTGTCTAATAAAAGGCTCTTTTTTTTAAAAGTAGCATATTTATATTAAAAATATTTCAATGTATGCCACACTGATTTTAATGACACTTTTTTCAAATGTGTCCATGTCCACTTCTCCAGTATTATGGCTCTCTCCTTCTCATTCCTATAGTTCCCCCCAAATCTTGAATCTGTCTTTTTTAATTAATTGACTGAATTCAGATTATAGGGGTTCACAAAGACTAGCTCTCCCTGCTGTAGATATAACTCCTTCTGTCTATATGAAATGGATCTTGTTAGTTTCCCTTTTCACTAGAGGAATGCCGACAGTGGAGGGAAGGTTATATGTATCAGACCATGTCTGGATGTCGCTCTACTGTTGATGACAAAGCTGTCAGCTTCTCCCCTCTGCTTCAAGCAAAGCCCCACCACCACCACTGTAGGATTATGAATTTTCCTCCTTCCCTGAGAATCTTTAGTAGGCTAAACATCTCAAAGTTCAAGTTTGACCTATGTTTTGTTTTCTAAAATATGGATTCATTGATTCCTTGAAATACTGCTTAAGAGACTGACTCTATCACATCCTCAATAAAACTCCTTTGACTGAAAGTTGCTATAATTCTTATAAAGTGATGAATAAAAGTTGGAACTGGTTTGAATTTATCATTGTCAGTTCCTGAAGGTTGGCCAGAAAGAGTCTCTTTGTCCCACCAAGGGCACTGAGAAAGTGCACTCCAGTACTGATAAAGAGGTGAGAAATACAAAATGTAGGAAGATAATAATGAAAAGTACTGGGGTGAGCAAGATATCCCAGATTAGAAAAAAAAAAATTGGGTTTTATTATTTTATTTAATTTTGCAATAATGAGCAAGGACATAGAGGCATTCTCCATGTCTGTGAAGCAGGATAGACTCAGTCAGAACTAGGGATAGGACACACGAGTACCTGAGGCAATGTTCCAGATGTGGGAATGAATGACAACTGCTTCCTATGGCAGAAAAGTGGGTGTATGAGGCTGAATATCCTCAGGCCCCAGAAATATGTGCTGCATATGAATTCTGCTGCAAGAAGATCAGTTAGCAGAGAGGCAGACAGAATATCTAGATCTGCTCATTTTCTTCTCCTACAGGTGAGGAAACCAGGGACCTTTGTGCTGAAAGGAACAGAGTAATGCTTAATGGTACAAAAATGGTGTAGGGGTACAAAAATGGTGTAGGAGGAGAAAAATGTGAAGTGAAAAAGCCAAAACTCCCCTTCATTCCCTTTAACAGGAGCTGGTTTTAGGGGAAGGAAGCAAGCCAACTGCCTGGAAAAAAAAAAGTAGAAGTTAGAACTTTTCTCTCCGTGAAGGGAGGACAAGCCTAACATGATATAACTTTTTGCTTTTGTTCAGTAGTAATCATGTGCTTCATGCAACCAAATTGTCTTGTACCTTCACTGCATTTGGAATAAGTGTTGTGTTGGAACTACTCTCCTGCACTTTTCTTCTGTACAGTTTGGCTTCTATGATTTTTTTTTAAAAAAAAAAAAAAAAGGATAAAATAAATCTTCTCTCCCTGACTGGCTATTAGAGGGCTGAATGTTTTTCAAAAGGAAAAGTTGAAATAACAGTCATAATGACAGAGTGATACAGAATGTGGGAGAAAGTTTATTTTGGTATGCAAAACTGGGCCATAGAATTACAAGTTAGAGGGATTAAAAATGATTTTACCAAAAATGGTTTATCTTTGCCAGCAGATAATATAAGCTAGAGGTTTCTTTTAACTGTCACTCCAGTTAAATCTAATGTGCAGGTTTCTATCATCTTTGTGTTTATTCTGCCTCTTACTCTTTCAGCAATTCCTCCTTCTCTCACTTTCTCTGATTTCTGCGTTCTCTTGGCTTTCTGCTATATGCCTGCTACATTCTCATCCTGCTTTGCTGATCAGATCCTGCAGTCATATCCCTACTTCTTACTTCTCCTTACTTGTATTGATCTACCAGGTTCATTTTTATGCAAAATCTATCAGCAATTTAACTTATGTACAAACAGCTCCCATATTTTTTTATTTCTTCCTCAAATTCTAATCCCTATATCCAGTCAGATTTATATCTTTTATTTTGCCTTTAAAATCACCTGATTCAGGGACAAGGTGAGAGAAATCACAGAAAAAAAAATCAGTTGGATCTTACTTTCCTTTTTTTAGAATATATGGAGTCCAGGAGCACAGTTCAGATGTATGCAGATCTTAAGATTCTGAAATAGAAAGGGAAGCTACTTGCCAAAGGAAGTGGCAGGCAAGTTTTTGAAACATATCTGAGCATGCCCATGTCAATCTCAGAACTGATGCAAAAGTATGAACAATAAGATTCCTTCTGCTAAGTGAGCTAGCTTCTCTTCTCAAAAGATGCTCAACTCAAAAAGACATTTTCATCTTGATGAAGGAGCAGGAAACCAGTTACGAAAAAACCTGATCTGAAGGTTGTTTGGTAGAGTTTTTTCTGTTTAATTTTCAGTGGGCCATGTCAAGAATGAGACCAGCCCGATGCTAGGAACTGTCATCTCTTACATTTTATCTATATAAGTTATTTATCCAACTGTATTTCATCAAGGTTCTTTTTCTGTTGCTTTCTTAATGAACATGCTTCTTTGCAAACTATTTCAGCTGCAAATACTGCCATGATGCCATCCATTGTACCTACAGCCAGCTTACATTCCTAATTCAAAGTGAAGTGACTGATACAAAATTGATTTTTTAAGCCAAACAGACTTACAATCCCATGTTTATGACTAGAAGGAAGACCAAGGGCACAAGACAGAGAATTGGGTTTGGATGCCATCTCTTCCAGCACATCTTTGTGCCACACAGTTTAGTAGAGAGCAACTATTTCTTTCTTCATTATCCCTAAACATAATAGTTTCCTCAGGGTATAGACTCCATGACTTTTTGTACAATATAGTTTTCAAAAACTTTGATTCTGCCTAATAATTAATTCTGGTGGCCAGTGGTTAGTTTTGCTGTTGGAGATAAACTGTCAAATTTTTCATCATCTTCACAATGTCAGATGTGCTGGTTTTAATACCAGCAGGAAATTAAACTCTAAATCATCCATTCCATTTCGCCCACCCCTTCTGATAAAGGAGGGACAAAAAGGGGTGACTATGGGTTGAGATAACTATTTACTTATTATAAGCACAAAACAAGGGAATAAGAGCAGAGAAGAGTCAGAGTGTTAGAGACTGTGAAAAAGGTAGTTTGGGACTGCACAGTAGCAAGATGGTAGCCTTGCTCTGGATATCCTCAGATATCATTAGTCTTTTGTTAGTGAAATTTTGGCCTTCTCCGTGTATGTTCTATCTTCTTATCAGCTTTCACAGACATGGTGGCATGACATGACAGGAAAGGGAAAAATCTGCAGTCCTTGCTCCCACCACACACACTGTTGGGAAGAGCTGAACCATCTTCTGCTGGAGTCACTGGCAAACTTTGCTACATGGGGTAGTGCCAGATCAGATACATGGAGATGAGCTTAATTGAAAGCCATTTAATTTAAAGGATGGGATAGAACAAGAAAGAACACCTCTGGTTATTAAAGCATCTGCACAAAAAAAAGAAAACTCAGCTGGTGCTATAAATCAAATGGCAAATAAGGAAAATGTGTGTTTTAATTGCAGGAAAACCAAAATCATCCTGTTGCAATAGTAGCAAACTGATTGCACTTGCACTTAGATTTTCTGATGGCACATTCTTTTCAATATAAACTCTGTTCATGTTCCTGCAGCTTGCACAAACCTAGGTGTCAAGGTAGGAGTGGAATAAGCCTCAGTTCTCACCGTACAGCTTATGGGTAGGTAGAGACACACAGAGCTATTTTCTTTGTGTTTATCAGACCATGCTTTCATTTGGCATCATTTACAGACATGCTTCCCAAAGTGTTGCTTGCAGAACACTCAGTGGTGGTCCATGAAGAATTAGCTCATCACATAGTGCACATTTTGCTGCCTTTTCCTTTCTTCTCCTTTCTAGTAAGACAGCTAAGTCTGGATTCAGTGCTTTGCTAGCGCTCCTTCTCAGGGTAAGAAAATACTGTACTACTTGCTGGAATGTTACAGGTTTCTGAATGCATTGGTTTGAAAAAGTTTATCAGTTCTTCTACAGGCATCTCCTGAAAGCTAACAGCTGGCCCTCCTTAGCTATCTGGCAAGCACCTGGTGCACAGCAATATGAAGTTATAATACTTATGTTCTTTTTTTAAAACATGACAAGGAGGCAATACAAAAACAAATCACAGTAATGTACAATTATTCCAGCCCTGGTTTGTGCACAGTCAGCATGCTGAGATCTTCCAAGCCAAGAGGATTTTTTCCTTGCTTTTAAAGAAAGATTTATTCATAAGGGTGAAGAGGGCAAATTCCCAACATTTCAGCCCTCAGCTGGCTTTTGTCAAGGGTTTCTTATGCACACACATGGTGAATCTTGGCTAAGGTGCAGGGGAAAAAAGTTATGAAGTAAATTCTATGGATTAATATATACTCTCTGTAGTAATGTTAAGGTTTGCCAAACTTTTCATGGATGAGGAATGTGAAAGCTTAGGAATATATGCAGATCCAAATATACTTTTACATGCACAGATAAATAGCATAGTCTTTGTTTTTCTACCATGACTTTACCATTGTATTATCTTACTTTGCCATTAATCCCACTACATAAAGTCAGTAACCCTTTCAACTACACAGCTGCAATAAAAGTAGCAAAATCTCAAAATCTGGCCTTCTGTGACCCGAGAACTACAGAGCTCACACCCGTTCCTCCCCCACCCTATCTGTAGGGTAAGATCCATGCTTATCAGATGAGGCTCCCCTTCACTCTAACTTTAGAAAACATCCCAGAGAGTGCACTCATGATGTTTAAAAATCATTCAGATTAATTTCTACTTCCATTTTTGAATTTTTTCTGCATGAATAACACACACTTCAGAGCTGGCTTCTACCTAGCAATTCTGGGGACTTGCTCAGCCTATGCAAGGTTTAGAGATGAAGTGATACCCCTACACTCAGGTAAGATGCACACTATTCCAAAGCAGATGGTGGATTCTAGTCTGTATTCCTTGAAATTATGCATTTTACATTCTATCTTTAAAAATAAATTAATAATATTAGACATTTTGCATTGCATAGTGTTAGACATTTTGCATACCAAAATCACTGTCCACAGCAGCCACAGTCCTGAGAGCAGGGGCTGAGATTTGTAACTCTTCCAGTTAGGTATCCAAACCACCACTTTTGTTTTCCCTTGGGCCTCTTACATGGCTCTTCTACACCTGGCTGTGCAGTTGTAGATCCTTGCCAATGATTTTTGACAATGCTCTTCTGCACATACAGAAAGCTTTATTTAGGAGTCTACAGAAAGTGTGATAAAGGGCTTGAATCCCCTCTGGACAAGGATGAAAGTAACTCTGAGGCTCCTACTTCTTGTAAGGGTTATCTAAAAAATAATAGTATGTAAAAAACCTAAACATTTACATAAGCAGCACTTTCTGCCAAAACTTCAGCCTCTTCTCTTCTTCCTAGACAGCAAAAGGAACAAACTCTGTGCTCTGTAGCTCTTCTGAGCCCTTTGTTTCTTCTTCTTCTAGGAAGCAGGCTCTAGCCCTCAATACTTGGGATGTCAAGATTCAGTTTTCCTTTTACCATTGAAAACAGGTGAACATGCTCTGCTTCTATGCAATCTCATCTTTATAAAGACATTGTCAGTAGAAAGTAGAAAGAAAGAATTATCAGCCACTTTCTTACATGTAGATACTTATTCTGTCTAAGTAGCTCTTTAAATAAACAAGTTACCTTCTACTTTCTGGAATTTTCCCTTTTGCCTTTTTAACCCAGCTGTTGTTGTACCATGTGGTGCATGAACTATTGTTTCAGTACCTCACATTCTTAGTGAGGAAGTATGAGATTTTTATTAATATAAGGGTGAGAAATTTTGAATATATATATATATATATATATATATATATAAGCAACACTCTGAACTACTAGTTACAACTAATTTAATACATATTGTCTTGAAGGCACATAATTTATATGAAAATAGAGAGAAAAACATGTGCTGCAGTTTTAAGAACCAGTATTTTCTGACTGGCAGACTCCAAAGACTGTTTTATCATTGAAAAGGACATATCACAACAATAATAAAATAAACAAAACTATAGTTAAAATGTAATTGGAGAAATTTTGTTTAACAAATACAATTGTAGGAATTTAGAGTAGAAACTAATGTCTAGTGTCACTGGTTCACTGGTTTTACAGTAAATAAACAGCATTTTTTAGCTTAAGAAAACAAAGGCCCTTAAAGAAGTAAATTTTTTACCCAAATCACATATTTTACTTATAGCATCCTTTTCAGTTTAATGACTCTTATTGGTTCTATTTCTTTTGTAAATGCAGCTGGCAGAAATAAAAGTATTCACACTTAAAGTGTGTTCCACAGTATGACATCTTCAGCATATGCTAAAGTAGAGATTTTCAAAGACTCTGAGTTAAAATTATCTTTTCTATTTGCATAGCTTCATTCAGCTGAGATTTTACTCTTTCTGATGGATTTTCTCCTTTTTCTAACCTTGCCCTCTCTGTTACATGCTCATACACCTTTTGAAGAAGAGGATAAAGCTTGTAAGTATTTCTAAAGTTCCTTCACTCGCTGAAGAAAAGCGACACTTCTTTAAACGGTTTGTGCTGTTTTTGGTTGGGATAGAGTTAATTTCTTCATAGTTTCTGGTATGGGGCTATGTTTTGGATTTGTACTGGAAACAGAGCTGATTATATATGGTTGTTTTTATTATTGATCAGCATCAAGGCCTTCTCTGCTTCTCAGCCCAGCAAGCAGCTGGGCCTGCACAAGGGAACACAGCTGGGACAGCTGGCCACAACTGACCAAAGGATATTCTATACTGCTTGGTGTCATGCTGAGCATTTATAACCGGGAGAAGAAGGAGGAAGGGCAGGTGTTGGGAGTGCTGGTGTTTGTCTTCACAAGTCACTGTTACGCAAAATGGAGCTCTGCTTCCCTGGATCATTGTGGAGTCTCCCTCACCAGAGATATTCAAGAGCCCTCTGGACACAGTCCTGTGCCATGTGCTCTGGGATGATTGTGCTAGAGCAGGGAGGTCAGACCAGATGACCCAGTGTGGTCCATCTTGCCTATCCTGTGACTCTTGACTAGCTCTATATCTCTATAGCAGTACATGCACCTAAATGGCATTATTCCAGAGGAGAGTGCTTTAGAAAGTATCACTACATGAACCTCTGTGAAAAAGCTATTAGCATCCATGAATACTAGGACACTCGCTTAGGAGAGGAAAAAGATCAGAAAATAAGAAAAAAAATCAGAAAATATGATCTCCTGGGAGAAGCAGGGAGAAAGTTATGCAATAAAATCAGCAAGGTTCAATAAAATCAGCATCCACAGAGCGTGAGTAACAAACTGTAAAGATGACACAAAAGAGAGATGGTGTTTGAGGGCAAATTGATAACCTAGTCTTGAGAGTGGGGAATTATCTGACTCAAAAAATATATGGGCCACCATAAACCTCTTGAAAACACCTGAGGAAGAGATAAAGATAAAAAGAAAGATAAAAGCATAAAGATAAAAAAGAAATTAAAATACCTTTTATGGAGGAATAAAAAGCTGAAAAGAGCCAACTAAGTTGAAAACTTATGCTTATATCAATGATTGCAGACCATAGTTAAAACATTTTCTTGTCATGGAAAATAACAAATGGATGGAAATAGAAGGAAAGATAATTTTTTAAATGTAGCTTCTTTTTTTCCTGAAACATTCCTCACATTTTTTTTCAGAGGACCTACAAATAATAGAAGATGAGTGGATATTCAGGTTGAGTTTATTCCTACAAAAGAGTAGAAGAATTACATGCCTAGGTGACTAAATGGTGGCAACCGTAACTTCAATAAAAGCTGAGTGAAGAGCGTTTTTATTTTTCATTAGAAGTATGTCACCCCATTGGTCTTATGAAGAAACTTCATGCTTTAGAAAGAAAAGAACTTAAACAGGTAAGGAATTTGACACTTTCCAGAGGGAAGGATCTTTCACTGCTGTGCATTCTCCAGTCAGGCTGTTCCAGCAATAAAACAGATACTTCCCACCTATGACTCCTGAGTTGCCATAGGAATTACATTTAGACCTTTAGCTGGAGCTTTGTCAAACAAACAAGGCTTCTTCAGTGTGATGGTTTCATGATATGGCTTATGGGAGACAGTGAAACAAACTCTGGAGATGGAAATGTCACAATGTCATCATCAAGTCCAGCTCTGGGGCCCATGTAGACTTGTTTAGCAAGGAAATAAAAGTATTGTAGGGCTGCCAAAGACATCTTCTGTTCCTGAGCCACCCTTGGAGCATTCCTTGCCCTCAGCTTACTGGTCTATACTGTTCCCAGGCATTAGATTTTGGTATATAGCTCCAGGTGACTACATTGGGGTTAGAATAATGGATAAAACAGATGCACTCACTTAAAACTAGTGTGCTTATTTTGCTTTTGGACATACCCAAAATAATCAAACAGATATGTAGAAGAGGAATATTTTCCACTACCTGTGAGGGGAAAAATCCTTCAGGAGATGGCCAATGACAAACATTTTTCCATGTCTGATATATCAGCAGGATTCTGGCAGTGCCCATAGGAAAAAACCCCACATGTCTGTGCACATTCAACACACCCATAGGAAGACACTGTTTTTTTGCAGACTGCCATCACAGTTATGTTTGGCACGTATGTTTTTCATTAGAAAATAAAAAATGTTGGTGGTATACGGCACACTAAACAGTACACTTTCTACTGGGAGGAGAATGAGATGAGAATGACTACAAGATCATGCAGCTATGGGAAAAGCTGGAGATTTTGCGTAAAGCTAAACAAGTAAAAACCACTTCTGTATAATGAAAATAGCAAGAGAAGTTTACATGGCAAGATCTGCAGGTAAATCATAGTAAGTATGAAGAATTTACCAACACATCTGATCCTGTAAACAAGGAGGCAATACATAGACTCTTTCAAGAATGATGCAAAAAAAATGGGGACAAAATAAAACCCAGGTTCAAGGATCCTACAGTGCCAAAACAGATGTAGACATAATAATATTTTACAGAACATGGAATGTTACTTAAATGATGCAGATTATTTATTCACCCTCTATATGTACATTAGCACATGCCTCTCTGTGTTCTGTCTTATGTTCTAGTACAACAGTATGATCAAGTATAGACTCAGCTGCCACGGCTGCTAATGAAAGGGAATTTCAATACATTCACTTAAAGAGGAGACTTCGGATGTTACCTGGGTGAAAAAATCTCCCGTTGTTATTCAAGCTCCTGGTTGGCTGAAAATATCATTGCCTCAGCATTGCCAATATCTACAAAATGCTGTAAAACAGCACTCCAAGGCTGTAGCTGCAGATGTATGGACTGCAAATTGGCCAAAACCTCAAAGAGTTTTGGGCTTACAGACATATTTTCAAACTTTTTTGACAAAAAAGTGCAGTGGAGCAAGTCCAGTGCTAGATTTCACAGACAAAATCAAATAAACCTGTCCTGCCTCAGATCAAAAGAGGATTCAAAATGATGGAGTTAGAGCTCAGGATGAAATCCCACAGAAAATAAAAAAAGCCATAAGGACTGCCAAGTTGAGAAAACACACTCTCAATTGCTATTATCTATTTAGAACTCTTTATGTTGTTCACCATTACATGTTTTCATGATGTTTTTGTAAAGGCCTATCAAATGTGTAAGGAATGCAACTACTACAATTGTTTCCCAGTGAAACACAAGGCAATATGTTAAAGAAAGAGGAAAAATTCATCTGGATGAAAAAAATAATTTTCACATTATTGTTACTAATATGAAAAAAACCCCAAAAAACCAAAACCAACAGCAAAAAAGTCCAAACAGGAAAAAACCCACCAAATTAGAATAAATTAACATCTCTGATGTCAAAGTCACAGGGGACTTGGAGAATTAGAGATTAAGGCAAAACTTGTTTTAACTGGGCTCTCAGGCACCGCATGATTGCATGAAAAGGAAGATGTCTGCCTCTCTCCTAGGCTGTAAATGGCTATGATGACACATTGACTATCTGTAGATATACAGATATATCTGGTTATTACCCTGTGGACACATACTCTGTTTGCGTGGTAGACACTTTCTCAAAGAAATAAGGAAAACACAATTTCCTAGTTTAATTGAGAGTTTCTCAGCCTGTCCATACCCATTGTGCAATGACATAAAGGCCCACCAAACCATGGCACCACAATGAAATGTGGACTTGGTGCCTCCTGGCGAGAGTGATGTAATTTTTCCTGCTGTAATCACAGCTTAGAGCACCTCATTACATCTGAACTGTGGATTCCATAACCGCTTTCAAACTCCCACACTCCATCCTCATCTACTTTCCATGCTGGTGAAACATACACATCAGCTTCTCCATGTTTTGGTTCCTCCTGGAGAAAAATCAATGTGTGAAGGCCAGATAGAAACCATGACTAGAAAATTGGAAGACTGAGACATGGCACTAAGTAGAAAACTTCAATTATCAGCTCTGTTTCATTCTCAGATCCAGATAAAAGGACAAAACAGAGCAAATGAAAAATTCTCTAGAGGATTGATGTGCCTTAGCATTGTCTTTCCAAAAACTGCAGACCAATTCATAGATCATGAGAAAGAAGGGAGAGAGACAAGACAGAAAGAGAGAAAAAGAAACAAGTTTGTTGAGAAATAAGAAATTAGGCATAATCATGTTCTTTTTGTCACGGTCCAAACAATACTGGGCTCAGATGAAGGAGAAACTAACAACACTGAATATTGTTGCTCAGATACTAACATTTGACATAATCCCATTACAATTGCCCAGAGACTGCCAACAGCTTGTGCTGTATTTATTCAGTTGTTCATAATATTAACCCTAAATTTCTTTAAACTTCTACATCAGAAATAGGTGTGATAAAAATAATGAAATGTCATTACACAAAAAATAGTATACTAGGAAAAATGCATGGTGACATTCTGAAAGAAGCTGATCTTCCTTCTATCCTTTCCTATATTCTGTAAGATTGTGTCCTTCTGGATGAATGTCTAAATGATACGTAAAATAACTTAAGTGTCATGTTGAATTTTAAGAAAAGTAGGTTTTTTGTGTCTAGCTTGTGATGGATGAACCAAAAAGAACCAAGGATTTACACACTGAGTTTGAATAGCTTTTGTGATGCTAAGTCTAAGCATTTAAAAAATGCCTTTTCTTCCTCCCTCTGTTCTCCTTCATCCTCATGACATAGGTTCCTTCTTATTTAAAAATTTCTGGGTTTTGCTTTCAAATGTAGCTTTTACAGCTTTGGTACAACATTGGGAGGAAGACAAATCATTCAGGAACAAAGAACTACTCTTTTTCTGACCGTAGCATGGTTCATTCCATGGAAAAAAAAAAACTTGGTCAATTGACTGTCATTCCTCTGTGATTTTCTGTAGATATCTCCTTTGGTCACAGTTCAGATTTTTCTTCTTGGCCAGAGGCACATAGGGAAACATACCCTGAACACTAATTCTGATGAAGAGTTCCATCCCTCAACACCAAAAGACAGGCTTCCATCCATATGGGTGGATACATCATCAAGACAGATTTCAAGTACATAATGGAGCACCGGTGTAAAGCACATGCACTTATATAAATATATTAAAACTGAATTAAAATTCAGTTTAGATCTGTCCTTTACTGTCTCCCTGAAAGCTTGTCTTCTTCAGGGTACAAATGGAAAAAGGAAACAACAAAAGATGTCTCAAAAGAACATCAATTGTAAATATTGATAATTTTACTTATTTATTTAAATGCATAGATGTTACAAAATAGATCAAAATGATGTACAGTTTCATAGCATTAGAAGTTGAAACAGGGATACAAATTTATATCTCAGGTAGAGCATATACATATAGCATCATATGACAACATGAATGAAATGATACATTGGTAAGTTCACTGCAACACGTGTTAGACAACAAGGTTTCTTCTCCAAAAAAACAGATACAACCCCACCCACACAATTATCAAAAAGAAACCTGAACAAGAAAAATGAAAATATATGATGAGAGGGCGGGAAAGAGCATTTCACTCTACAAACACTGAACACTTTTTTTTTTACATGGGTTCAGATTAAAAAGCATAGAAATATATTTATTTTCCAATCCCCAGAATCTTTAATCCTCAGAAAAATATGTCCTTGTTGCAGATGGAAAAAAGCATGTGTAGATGGTTTGCTTCTTAAATGAACCCTGCCTTTAAGCACCATTTCAATTACATGAAACAAAGCTGTTTAACTCCTAAGAGCTATTGATTCCAACATTACCATTCACTCTTAAGGAAGAATTTCATTACTTTAAATGTCGCATCTAAGATAATTCCTGACTTACAGGATGGTCTATTGAAGCTGTAGTGAGTTAGCAGCATGATGAAAAACCAGTGATTTGAATGACAATTGCTGTTGTGAGCTAAACATATAACCTGAGAGATATTCCCTCTCTTTCCTGCTGGCCAAAAGAAGCCTAAGTATCATTTATATGCACTTTCAATATGAAAGAGCATGTAAATTTTAAAGAATTTATTAAAGGATTTAAAAGAATTTACAATCTTATTACTCAATGATAACATGCCAAAATCTTCTTTCACTCTGAATTTTGTCTTTTGGTAGAAGGAGATAATGAATTGCAACCATTTCAATCTGGATTTCTCACAGATCACACTCAGGGGAACTCAACAGAATGTGGACAACAATCAAAGCTTCCTATTTGTTCCACTGACTTCTGTGAATTTAAAAATGTATTGCCTTTTAATTATTTTCTAACAAAAAAATAACTCTGCCCTGAGGGTGAGTTGGGAAATGAAGGCCAAGCAGAAAGTAAGTATTGAAATTACCAATAGTAACCAATCTCATTCATTGTTTCTTGAATCAACTAGATAGGCTGTTGCCCATCTGTTGAATTAATCAGATGGGTAACTGCTATTTTTTCTTAATTTTTCCAACTATTTTCTATTGAAAGAAAGCAGTTGGAGAGGGTTATGGCTACTTCAGGCTTCTATTGATAGAGTTTCAACATTCTCCTTACAAATTTAAACAAGAAGGTTTGTACACTTTAAGACCACCAGACCAATTATGTATGATCTGAGAACTGGAGCATACAAATTTTCAATTCTGCAGTTTTAAAAAGCACCACAAAAATTTTTTGTGCTTGTATTCCAAGATCATCTCACTCTAGAACAGGAAAGCAAGAGTTTTGTCTTAAAAACTTAGCAGTAATGGGCAGATTGCAGTAATTCAGGCCCTTAAAATTTTACTGGGGTTCATCATAGTATAGTATCTGAGTAATAAGGCTTCCCACACCCTGATTTTAAGAACTATATCTGACTTAACACTTCTAAAAATTCTTCTGGCATCCAAATAACTCTGTTTTACCTCATACTCATAAAACTCTGTACATTAGGTAGTCATCAGATAATAAAACTCTACTTAAATTCTGTACTTACAAAACATATAAAACTAAGAAATAGTGGAGTTCTGCACTGCACCTCTTTTCTCAAAGGAAACACACAAAATCATGTGTCTCTAAAATCAAGGCTGAAAACTTTAGATTTGCGTGTGTTCTCAAAACATCCCAGAACCTCTTAGATTCCTATGTAATGAGTAGAGGCATTCTCAACCACAAGAGGGCATCCACGCTTGCAACCTGATCCTCAGGGAGGATGTATAAACATTTTTATCTATCACCTATCATACACCTATCCACAGATACAGACATGGAAATAGACACAGATGTATTTCTTTCCGTGCAGCCACAGTACTTTTGCTCTGGGAGGGTTCCTCTTTCCAAGCCCCATGGTATTTCCCAATATTATGAGGGGATGGCAAATTAAGTCTAATTTTGCTGTTCACAAAGCTCTCATGGAGCCCAGTTATTCATTCCTGCAGAGGTTATATTGAAACTCCTCTGGTTTTCTCTGAGACGTGATCAAACTCACCTCAGATTCAGAGGGAAAAAAAGAATAGACCTCAAAGAATAGATCCCAAGGGTAAGTGTGCAAGGTCAAGCCCAGATTTTCTGAAGTCATTTATTTTTCAGAGAGATGATCTGGAATCACTAAAACTTGCTCAGCATCAATCTGAAGTCATGACTCTCAGAGGTCTTACTCTCCCCATAATTTGTTCCGCAAGCACTTGCCTGTTGTGAGAAGGGGAGGGTCTTGTTTGTTTTGGTTTTGAACTGGAATACATTTTCTTCTCTGATGCACATAAAACTCTTATTAGAGCCTGAAACAACCATGAAAAGGAACTCTGAAAGCAAATATGACCTAGCTGCAAGTTATATGTTTAGCTGAAAAAGATCTCACAAACACTGGAGTGTATATGGCAATATTTCCACAAAAAATAATCTGTAACTTCAGCACCAGAACACAGAGGTTAGCACCAAAAGGTATCAATGGCTACCCATCACCTTAGATATTTAAATGAGGCAAAAAGTCACAAGCAGATATTATTAAAACAGCTGCACTCAATAATTAATTATATCAATTTTGTTATATTTTTACTCTTATGCCTCTCACAGTATTTTGACGAAAATAATTTTTGCCTTATTTTAGCTTGTGCATACTTTTACAATTTTATATTTAGAACAGAAGTCTGAGCTAATTTCTCTATCTTTAAAGGCACACCCATCTGCTGAGAAGAAATTAGTATTCAAGGCCATGAGAATAGCAACTGGAGGTGGTTTGCCTCAGCATGGCCTTGAACTCATCAAGCTCAGCATGCATTAGAGCTGCCACAGACATCTGAAGTCTTCTGCATAATTCAGTGCTTTTCTTTGTAGCAGCACTTGGTGTCAGGTAGTCAGTCAGGAAGCACTGGCACTGGCAATCAAAGTAGAGCTTTACTGGCATTGTCATTACCTGGCCCAAGAGCAAAAAGATAATAAAAACTGGGGCATTTCAAATAGGCAATACAGAAAGGCCTTCCACTTAAAAGTGGAAATTTCATGTGGCAATCAAATATCTGATGATCTGTAAACCTCTCTGTTAAATGAAACATATTCAGCTAATGCTTGAGTGCTTGTGGCTGGTTTTATCAGGAGCTGCTCATATGAAATAGCTTATTTCCAGATCATGTTTTGCTGCTGTCAATTACAGTGTGATTACAATAGTTAATCCCTAGCACCATTATGGGATGTTGTGAAAAAACCTGCATACCTGTTTCTTAAAAGCAAAGTTTTATATATTCACAGAAAACAAAATATTCCACAAAATCAAGGTATTTGTAGCAACTTAAAAAGTAACAGATACGATAACATATATACCCGTGATAATAATTTCAGCTGAATTACAGAATTATAAATTAATTTACAATATCTAGTCCTGTTTGGAAAGTGTACCATACAACATACAAATTGCAAGTTTCAAAGTGCATAGTCATTTATTGTTAGACCTACCGTTGTAGGTTTCATGGCTTAACCTGAACTTTTTCTTATGTTCTGCTTCCTATTTATATTTCAAAAATAAAAATACTGAAAATGGCTAGATGCACTGCTTTAACTGTTGTGTCTTTACCTCTATAGAAGATTTCTTATGCAAAACAAAAATGCATTTTTCACCTGCATCTTTGTCAACAACTGTGCTGGCTGAGGGGCTAGTCACCCACCAAGTAGTTTTATCTCACTCATTTACTTCAGTGTGTACACAGACCATGCAAAGAGGTTGTCTTTCACTCCCAAAACAGGACTGGCTTTTACTCTGCCAAAGTATTTGACTGATTGAGTACTCTTCAAGTCCAAACTCCTTTGAAAACAAAAGGAAAAATGTTTATATTGTACCTGTTAGGATAAAAGTTAGTAGAATATTGCAGAGAGTTATCCTTTTACAACATGGACACATCTAAAGGCAATATGCCTGTCTAGTTCTTGTCCTGTCAGATACAGAAGCGTCACTAACCAGAAATTTCTGAAGAGCCACAGATCAGCTGCTGACATTCTCTGAGGGATCAGAGTACAGACAGATAGAGAAGGGCTGCTACATTTCATACCCTGTACAGCCTGTCCCAGATATCTTGCTGGAGAAAAAGAATAACTAACATGAAGAATTCAAATTCTCATCTTTCTTTTTATATCACCAGCATGTTACTTCATATTCTGGTGACAGACTATCTCCAATACCCTAAAAAGACTGAATTAGTGACTTAAAGATACATACATATGTAGCTCTAGTGAAATTATCCTCTGTTGTTCCACTTGCTCTACTCAGTATTGCTTTTCAAAGTTCATAAATTTCAGAGGTCTAAATGAAGCAGTGCAAGTAGACTAAACACTTATATTGAAAGTGGAGTGCGTGCTGCCCTGTAACATAAAGCCAAAATTCAAGGCTATTTCAATGACCTAGTAACAGGGGCAGACATTTGATCTCTTCCATTTAATAATCTGTTTTTCAAGAAAAGTACCTGTATAATATTTTGGTTTTAATGTCTCTATTAGGCACTCATAAGACATTCAGGTTTTGGCAGAAAGTTTTTGGCAGATTTGGTTTTTAATTATGCACAGATATTTTCAGGAAACAGTGCAATATATTTTTAATGGACACTGGTAATTGCTTTAGAAATTTGAAATTTTTGTAAAAAATCTACATAAATTTTAAAGATCCCTAAGGTCTTTTATTTAGAAATCTTCCTACCTGTTTTAGGTCTGATGTCTCCTGATTCTCAACTGAATTTCAGTCAGAGGGCTAACATATATACTGGTAAACCTATAGTGTAAAAACCACTATGGATGTTATGTATGGATGTATATTGCTTTGTAGCAACATATTTCTTCCTGTAAAAGAATGAATATATTCCTGCAAAGCACCATTATAGAACTGTGACTGTGTTCAGAAATACAGGAAGGTAGAGTCAAGCTGTGCTGTTATACCAGTATTTTTACAGTGATGTAGCCTTCTTTTCACATAAGACTTTAGGCACGTGAATTAACAGCCACTGCATCTTAGTCAGTGTGGTTCCTCATTCTCTTTAATACTCCTGTCTGCACACAGACATGTGATAGCAGCAGCCATGTGCTGAACTCTTGAAACACCATAAATGAATTGATGCTGTGCATGAGGTAGGTAATATCCTGCAGTTTCTCTTGCACATATGTTTTCCTCTGCTCAGTGTCCCACTGACATTGCAGGTGAAAGCACAGGTGTAAACAGGAGGAACCATTGGGAGTGTGAGGACAATTTGTTCCTTTGCATGTCACACTCCATTTTTGAAGCACAGTATTAAACAATGACCCTTCTCTTGCTAGAGTTATTACTTTTAAAAGGAAGTAATAGTCTGTCTTCTGATGTGCTTTTACTATAATCTAATCTTCAGGAAGCTACACTTGCTAAGATTAAAATGAGTTTGCTCTCCTTTAGCAAAATGTTAATCTGAAAGGGATAATGTGAGTTGTAAATCCCGAAGTGTTAAAACCAAATTATACTGTACTTTGAAAGCTAATTATACAAAAGCATACAAAAAGAAAATATCAGAGTATTATTACAATATCTCTCTATATATAATATGTGCAAAATTCAATACACAAGGTTCTTGTTACTCATCTGTGGGTTTTCTTTAAAATAATGTTAACCTTAACTTATTTAAACCAGTATAAGTAGTTTGATGTTACTCCTGGGAAACAAAGATTGTCGATACAAGAACCTCCATAGCTTGGAGGACAAGCTGAACATGGAACTCCAACTTTATATGGTGCTTCTCCAATCCAATTCCCCCTGAAAATAAAAAAATTAAATAGAATGCTTAATAATTTCAGAGTGGAAGAAAAAAAATCATCAACCATACATGCTTTGAGTGATTAAAGTTAATGTCTCCACTGATGTCCCATAAATGCTCTGTTACTAAAAGCATGACATTAGTTTATTGCTGTAGTTTACTGATAAACATGGATCTAGCAATTCCCAAGAAAGAGCGGAATTATGACCATGTGAATCCAGGCTAGTAATATCCATTCCTCATCCTTTAGTCTCAGTGGTGAAGTCTCAGTCTTCTTGGTTTTACTACAACCAAGTGATTTTTGGTTCTCTGATCTCATGAGAGAGAATTTTTTACTGGGGATCTATATTTATGAAAAATAGCAAAATGAACAATTGTGCAAGGTTTTCCTTGAGCACGTTTTTCTCTGGCAGTTCTCTTAAAAGCTTGTGCTTTGCAGATGGATAAACAAACTGAGTGAAACCTTACTCTTAGGTTGCACCAGCCTAGGTTCACATGGTGAAGCTCTGAGACTGAATTCATGATTAGAGAAAAAGGAAGAAAAAAACTATTAAAAGGAACTGGATTGGGGCATTTCCAGAGGTCTCACAGATGCAAATGAGAGCAGAAGTAGGGTGCTTGGTGAAGAGAGGTGTGCAATAGACCCTAGGGAGAAAGGGATACAAAGTCTGGAGAGTGATCATGTGAAAAGAGGTAACTCTGAAACATCTAGGAACATCTGAAAAACACATCCAGACTTAAAGGGGTTTAACTAAACCACAGACTTTTAGAGAATCATGTAACACTCATGATGTAGGCAGAAAGTTAAAATTAGATTTTTATTTAAATGTTATGTCTCACAGAGCAGAGAACTTTCCTTTAGTTTGCATGTGACGTGGAATAGCAGTGAGTAATGCAATTATTTATGAAACATTTTGTCATTCCCCACCTCCCAGCCAATAACACTGGATCAAAAGCCTTAGTCTGGGTTGTGCCTTGGAAGAAAATAGGAATCTCAAATAATTTGCTCATTCCTACTTCTCTTCCAAATGTGTACAGCAGATTAAGTGCTCAGGAAATATATTTAGTCTGATAACAGATACGGAAATTCAGAATTTGCTCAAAACTGCTTTCTGCTTCATTTTCTATGCAACACATGGTGGATTTGTGTGAGACCACTAGATATTCTGGGGACTTTCTAAACTGCAATCATGCTCCTTAACTGTAGGGGGTTTACACTCATTTCAGAAGCATAAATATTTTTCCGTGTTACAGCATGGCATCAGGGAAAATTACTGGAGTTCTAAATCCTAAATCTTTGCCAAATTCCAATTTTAGTAACTCAGATTGGGGCTGTCATATTCACTCCCTCTTTAGAGGAGCTTCTGGTGTGCTGGTTACTCAGAAGGACACAGACTTTACTGAGTGGCAAAGAGACTTCTGTGTGTGCCCAAGGACCCTAAGCCTCAACTCAATTAAATCTAGAAATACAAAATTAATCCAGGGAAGATCATTCAATATAATTTTTGTGACTCTGCAAGAAGTAGATGTGAAAATCATGATTCCACTTCCTGTGACTGAGAGGTCTGCTCAGTATCTCACATAGAGAAAGAGGTTGCAACTTCAAGCTTTGGTTAGCTGTTCAAGAAGCTGTGGGATTTTTAGATTCAGAAAATATAAAATGTCATTAATTCATTGCTAGCTGATACACAAACACTAAATTAGTTTCCAAAAATGCCTTATGTATAAATCCATTTTATTCCAATATATGAAAATGAGATAAGTATTCCAGAAAGCTTATAATTTTAATTTTTTTTCAAATTAAGATAGATTAAAAAATTGTCTTAGAATCTTTGATTTCATCTTGTCCATGTTGTGGAGCTATAAGTCAGATAGAGTCTTTGCTGCCTATTCTTTGCTCCCTCACATTCACTTCTTACCATTCTTTTCCAGTAAATATTAAAGACAAAAGGACAGAGAAATCTCCTTGATTTCAAAAGGTGGTTTTTCCCCAAGTAAATTTTCTTACAAAATCCTATCTCTTTTTCAGTTGCAAAACCTTTAAAAATTCTTTTTACTCATGTAACGGGTACAGTAATGACATATTCTTGCATATTCTTTACCACAAATGGACCTGTGCCACTAAGAGATTATGGAAAACATGCTCAGTTAATCACACTCAGGTTCCTATACAGAACTGTGTCTTTGCCCAATGCACAGAGAGAGCAAGCAGCCACTTACACTGTCTGTGCAGCTTTTGCAACAGTGGTGAAAACCAGACTGCAAAATGAAACTCTCCCAGAGCCACACTTTACTGATTCATTCTGCACCCAAAGGCAAGCTTGGGATGATGTCTAGGAAATGCTGGTAGAAAATTAATTTCTGCATTTCAACCTAACACTGACATATGCAAGTTATGGGATATATAGCCACCTATGGGTGTCTGTGAGCTGTATTTTAACAGACCCTAATATGGAAGGCAAGATGAGATAGATTTGCACCCATGGAGTTTAGGCTGATGGACTTTATGTGAAAGCAATGCTAGCATGGTCATAAGCAAAGGTATCCTTGGGCAACTACATGCATCAAAGAACGAATTACAAAATGCTTTGGGTTGGAAGGAACCTTACGGACAAACTAGTTCCAACCCCATTGCCATAGGAAGGGAACCTCTCACTAGACCAGGGTGCTCAGAACCCCGTCCTGTCTGGTGTTGAATGCTTCCATGGATAGGGAGTCCACAACCTCTCTGGGTACTGTGCTAGTGCCTCACCACCCTCACAGCAAAGGATTCTTCCTAATGTCTAATCCAAACCTACCCACCTTAAGCTAAGGCCATTCCCTCTTGTCCTATCTCTACATGCCCTTGTGAAAAGTCCCTCTCCAGCTTTCTTGTATTGGTACCCCTTTAGGTACCAATAGGTTCATACAAGATCTCCCTGGAGCCTTCTCCTTTCCAGTCTGAACAGCCCCAACTCACTCAGCCTGCTTTCATAAATGAGCTACTCTAGCCCTGATCAACTTGGTGGCTCTGCTCTGGACCTGCTCTAACAGGCCCATGTCTTTCTTGTGCTAATAAAGACAGAATTGGAAGCAGCTCTCCAGATGGAGAGCAAAGTAGAGGAAAAGAACTGCCTGCTGGGCACATCTCTCTTGATGCAGCCCAGCCTATGGTTGGGTTTTGGGGCTGCATGAATGCCCTGATAAGTCATATTGAGTTTTTCATCTACAAACACCCACAAGTCCTTTCATCTACAAACACCCACAAATCCATCTCCTCAAAACAATTTGTTCTCTACCCAGCCTCTACCTGTGCTTGGATTAACCCAATCCAGGTGTGTTTGGCCTGACTGAATTTCATAAGATTTGCACAGGCCCACCTGTCAGTAACTCAAGAGCCTGATCTATGGTGGGATTGCTTACCTGAGGAAGTCTAGTCCACCATGCCTATCTATAAAAGAGTGAAGAAATAAAGAATTCAAAGTAAAGTGAAGTCAGCACAAAGAAGGAAGAAAATACTACTAATAATAAAAACAGCAATAACAGAAAACCAGTTTTTTGTTTTGTTCCACACACATCAAGTTGGTTCCTTTTCCTCCTTGTACACTGGAGCCACACATTTCCATACGTTCACATGGAAAGCTTGAACAAAAGAGCAGCCCACAGAAAAAGCACAAAGAGAGGTCATGCTGCCGAAAAAGGAGTAAGCAGTCCTATGAGAGGACCAAAACATGCACAAAGTATAAAAATAAACAAAAATAAAAGAGAGCAACTCACTTTGGGGCATAGTTGCATACCAAGTAAACAGCTCGCCGCCAAACAGATCCCCAGACGTTCATATTGTGGCACGTGTGGATTGCGCAGCCTATACGATTGGAAGTGGCCCAAACCATCTGAATAAATATTTATTATTGGTGAAGTCCAAATTGAAAAGGAATACACATATACATATATTTATAGATATACACATACACTTATTTGAGAGAGAGAGGGGTATAAATACATCATAGGAAAGTTTAGCTTTGGACATGAGGTTTTGAATAGAGGAAATTTATATAACCTGTGTGTAATGGGTGCACATGGGTCCATAACATCGCATCGGGCACCTAGGGTTGCAGTCTTGAGGATAAGGGAAAGCATAATCCTTCACCTCATCATACCATGGCTTTACCAGCTGGAGAATCGATCGATATCTGGAAAGAAAAGAAAGAAAAAAACATCATTTTAGATTTTGCTTCACATCACCAGAGTCACAGTATTAAGCAATAATATTCTTGAGTCAAATGAACACTGACAGGTAGAGATATATTCTATAGATATAGATGTAGAATACTGGAGGACACCTGCATCTATCCAAGATCTGGTTTGCTCAAAGGCTGACAAAATAATTGCTTTGTAGGCTAACCTCTTACCTTCCAGTTCTTACAGACAGGTTCTGGCCCAAAAATCTCAGAAGATAGGAAGGACCATGGTCCCAAATGCATGTAGCAGCCCAAGCCTCAGCAGATTTGGCAAGAGTTTCATCCCAAACCTGACAAAATAAAGTATCCTTAACAGTAGAACAGAAAAAAAGCATATAATGATCATAGTGCTAGAACAAAAGAAGCAAGTACCTTAACTCACAAATATACCATCATGATATATCACATCAGGAAATAAGAAGAGAACTGTGGAGCAGCATGTACAGAATCCAGTGGGATTTGCCCTATCGCTGGACAGAATTCCCTCCCATATCATTAGAGGAAGCCAAGTATTCTGATCTCTCCCTTTTTTTCTGAAAAGCCCTTCACCAAACAGGCATTCTCCTACCATTTTCCCTTCTGTGCTGATGAGATCCATGTGTGGAGAGGAGTGAAATGTTGGCTGGGACTCAGACAGAAAGTGAAGGAGAGCAACACAGGGAATAACAATCCAGCATAGGTATTACATACCCCACAAACCCCCAACACATTTGGAACAGGACCTCAGGAGTATCTATAGCCAGAGCCAATGTGTGTGGCAGCTCTTCATATTTGAGGTCACAAGGTCAAGAAAGGGATTCCACAAAGGCAAAGACTATGGATAGTTTCCAGGTACAGTATAGATTTCACTACTTTATTCTGCACAGGAACTGGCATTGCTCACTGCCTGATATAAAAAAGATAACAGCTCTGTAAGAACAGACAATTTGACTTCTTAAGTTCTCCAATGTTTGAAACATGACAAGTGAACTTAAACACTGTCTCTTTTATATGCTTTCCCTGCTCAATTACATGCTTGATTTGTAACTCTGCTGTTTTCTCCACAGCAAAACAGGTTTGTCTCAGAAATAATGGAGATATTGGCAACAGAAACTACTGCACCACTGGAACTCCTGATAAAGATATCTCACTGTTACATTACAAGAGCACACAAATCCTAGTATATCTTAGTGTTTAAGGGATACCCAAGTAGGCTGTAGATTCTGGAATTACATGTATATTTGGAATACCCTTCTTGGAGTGTTTAGGTGCAGAATAGTTGTAGTGAATTGCAAGTAGAAAGGCAGAGCAGAACAGAGTAAAGTTGTTTATATAGACCATCAGTGCTTTTTAAACACAAACACAAACTCATATATCTTGAGTGGTTATGAAATAAAGAGTATGCTCTCTGAGGCATGAGATAAGAGGCAAAGTCAGAAATTAACTTATCAAAAGGTAAAGTGGGCCACATCACAAATATTTTCTGTACTATGAGCTAATAATAATTTTTAACACTGAATTCAGTTTTAATTTCACAAACCTGAAGAGTGAAAAGACTGATCATTGACTAGGACAATAATTCATGCCCTGACTCTTATATTTTGTGACATTTCTCTTAGTGAGAATGACAAAATTTAGTAAATGTTATGAAATTTCTAGACCACTGAACCACGCTTTTTCAAATACAGAGTGGATAAGGTACCTCCTCGATTAATGATGAAGAAGCACAACAGAGACCAGTAAATTCTCCTTAACAGAAACCATTTCCCACTCAAGTGGAACCACCTTAGGGATGGTAAAATGGATGGTGCATAAAGAAGAGAAGGCCTATTTTAGACCTGTTCAGAAAATTTCCAGGATGAAGTCAAATCAGACTGCTAGTACAAGGACAAAAGACAGAAGTCCTAAGAAGAAGAATGCTCCAAAGGAATACTCTTCAAGCCAGGGAACTGGCTTCAAGGCTAACTTGGTTAGACTTCAGACCTGAAAAATTATGGGCATTTCTTGGAGGAATTGGAGATAAAAAATCCAAAACCCAGGATATGCTCTAGGGCCCAAGGCGAAGAAAACTGTGCATAGACATTTCTTCTGCTTTGTGTCTCTGCCATTAAGTTTACTAGCTGCATGTGGCCGGTGTATAAAAACCCCTTTATAATCCCTGTGGTACAGCAGTGGTCCCAAAAAGAGAGCTTAAAGAGTAGGTACAAACATAAAAGAGTGTCTGGGGAGTGTGTCTGAGAGGCTGGGGCCACAGCCAGTGTTTGGAGCCTGCCCAGGCCCAGGGGAGCAGAGGAGCTCACGGATCCAGCATGTGGGGCCAAACACAGCTGCCTGGTGTGCATCCATAAGGGGCTGCTCTGCCAGCACTGTGACACCCCATAAACACCCTCCTTTGCTGGGATTAATCACACTTCTGGCACGAGTGCTCCTGCCAGGAGGCTGAACATGAGGTTTGCGTGCTTGCTCCCAAGTGCCCTGTCTGCACTCCCACAGTAATCTAAACGCACTCTGTGTTCGCACAAAGAGCGCCAACATCTCAACTTCCACCCAGCACATTTTTGTGCGCTATTTGCCTCGCAAAATAGCATGTTAGGTGTTTGAAAAAAATGTGAAGAATGGACTAGGTTTTCACTATTAACACTAAGCAAGGCACAGTTCCTGCCTTGGATAGCGAGGGCATTTCTAGTTCACTTTTGTTTCTCAGCTTCGTTTCTGGTTATCAGGAATCAGCTGCAGCACTGCATTGGTAAAGCTTTGAGTTGTGGTTTCTAACTCAGTTAAAGTGTTGTGAGTTTGTCATGTATAGTGCACTCTGCGTTCCATTATCTGTTCACTCTTGATCCCTCTCTGGACAAATTTTTGGCAAACATAAAAAAATAGAAACAAGGAGAAGGAAAAATAACTACTGACTCAGGGATAAGGGGGAGGGGTGCATATGCAGAATCTTTAAATTTCCTCCATTCCTTCATTAGCAGGCTGGTGAAAAGTCTCTACACAGTCCCTTACAGCTATGTAAATCACTTGTGTTTCATGGGAGAAGTTGATTGCCTCACCTTCCTTATTTACTTCATTTTTTCAGATGAAAAAGTGGTCTCAGTCCTTCTAGGAATAGCTCTAGATGATCACCAGCAGAAGAGAATACATAAGGCAGATCTTACAGAGTCTTTCAGCACCTGAAGTGAACCTACAAAATAGCTGGAAAGAGACTTTTTGCACTGGGATCAAGTGATAGAACAAGAGAGAACTGGCTTAAAGCTGAAGGAGGCTAGGTTTAGATTGGATATTAAGAAGAAATTATTTGGTGTGAGGCTGGTGAGGCAATGAAACAGGTTGCCCAGATAAGTTGTGGATGCGCTATCCCTGGGAGTGTTCAAAGCTGGATGAAGCTGTGAGCAAACCAGTCTAGTTCCTGCCCATGGCAGCGGGGTTGGAACTGGATGATCTTTAAGATTCTGTCTAACCCAAACCATTCTATGCTTCTATAAAAAGGCAAACAATTAATAAAGGCTGAAAGTGAAAAATATTATCTCATTGTGAACCAAACTATTATAAGAGACTGACATTAGTTCACCTTTTCAAAAAAAGTCTGATCCTGAGTCCACAGTTGTACTAACTTTTATCAGAGTTCAGACCCCCTGTTTTGGGCATCTAAGAGAACAGAGCAAAGACATTTGGATTTTAAAGCCGTGTGGTTTCATTATGTGTACATAGATAAATAGCATACCAAGAAATACAAATATATCCTAGAAAGAGAAACTGAAGTAACTTGAAAGTGAGAGGGACAGTTTCTGTACAAGGAGAAATTAAAAAGCTCAAGTTAATCAGCAAAGAATTTAAAAGAAACTGAGTGATAAAAAAAATTACAAACCGAAATATGGGCAATGCAGTGTTCCTATTAAACACATCCAAAAAAGCTGCCTGACATGAACACAAAATTGTAAAAGAGAAAAAGGAAAAATATTTCCATACTCAGTGGGTTAAGATCTAAGAAGGTGACTCATCCTGAAATGCTGATCATGCAAAGTCCCAGTGCCAAAATATGATCATCCACTCCCTGGGGACAGTTAATCTCCATTTGCTAGGTTGCAAGTAGTTGAGGAAGAAGTCACCTTCCATCCAGTATAAAGATGCCCCCCAAACTCCAGATCACTGATTTAGTTCACCATGGAAACCTCCCCACTTCTCAACTGGGTCAAACTGAGCCACAACAGAATTAAAGCCTGTCACCACACTGCCACCGACAACTTGAAATGAACATCCGTTGGCCAATTTATTTTTCTTTCTTGAGCCAAAGATTATTTTCCTAGAAAGCTCTCTGACTGTGCTCTCTGTACTGCTCCCTGCAAAACAACACTTCCAAACTACATCTCAAGGAACAGGGCACTGTTTCTACACGGGGAGTTTCAACATCTGAGACCACTTCATGAGGCAGTTCTGGAGTGTTCTCTGCAGTCACACAGCATGTGCTTGCTGAGAGTTAGGAGTAAAATCTTAGCACTAATAAAGTCAGCAGGAATTTTGCCAGTGAGCCAGAATTTAATCCTAGATTTTGCTTGTTTCCCTCTGTAAACAAATAGTAAAATATTTAATCCCCACAATGTGTAATAAGCAATACAGTGTAAAACAAAATCTCTTTCACGTTGAATGAAATTTCTCGAAACCCAAAAAGTGGGCTTCCTTAACCAAGGAAAGCCTTTTAATATTGTGGGTCACAGTTGCCTCATACATTTCCTTTTTATAGCTGTTTCTATAGCTGTCTCTCAGTTGCTCTTAGATAATTTCTGTGTAAAAAGGATGAAATTGTCCTTTTGTGCTTGGTTGGAACTGGAGGTCCTTGTCACAACCATGTTCTTATGTATTAAAACAATGGTGAAGCTGAATAAACATCCTGATGATGAAAAAGAAAAGAAAACAACTACAATATTATAATGATCTGTTCACGACATTTGTTGAAAAAACACTGGCTGTTCCCTTCCTACTTTGATACCTAGGTTTTAATTTGAGGAATTGCATACATAACAATTTTTAACTAAAACTTAGAAACATGGTTCTGCTCATTTTCATTGCAGGCAGAATTGTAGTCCTCAATCATTTAAATGGAGCAGCTTTTTCTTGACATTCTGCTCAAGAAATGTCTTAGGAGACAAACCCATCACTCAAATGACAATGACCTCTCCTCATCTCTGCAAGTAGTCTGAAACTCTTATTAATGGCAACAGATAGCAAGAATTTGTGATCTAAATGCAAAGGGAACAGAATACACAGCCATACACTGTATTCACTATGTTCCCATTCTGTGTGGTTATCTGTGGGTAAACTGGATGTTTACAGAACCACTTAAATTTACAGCCTTCATTGTCACAAAGAAAATATGAAAAAAGTTTGGTAAGTAGGAGTGCTCCTTCCCTCAAAGTGGACAGATTGTGAGATAGAAGATGTGGGCTAATTGTGGAGTCCATAAAGATATGCTTTTACCTAGTAGCCTAAGGACTGTGCTAATGATCATTGTAAAACACTCCAGCAATCCAAACCTTTGTTTTAATTCTTCTTTTGCCATCATGATCTTTAATCTTTCCCACCACATTTTTATTGCCAGTAACTGGGAAGCCCTCCTAACTTGAAAAAGAGCACAAGAGAACCTTAGCAGAGCATTGCTCTGGATATCAAATACCAGCAGCAGCCCTCAGTGCCTCACTGTTTGTGTTTGGACTGTTTGTTGTGGGGTTTTTTAAACGACATATCAGCTAAGATAACACTATGCATATTTCCCAATGGTAAAACAAGTACTTTAAGCAAAACATACACATCCTGGTCACTCATTACCTTCCTAGGAGTTCCCTTAGTCAGGGCTGCTGCCCATAGTGCCAGGACAGCTGTGGTGTTACCAGACCTCAGCTGGCTGCCATCAACTCTACAGCTGAAGTGACAAACACTGGGTTGAGATGTGAACATAAATCCAGAGCAAACAGGTAAAGTTCACTGTTTTAACCACTCCTTTCTGCAAAAGCTTCTTTACACAAGTCTAGTTACATAAAGAGATGGCAAATGAAATACTGGGATACACAATTTGAAGAGAGTTGCATGGTAGCACTTCTATATTTTGAAGCAATAAAAAGTGGCAATTTTTTTTCCAGTCTTGGCATCTTCTTTTTCATTTATATATGTTTACTGTGGATTCATATTAGTGATATTCAGATTGTTATTTCACACAAACAGATCTCTAGCGATTCTTAGGCATCTCAGAAAGATGGCCAGTACGACCTTCTTTTAGCAATGATCAATTAAAAATTAGCCTTTCCACCTCAAACATATTATTTTACTCTCCAGTAGCTCCCTGCTTCTCTTTGTTTGCCTAGTTGAAGATCAAAAGCTCTCACTTCCAGAATGGCAGCAAGCGAGAGAGAAGTAAACCTTGACTCAAGCAATTTTTTCCTGTGATAAAAACACTGTGAAGCCAAGGGATGAAATCCAACATGTCCAGTCCATCTGTGCAGCTGCATTCCACAGCTGCTCGTGCAAGTCCCAGGGTGGATTAGCAGATGTAGGCTGCTACCCTGCAACACACAGGTCCTGTCCTCACGGGTCACCCAGCCTCGCACCGCTCACACTCGCGCGTGCAGCGCCCGTCTCAAATCCCACAGCGGCACACATTTGCTCCCCTTCTCTTTCATATAGTGAGACATGCAGCATTTTCAAGTTTAGAAACTTTCTGTAGGACTCCCACCACGTCCACTACCCCAAATCTGGCAGAAAGCTTAGTAAAACAACCCAACAGCCCTTCTGCCTGCATGCTTTCACAGCAGAATGACTGACAGAGCCTCGTCTTCTTGCTCCCACTTTTTTCAATACATACGGTGTAATGAAAACATATGAGCTCATTGGAACTTACACAGAGATGTGGCAAACTTTATATATTTATTTAGGCTCTGAGATCATTTGAACCTTAGGCTCTCTCTCTCTCTAAGAATATGTTTTTGGTTTTTTTTATCTCAACGACCACCTGTTAGAAACTTTTGTATGTTTATTGTAATTGGTGCCTACGACACATGCAGGTACTTTCTCATGTGCATTAGGTAATAATTAGAAAGTTTATACAGAAAATTTCCAGTCTACCCTCTAGAGAAAAAATATCTGGATGGGAATGACAGCTCCATATGTCATTCTTCTGCAAATAAACAGAGGGTTAATACATCAAGCTGCTTGTCCAACAATCCACTGCAACTCAAAGTAAAACTGTGCAATGTTTTATAGTAAATTTACCCTCATATATCCAAACCTCCAAACATCTGAGTCACACTAACCTCCAAACCTCCAAACATCTGAAGGGCTCTGTATTAGAAGGTCTGGCTCAATCCAGGCATCACCAGACATATTCCCAAGAAACCTCACTGCCAGAAATACTTTTCTTATGAAAATTCAAGCCTGTGTTTTACATAGAAGCTTATATTCCTGGGACTCTACATGGTGCAAACACAAAGTGCTATCATTTGAAGATTTACTATGTTACTAGTAATTTTTTTACTAGTCAATTTTTTTTTCTAGTTACTAGAAATTTTTTGTTCTTTTAAAGGTTGTTTGAACTTCCTTTCATGTTTGGCATCAGGCTTTCAGACAATAAGAAATAAAGAAAATTGGTATGCTGTCAGATTTAATAACAATAAGCTTCTCTGATATGCTATTATTTGTTTAGCTTTTGGAAAAGTTAAATATCACAGCTATATATCTTAAAATATTCAGTGCTTTTCTAACCTACTGCAAGGACTATTTTAATTGGCAACAGCTTATCTTAGAAGTGGTAACAAAAAGGACCAAATTCTAGCTCCGTGTCACCCTCACAATTGGTCAGAAGTCTGAAAAGGAGCATGTCTGACCTATATCATTTTAAATATGATCAGAACAAATTGTATTTTCTTAGAAATACAAGACGGGAATGAAAATGTGTTTATTTTGTGGTGCTTCATTTCTCTTACATATAGAAAAAAATATATTCTGCTTTTCTTTGTTATTAACCACTGAAGCTTTCCATCAAAAGGAAAAATGTTCTTAATTTCTTTAAAAGTTCTCAAAGAAAATACTATTTTCTAAGTAGCTCTAGCTGAAAGATATGACACCATGACTTAAAAGAAAACACTCAGAAGCTTCCTCTTTCTGCAGAATAAAGAATAAGAACAATAGTTCTTTATTCTCAGAAAAAGAAAGCTCAGTTTAAGATTCTTTCTCTTGATACAGATTAACAGACATCACTGACAGATAGATGTGCAAAACCAGTTAAATCTCAGTTTCATTTAAATAGACCTCAGACCCCATTCCAGGGCACCTGCAGATGCATTAATCCATGGAGGAGCCTGAGCTGAAGGTTCTGTGCACAAAAGCAAGCAAGGGGCTATCCTGGGGCTTCCATCTGTTGCTGCCTCTAGGATACACATTTTCACAGACCTGTGATAGACTATTTATCTTTTCAGGTAGAGAAAGAGGACAAAAACTTTGAGAGGTTTAAGGTTATTATCATCTCCATTCATGTATGAAACAAAATATTGTGTACTTTGGATCAAGATTCTTGTGAAAAATGCCCTGTCTCTGTTTTTAGCCAAGAAGTTCAAGAGGTGCTACATTTAATAATAAAGGAATGTCTAATTCCAAGGCCTCTGGGCAGGCTGCTTTTCTATCTGAGACTTTACTAAGTTGTTTTTTGTTTGTTTAAACTTCTAGAAGGTTTTCTGCTAATACTAAATTTAAATAATGTAAATATTCTTTTCTAAAACACCATCAAGATGGATATTTTAAAGTTGTTATGCATAAAAATTGGAACAGAGCTCTAGTACCAAAGCAAGTTTAACACAGTCACTCTTTTCCACAAAATTTTATCAAGACAGCATTTTTGGGGAAGTTCTTCAGATTCTTCAAGGAGTACTTTCTAGGAAGGGCCTTTTCCATTCAACTCTTGAAGAGGTCTATCATTCACTCTGAACATAATAGATGGCTTTTGTACTTCTTATCAGTAATATCCACTGGGATTGGACCCTAGATAACACCAGTTACTGAGACTGAACAGGCTTTTCTAGCTTTCTGTCAATGAAACTGCAGGAAAAATGGGCAACACCCTACATGTCAGTGATAGCCAAGCAGTTCAGTGCTGCCTTACTCACACTGGTGCACTAGGAAATACGTAAGTGGCTGAACTCACCTGGGAGGCAAAAGAGAGCTAGGTAAGTCTATTATGCCAGAATCAGCAGAAAGTAAGCTTCATTTACTCCTGCTTTCTCTCTGTCAGTGGCCATGTTGTGCCTCCACTGCAGAAAAAGGCTGAGTTGCTGTTGCTGTGAAACAAGTGCTTCCTTTCCAGGCTGTGATGCAGACAGACACCATTAACTGTAACCATGTGAGCCACATCAGTTCCCTACATATTGTTTTAATTTTCTGAGAGGATCGCTATTCCAGAATTCATTTGCCCATGATCCCCAGGCATTCCTGGTGCTGCGTTATGGTACTAGGCAGAACGGATATTAATTGTCTAAACAGAAAATTGAGTGGTAGGAGGCAGAAACTGGAACCAGTGAACTCATTCCACCATTGTACTCCTTTCATTTGTTATTACCTCACTTGTGAATTCCGAGCATAGAGCAAGCAAAAAGCCATGGCAGACTGGGGGCCCACACTGGAGAACCTCCAAGCATCTTGAGCTCTCATCTGTCAGAAGACTGAGGTGGAATTTACACCTGCATTTATTTTGTGCTCTAGCATGATGAAAAGCATATCAAGAACTTCACACCCCGACTCGTCATCTGGTTACTTTATTCAGGCTTCACTATGTATATAGGATTTAAGGGAACAGGGCTACTGAATGGAAAAAGTATGCTGCCAGTAACTTCTACAGTAAATTCTTCATTGCATTATGGCAGTTAGACATGCACAGTTAAAATGATGGCCCTAATCTTTGACATCCAAGGCTCTTGTTGACTAATTTAACTAAGGAACTGTAAATGGAGTGCAACTGTAACTTGATCCAATTCACAGAAGTATTGTAATGACACGCACATGCAAATTAAGGAAAGATAATATGCATCTTAATGCCAAGAAAACTGCCAGTAAATATGTAAAGGGTAATTTTTTGAAATGAAAAAGGACAGAAATTCTATTGGCAGTTTAAAAATGCATATAAAGATTAATTATCTGAGCTTTAGAGGGAAATATTTAGGTTAGACATTTGGAAATAATTTCTATTCCTAAGGTAAAATATTTGCCAAGAGATGTGACTGAGACAGCATCACTTTAAGTGTTCAAGAGTAGACAAGATGAAAACCATATGTATGTAATGCAGAAGGAAGTCCTGCAACAGGCCAGGGATAAAGTACATGGATTAAGAGACTCTATCCAACTCATTAGACATAAATCTTGAAGGAACTAGCCCCGCAATCCTTACTCACAGACATGTATGATTGCAGTGGGACCATGTAAATAAGCCAGGGCAAATGACTCAAGAACAAAATGTCCTTAAAGATTTAGAATGGTCTGTAAGAAACCACAATGAAAACAGTAAAAAAAAAAAAAAAAAAAAAAAAAAAAAAAAAAAAAAAAAAAAAAGGTAAACAGGTTGAGAGGTTTATTTATGAGAAATGCTATTGAATTGGAGAGAAAACCTAACTCACTCTTTCCATGTCCATACAAAAGGCTTTTGGTACTAAGCAGAACTTTGGAAAACTTGAAGTAGGTTTTCTGGGTTTTTTCTGACTTTGTCTTACCCATCACTTACTGCATAATCTCAGTATATTTTTAAGATCACCTTGACAGCAAAAGAATTTTATCAAGACTTTTAAACTTAGATGTGAAATAATAAGGAAGTTATTTGCATTTGTGAGCACTTACTGGGTTATACCTTGCTTCTCTGACCTGACTTTGGAAGTTACCTGCAAATTTTCTGGGACAGGAAGTATCCAAATACATCACCTTGGCAAAGAGAGCCATTCCTGGGCCACACAGAGCATACATATTTCCAGCATGACACACGTGGACTTCTTCACAGGACTACAGGAGCTTCTTTTTGAACACAGCTACTTTTCTTCTACAACAATAGGTCGTTTCCTTTGTTTAGTCTATTATGGTCTTTTATGTGGATTTACTAGATATTAATATACTGAAATTCTCCATTCTCTTCCAGTTCCTGTGCCATCAGCTCATGAGAAACATTAAATAACTCCTGGGTAGCCAAACTAACTCATTTCAGGCTAGTCTGGGAATCTTTTACTACTTTGAGTTCTACAAAGTGAGTTAAAATGACAAAATTTAACCAGGGGCAGACTTTCCCAAATATGAAAGTGCAGTTACTGAACAAAAAAGAATTGAAAGTCTGTCTGAATATCTTTGGTATATCAGCAGGCTCGAGTTTATCTAGAGCACTTTTTGCACTTAAAATCTTCAGCCAGCATTCCACAAACATGTTTTTGAGTATGCAATCCTGCTGCCTCTATTACACTTCAGACATGCTACTGCCAGTCCACTCATAACTATGTTGATCCATACTGGGCTCAGGACTCATCCTTGCAGATCCAGCAATGAAACTACTCATGACTGGCCTTTGCTATGGCTCTTCAACAACTTATTCAGATCACCTTAGAGAACTCTTAAATCAAACAGATTTTCCCATTTTGCATGGGAATGCCATGGAGGATGGTGCTCAGTGCTCATCAAGGCCCACTAATATAAGTTACTGCTTCTGCATGTAAAGATTTAAAGAGCATGTCTGTACACAAGCACCTGCTTGACCAGCTTTTGCACAAACACAGTGATGTGGGATACAACAAAGACCATACAGACTTTCAAGAAACTGGCCTCAAGTGGGAATGACTGTAGGAAAAGTAAAAATAACTTCTGATCCTCATAGGAACAGATATTTCGTGAATTAATATTTTGGAAGCCTAAAGATAGTGCCAATGCACATTAAAAGACTTTTTATGAGACTCAAATTTCAGTTTGCAATATCTTGAAAATATTTACTGGCCTACCAAATTGCTGAGATCTTCCAGAAAGGCAAAATAGGTCTCTATAATACAGAATTAGCATTCAGAAAAAGGGATTTCTTCATTCACATGCTTCCATTGGAACTACAGATGTTCATACTTTTCACACTAGACAGCTGCTGGCAACTCTACACCTAACTTTTTCTGAATCATGAATTTTATGGAATCTTTCTGCTTTTTCCACAAAAAACATGCAAAGACAAGCAGATGATTTTCACCCTTTGTCAGGCCAGATGTATGGTGTCATCTTTCTTTCTGCAGGTATGCCCTCAACTTTTAAAGCACAAGCAAAGACTTTGTCAGGATGAGGAAGAAAAAGGTCCAAATTTAAAAAAAAGGACTCACTAATTCTGCATTACAGTCCTGGAAGTTCTTGTTTTCTTTCATTTTCTTTCACATATATGCTGACTAGATTTGTACGTGTAGAAAAACTTCCAGTTGAAGGCATCAGTACCTCCAGAACCAAAAGCTGGTTGTAAAATCTAACAGCTGGTTGTTAAATCTAACACATTGGGTGCCAATGTCCCGACAGAAAAACTTACCAAAGTGTAACTGGCACAAGACACACCAGTTTCTTTCCCTGGGGACTGATGCAATGCCTCCCACCATGTTGACTCCCCAGCTGTCTGCTTTCGTGGGGGGCTGCACGCAACAACACGCTGGGGCGGCACTCAGACCCACCTCTTCCAAAGAGATCTAGAACGCTTCCCAGCTCTGCTTATCTGAACTTCCCCTGCCCAACCCATGTGCATTTAAAGCTGTTCTTCCACACCTCTCATCCAAAGTCCTACAGTACATAAACCTTCGAGACAGTAAGGGCAAAGAAAATAACACCCAAGGAGTCTGAAGTATCTGCAGCTGCACTGGACATGTGAGAAGCAGACTGTATCAAGGAGAGGAAAAGAATGTGTCAAGTAGAAAAGCCCCAAAAAAGGTTGGGTGTGGAGAACTGGAATCACAAGAACCAAACCATGAAACCAAACCCTGAAGGGGTTTTATTTCCACCCAGGAGGTGGAAATAAAAGCAAATGGAACTGCACAGAAGTGAGAATGTGATACAGTAATTAATAAGAACAGCTCCTAAAAGAATTAGGAAAAAACAGCAAAACACAATTTACTATGACAGTGAACATAGAAAGGATGAAAAAATATATTTTTCTAGTTCTTCAAAACTGCTTAGTTTTTCTCTGTTTCAACACACTTAAAAAGATTTCCACAATCTACTGCATCTGTAAGCAATTCCAGTTCTCTAACATGTGACATCCGTTTTAGTCATTGTTAGGGAAATTGGGATAGGCCATTTTTTTCACTATCCCAGAACTTTTCCATAGCATTCAGGAAAGGAACACACACTCTGTAAGGTTCTTTCAAGCACAAATACACATTGTCTGTTGTTATCGACAATGTGTTCATTGTCTTATTTATGAAAATAAGTATTGAGAAACATAACATCTTTTTTTATATAGCAGCAGCAACCTCATGTCCCTGTAAGACACAATAGATGCTGCACCACACACTGAAATTATTCAGAGACCAAAGAATGGACAAAACAAACTCAGTTACTGATAATGGTGTTTCCAGTCTCAGTATGGCTTACAGCACCCTGTCATCTTCCAGGCCTCCCTACCAAAATCCTTCTGTAGTCAGAGAGGTAAGAAGTTACACAGATGGTGCCAGGACCACAATGCAGATGGCAGAGCACACCCTGTGTGATGCTGCTCACTGAGCATTTTTCTGCTCTGTAGTTATATGGGACACACACAGAACTTAGACAATTTTAAAAGAGAATTGTTGGCAGAGGGGTGGCTGCCATTTGGGGATTCAAGCTCAAGTTGCACTCTGGTTCATTACCTACATAGCTTGAGGTGCTGATCTGAATTCTGCAGCATGAAGTCACAAAGTACTTTCAGACCAAATGTAAAAGAAAGCCTTCAGTCCTTGCACTTGAGGCTACTGTTGGGGCTGATGCTGCCAGGAACACAGGTACATCCCATGGCTGGCTGCTACTGGCAAAAGCAATAGTAAGAAAGGCAAGGAAAAGAACAGGAAAAGAACAGCTGTAAAGAGCATGACTTCAGTCTTGATTTTGTATCTATGTTGCAGTAAAGCTGCAGCAGAATACCCACCAAAAATAGATAAAATCTTAGCATCAGTAAAATCCAGGAAGCTTGCTTTCTATTTGCAAGGGTTCCTTACTGAACAGGCTAAGAACACTGCACTTACAAATCCCTTGGGAATAGGAAAGGGTGCTGGCTTCACTTAAGCAAACTGCAGGAGCACATTTCTAAAACACACAAGCCAAGGAAGGGTATGGTAGGCTGCCATTCCCTCAGACATTACAACAAAATTTATTTACACAGAGTCAAAGGAAACATCAGTGGAGAGCACAGCAATGAAAGTGATGACTGAGCTTGACTTCTGACCACTCTGTCTCTGACCTTTCCACTTAACCAGAATTGAAACTCAGCCTATGGTCTTCATCCTGCAATATTCTGAGACCACTCACCATTCTGAGGTGCTGCTGGGATATGCTGAACAGATTATATGATGAAATTCAGATTTAGGTAACATCTGTGATAGAAAGATGTCCAAATTGTTAGTCATTAGCTGCTACAAAGGAGGAGCTGTTATTACTGATATCCCCATTTTATGTCAAGCTGACGGTGTCCTGTTTCTGAAACCTACTAACTGTCTACTGTCATATGAGAAACTGTGTCTTTAGCGTTTATTATGGTGCTGACACAACTTGTCTGTGCTTTCAAAACACCGTGAATACCTCAATTACAATGTAAAAAAAAAATGTTGGACAACCTATGTTTAATATTAGAGGCCCACATTATGCATGTATGCAAAGTTGGAACACGAAGTAGCAAATACTGCTTCAGGCAGTAGTGCTAAAGCAGCATGAGATCACAGTGAATGTCTAACTTCTACCATACCTGCAGGAACAGAAATTTCCCATAAGTATTTTCCAATAAGGAGAAAATGTGCCTGCCACATACTTTTTTTGAGCGCATTGAAATCCTACACACTAGATAAACCTTAAAAAGCAGCATTGCATTTGATGGAAAGATAAAGGTATTAGGTGAACACAGAAAACATGCAGTAAGAAAAACACATGAAGAGGAGACAGATGAATTACTTTGCAAACAGTCTTACCATATTGCTTCCATACATAATATGTGTGAAATAAATAAGAAAGGTTCATTGTGTGTCTTTTTGCCCACATCAAGGCAATGACTTTCAGTGTACTCCACAAAAACTATGGGGGTAATGATCAGCACTTTAACACTTTGGGTTGCCTGTGATCACATACAATTCCTCAGGCCAACAAGCAGTTAACTCACCACTTCATTTATTTAATTGGGACTACACATGGAAATGAAAATTGAACAGGGCAAGTAAGAGGTTCAGAGTTCAGCATTCAGCTTTTGCTTGCTGAAGTTAATGCAGCTTGAAAAACATAAGGACAGAACATTTTAGTAAGCAATAATAGATTTTAAAAAATTTATTTAGTTAACTAAACTATTACAATTTGTTTAAGAAAATCAGGTCACTGATTTACAGTTTGTTTTACTCTGAAATAAACAGTTCACTTACCATGTATTCCATGTTGGAAGCAGGTGGGAAAACTTTGCCTCTGACTTGATTATGATAATCAAGAATGGCAATCATGTCATTCTGTGAAATGTAGCGCTTCCGCCTGGCTTTGGGAATTTTTGCAGAGTCCAGATGAGCTGCCAAAGCTGTCTTGATGTCAGTGAAATTATTGTCTGACAAGAATAGGTCAGTGGAGTTGGGTAACACTAATGCACTTGTTTCACAGAGAATGGAAAATAAGAGAGAACAACTGATTGCAGCAATTACTGTCATTTTGGGGCCAAAGGAGACAGATCGACCACAGAGGTACTCTGCTTTAAGTCAGGGCAGTAGAAAGCAAATCTGTAGAAGAGAAGATACCAAAGATGTGATTCTGTACATCTGTGTAGCAAGACAAAGTGAACAAGCAGGCTGTCAGAAAAATCATTCTGTCAGCTCAATCATAAAAACAAACCAGGCAGAACACGTGTTGCTGAGCAATTTTCAGTAACTGTATTAAGTGATGATGGTCTTACTACAGCACACCAGATGAGGTATCCTAATGAAGTACATGGTCAGAGCTGGTAGTATTCCTGAAATAGTGACAGTGCAATCACAGCCAATCAGTCCATAAACCACACCACAGATCTTAAACAGGGAGACTGCAAGGAACCTCACATCATGTTTTCTACAGAAAATTAAAAATACATCCTAGGCTATGCCTACCCCATAGGCATGGAGTGTTTTGACACAATGTGGCAGACATAAACCAGTAGGTAGAAGAAAACATAGCATGAAAGCAGGACATCTTAGAAATAGCATTCAAATCTTAAGTTCACCAAGTGTGATGAGCATTGATAAAACTGCATGCAAAGAAACTTATGGAACTGAATGGCTTACCTCTGGATAATACCAAGAAAAAAAGAACAGAGTCTATTGTTCTCCCAGTATATATAGCACTCTCCTATGTGATGATATGAACCTTTGTGAAGAAGTGTCTCTTATTACAACCCCCCAAAGAACAAAACCGTGCTGGTTGTGAAGCTTCTGGCCAGAGGAGCCGCTGACAGCCTTTATACGTTCCGGGCTGTGCAGCAGCGCGGGCAGTGTCGCGGCGGGTCCCGCTCGGCCGGGGCGGGCGGGAGGGGCCGTGCGAGCCCACGGCAGCCATTGGGTGGCACCCGGAGGGTGGGCGCTGGGGGGGCTCGGTCACACCCCCGCCTGATGCAGCGCAGAGAGGCAGCCTGAGAGACTCTCTACTCGGCGTTTCCTACCTTTTTTTTCTTTTTTTTTTTTTTCCCCCTCCGCGGCTGGTTTTCTCCTCATTTCCCGAGCATCATGCTGGCTCGGGAAGCGCTGTTTCTCGCAGCTCCACGAGCCCCACGGCGCAGCGCGGAGCGCAGAGTTTGCAAACCTGCGTTTGTTGTCCCGGTCCCAGGACTCCGTGCACCGCCGTGGCCCGGCCCGGGCCGGCAGCGCGGTGTCCCGGGCCCCGGCGGGCAGCCCGGGCCCCGCTCCATCCATGGCCGGCACGGCTGCTGCCCAGGCCGGGCCCCCTCCGTTCGCCCCCTTCTCCTCCTCCCTCGCCCTCTGCCCTCCGAGGCACGGGCAGAGCTCCGGGCGGCCGTGGCCGTCCCAAAGCTGTTACCTGAACGTCTGCCAGTGGGAAGCTACGGGAGCGGCGGGACCGAAAGCTCCCGGCGGTGCCAGGGAGACATCTGTTTCCCATTAGCTAGCCTATAGCTGGAATTCTTTAAGCACAGAATGGTCCAGCCACTCACACGGCGGAGCTGAGGGCACAACACCGAGGCCATGACGAAAGCGAGCGGAGAAGCAGCAGCAGCAGCAGCCAGCAGTTGTGCACTGGGGCAGCGTATGGGAGCTGCACAATGTCAGGCTGACCCCCACCAGGGCTGGGCGACCTGGGGCAGCCTGTGAAATGGGGCACTTAAAAGTGCCATTACACCGCTTTGTGACATCATAAAGGAGCTAGGAGAGAGAGACACGACAAGTTAGATGTTACACCAAAACTTAGGAGCGCTCAAAAGTTTCAGTAGCTCTGTTAGAGAAGCAATATGGGATTTAAGTATTAGGGAAGTGCAGTCCAGTAGTTGGAGCGCAGGGCTGGAAGCCAACACTCACGCTCTCCTTTTGGCTCTGCTGCTCACTTGCTGTGTGGCCTAACCCAAACCATTTAATCTCTGCGTGCAATCTCTACAACAGTATAATAGGCTTCTACAGACATGTCGTAAGGATCAAATGACTAGTGTTTGATAGTGTACTTTGTGATGAAAGGTGTTAAGTATAAAATATCATAATTAGTTACGTTACTGTATGTATGCCCAGCCTGTCCAAAACTGCTACTTAAGCTGCAGGTATTCCTTTGCATGATTATACAGGAAACTTGAAGACATAATTTGTCCTTGCAAGACTAGATGTTGGATGATTCCTTTCATTCAATTTTCTTTCTTCTAAAATGAAGTTCATATTTGTTCGTGATAATGTCAGGAACTGTCTTCCCATTGTTTGAATACAATAAAAATTCTCAGCTCCTTTGAATTGCCGCAGGTCCTTTGATTTCATCTGAGCTGCAATAAGTTATCAAAGGGAAGACAGCAACTTAACATGTCAGGAAGTTCAGAGGGTAGATTTTACTAGTTAGTCACATTTTAGAGTGCTATAATTATTTCCTCATACCTCATGGCAGTACTTGGAGGCTCTTAGGATACAAGGCACTATACATAACAGCAAGGATATATCACCAAATGTGAAATAGCCACAGCTTTCACGTCTGTAAAACTGAGCTGTACTTCCCTACAAACAGACCAGTATATGAGAAAATTCTTTTATTTCTCTTACCGTCTAATTATTTGTTTCTATGTCAACAAGCAGTCAGTGCAGCTACTCACCTAAATGTTTTAAAAAAAGGCAATGAGCAAAGCTAATAAGCATTATTGCAAAAAGTTATTGTGAATGTGAAAGGTTCTTGGGTGTGAGAGTATCTCACCCCAAGTGTGTTGTACTGCTCAGTTGTCAAGAGGGAGTTGCAAATAGTGAAGACATGATAGTAACTCTAAAGCTTGGCAAGTCGGATAGCAAAGACAATCACACGCACATGTGCGTTCAGTTTTCTTCTGGAAGAGTTAATCAGTAGAGATGGAATGAAATTTTGCAAACAAGACTAGTGAAGCCACCCTGAAGTTTTCATGAAGGTCTGTGCCAAGGAGAGGAATGTCTAAAATGAAGAGGAATAAAGAAAAAAAACATCAAAGACATCTGCAAGGAGAAAATTAAGAAGTGGATGGAACCATGTGCAACATACACAAAAAGAACTATTTCCTGACTCTTCAGCCATCTCCTAAAATACAAAGCAAACAATCAGACCTGTGATAAAAGACCATTATGGGCCAGAGACAAGAGCATTAGTAAGATTTGGAATGAGTCAAAATATCTGTAAACCGAATTAAGAAAAGAATGTGCCAGCCAAGATGCCCACAAAATGGTTACTGAGCAGTCTGGAAAAAAAATAAAGGGCAATAATTCTTGTACTTAATGTCGGCAAATGTTACCAGTGAGAAAAGTTATATAATCAAGAATGAAAAAGAATGTAGGAGAAACTAAGAAAGAAAAATAACTCAGTTTATCTTCTGAAAGACTCAGTTCTAGGAAATGGTCTAGATTTCAAGGTTTCACTAGAAAATATTTATATTTTCACAGAACTAGTGTTCGTGTGTAGGAAGAAAAGGAGAAATGGCAATATAATATATTAGCATAAGATCTAGATTTTGTCTGGGCCATAAGCCTATGACAAAGGCTTGAGTGTACAAAGGTGTGGGTCAAAATGAACAGGATATAAATTTATTAAATGTAGCATCTTTACCTTCACTGCACAATAAAAATGATGACTCACAATAGTCATGGTTCTTTGGCAGTGTATTCCTTTCATTAAGACTATAAATCCGTAATTTCTGAGTAATGGGTGATTACCCATTGCTCAACAAAGTGGGATGAACTTCATCATGTTGAGTGACATTTATTTTAGTAAATGAATTAAGAATTTATAAATGCTGAATTGTAATTTAAGAATAACATATTTATAGCAAAATAATTTTATGTAGATTGCTAATATTAGGCAGTTAAGCTTGAAATATTTATTACAATTTATTTTACTTCTGAATAACTTGACAATACCTGCCTGGGATTTGAGATACTTTTGATATTATATCTGTAGTGGCAGACAATAATTCATACAGTTGAAGTCTAAAATGCATGTGGTTTTTTTTTTCCTGTCCTGTATATCCAAGCACAGTAAAGTTTAGAAAACCTCACGCATTCATATTTTTCAAATCACATCAGACACATACCCTGGAAGGTTGCTTGAATAACTCTGAACATCACTGATTGTGTTGACTATATCTGTCAATTACACTGGAGGTTTAAGCACACAGATTATACATAGAGAGCACTTTTGGTGGCTTCATCTTCAACTGAATCCTACCCACTATTTCAAACTGTACTAAAGACAAAACTTCAAACAAAGAAGATAAAATAAGTATGACATGGGCAATCATATTCTCAGCATTATACTTTTTTTCCAGACAAGGAAAAATATAACTTTCACCAAACATAAACATTAATATCCTTAATATACTGTGTGGCCAATGGCATAGGATTGGGTGGCAACAATGACAAAACTGGCATATGGAAGACTCATGAAACAATTTCACAGAATTGTTATGGTTGGAAGGGACCTCTGGAGATGACCTAGTCCAACCCCCCTGACAAGGCAGGGTCACCTGGAGCAGGTGACACGGGAACAGTCCAGATGGGCTTCGAATGTCTCCAGAGAGGGAGACTCCACCGCTACTGGGCAGCCTGTTCCAGTGCTCTGCCACCCTCAGGTAATGAAATTCTACCTCATGCTGAGGTGGAACTTCTTGTGTTTTAGTTTATGGCCATTGCTCCTTATCCTATCACTGGGCACCACTGAAAAGAGTCTGACACCGTCCTCTTGACCCCCACCTTTGTGATATTTACATGCATTAATGGGGTACCCTCTCAGTCTTCCTTCTGGACTAAACAGGCTCAGCTTCCACAGCCTATCCTCGTAAGAAAGATACTTCCAGTTTGCTCAGGTTTGTCTGTTGTTACTGGAAATATATCAATAGCCTAGAAAAGAATTAGTAGAAAATGAGGAACAATTATTTATAATGGGAGGAAATGCTAATTACATCTATCAAGAGCTCTGCTCTGCCAAGAAATTCCTGCTGAATAGAGTGGATGCTAAAGAGCTGTTGCCAGTCATAATATAACATTTCTTAGAAATGAGGTAATTAGCACACTTTGAGACACTGATAAAATCAGTATTCTTCTCACTGACACATCAGCAGAAACCACTGGTCACAGAGAAGGGAAGCAGAAGGGTTAAGAATTTAGTAGGCTAAGTGTATTTATCATTTCAGGCATCTATTTTCCAGAGTTTCCTTTGGTTATTCTGTCACATTTCAGTGCTCTGGACATTGCTTAGGAATCTTATCATAACCAGCATAAAGAAAACAGATGAATGCATCAATACTTAATTTTTTTGGATAGATAAATTATAAAACAAAATCTCCTTAAGCATCAGAGTAGTGTCTTCAGTGCTTGTCTTGTGTGATCATCATAATCAACCATAAGCTTTTTTTTTTTTTGTTCTCTCATAGCTCTTTGATGATGTAGTATCTTTATATGGTGTTTTAAGCATCTCTATAATTGAAAATGAAGTTGAAAAATCCAGTTTATATCAATACTAAAAAAAGCAACATTTCTCACTCCAAGTGCAAAGTTCACGTTTCATTTCTGCTGGATTGAGGCATCCTTTTTAGAACTTTGAAGAGTAGTGAAATGAAAAAGAATAATATTTTAGTGGGTGTTCAACATATCTCATCTGCCAATCAGGTTCTTACTCTAGCATTATGTCACTTTCAACACTTCTAATATTTCTTTTTCTATGTAAAGCAAAGATACATAGCAACTTGGCACTCATTTTGGAGAATGGGTGTGTATATTCTGCAGTATTTCTCCTGACCTTTAGAGTATTCATTTTAGGAGCATAGGATCATGGAATCATTTAGATTCTAAAAGACCTCTGAGATCATCAAATCCAACTGTTAAACCAGCACTGGCAAGTCCACCACTAAGCCAGGTCTGTAAGTGCCACATCTACATGTTTTTTAAATATCTCCAGCAGCCTGTTCTAAAGTTTGATAAACCATTCAGTGAAAAAATTTGTCTGAATATGCAACCTAAATTGGATAAGATATTATCCATCATCAATGAAGATATTGGAGTCATCAATGAAGATATTAGACAGAAGTGGCCCCAGCACTGAACCATGGGAACACCAGTTGTGACCAGACACCAACTGGATATTACTTCATTCACCAGTACTCTCTAGGCCCTTGCCATCCAGCCAGTTTTTTTGCCCATCCAAGCCACAAGCCTCCAATTTCTCCAGAAGAATGCTGTGAGAAATGGTACCAAAACCTTTACTGATTTCTAAATAGACAACAATGTCATCCTGTCCCATTTTTCAACTTCCAGTCAGCTGGGACCTCCCCAGTTAGCGAGGATTGCTGGTAAATGATGCAAAGTGGCTCAGAGAGCACTTGCCCCAACTCCCTCAGCACCTTTGGGTGGATCCCATCTGGCCCCATAGACCTGTGTCTATCTATGTGGTGTAGCAGTTCACTGACCATTTTCCCGTGGTTTATGGGGGCTTCATTCTGCTCCTCATCTCTGTCTCCCAGCTCAGGGGACTCAGTACCCAGAAAACAGCTGCAATGCTATTCTGGAATGAGGCAAAGAAGGCATTACAAGGGGATTTTCCTTAGCCCTCCTTTTGTTGCTTTATATTTATAGAAACATTTTTATTGTCTTTTATGATACTAGGCAGATTAAGTTCTAGCTGAGCTTTGGCCCTTCTAATTTTCTGTCTGCTTAACCTCACAATATCCTTGTAGTCCTCCTGAGTTGCCAGCCCCTTCTTTCAAAGGTCAGAACCTCTCCTTATTTTCCTGAGCTCCAGCCAAGCTCTCTGTCCAGTCAGGCTGGTCGTTTTCCCTGCTATCTCATCACTCCTCACATGAGGATGCCTGTTTCTGCGTTTTAGTATTTCCTCCTTGAAGAATGTCCAGTTTTCCTGGACTCCTTAGCCCTTCAGGACAGCCTCACAAGGGACTCTGTCAACAAGTCTCCTAAACAGGCCAAAGGTCTGCCCTGTGGAAGTCCTAGGTGGCAGGGCTGCTGATCCCGCTCTTTATTTCTCTGATAGCTGAAAACTCTCATTTCATGACTGCTGTGCCCAAGATAGCCTCTGACTACAACATCACCCACCAATCCTTCTCTGTTCAAAAACAACAGGTCCAGTGGGGACCCTTCCCTGCTTGATTCGCTCACCAGCTGTGTAAGGACCATGTGTTACATACACTTCAGGAATCTAGAAGGATGTTCACCTTCTTCCTTCATACTCAAATCCTGTGAGAAAAACAGTCTTCTAAATTATGTTTGACCTGATTGTGCCCAAATGAACTTTACTTAAATAAACTAAATTTAAAACTGAAAAAGTTTCTAAGTATTCAAGAATACAGTTTAGTGACCAGCTCATTTTATTCAAAGCAGAAAATCTGACATCAGTTTCTGGATCAGTTGCTGTCCTTCTTTTTGACTCTGGGCTGTGTAAGTTTATTGCTTAAAATTTCAGGCAAGAGTCTAAATCTGCATCTTTAAACGCCCTTTTGTGTCTTTTTCTATCTCATCTCTTTGCACTAAACAGATAACCTTTTTAGGCCTGGAATAGAATAAAGTCCTGCCCGAGTATTGCAGTTTATTTTTTTTTTTTTCTTGTGAGAGGTCTGCTTAGATATCTATTTATCACCTTCACAACATTTTTATGGTATTATGTTGTCACACAATCTGACACAAGTCTCCCACAGACCACTGTCTAAAGAAATGGAGGAATAATTTCTTTAAACATGAAATTTGAAGTGGTAAGTTATTAAATGCCTAGTAGCTAATAAGATAAATAATTAAATACAGTAAAACATCCTAAGAAATACAGCAGAAAAGTTGAGCATGAGTTTTATATCTTCATAAGGATGAATAAATCAATTTTTAAAAAAATATAAGCAGAAGATATTTTCCTTTTTATCTATGTACTCTTCGGCCAGAGGTATGAGAAGCATTTATTATTCCAGAAAAGTGAAATGGCATAAAGCAGTTATCATCCAGTACTACAGATATTTTAGGAAAACAGAACTCCTAGTGAGAAAGTGTTTTAAAATATATCAGTTTCTTATGAAAACTTAAAGAGAGGATGAAACATTTCAAGCATTTACAACAGATTGGAGATGCTCAAATTAAATATGTCATTTTTGAGGTTTTATGGAATCCCTAATTCAAGACTGAATTGTAGTAAGAATAAGAGACCCACAATAGAGAATGAGATTCTAGGAGAATGTGATTTTAACATAAACAAGAACTGTTAAAGTATGCAAAACTGAAGCTGAGAGACTAGATAGTTTGCAGAGTAGTTTCCAGGCTCTTCTTCTGTGTCTTCTGAGATCTTTTTCTAACATCTTTGGGGAGCTATAGACAGTCTTCTACAAACTTTAGAGTGACTGTTGCTGGGAAAGGGTAGCTATTTCTCAATTTTTCTTCTACCAAATCTATTAACTGCTAAATACTTACTCAGCTGTTTACACTAAAACAGGTATGCATCTTTTATCTTGGCTACCTTCTGATTTGGGAATGTCAAGCAGCTGCATCTGGGAAAGAGGAGGCCTTGTCCCTCTTTCTGGCAGGGCTCTGGAGGGAGCCTACAAGCTGACCTTGTGGGAGACCACGTCCTCACTTGCAGCAGCCATGCATTTGTCGAGGAGGAGATGTGGAACAAAGATCAGGGAGTGTCTGGGAAGATCACAAGGACTCAGCAGAGATGCTGAAACCCCAACTGCACAGAAGGTGAGGAAGCCCTATGGTGTTTGACTGGAAGTGAAGAAGCTGGGAAAAAGTTGGAGAAGATGGTAGACAGGTGAAGAAATGCACCAGTCGTATTTCAGTGATGAGACATGCCAAATCCTTCAACTGGGAAGAAGCCTTTGATACAAGCTGGGCCTACTGGGATACTGGAAAGGAGCAGCTGTGCAGAAAAGGACCTGAGGCCTTAGTAGACCAAATTAATATAAGCTAGCAGCATGTCTTCACATCAAAGGCTGACAGCTTCCTGGGATGTATTAGCAGAAGCAATTATTCACTTGTACTTGACAGTTCTTAGGCCACATCTAGAACACTGTAATGCATCCAGTTTCCTCAGACACATCCTACCCCATAAAAGAGAGACACCAGTAAGATGGAGTGACTTCAGTTGAGGGCCATCAAGATGATCAGGGCCTGGAGCATTTGTTCTGAGAAGAGGATAAGAATAGGCCTTATTCAGACTGAAGCAGAGATGGGTTTGGGGAAGACCTGAGACCAGTCTGGCAGCAGCTATGTGGAGGTAACTGAGCAGATGGAGCCACTATCTTCAGCAGTGCTCAGCAGAAGAACAAAAGAAAATGGATATAAATTGAAACAAGAAGTTCAGCCATAATAAACTTTTCCTTTATGTGGGCAGAACAGCAACAAAACAGGTTGCCCAGGGAGTTTGGATGATCTGTGTTATTGGAAGTTTATAAGACCCAACTGGCCAAATCGCCAAGGAGCCTGGTCTGAGCTTAGAGCTGACCATGCTTTGAGACTTCAGTCTCAGCGATTCTATGTTAGCAGCACGAAGCCAAATCAATTTCTTGGAAGAAAAGCAAGACAATACCACTACAGTAGTGAACTTGTAAAGAATAACCTCTCAGGAATATGCAGCATGAAGTCAAAAAGTGACAGTTTCAAAGAGATTGTAAAATAATAGAAAAATAAAGCAGGAAACAACTCTTGTTTTCAAGAAACAAAGGCTCCATGTAGCATGAAAGCTAGTACAGCCCTAAACTGTGTCCTGCTGTTGAACAGGTCTTTTGTTTCAGAAAGGTGTAGACTGCAGCTGTAAAGAAATAAGATTAGAACTACTCTAAGTATGAGGACAGCATTTGTGCTACCAGAAAGAACTGAATGCAGCAGCAACCAATGTCATTTGGTCTCCATTTGTTGAGAAGTATTGCAGAAATAGTTACCTCCTGAGATTGGAACAACCATTTGATGAAGGCCTTTTATATTATAAGTGAGATGCACAGGCACAGGTCATGGCTATAGATGAACTGCAGGAAAAACAAAAAAAAACTTAAAAATATCCCAAAATCCTGGAATGCAGTTAAAATTTAGTGAGAAAGATGATTCCTACTTACTGAATGTAAGGGTAAATCAAAATCTTAGAAAGTTTTATAGTAAAAATCAAGTGTTATTAAAAGCAAGTAATTAAAGGTAGCAAGTGAAAAGCAAAAATGGCAGATGGCATAGAAGAAATTCTACAAAAATGTCAATGTCAAACCTTTGTACCAACTCAGAAAAAATCACCATGAATAAATACTTGTTTAAGCAAATGATAAAGAAAAAGTAGGTTGGGAATCAGTATGGAGGGATAACTTCTCAAAAGATTTTCCTCTTTCATGATATACAGATGTAAGGCAAAAAGTTGACTTTTGTATTCCGTAACTTCAAGACTGAGAAGATCCAAATCCTTCCTTCCCCATTTTCCATGTCCATGGACCTACTCTTGCCATGCTGATACATTGACATAATTCCATTTCTGAGCTGACTTACATTGCAGTCTTCCAGCAGTGGAACAAGTTTACCCTCAGAAAGGGAGAGCAAAGTCCCTGACTCTACCCTGTCCTTTAAGAAAAACATTCATTGCTATTGAACTGTTACTGACACTCACCATTAGTGTTTATTTTGCTAAGGGAAGGTCAAAGATATTGACTTTGTCTGACTTTGAACTTCATCTCAACCCCATGACACTAGAACCCAGGGGAAAGATCCCTCCATCTACAGAAGGCTTCTTCCCATTTTAGGAAGAACTTGTTAACTCTCTTTGTACTTAGGTCAAGTTACTCTGATTTCTGACATGATTTCATGTTTTGGTTCCCAAAACCTTTGAAGAGCCTGCTATCCTGTGCTGTCAGGGCTATGCTTCAGATGGTAAAAATATTTGCTCACAATGTGTTATAGTTTAGTTTTGCCCATAGGCAAAGTAGTCAAATGACATTAAAAAGCATTGATTTGAAGTACTCTACATTTAAAACACCACTCCCATTTACTAGTTGTCTGTGAGAAGATAGAGATTACTTATCCATATATAATTATATTTTGTGAAGTTGCTATCTAAGGGACTTTTTATAGAGGAAAAAGCAACTCTGCATGTTTGTTTGACTCCTGTGACTCAAATTTAACCTGGTGTGCTTGAAACAAAGATGGTGAGAAATGTGAATATTTATCTTTTACAGACTACTCTGTACCCTGTGATAAAGAGCAGATTAATGTAAAGTGGGTATTTTTTCTTCACTCCCCCTCATTCCAAGGAGAGCTTAGAAATCAAAAAAAGTTTTCAATTTTTTGTCCAGTTCTGAGGTGGTGTTGTCCATGCTTAGGTCATTCTCACATGAGGATAAGATAAGCAATCACAGGCATTTCAGATGAGGAACCCCCCTGTGTACATGTGTGAAGGATGGCTGTCTGCAGCTTGTGCTATGTGTACTTGCCCCCCTTCTTTTCATCTGCTTCACATGGTTCAACAGCCACTGTGATGTGAAAAATATAACAATATTCAGCATGGTGTCAGAGTTACACTGGGAGAAATGAGACTCCTATTTTTCTTTTGCTGCTTATGGTTAAATATTGTCTTCTCTTACAAAGTGCTGCTATAAGAATTTCAGGCAAGTCTACCCTAATGACTTGGAGACAAAGAGAAAGCCACTAGCGTCAGATGATTTTTTAATACTGATTACCTCTGGAATTTTTGCCTCACATAAGTTTGTTTTTTGAGCATTGGCAGTTGAGGTGCAGATACATCATTCACTTTAGAATCTGGGTAGATCAACTTTTTTCATTTCTTTTGTGTTTTCTATATAAACTGAAAAATACAGCCCCTGGATCAAATGTGATTCACAAAATGTTTTCTTAAGCAATATATAAAAGCCTTACTTTCAAGACAAAGGTGGCAAGTACACCATATAGACAGCAAACAACACATGGTGCTGCACTTGAAGAGTTCTTCCATATTAAAGAATTTTCATATCAGTTTCTATGTTTTTTTTTTTATTGATAAAAGAAATGTATCTCAATCCTGTGATATGCTTAAAAAACTTCAATGAACTATCTGAATTTTAGGCAAAATGTGAGGGAGTCACCGGCTTTTACAAATTTTGCAACGACTCAATACAAACATTCATCGGGCAAGAAGGATAAATGGCACTTTTTATTTGTCAGTGAACTACTGACTGGAAGAGTTCTGGGGAAACCATATTTTAGGAGGCAAAGAGGATGGGTAAAAGGTATTTTTTAGTGCTGAACAGAATGGTGGCAATGGTTTTATTAAGTTTGATCCTTACCTAAAACCTTGGACTTGAGCAAAAATATTTTATTGCTAATTTGTTTCAACTCATATTTTTGCACTTATTCCTTGAGACTAAAAGGGTTTAAGAGAAATAAATTTCAATTATTTATATCACCTGTATTATAATTATTGTCACTGGTTTTATGTCTTCATTTTGAAATTATTGCTGTCGTCAGCAGTTTTCCCCTAAATACATCTGCATTCAATTTAGAAAGAACTGGCAAAGACTAAAGGAGACACCTTCAACCCATGTCAATCTTCTATGTCCTGTTAGATTATTTACCCTTTTATGAATACAGGCAATACAATGGCCTCTTTGACCTCAAGCAAAGATCTCTGACAAAGATCTCTGGTAATACAACTAGACAAAATATCCTAAAAAAGAGGAATGGTGGTGTTGAGTTTGTTTTTACAGCAGGTTTGCCAAGTGATGCAAATGCAAATTGGAATTCCACATTCTGTATTAACAAAAGACAGAGCACAATATTATTCTTTGATGCCCTTATGAATGTTCTTTTCCAGCTGTATACAACAATTCTGATCTTTTGGTAAGAAAACTGCATTCCTTTCTTCATCAAAGTCCAAGTTCATAAAATAGAATCAATTCCGATGTTAAAATCCTTTTAATTTAGTAAAACAAAGTCATTGTTTTATCAAACCTTTTGATATAGTGCTAATCAGAGTGATTTCACAAAGTTATTGTAAGCGCTCACATAAATTACTAAGTGGAGATAGAAATAGCTCATATGAAATCAATTAAGGTCCAGTGATTACACTGGGGTTTCATCTGGACTCTCTTCTTGCATTGTTGCTGTGTGTATTCTTTTCATTAATTTGCTAATAACTATTTTATACTGTATAATGACCCTAAACTAGGAAGATTATCTACTTTTTTATGAGCCATATTCACAAATGGCATCTCTCCACACTGAGATCTTGTTCAGTCTTTTAAGAGTCATGTCAAAGGGTATGTTCCAAATATTTTAACTCTTCAGGCAAATTATCTCACCTGCAATTTTGTTTGTTTGCAGTTTCAGTTAACTGAACACCACAGATGTTCACATCCCCTGAGCCACACTAAAAATTAGGGAAACTAAAATTCCTAAGTCAAAGTAAATGACAGCAACCAGATCTGCCAGTAAGTCAACTATTGCCCAACAGTTGCTTGCAGGTGCAAACTCCAAATGCAAATAGGTAGATGAGCATCCATTTTTCACATCTACTAACTCAAATATAAACCTGACAATACAACACCATTATCTTCAACTGATTTTTCATCAATGTGTGTCAAATACAGCTGTACCAGCAGTACAAACTACTTCTAGCAGATCACAGCAGGGAAAAAAATAAAGCTGCACCACAAAAACCCCTAAACCAAACCAAGCCAAAACAGAAAAATCCTAAACCAATAGATTAAAACCTAGAGCATTTCCTGTCAATTATCAGCAGAAATGTAAGAAGGCTGAGTACAACCATCTAAGTTAGGATACAGCTAAAACATTCAGGAAAAGAACTCCACTCCCCTACAGAGTCCTGTGTGATCTTTGCTGACTATACTTAGTCAAGTGCTCAGTTTCAGATCTTATAGGAAAATCTGATCCTCCAAAATGATGCTGGGTCTGTGATACTGACTTGCAAGCACAAATGCAACTGATTAAACAACTGTTTTATGTTCCATTTAATCTTACTTTGAATTGTTTTTCATGCCTGGGTACTTTCTCTAGCAGAGAAGAGCATTATACTGGGAGTTATATGGTGACCATGTAGCTTCTTTTAGTTATTTTAAATTCAGGGCTGGAAGCTGCTGAGCAGCCCAATTTAGAGTCAAGGGTCTCATTTCTGAAATAGGCACAATACTGGTAGATTATGCTGTGTCAGCTTGAAGATGGTACATTTAAGGACATCTGAGGATGAGTGAAATCACTGCTGATGGGAATGATTAAACTCTGACTGTTGTGTTTATAATCACTGTGCTGTGCCCTCAGTGAATGGTGGTGTCATAAATATAATGGTATACAAGGTCAGATTTTACGAGTATTTTTCTTACAAGACTTTCCATTCCAAAACATCATTTAAAATTATGTGCAGATTCAGAAGAGTACCCCTAGATTTTCTGCATCTTTCTTTAGAGCTGTAAAAATAAAAATGCTGCAATACAGGTGCAGAAAAAGGTAGAAAGTTTTTGCAGTTTTTTGCTTATATGTGGTAACATTTTACTTTCCAAGACATGAGAAAGGTCCAGTTTTCTCCGAATAGTCTTCAATCAACACAAAGATTAAAAAGACAGTATAAAAACAAAGTATACCAACCCACAGACAGATAGTCTCTTCCTAACACAGGCCTCAGTCTTCATCACTCAGGATGTGATCTTGCATCCACCTCAACCTTGTAGGGCTATTTATCAGCCAGAGTAAATTAGGAATTCTAAAAGATTTTCCACCAAAAAATACTATTGTTTTCACCCACAAATTCAAAACATATTAACCTGAAAGTAGTTATTAACTTAACAGTGAGTTAATAACCAGTGCTAGCAGAATTTTTCCCTAACAACAGAGAAGACCATATATTAGTGATGCCACTGGGATCCACAGAAGTCTAACCATGTCTGTTCTTTAAATGTGACCATAATTTCATTCAAGGTGATTACATTAAGTTTAGATATGGTACAGGGTAAAGGAGATGGAGGACATTCATTCCCTTCTTCATGGTCAAATTAGCTGGATTTCTCTCTCAGAATTTTTAAATAAACTTATCAACCCTTACAAAACAGAAGCCCCGATCACTGTAAGTCTTATATCCTCTTAGCAAAAGTTTTGTTATTTAAAACTCTCAGAAAGTCATATTATGTTCACAGGACTGTTAAATGCAGTGTAGTGAGTGCTGGTACACAGAACAGTGTACTTGTTCATAAAGTGAATGTACTCAACTGTCCAGAAATCCTTGCCAGTTTTATATCTTGCCAAGAGAGATCACTTCAACAGATCATAATTTATATTAGCAGTTGGACAAATGAATGCAGTGTGATGCATGAATTGTCTTAAGAAGAAACACCAACCTCTTACTAAGATTACCTGGAAATACCCCATTTCATTCTAAAATGTTTCTAACTAGGTAATTTAAAATAATAAAAGGGTATTAGCAAGCTGAAAAAATAAATAAATGTAATTTGTGTCACACCAAGTTTCATACTCAAAATTATTTGTTCTGTTCTTTCATGTTTTCATCTCTCTTTGAACTGGAGGAAATCTGAGTTTTTCAGCAAACTGATCAGTTTACCATTTTGAAGGACAGTGCTGTGACACCTGTGGTAGCATTAGTAAGAAAGAGATCCTTTTGCTCTTGTTTTTGTACTTAGTTACAACTTTGCAGCTTCAAAAGCTGAAAATTACTTGACAAGATAAACACACTCTGCAATGAACTTAGCACGTGTGTTTTAAAATCTGGAAAAAGCCCCCATTATCCCAAACTAATACCAAGGATCGTATTCAGAAGTAAACAAAACCAGCATTAAGAAGAGTAAATAGTTTGCAAATGGCAGTACTACACTAACATTGGCAAGGGAAAACTGGAAGGAGATTTAACACATTCAAACTCCATCCTCATGGAGAAACTGAGAGGAAAAAGAAATCTGAAGTTCTTTATTTAAAGTTAGCTACTGAGCCCTGGGGAACTGGGGAACATCTCTTACCCATATCTGAGTGTATTTAACTGGTCCATCTTTTTTGTTTTTCATTTACTATCATGACTTCATCCCAAAATATCCACATCCTAACATAATGTTAGCTCCATATATAAAACCCTACTGGATAACAAAGTTGCTGTTAAAGTCTGCATCTCAGGTAAATTTTCTTGCTATTTTAGGAAAGCAGTGGAAAATCTAATATTTTATTTAAATAGTGCCAAAACTGCTGCTTACTATAATGACACAAAATAGGTTCCTCACAATCTCAAATTTGGAAAGGAAAAGATAGAACTGAATATGCCGTTCTATCTTTCATATCTTTCCGAGAAAATAAAATGCAGCAAAATGTTTTTCTTGTCAATAAACCAAGTAGAAATGATTCAGAATGCAAACACAGAATCAGACCTATGACTAAGGCACCATTTTTAAATTCAAAGAAAGATATTATTACAATTGAAACTTCATTGCTATTTTTCATCTGCACCGTACGCAACATTTTCCTGCAGAAGAAAAAAACATGGGATTGAAAACCCCTGAGAACTAACAAAATAACTGAATAACTAACCTTATCATCACTTGGGTCTTTTACTTGCCCCGCTACATTTTGCCTGAAGAACAAGACACATCTCTTTGACCTTGAAAACATAGAGGTCTAGATGTAGTTTTACTGTGAGGGAGGGATGAATAAGAAAGGATATCATGTATCAACACGTCAGTATGTCCACATGGGGTAGTTATTTGACTCAATTTCAGTGTTTATTTTATAAAAGAGCTTAGAAGAAGATTCACATAAGGTGTCAGTCTGGTGAGGCTCTTTCCCTTCCCTTCCCTTCCCTTCCCTTCCCTTCCCTTCCCTTCCCTTCCCTTCCCTTCCCTTCCCTTCCCTTCCCTTCCCTTCCCTTCCCTTCCCTTCCCTTCCCTTCCCTTCCCTTCCCTTCCCTTCCCTTCCCTTCCCTTCCCTTCCCTTCCCTTCCCTTCCCTTCCCTTCCCTTCCCTTCCCTTCCCTTCCCTTCCCTTCCCTTCCCTTCCCTTCCCTTCCCTTCCCTTCCCTTCCCTTCCCTTCCCTTCCCTTCCCTTCCCTTCCCTGTCAATGAAGGGGCAGTAACCTTGTAGCCTTTCAGAAAGGGAAAGGGAACCTATGAGAAATGAGAAGGAATGTATGTAAAATTCACCTTCTTCTTGGTGTCCTGAGTCTCCCAGGATATTCAGTAGAGAAACCTAGTTTTTTTCAGACCTCACCTAATGGGCTTTTCACCCTGTGGTAATACAGATGACCCAACAGTCATATTCTTCTGTTCTGCTGATCCCTGGGGAGGATGAGACTCAGAAGCCCACCAGCCCTCCCCATCCCTATCCTTTGCTTTTCTGTTTGCACAGGACCACCAGCCAAGTGACTTGGAGGTCCAGTTCCCCACTGGGGATGATTCAGGTGTTGGACCACAGGGTGAATTGTGTCATGTACTCACACTCTGTCTGGTCCCAGCACCAACTGAAGACAGTCAGAATTTTAGCAGAGATTTCTGCCAAGACGTTTTTCATTGGCGCATTTCTTCTACATTTTTTTATTATATATTAATCCAAAAGAGCCTTTTTCAAGAATGGTTCTTACTGCTATCACTAAAAGATATTTGCATATGCTAAAAAATCTAGCTTCAAACATTTTTATATCTCATAACTTTGGCTAAAGAACCTTATACTTTTGTTACTTAGGCTTAAGTATTTTCACATTGAAGTGCTGCTGTTATTTAATGTCTCTTTGGCACCTAACATGTTAAATAACATAAAATTAGTTGACATGAGATGACAATTAACAAAGTTAGGCCAGACAAAGAATAAGTGTAAGAATTAGATAGCATTTTTTTTTGTCCTCTGGATAATGTGGAAAAATTATGTACGTATGAAAGACATACAGTTGTTAATTAATATTTTACCCTCCCTTGTTCATGGATGGAATAATTATTTAAATCCAGACTGCTAGAAGTATGAAAAATCTCCTGTATCGTGTCTTAGGTTATGAGAAAGCCAATGACACAGAGATCAAATGGCAAGTTCTACCTTCTCTTTTTCTTGAGTGGGCTTTGGGCTTTGGAGAAGTGTCTGGAGAACACTTGCATGTGCCATCTGGTGGCTGTCTAATGGAATTATTGTTTAGGAGGGAAAAGCAGGAAGCAAAATGGGCTCAAATGTTTTGCCATTCAAATCACGAATGTTCCTGAAAATTCCCTGCTTTAAAAAGAAAAATGAACTAGAAAAGAAGAATTTTGTTGCAAACTTCAGACTAGAGCAGACTGGAATAATGTTATCCAAGGTTATCATCTCTTGACAAACAAGAAAGGCAACTGAAAATATTTGGAATATACTTCTGTGTCTTCAAAGGTAGAGTTTGAGTTTTGATTTGTACTTATAGGAACTAGACTTGTGGATAAAGAGGATAAAGGAATAAGACCTCTAGTCCAGGATTGTCTCGGGGGCTGACTGAATTCCAGACATCTAGTTAAGGGATTGGGCAACATTTTCTCTCCAGTTATAATTTTCCCCTCACTTTTCTAAGTTCTGTTGAGCTTTTTTTAAAGAGTGAGTGAAAAGGAAGTTTTTGTATTTTGAGTTTTATTTGGAACTTTGGTCATAAGATCAACTCCAGGCTATCCCAGGCTTATGTATGTTTGGTTTGGCTCCATACTGACATGGGCACAGGCATTTTCATCATGCTCTGCACTAGCCACTCCAGACACATTATCAAAAATCTTCATTAAAGTCCAGAGTTGCCATCACTGCACAATATGACTCACTGAGGTATTTGGCAGCAGCTAGGACCTGCCACCAGACCTGACTTCTAAGTCAACCTCTACAAAAGCTCCTTGCAGTGCTCTAAGAAATGTTTGAGTTCATAAAATAAATCTGAGAAATTCTTTTTCAAAGCAGGCCATTTCTAGAATTTTTAATCTTTTTTTTTTTCCCTAGGGTCTTATAGTACTACCCATGACATCAGACTCTGGGTGCATATATGAAGAGAATGTGTACCACATGGCATGGGTTTTTCAAGTGAAATAAAAGATTACAAATACTTATATGCTTACATCTTTATTTACTAGTACTCTAATGATGAACAGTGAGATGGGATTTTATGTCACCCCTTACTGAAAGGGGCTCTTTGGAGGAATTTATCTCTTCTCTACTACTACTCCCCTGAACTGTGGACCAATATAAATAACCTATCCTAAATCTAAGCATCTCACTTTTTGCCAGGAATTAGGTTTTCTGCATGCTGACTGACAGCCTCGCATCCTTACAAACTGGGGATGATGGAGAACTGGTGTGTCTCTCCAGCATGGCCCTGGCACATTTTATTCCTCCAGTTTAGCAGGAGTTCGCAGGAACAGCTCTGCTAATTTCCTTCTAAAATTCCATACACATCCTTGCACTCACCTGCTCTTCTATCCTCTGTGAGACAAGATTTTCTCATGCTCATGGTGTTCCCTATCAGAGATTCACCACTCTATGGGATATCCCCCACAATGATTTTCCATCTGGAAGATTCTCATTCTCCTCTTTGGGCACTCAGAGAGTGCTTTCAGTAGATGGGTGATCTCTCATTGGAGTGCAGATTTAGCAGTTAGTATGGGAGACATTTTGAAGCATTTTGACACAAAATTTGATACAGCATTGTGCTCTGTGCTCTGAACTCCCATGGGCCCTGTTGGATCAGGTTATTTGAATGGTAGCTCAGGAGTCAAACTCAAAAGAAATTTCATATTTATCTCTCCTAGACACCCATGAAATATCTAGTCTTAAGCCAAGCTAGTTACTAAAGATATACATGGTTTTTAAAAGTTTTGAGAGTAGCTGTAATCAAGCCCATTACATACAACTCGTTGAACTGCATCTTGAATCTAACTCTGGAAGGTTTCATCCACCCTTCATACATTTCTCTCTACATATCTTCTGTGCTGCTTCAAAATGAGAACAGGCATTGGATGTTTTCTCTGTAACATTTGGCTGTCTGTCAGAGTGAGAACAACATTAGGTGTAAGTCACAAGAGCACTTGTTCCAGTTTAAATATTATTTTTGTAATGGGTCTTAGACTATTCCCTCATATATCAGCTGTTCCCATGCAGACCAGCACAAGAACATCTGTTTAAAAACAATCTGTTTATTTTATTACATCTCCCAAAGTTTTGCTTGTGAAAGCATACAACAATACTGGGAAAGGGAGAAGCTGCCTTCTTTCTTTGAGTTCACATGTATGACTTAGTTTAATGAAACAAAGCCTGGCTGAATCAGCTCACACTGCCATTTTGTTCATGTGCTTTTTGAAAGCAAAGCAAATGAAAGAGAATCTAATATGCTATTTCTCAAAATTAGAAAGCCCAGGAAAAAAGTGTGGCTAAATAAACATTCTAATGAGCTACTTTTATGCTTTGCAATTACTTTTATATGATGAAGTAGGCTGGTTGTGTGTTCCAAAATAATACATAGAATATATGTTAATGCACATTGGCTTCCGTGTTCTGTTTATTGCTGATATGTCCACAGTTTAAAAGCTGATAAATTGTAGAAGTAATCAATGCTGAAACGTTACTGGTACAATTCTGTAACTAATTATTGCCGCTCTGTAAAAAAAAAATTAGCATGTGCATTAATCTTCTTATGTGACAATTTTGAAATACTTGCTTAATTAAGCCATACAGCAGTCCCAAGAATTAATCCAGTAAATTCCTTTTCACCTTTCAGGAAGGGAGACTAAACTATGGGTAAGTTCATACTTACATGCCAAATATGTAATGTCCTCCACATAAGAGACTGTTCATGTCTCAGTTACAGAGAAAACAACCTAACATGTTGTTCAGCAACAAGTATCACCCCTTGCATGAGTCTATAAAGTGATTCCAAAAGGCTCAGGCTAAATCAATAGAGCAGGGAATGTTAAACACTTTTACTATTTCCCCAGTGTCTACAGTTATAAAAATAGATTATAGAAATATGCTGGTTGCAATGGAACCTAATTTTATTTTCAGGAAATGCTTTGGAAGAAAATAAATTCCATTACAATACAACATTAAATAATCATGTTTTCTGTATATATTTATTTGCTATTCCAATCAAATTATTACTTCCTTACTAGTGCAATTGGTATTCCTGTGTCCAGAGCACTTAGTGTAGCTGAGGTTCCAGACCAGAGGTTCTCTAGCTATGGTACACTTGCCTCAAGGAACCACAGATCTCCAGTCCCTGGGTGTGCATTGGAGCAGCAGCTGCAAATGTCTTTGCTGCTGGGTAAGGTCTCAAGTTCCCTACATTGCTGATACAGCACAGGAAGGACAGACCTGCTCGAGCAGATCCAGAACTATCTATGGAGATTATTAGAGGGATGGACCTCTCTTAGGAAGAAAGGCTCATAGAGCTGGGGTTATTCAGTCTGGAGAAGAAAAGGATCTGGGAGGACTTTACAGCAGCCTTTCAGGTACTTGAAGGGGGCTATAAGAAAATTAGGGACAAACATTTTATCAGAACCTCTTCCAGCAGGACTAGGGGTAATTGAAGGAGGGTTAATATGGATTAGATACAAGAAAGATGTTTTTAAAATAAGAGTGGTAAACAAGTTTCCCAAGGAGGTAGTAGATGCCCCATCCCTGGAAACTTTTGTGGCCAGGTTGGATGGGATTCTGAGCAACTTGATGTAATGGAAGGTGGCCCTGATCGTTGCAGGGGGCTTGCACTAGATGATCTTCAAAGGGTCATCCCAACCCAAACCATTCTATGAGTCTGTACTTGGTGCAGTATTTGGACATAACTCTTCTCCATGTCCTGAAGGAAGATGGCCATTTCCAGACCTAGACTTTTGGCTTAGGACCTGAAGGGGACCATCAGGGGATGAGTAAGGAAACAAGATGCAGAGCACAAGGGGATTGGCCATCACATAGAGTCAGAGTCCTGTCTCCTTTGGACAGGAGAAGGAAATAGGAGTTGGGAGTGAAAATAATGGCATGGAGCTGAATTCTTCTCACATTCAGGTCACTTAAATGACTTTTTAGTGGTCTTTACTGAGTGTGTTCTCTGCAATGGAAAAAAACATAACAGTAGATGGATGCTCAAGGACTCAGAAATACTAGATCATTTTGTTAATGTGCTAAAAAACATGACTGCTGTATCAGTCCAAAATAAACTATTTTTATTGAAAATGTATTTTCAGAACATATCTTTTGGTTAAAGTTTAGAAAAATACACATCACCCCCCTTTGTGGAATAAATATTTTTTGAGAAGGAATCCTCCCTAAACAAACAAGGATTATTATTTGAGACAGTTTCTGCAACTCAAGGCATATTTTACATGCCATTTTTTGTGATGGGGAGTTAAATGGATTCTTTAGAAAAACACCTGGAAAGGTCAGGGCAAAGGCACAAAACGTTGAGTTGAGAGTTTTTACTGGTACTGCACAGACTGCTGGTGTGGACACTAAGTGCTGCAATTTTTAAGTTTAGTTGAAGGTGGAGAGTGTCTATAAATACCATATATGCACACTTTACTTACCTCATCACTTTTCCTTTTATCTTTTGGTAAAACCTTGCAGTGGGGTAGCACAGGGACCCAGTAATTTCTGACTCATCAGCATATGTCTTCTGGTAGATCACGATTACTCAAGAGGTTTGAACATGTGACTGCCTCAGAAGAAGTGGCTCATGAGACCCCACCTGGAGCACTGCATCCAGCTCTGGGATCCTCAGCACAAGACATGGAGCTATTGGAGCAAGTCCGGAGGAGGCCACAAAGATGATCAGGGGGCCTGAGCACCTCTCCTAGCTCTCCTCTATTATTCTATGATTATTCAGTCATTGCCTTGGAAGGAAAAAGTCATTAGGAAAAAGCTGTTCATCCTGCCTTTTAGCCCTGAAAAGCCAAATGAGTAGCTAAGTGTACTCTATTTGGCCTATGAGTTTTACATTACATGTGCCTGTTTAAACACCTTGGAGGGTGTCCTAAGCCCAGATCTGTGTTACTAATGCCAGGACCTACAACAAGGATATTAGCATGGGAAAAGTCAGGGTTTCTGCCAAAAGGCATTAGCTACTACACTTGGGCCAAAGAGCCACAGTTTTATTCAGAGAGACGGTAAAGAAAGCTTGGGAGTTTTAGGTGGGTGAACTTGGAAGGAGTCTACTGAAAAACATAATCATTCCCATATGTCTGAGCAAAGGGAGTGAAGGATTTGCAGGGTAAAAAATATGGGTCAGAAATCAGTAAGTAGGGATATAGTAGACAGGAAAAGGATTTTTCTGAGGTTGTATGGATAGAGCTTTTTTTCAAAATGAAGTTGGTGAAGCCAAAAGATCTCTATGATGAAGAGATATATATTGAGAAATTTATGAAACCTATACATTAAGTTTTATTAAAGAGAGATTAAAAAATCAATTTTTAAAAGATACAGCAAAGGAGAAAGGAATTTCACTGGTTTTAAGATAAACAAACCAAGGAAAAAAAATATTAACATTGACAGTAGTTGAAATTGACTAATTTGTAAAGAAATGACTGTGTGTTTTCTGTGTAAGAAACTTGATCTTGTTAGTGGTATGGAGGAGCAAAAAGAAATGAACATTTCACATACACATTCAATCAATTTGGGAAACAAAATGAAAGGAGCAGAATTATGGAATGGGATTTTAAAGACACTAACAGAAATAGAGTCACACATGGAGTATAGCTAAGTCACCCAGAAAAAATAAGAATAAGAAACAAAAGAGGGGGAAAAAAGAGAGAGGGAGAGAGAGAGAAGAAAGAAAGAAAGAAAGAAAGAAAAGAAAGAAAGAAAAGAAAAGAAAGAAAGAGAAAGAAAGAAAGAAAGAAAGAAAGAAAGAAAAGAAAGAAAGAAAGAAAGAAAGAAAGAAAGAAAGAAAGAAAGAAAGAAGAAAGAAAGAAAGAAAGAAAGAAAGAAAGAAAGAAAGAAAGAAAGAAAGAAAGAAAGAAAGAAAGAAAGAAGAAAGAAAGAAAGAAAGAAAGAAAGAAAGAAAGAAAGAAAGAAAGAAAGAAAGAAAGAAAGAAAGAAGAAGAGAAAGAAAGAAAGAAAGAAAGAAAGAAAGAAAGAAAGAAAGAAAGAAAGAAAGAAAGAAAGAAAGAAAGAAAGAAAGAAAGAAAGAAAGAAGAAAGAAGAAAGAAAGAAAGAAAGAAAGAAAGAAAGAAAGAAAGAAAGAAAGAAAGAAAGAAAGAAAGAAAGAAAGAAGAAAGAAAGAAAGAAAGAAAGAAGAAAGAAAGAAAGAAAGAAAGAAGAAAGAAAGAAAGAAAGAAAGAAAGAAAGAAAGAAAGAAGAAAGAAGAAAGAAAGAAAGAGAAAGAAAGAAAGAAAGAAAGAAAGAAAGAAAAGGAATTTTCCTGATCTTAAGTTCATAAAATTTTAGAAGCCGGGACTGAGGGAGGCTATGAGGAGGAATCACTCCAGTATTATTTCAGACCAATGGCTCTGTAAATTCTGAGTGTGGGAGACTTTGCTTTCATAATTATAGATTGGAAAACAAATGCTATTACTCATAAAGAGGCCTTAAAAATGTGAAGGTTTCCACAGAATTACTGAGACAACTAAGAATCATATTACACACCTGGCCTGAAGACATTTTAGATACAGCAAAATAGGAAAATAACATTGCCAAAGTGTGTTCATTGACAGGTCCAGTTTTAAAACAGAAAAAACCAAACAATTCCTCTATTACAAAAAGGGAAATTCTAGTTAATTAAGTCATCTGGCCTAAACACAAGACTTTTATATAGAGGAAAGCCTTAGGCAGAGTTTCATAAGCTATCTAGAACATGCTTCCCTTTGAAAAAAAAAAACATGCAAGGAAGAGCATCAGACCTAGCTAAATGAATAAACAAAAAGAATATTAGAAGTAAGCAGAGAGCTATAAGGAATGGAAAAAAGGACTGAAGAGCCAAGAAATCATCTTTTGAGGTCAAGAAGTGTCGGGATGAAATGAGAATAGCGAAAAGTCAAGCTGAGTTAGACCTTTAAAGGATATCAAAATAAATAGGAAAAAAGGCACTTTGAGAATATAAAGAAAAACAAAATAAATAAAAAAGAAACAAGAAGACTAAGGTCGAGATTTAAGATAATGTAGATATGGCCCCCATACTAAATGAATAGTTTGCCTCAGCTTTCAATAAGACTAATTATTTCAGTATGAAACGGCAGAGGCAAACTGAATAACAGAAATCAAGATAAAACAAAATATCGGAATATAACTCAACTTAGAAATCAGACATCCCAGTGTAGTCATGATTAGATAATTGGGTGATCATTGATTTCAAAATTTTCAGATAATTAGCAGCTAGTGTAGGAATTTCTTTGCTGGTGTAAATTGTATTCTTAATGAAACATATACTGCGGTCCATGCATAACTAAAAAAAAAAAATCTAGTTCTCTGCATCCATAAAAATGAAAATCAGAAGACATGCAGAAGGTGATGGATGAGAAAACATATACTGGGCAAAGGTAATCAAATAATTTGACCTCCTTGCATTTAGCAAAATTGGTGGCAGAAACTTCACATAGAGATCATCAGGGTTATAGAAGTATACAATACCTTGAAGTGTATTTCAGGGTGTCATCTCATTCCCATGAACATTTATCAGTGAAAATACAGGACTTTTTTCCTTCTTTTACCTCTCCCACTCTTTGGGATAGTGTTTGAATTCAGTATCATCACTTTTTGTGTTAGACTTAGCTCTTAAATGATGCTTCTGGAAATCTGATCGTCGCTATGATAGTGTCTAATTTCACTATTGTGTTTGAAAGTTCAATCCTATTGAGGATGGCTACTGTCATGGAAAGTCAAAACCAGGCAGAAATAGAATTCCCTGCATTGGCTAAGGGCATCTTCATTTCAACGTCAAGCTTTGTACTGAGTGGTGTATTTTGTAGCAATAGAAATACAGTGCAGAGAAGATTCACTCTTTCCAAAAGTAAATGGGATTAGTGTGGCTTGCTTGTAAACCATATTGCACAGGGGATTGTTTTAGAAGCTGTGTTTTTTTGAGAAATTTCTATAACGAAAAGGAAAAAAAAAAAAAAGAGATATAATGATGAAACATATCTGGTTTTTCTTAATCAATACATTTACATTACATTAAGGCTTTCACTTTTTCATGTTTATAGTAATAGACATTCTAACTACTTGCAGAATCCTTATTAGATGCATTCAATGTGCAGGTTACTTTTGTAACTCTCCCTATTTATTCACAGAAGTTTCTGGATAAATCATTAGGTGCAAACACAATTTAAAGGTACCAAAATTCCATAACCCTCTCTGTTTTGTTTTAGGGGTATTTTTGTTCATTTTCTTTTAATAAATAAGCAAGTATTAAAAACAATTTTAATGCATCATACACAAAATCTGCAAACTTCTGACCCTGAAGTTTTGAGCTGTTGAGTGAAAATGACTGACATTAAACTACACATACCTTCCCTTCTAGCCAAATAAAGCAGGGGAAAAAACTTTTCAGTAGAGTCTGCAGCTTTTCTGAAGACTTATACTATACCAAGAATTTTATAGAAATTTATGCTTATGCCTTAGAAATTTTGACAATGTGTTGAAAAAAAGCTTAAAAGAACTTGAAATGAAGCAGTAGTGTCAGAAAATTACTGATAGTCACCTGGTAGCTAAAGCAGCTTTCTATATTTAAGCATGGTGTTAAAGATGTGTACAACCTCTCCTCTGAGTAGTGAGAAGTACACAAACCATATAAGCATAAGGCAGAAATAATGAAGAACATGAAGATGAGAGGATGAGAATTCCCTTCCAATACATCTTTTCTGACACAAGATATCCAGAATTTTGTTGCTTTTTCTGATAATTATTCCAGTGAGAAGACAAAAAAAATGTGTAAAGGAATCAGGCCAGATCTAATTATTCCTATAATACTTTTAGCCACCTCTCAAAGGATCAAACTATAAACCTGTATGTCAGTGGGTCTTAAACCTAATTCCCAAGTTCTGTTACTTCTTAATGACTACTTTCTAGAAAATTCTGAAAGAGTACAGTGATGCAAGATGAGATTTTTCTTGCATTATCAAGCCATAAAACCAGTAGAATTTGGAGTTTTTCATAGCTAAATGGGTGCTGCTAAGAGAAACTCAGTGTAACTGCAGTAGAAACTTTCTGAAGCTTCATCTGCATTCCCTTCAATCTCCCATTCCTGCAGGGAATGAGCAGGGATAAATGCATTTGTGTAAGGATGTTACCAGTAACTATTACAAAGCACTGTTATTTGTACATGCGATGCTACTCAAATTATTTGTGACCAGAATTTTAATAATTGTGTAGTTTACAAATAAAAAGGGTGCCCTCTGTGCACAAACTTTCTGTGATTATCCTGTGCATCGAGAACAGCAGTACTGAGTTGGGAACCTTCCTCTGATTTCATTCTTTTTCCATTTCCCCAATATTTCTGGCTAACCTCAAATTAAAAGATTCCTACTACAGGTTAGATGGCTGCTTTTCATAGGATCTATTTAATATCATATATGATGCCTGTTCTTCACAAATCCTTCCATACTTGTTTTACAGATTTTTTCTTTCCTGCTTCCTTCTCTATGCAGAATTTGCTGACAGCTTCTGTGGTAGCTAACTAGAGACAGACAGTCATACTCAGACAACATAACAAATGACTTGGACTTCCACCCCAAGGCTGTAGCAAAGGGAATCTGGAGCTGAATCTTTTCTAGGGTAGAAGGAGACAGAACAAAGTTTTCTGTCTATACTTCTAAAACACTAAGATTGTAGGAAAAAGTAAAGTGAGTTGTAATGTAGCAACAGTTCTTAGCCACCTTTTTCCTGACAATCTGACAGGACAGCTCTATCAGTATAAAGTAGTGAATCAATCAAAAACAAAGCCCTTTCTTAAAAAATTACAATGAACAAGCAAAGAAAATGGAGAATTGTTCAGCCTTTGATGTATTCAAATAGTGGTTTAATAGACAAGTTTTACAGAAATGCAGATTACAGGAAAATACAGGATGACTATGGTTGACTGTGATTTTTAATCTAGAGGAGATGACATTATATAATCAAAGGGTCCATCTTGGAGTTACTCTCTATGATTCTATGAAAGACAGAGGCAAGTTAAAATGCACATTTCTCTTCCATCTTTCTTTTCCATCTTCTTTTTCCTCCTGCCCCCACACTTACAATAATTCCCATCCAGTCTCTCTCAGGGGAACAAGTAAATTTACCTCCCACAGTTATAAATTTTAAGATATAAGATTGATAATAACTGCCTCACATTTTTGCTTTCATTCCATTTTGGATTTCCATCTGCTGACTGCAGTTAACAAGGTTTTCCACCACACTGTGGTAAATTCTGTGTATTATTGATCATGAACTCTCAATGATCCATCAACAATGAATTTTTAGGGATTAAGCATCCTGCTGTTCTGTGCAGGGAAGTATTTTCAAAAATCTGTAACCCATCTCTGAAAGTACTTCAGTGGGATCTTTAAACGTCTTACATTTTACTGTTAATCTTTCTGGCAATCCCACGTAGAAGTTCAATAGAATTGGAAACAGAGTGCTGATTCTACACAGCTTTTTCTAATAAAACACCTAAATATGTGGTTGTGTTTTATGTGGGGGAGAGGGGTTATGTGTTACTGAGTTGATTACATAGCATTTGATTTAAATAAGATAGAAATCGCCGTAAACTGTCTGGAACAATACACCGTAAGATATGATGATGTTCAATTTAATCACATCATGGTTCTGTTGTTGACTGTTGCAGGGAACAGCTACGACCAAACCATTTGCACTTTTGCATCTTTTATCACCAGAAAGCTAAAATCTTGTTTGTTTGTGTGGTTTGGTGCTTTTTTGTTGTTCTTGTTTTGAGTTGTGTTTAGTTTGAGGTTTTTTGTTGTTGGGTCAGAAAATAGACCTTAGCTCAATTTATTGTCAGCTTTAGAGTTGCCTCTTGAGAACTTACTCCACATGGCAAGTCTAAACTATCATTTTCCCAGATCCTTTTTACTAACTCCAGAGATTACAGAAATACAGCTTAATGTTATAAAAGCATTCTCAGAAGGCTTATAAATGAAAGGACTCAGAGTAATTCTGAATGCAGGATTTTGTCCTCTAATTCAATCTGTGATATTAAAACTTCTGCTTTTCAAGACTAGAAGAGCAATGGTAAGATGAATAATATATCAAAGGAACTAGGAAACAACAAGGAATTTATAAAAATTGTCACTATGTCTATGTCCACCTATGATTTAAATGTTGGAGCAACTGGTGATCAAAAACCCAGACTTGTCTAGATAAAAGAGTTTGACTGTTGCAACACATGAAAGACATGAAGGAGTGGCATAGAAAATCATTTTTTTTCCAGCATAGAAAATTTTAGCAAATAAATGGGCTATGTGCTGATTTAATTCTACATAAAGTTGGGCAGTGTGTTATTTTTCAGTTTTCACAGTGTTGAAGTTGCTACTTGATTGTTTCTCTTTTTACTTTAATTAATTTGAAAGAAGGTTTTAGACATTATTTATCATCATGTCTAGAAGCCTGAAGGAGCACATATTGACATGTACAGAAAAATTACCAGGTGGATGATGCCTCAACATCCAGCTGTCAGCAGGCACAGTTCCCCAACAGTTGGACCCATATCACTGGGGTGTTTTTTGGCAAAATGGAGCACAGGATACAGGAGGAAAGCCTCAGAGCTGACCTTGTTCAGGCTACTGGGTGATACAACTCTTTACAACCAAGTAAAGTGGCGTGACAGAGATGAAGAAACAAAGCTTCCCTCTAAGTGCAGCCTGGGGTGTTCAGATTAGACATCAAGTGAAAAACACAGCACTGGAACAGGTTGCCCAGGATGGTTATGGACTTAGAGATTTTCAAAATCTGGTAGCTCTGGTCTGATGTTTGTAATAGACCTCTTTCAAGAAGATGATTGGACTAGATCACTCTTAAACAACATCTCTGCAATTCTATGAGTCTACAATTTGACTTTGCTCAAGGAAGGTATTTGATGTCAAACAGATTGCCAGCACTATGGTGATCTCAGTCCCTCTTCCAGGCTTAGTCTTTTGTGTCCAAAGTTCAAACATATGCCAAATTTGCATTGATCAAAAGCAAGACTTTTTTGATCTTGTTCTTTAATTAAATATGAGTTCTTAGAGTGACATTAAACTCACATAATCAATCAACAAAATATGCTTTGATCTGACCTGCTAGAGAACTGTAATCATAGGAAGTTAAAGTAAAAAACAAAAAACAACAGAAAACCATGATTTACCTAACATGACTGTTCCCAGATATAAATGGTAAGATCAGTGTAGGAAAAAAAAGAGCTTAGGGTTTAACAAAAGTAACTGAGTGACTTTTATTTAAGACTACCTGAGTCCTGTTACTTTTGAACAATAAGTATTCCTTTTACGCTTAATTGTTTAAAAACTGACCAAAACAGGCATGTGTAGAAGGAGATTCCTCTCCAAAACAGACTTCTTCATAAAATTAACTCAGTGTAGAAGGTTGGGTTTTTTCTTACCCAGAAATTATTATGTTCCTACCAGGAATATTTTTGAATACTCAAATTTCATGGTGGTGTGTGAGAGGGTAAGAGTTCCACTATGGATCTCCTGTCAGGTATTCCATGAAAAACTTATAAAAAAATACAAACAACAAAAGTTCTATTCTGATCTTTAATAGCAATGAATTCTAAATCAGATGCAAGGTATTAAGCCAGTATTCAGTTCTCATTTCCTGGCAGTTAGTCTAGTAATCAGTCAGAGGAACATCATGTAAAAATAAAAAAGCTGATCTTCAAGTTTACTTAGAGTGCTATGAGCTTTTTAACAGCACATAAAAAGAAAACATTTTCTAATAAAACTCACTAATACCTTTTGGTTTGGCTACCCTCTGTATCACTTGAAAAGGTACAGGAATGGCACTGTTAGAAGCAAAGAAATGTGCAGAATTCACAAATAGTTTTGCTATCCAGATGTAACCACTTACCTCATGCTCCCTGTCCATTTTCATGGTTGCAAATTACAAAAATGTATGAACTCTCAAACTGACAATTTTTATTTCTCTCAGATTTAACTCCAAAGTTTCTCATTCAGGAAATGTGAAGGGTTTGTTAAGTTTTTAATTAACCCAGAAACATGCTGATAGTTAATCTCCTACATATTTTGGGTCTTTTGTCCTAAAAAAGCCAGTTGTGTCTTACTTTTGGCTAACTTAAATAGAACCAAAGTCAGGTAGAATTGGAAGTGAAGTCAATTCATCGGTCTGGTGGTCAACTACATGTTGCAACAGTTGTGAAGATATTTATAATAATTACCATCATTTTAGAGCAAACAATTCAAATATTATCAAACAAAGAATTTAAATCTTAATACTTTACACCAATATCCTGAGTTGTTTGCAATCCGGAATGGTCCATATCTCTAGACAGAATTTTAAAAATCCAATGAATCTATGTATAGGAGTGGAAAGAAAAGCATCACTAAAGAAAAGAACAGATGGTTATGTACTGAAGGTACCATTTTCAAAGCATCTGTGTGGAAACCAAAAGTATTGTAAGGAAAAATTTTAAATTTCTTTTAGTTTATAGACTAAAAGACGGCAGACTGTGCACTGGAAATGGAGACCTGATTTATACAGCTTTGCAGTCTGACCAGATTCAAATTTACATTTGCTGCATCCAAAAAACATGCAATTTGATTGGAGTAAGGAAGAATAGCAGTCTCCTATTATAGCTAAGCCACTGAGCATGTGGTAGCACAAGTATTATGAGGCCAACAAGGTCTCAGGGATAAGGTATCTGGTGGCTAGGTAGTTTAGAAACAAGATCTGGTATGAAGCTATTTCCATCTGAACTACTTCTAGAGCTTTATCCAGTAGTGTAAATGCATGAATACTCCTAAAGTAAGGACCTGGAGTAGGTACTCAAAGTCAGGCAGTTCATTGTCCCAAAGTTCAAGTTCTACAGTCACAGAGATGCATTTTTATCCCATAGGAGGTAGGTTTTTAAGATAAGTGGAATTAACTGTTCTATAAGTCACCTGCTTTCTGTCTCCTTTCTTTTATTTTTCCTCTTCCTGGAATGTAAAGGAAAAGGGATTCTTTTGCTAGACTAGACACAACTTCTAAATTGCCATCCTTCTTAAAATCAAGGTTCTACTTTTCATTTTGTGATTGTGAAATGTCTAGCAGCAACTAGAATATTCAAGATGCTATCATTTCAACCTTGTGGAGAAGACACTTTTTGAGCTAGTTGCTCCAAATCCCTTGGCTCTTTTTTTTGTTACACTGGAGACTCACACATTATCTCACTGATCATCCTCTGTCACTTCAGAAATATACTTCAGCATAATTGTTTTCCAGATTTAGTCTTCTTGTGGAGGGGTTGTTTGAATTAATTTTCTGCAGATGTATTTTCAGTTTTCCAAGTTGACTCTCATTCTGTTATTCTCGGCCCATGTTTCAATTTTTTCTAAGACCCTCGATTATTTGCTTGACTTGACTGCTGCTGGAACAACCTCTAATTTAACATCATCTGTGAATTGCATTTTCATACTCATGTTTCAAATTCCAGATTATTTATGTGAATTTTAGAGGACAGCACCTTAAATAGAGCCTTTTCGCACCCCTGTTGTCAACTGAGACAGCTCAATATGTTGTTGTTTATTATTATATTTTGTTTGTGCTCTATGTGCCAGTTTCCAGTCCATGTGATGGAGCTCAGATCCAAGGCAATTGTAACTCATTTGAAAAGTAAGATTTCGTCAGATGTTGTATTGAATACTATACCAAAACCCAGATGATATCCTCTTTCATTTCTCAATTGCTTTTGTAACGGTTCCACAAAAAATAATCAACATTTGTACTACACAGTTTTCACTTCATAAATCCAGACTGCTAATAGGTCATGGATCTATAATCTTTTTGTGTGCTTTATGCCAGTTCAGTATTAAGCCTTGTATAAAACTATATATAGCTTGGGTTCTAGCTGCAGGTGAGTGGCAAGGTCTTGCTGGAACTTGATGAAGTGCATGGAGTGGTTGCAGTGATCTTCATGGGGGAGCAGTGTTTTGTTACAAGAGCTCTCTCTAGTGGTCCTGGCTACTCCACTCCTTGAGTGACTCCAGTGCTGCAATCTAGAATGCCTGACTGATGCATTTTCCTTCTGTGAACCTTTGGAGACATAAACCTGGTTAGTTCCAGCATCAAATCACAGTTAAATCGTATTGAGAAGAAAAACAATAATAATAGTAAAAAATTAGTGAACGCCTGACAAAGGATAAAACGCCTGGTAAGGTTACTGAGGCAACCTGATTCCTTAAAGAGAAAAATTCCTTAAGCACCTGGATGGTAACTTCATGGTACAGGTGCTAAGAGACCTAACTAAGAGAGATGCCCTCCTTAATTTGTTACTTGTTAGCAAACAGGGTCTTGTAAATGAAGTGGATGTTAGTGGCCATCTTGGCCCGAATGACCATGCAGTCAAGTTTAAAATCTCTGTTGACAGCAGAAAAAGTGCCCACAAAATTTCAGCCTTGGATGGGAACCGAGCAGGGTTCAAAATCTTCAGGAAAGTAGTTGGTAAGGTCCCCTTGGGAAATGCTTTATTTGAAGGTGCTGGGCTCCATCAATCAAGGCCACTTTTTAAGTACTACCTACTCGGAGCACAGAATATCCAAAAATGAAGCAGACAAGGCAGAACACCAGCTTGGCTAAGCAGGAATCTTCTGGAGCTAAGGAAGAAAGGAAAAAAAAAGAACATGTTTGCCCAGTGGAAGCAAGGTCAGGGGAAATAGGAGGAATGCAGAAATGCTCTTTGCCACTGCAGGGAGAAAACTTGTGTGGCCAAAACTCAATTGGAGTTGAAGCTGGCCAGTACTCTGAGGGGCAGTAAAAAGAGCTATTAAATATGTTAATAGCAAAAGGAAATCCAGAAAAAACATTGGTCCATTACTTGAAGAACACGGTTGCCTCACAAACAGGAACATGGACAAACCAGAGATTAATGCTTTTTCACTTCAGTCCTCAAAACTGAAGCTGGGCTCTGGAATCCCAGAGCTCAGAGCTGTGAGAGTAATAAAATCCCAGTCAACCCTGAGTATTTGCATGATCCACTGCTCCAGCTGGATCTCTGTAAGTCTATGGGGCCTGATGGGATTAATCTGAGAATACTCAATGGGCTGGTTGATATTGTCATAGGGTGTCTCAATGATTTTTGAATGGTCTTGGAAATATGGCAGTTCCAAGTCACATGGAAACTTGTGAACATTCTCCAGTTTTCAAAAAGGGTAATAAGGATGACCCTGGAAACTATAGGCCTTTCAGTCTCACTTCAACGCCTGGTAAAATTAGAGAAGATTAAATGGAGAAGATTTAAATGGAGAAGATTATTCTAGGAGTTACTGAAAAACACCTGAAGGATAACATAGTCATCAATCACAGTCAGCATGACTTCATGAGAGGAAAGTCTTGCTTATCAAACCTGATTTCCTTTTATGCCAACGTAACCCACTTATCTGATCAGGAGAAACCAGTTGATGTAATATTTTCAAATTTCAATAAAACTTTTGATACCATCTGTTATAGGATCCTTCTGGATAAATGTCCAGCCCACAGCTGGATAAACACATCATGGGATGGGTGAGCAGCTGGTTCATGAGTCAGGCACAAAGGGTTACAGTAAATGGGATGACTTCAGACTGATCTGTCACTGGTGGGGTTCTGCAGGGCTCCATCCTCAGCCCTGTGCTCTTCAACATCTTCATAAATTACCTGGATGTAGGACTGGAAGGGATATTCAGTTCGCTGAGAATACTAAACTGGGAGGAGCTGTCGACTCCCTTGAAGGCAGGGAGGCCCTGCAGAGAGACCTGGATAAATTGGAGAGATGAGCAATCACCAACCACATGAAGTGTAAGAAGGACTAATGTTCAGATTCTGCACCTGGGATGGGGCAACCCTGGATGGATGTGCAGACTGGGGAATGAGAGGCTGGAGAGCAATGCTGTGGAAAGAGAATCTGGTGGTCCTGGCTGTTGGCAAGTTGAATGTGAGCCAGCAGTGCCCTGGCAGCCAGGAGAGCCACGCGTGCCCTGGGGGGCATCAGGGACAGCATGGCCAGATGGGCAAGGGAGGGGATTGTCCTGCTCTGCTCTGGGCTGGGGCAGCCTCACCTCGAGTGCTGGGGGCAGTTGGGGTACTGCAATATAGGAAAGACATTCAGCTATTCGAGAGAGTCCAAAGGAGGGCAACAAAGATGGTGAAGGACCTTGAGGGGAAGCTGTATGGCTGTATGGCTGTATGGCTGAAGCAACTTGATCTGTTCAGCCTGGAGAAGAGGAGACTGAGGGGAGACCTCATTGCAGTGGATAAATTCTTGGTGAGGAGAAGAGGAGGACCAAGTACCAATACAGTGATAGGACTCTAGGGAATGGCGTGAAGTGGGGTCAAGGGAGGTTTAGATTGAATATTAGAAAAAGGGTCTTCACCAGAGGGTGGCTGAGCACTGGAAGAGGCTCCCCAGGGAAGTGGTCACAGCACCAAGCCTGACAGTTGAAGGAGCAATTGGAAAATATCCCTTGATGGACAAATCACACATGGGGTGATGATAGGGGCTCTCCTGTGCAGGCCCAGGAATTGTACTTGATCTTGTGAGTCCCTTCCAGCTCAGGATATTCTTATGAATCTATGATTTTAAACTTTTAAAAAGCAATTAGCATGAGTTTTTTACTACTTTCAGTGCTGGGAGAAACATGTATATTAGATTATATCATATGTAGTCAAATAGCAGAACACACATCTAAATCATGCTGCCAATATAATATCAACAACAGGTACTTCCTAGGATTGATAAGTCACTATGGATGGTGCATTTTAAGATCCTCTCAATAAAGCAAAAATTTTAAATGTAGCTCATAAATATATTACATTTAAATCAAGAACAGCTTACAAAATCATATTTTAAATGTGAATATTTATTGCTTTCCATTTTTGTATTCCTGTATTAGTGACAACAGAGCCAGAGCTCAGACCAGCATGCTCATAAGTTCAAAAGAAGGCTCAATGAATTATAGTGCTCACTGGCAATAACCACTGGGAAGTCAATGTACATAAGCCAATGTTCCAGATGATGTCATATATAATGAAGTTTATAAATGCTTTACGATACGTAAGTCCATATTATTGTATTTCATAGCAACTCCTAGGGAAGACAAACAACCCAACAAATTTAAAAGGAGTTCAGTCTTCTATTTTCCTAAACCTAAACTGAACAGGCCAAAAATTGGAGTATTTCTATTTGCACCATTACTAATTTCTTTATTAGTAGTGAAACTAGGACTTTATCATACATTTTTCCTCAGCTGAAAAAATTAATATTTTCTTGAACATATGTATATTTAAAATATTATTCCAGTTATATTTGCCTTATCTTTTATAGTACATTTTCTTGGTATCTCTTCAGTAAATGAAGGTTTATTAGATATCTGGTTTAAAAAATATTTTACTGAAAACACTGTAAATAAAATATGTTACACTTTGAAGAAGGTGTTCTCTTCAGAAGAAACCATTTTCTTGTTCAGGGGCTTAAAAATTCTCCAAAGTGAGCCCTGTGAGACAACATGTAGGCATTGATCAAAATCCCCTAGAAGTATTTTGAGCATGTTTGAATTAAGGATTTGAAATGAGGGGAAACTAAACATCAGTTTAAAAGTCCCCTTGAATGGCTACTTAAATCACAGCATGGAATGTCCCTGAAGCTGTGAAGCTTAAAATACATGCTAAGGTGCTATGGCAGAAATGAGACATAAGAAATTGCTTTGAGAAGATCAGTTATTTTCATCCTAATTAAATTCTTTTAAAAGCATTTTTACAGTGTTCCAGGACTCTTTGGTATCTTTAGGAAAGTAAAGTCTGATTCAGGTCATTTTTGAGTCAAAGAAAACCTTGCATTAACTTCAGTAGAAATGAGACTCCTTAGGAAGCAGATGTGCTTACATTCCACTGTCAAAAATAGGAGCTAAGCATCTGCTCAAAGTTAATCACACGCTTAAACACTGTCCAGGACTAAGGTCATGGTTGCCAGGACCTGATTTGCAGCACATACAAATCCAAATGATTAATGGTTTGGCTTTCCTGCTGGATAAAACAAATGTAATATGAAATACAGGGTTTGGGGTTTTGTGATTCATTTTTGTGTCACTTAATAAAATCTAAAGAAAAAAAAAAAATCAATCCCAAATAGAGTTCTGTTGAGTTAGTGGAAATACTGATAAAAATTACTTTATATTCTCATTTAGTTCAGGTTGAAAACCAAAGAGTAGTACTAACACAAACAAGGCATAACACAAAAGCATTGTGTGGCAAATAGACATGCAGATGAAAAACAAGTACAGTCTGTCAAGGAAATTGAGGTTACTTCTGAAAAGTACACATTGTGTCCTATAAACATACTACAGCAGAGATAAAACAGCTCAGGGCAAATAAATGTTCTCCAAATACAGAGAAGACTTCACGAAGCTCAATTAAATAAAAATCAAGGCTGAGAGAAAGTTTGGTAATATCTGATCAACTGGTCACTTAAATGCCTGGAACTAAGATAATCCTCTTCTGAGTACAAATTTATCTAAATTATAGGAAATGATGGAAAGAGGGAATTATAGGAAGCAAAGGGAGTGCAGGTGTAGTGAAGATTGTGGAAGGACAATACAGAGGTGGAACTGGAAGCAGGATGGGGAAGCTGTCTCAGCTGTGAGCTGTGTGCTGAAGGTGTACCAGGTAAATTGACACTTGTGACACCAAACAAAATAATTCTTGTGAAAACCTAGAAGTAGAAGGGCTCAACATTTGCTTGTCTCAGGGAGGCTGGGGGAGCTCCTTCTGCATCTACTTGCTATGTTCATATAAAGTCCTGTGAAAAATTATCAGATCACCAATATGATAAACTGGCAGCTGCTCACAATGTTTTATTTTAACCCAACAGCAAAGATCAAACAATTCTGAAGATTCAGATAATAATTTTTTTTTACAAAAATCCTACTGATTTAATGTCTTTGATAGTAATCTAATGGACTTTCAAGTAAATTAAGCCACAAATAACTTCAGGAAATGGATGTATTCACATACATCAAATCTCAAGCAAGACACATTCCAGCATGTGCAAATAGATTTTTTTTCTTTTGAAAAACCCTGTGTTTATGTACATATTAATCCACAAGAATTTGATGTTTCAATTTCTTTTAAATGTAGTTTACCCACCTCAAGGTTATAGGACATATTACTAAACAGACTATGACAGCTTAAAGGTTCAGGTTGCTAGTTAAATGAACTAAAAATATTTTTATTATAATTTCATTATTTTAAGTCAGTCTCATGATATCTGGATCATAGTATATTCCAAAGGTTAAAGCCATCATGTCTGATGGGTCAGCTCCTTGTGTAAACAATTTACAGTTGCTTAGTTGGGAAAAAAAAAGGAGATAAAGATCTAATCCCACAGCTTTCACCTAAGAGAAAGATCCTACAGTTCACCTAAGGTGCTCTTGCTGGTGAACTGAAAGACTTCCCAAACCTTTGGGGATTGAAGCAATCAATGTGTTTCTATGAGAATATCCTTGTTGCAAATGAATCTGACTCAAGCCAGGCCTTCAAGGATTGGAAGCCAATCCAGTAGCCTCCCTTTCTGTGGGCATCTTCTTCATTCTCCCTCTGAAGGTGTCTGGTGTGTGGCACCAGTGCTCAGTGCAAAATCATTCTCCTCTACTTTCTGTACTGTTGGGCAGTTCCACATACATTATTTGTGCTTCTATCTAGCTCTTCCTTTTTGGGATAGTTTATTTTGCCCAAGTTTTATTCGAGCTGGTTCTCTGGGCATTGGGCCCAGTTCTTGTTTAACTTTGCTCTTAAAATCTGTACAACAGCCCAGATGTTCTTTCCAAAAAAAAATAAAAAAGGCGGGGGGGAGTTTTATGCATCCATTTCAAAAAATGATCGTGTTGTAAAGCAACAGAAGGGATAATTTGTAAACCCACTGAATGCATTTGTATGGTTTATAGCAAAATTAAACTCCATTACTATATGGGACTTGGGTTTACAAGGCTAACAAGAATGCTGACTAGGTGGAATAGAAAACACGAGAGCACAAAAGAAATGTTTTTTATATTGGAACATAAATTTAAAGTTATTACAAAGGAGAAGGTATGAAAACCTTTAGTAAAGATGGATCTAGCTGAACTATGTAAGAGTCATAAATTTATTTCTCCCCTCAAAAGTAAGGTCTGTGGAACAATAAAAATGAACAATAGGCCCAGAAGTTTTTACTGGACCAAAAGTAAAAGTTTCAACTAGAGGTACAGATTTGAGAAGCAGAGCAGTTCAACTCTGTTTAGCAATGAGTAAGCAGCTGTCAAAAGAGTGTTTCAAAAAAAGATGACAGGAAACATGGAATAAGAAAGCAGGAACTGTACCCAAAAGGAAGGGACAAAGCAAAAAAAGTTGAAGAAATAACTGACCCCACTAAATTATTATCAAAGAGTTACTCATGTATTTTTCTTGTGCCACAAGTGACATCATGAGCTGACATTACCAATAGGTTACCACTTTCCCAGTCAACAGTAGAAGAAAAAATTTGAAAACCCCTTTATCAGAGGCTAGCTATAACACATATATTTTTTTGAAGCCATATCCACAGTTCTGAGGAAGAAGGCAAGGCTTGCTCATAACGCAGGGGAAATGCCAGGTGCTGTAGAGACAGAATGAAAGAAATTCTAAGAAAGAGGGTAGAAGAATAAAAGGTTTACACGTTGCTACAGTCAGCACAGAGATATTCTTAGGTTCCTAATAAGGCTCCCTGTGCTCTTCTTAACTTCCCTTGAAAATGATCTCTGCACAGAATCTCATTCAGCAATACAAGATAAAAAAAAAATTAATCCTTTTTCTAAGTAAATTAATAGCATCATAAAAGCTATTGGATACTAGAAATGCTCTAAACCTTCAAGAGAATACACTACCCTACTTTACAGATGGTTTGGCTATTCCAAATGTTGAACTCATGCAATATTATCTTATAAAAATTTACTACCAGTGGGTAAAAAAAAAAATGCAGGGATTCCTTGAGGTTCTTTGGGAACATTGTCATTTACACATAAAATTTAGCTCCTCAGTTAATGAACACAGTAGAGCCACACTCTCTGTGTTCGTCTGTAAATGATTGATTTCAAGACCCCATCACACTGAATTAAACAGAAGTCCTTACAGCACCAATCAAGACTGAAAAAAAAGCCTTCTTCCACAAAACTGAAAAACATTTAAGTATTCAAAAGTATGTATGTACAGTAGAAAGGTAATTTTCAGTTTAGAATATCTCTCTTTCAGAGACAGATTAAAAATACTCTCCTTTCTTGGAGAAAACATTGGAACCCTTCCCTTCCCACAAAGAGACCCAGAAATCCCTGCCAAAATCTTCCTCTCTTATGGGAATCACAACATTTTCTCATTGCTTTCCCTCAGAAGAAACCTGGGATCTTCTGAAACAATTTCTATTCTGCCTGTTTCCACATGGAGCTTTAAGATAGAAGTCCTTCCTAAGAACTCAGGAAAGTGATTATGAATCAAGAGAAAATGAAGGCTGACAGTAAAATCAGAGACTTGTGCAATAATGATGTGTAGAACAAGATAGATCAAAGACTTTTTAAAAGGCTTTATTTTTTTATAGATAAGATAAGCAACCCCCATTGCGTCTCAGTCTAGTCAGGAACAAGTTCATATTTTCACTTTTCCAAAGCCAATGTTAACAGTGACTGCTGTTAAGATCAGTGACAAAAAATTCAGCTGAATCTCTGTAGCTGGAGTTAACATTTGCATCTTTGGAGGACTCTATATTGGGTTTTTTCTTTCTTTCTTTTCTAATAAAATGAGCCAATACATACAAAAACCATGGTTATAAAGACAATCATTCTGTTAGACTAGTTCTTTAAAAGCAAACTCCAGATGGGAATGAAGGTTTTCTCTGATGAGTTCCTGGTGCTGTTCTACTGAAATTTTCCTGATTTGCTTGGTTGACCAAGAAAAGAACCATAGCCCATTTTTCCCATACTGATTTTCCTCTAACTTAACATAAGCTGGCAACTCCTCCTTATTCACCACCAATGATAATACAGATACTATTTTAATTTTCATTCTCTTTGGCTTTAATTCCTAAACCAGAACAAAATCTTGTTAATCACTAACTTCTTAAAACTGAGGCAGCTATACTTGTGGCTCAGAAGTGGTACTCTAGAAATTGGATGGTCATATAACCAGTTTTCCATTTTATTACAGCCTATAGATTCATAAAATTTGAGTTTTCCATCAAGAACATGGTCTCAAGTACAAATAAACAAGATCCACCTCTCTTCCTGAACATGTTCTTCCCAGGACACGTGAAATTCGCTGTTAGGAATTTTGTCTACAAGGCTGGCAGCCTGTAGGGAAAAGAGGACCCTCATGAGCAGCCAGGGGGTCCATTAAAACAGATTTCATACTTCATTTAATCTTACAAACTTTCAATCTTCTGCATTAAAAGCTTGAAATGCATTATTATTGTCCTTTATGGGAATCCAGATCCAATAGGTAAGATTTAGAAGTGGATAATACTGTACTATTTCTTAGAAAAAGAGACATACCCTGTACCTGAAAATATTCTGTGGTGTTCCTGCCTTTCAATAGTAGTGAAGGCTCATTTGTTACCAGTTCTGATGACAGCAGACACATTACTCAATACAACTGGCCTTCCTTTTGCTTAGCTTTACAGCTTAATAATTCTTTGGGGGGACTAGGAAAAGGTTTAATTTTTTTCATAGATTCTGAGGCAAGTAATCACTAGATGACATAGTCTGACAACTTTTATGTGAGAGCACATTTAATCTCACTCTGTTACCATCCCGGTGGACGCACTGTTAGATTAGACTAAAGCACTTTCATTCTCAAGAGATTTATGCATCAGGAGCAGTAGGAACTGAAAATGTCTCTACAGTATCACAGAATAGTGGAGGCTGGAAGGGACTGCTGGAGGGCATCTGGTCCAGCCCCCTGTTCGAGCTGGGCCAGCTACAGCCAGTTCCCCAGGACCGTGTCCAGATGGCTTTTGAATTTCTGCAGGGAAGGAAACTCCACAACCTCTCTGAAGCTTCACTGGAAAAGACCCCAGAACCACCAAAAATTGGTTAAAAGAGTTTTCAAGGTGTCAATTTCTTCTTCAGCTGGAGAGAATCAGAATTGTTTTCATCCTGAACTATAAGAAAGTTTCTCATCCATACTCAAATCAAGTGTTTTCATTAAACCTTTGTGATAAGACAGAAGCATATATATAATGAAGAGCATTATTTTCATGGCAGAACATTGTCCATCTACCTGTCTGCAGAGTGAAGCAATCCACAGGAATTGAAGAGGAGGAATCACTCCCTTCTCTCTCACTTTCCCAAAACAATGTAGGAAAAGCAATTTTTTTCACACAATCTGGTATGAAATGTGCAGCTAAAATTTTGTCACATCACTGCTCAAACTCAGACCTGCAAGCAACCGTGTCTTTATGAGAATGTACCTTTTTCTGAGTATGAAGGAATGAAAATAAACAAAAGATTTCACAAATTCTCTATCAGATTTTAGTGACAGAAAAGATCACTGCAAGTACAATGTGAAACCACATAGCACTTGCACTGTAGACCCCACATAAAAAGTTGCTTCATTTGATTACAATTAATACATTTTTCAACATTTTCCAAATGATCTTTGCTCTTAGGACACTGCATTTTATGTCATCATCTCTAATTTTATAATTCATCATACAATTTCTGTCTTCCTCATCAAGATGGTAAATTCCTTGCTATAATTTTTTCCTCTTCCATGTTAAAATTGTTTTCTTAAAATGACCTGATGATCTCTCAGATTTGCTCCTGATAGATATACTGAGAAGACTGAGTTCCTTATATCCCAGCTTTGTTTTCCAAAGCCAGGAAGATCATTATTTTGGTCCTTTGAGCTCTTTTAAGCAATTCAGACCCTCTTCATGCATGGTTTCAGAACTGGACAGGATATTCGTGCATTTTAAGCATAGCATAACCTTCTCCTTTTCATCCTTTTAATAGCTCCCTATTGGTTCACGTTAACAGAGGTCTTAAAATGTTATAGTTCAATGTAAAATTCTTTGGCAAAATCATTGTATCACTCTCTTATCTCTTAGACCATGACAAAATCTGGCTTGTAATGCTGTAAATTAAAAAAAAAGTACAACTTTTTCAAGCCTTCTTCACCAGAAACTCCTGTTGGCTCAGATATGCTGTATTTTAAATTTCTAATCTCTGTAGATGTGATTGCATTAAATGCCTCATTATTCTGACCAGTATCTTCACAAAGCTAGTAGAACTGTTATATCTCAAGTAATTTTGGTAATTTTCTGGTATTTAAATAATGTTGGTAGCCTTTCAATATTTTCCAATATTCCTAACATTAATTTTGAAAGAATAAGTGATACAAAATTATTTTTAGCTAGGCCTCTCCAAACTTCTAATCTAAAAATACTTGGGTTTGCCTGATGCCTGGATATCCTCCTTTGTTGCTTGTCTACCTTTTAGCACTTTGACATTTGCAGACAGTTTTATTTAAAATGTTATATAAATACCTTTTTTACTATTATTTACAGCCTGAGTCCTGCAGTGGTCCTTAATTGTGAGGGGGAATTTTGTATGGTTTGGTTCAGTTTGGCTTGGCTTTTTCTTTTTTGGATTTTCTTTTTCATCATTTTCCTGTTTTCTGAAGTGGTCAGTTATAGTCTTCTATTATCAGTCACCTGTATTTTCAGCTTAATACTTATTAAATCTAAAGATTTTTTCATTCTATTTTAATTGGTTATTTTCTTTTTGGTCTCTGATCAGAGCTGCTCATTGATGCATGTGCTCACATAAGAATATAGAACAATACAGTTTCATCTAAAAGATTACAAATTCATAGGTAACATTATTAAAATGTATAATTCAGGCTTCAGCCAAAATAAAACAATCAAATGCTTTGATGAATAGAGAAGTTCTGGTTTCCTGAACTAGTTTTCTGGTTGATGTAAAGTACACACTTCTTATCATCTCTTTAACTATTTGGCAGAGGGTCAGGTTTCTTATTCCTGTAAGTTTTCATGCATTTCAGGACAGCAACCATGTGTTTTTCTTAAGCTAAGGATTTATTTTTCTTTTTAGAGAGAACAATATTTTTGCTAAGGAAAATGTTATAAATTTAATCCACTTCATCTCAACATATCTCATATCTATGAGATGCCACAGACTTATTTCAGAGACAATATAGAAATCTAGATAATATAGAAATATGAGGACTGTTTATATGATTAAAATGTTGACTTGGGATTCCAAGATCCAGGGAGGCTATCCTTAGTAATGTTTCAAAATTTCCATTGACATTTTTATGAGTCCTGATCTTTGCATCTTGAAGGTCTTCATATTCAAAATAGAGCTAAAACCTTATTTCTTCCATCCCTCATAATCCAGTCAAGTTACAGAAAAGACAGACATTTCTTTGGTAATCAGCACAGCAAGGGCAGATCTCAATTGTAGCTTGAAGCATAAGTAAGAGACTGTTGTTCCTACTGTTCTGCTTTATGCAAATGTCAAATTGTTACTGAGTAAATGAAGATTCATGTTGTTAAGTACCTATGATCTCTGTTGGCTTGTGTTCATCTTAACATGGTCACAGTCACTGTGCAAAGGCGATGCCTTAAGCTAGAACAGGAATGACTGTGCAGCCCTTTTCTCATACTGCAAGTTCATACTTTAAGATAAAGGTTTTTCAAGTTTTGCTTGAAAAAATGCCCAGTTTATCTGCAGCAACATGTTGCTTTGTTCCACAACTATGAAATGTTGCAGCCTCAGTCTTTGGATTCTTTAAACAATACCTATGGTCAGCAAAATACCATGTTGGCTTTCCAATTAGACTCTTCAGGATTGTCCTAGGGTGACTGAAGTTAAGGAAGAGTTATATAATTCTGCAAAGTGCAAAGGGCAAGGAAGAGAGGTTGGTCCTTCTCACTTTACATTAATTTAGGATTTTTCAGTCTTTAATACCAGACAATAAAAGGGCTCAATCAACCACTCCAAAGCATTCTTTTTCATAAACCCATTCTGTCTAAATATTAAGTATCAATACTGGCTTCCTGAGATCAAGCATCCTTGTGGATTCCCTCAAATTAAAAAAAAAAATTTTACCATTGACTTACTGCAAACAGTGCTGGTGTATCTTCTTCATCTAAAATTTTTTTTCCCCCCGTGTTTAAGTTGATTTAAATTAGCCAGTCCATTCAGACATTAATGAGAAGGAGGGCTGGAAAAATATAAATACAGAAAAAAATATTTTTCGCTTTAAAAATGAAGCTAAAAATCAACCAGAAGTTATAAAAGTAATTATTTGAAATGCATTTGGTATGATGCTGCAAAAATATGTTCAGGCTTGAAGAATAAAGTTGAAGAGTATAGAAAGTGGACAGCGAAATTTTTATATTTGACTGCAGTAATATTTTTGAAAGAATTATTGTCTTACAATTTTCCTGACCCCTCCCATGTTCTTTTGGCTGAAACACTGAAATGAAATGTCAAATTTTAAAAAATTTGCCATTTCAGAATTTTGGGGAATTAAATTGGGGAAGGAAAAAGCAAACTGTGAACATGGCACGAGTATCTAAATTTGTTTGCCAACTTCAGTTGGATGCATATGTACAAAAAAAGTCTTTGGTAAGAGTGGAGTTAACCATCCATACTGTACAGCAGGCAAAATGAGATGCAGATGGCATAGGTGGGCAGGGGCAACAAGGCAGGCCAGTATTTCCCTGAAAGCAGCTTTAAGTCACTTGCAGAACAGGCAGGATGCTGGTTACAGATGTAGAAATCAAAACACTTCAGAGTGCTAAGTTTTGCTGGCTTTACCTTTCACCACCATAATCTTCACCACTTCTGTTGAACTCAGTGGAAGTATACTGATCTACAGCAGCAGAACAGTGACTTTACCTCTAGATGATGGAGTATGATTTGGGGAATCTGGAAATGTAGGTGTTTCATTAAGCCAAGCTCTCTGACATTAAATCACCAAGTCAAAAGGATGTGTTTTGTTTGATCCCATTGATTAAAACCACATGATTTAAGCCCTCATAGCTTGTGTGTACATCAAGAAGTTAGTTATAAAAGCAAATACGCCCTTCACATATGGATATGTAGCATATGATGTATAAGTATTTTATAAGCATTGGTAGGAGATGATAAAACCATATGTGAAAAATAGCTATCCAGAAGTCATCAGTTTATAAATATTACTCATAAGAAGCCTATATATAAATACTACTTACACCAAGAACTGTGCTATGCATGTGGGAAAGCAATTTAAATGTTTCAAAACTAATAGTAGAAAAAATGTTATAGTGTGAAGATATTAAAAAGAAAATAATCATAAATATAATAAATTATGAGGAAGTTATTTGAAGAAAAGAGCATGGAGAAAGAAGGAAAGAGTATGCAGCAAAATATATAACACAAAGGAAGTAATGTGAAAGCACATGAATAAACGTAGTAAATAGAACCAGGAAAAATTAAATTGTCTAGTTCAATGACTATCTATCAATGACATAGTCAGGAACCATGTTATAGAGTCTATTTGATAAATTTATGAACCACCATTGCAGTTGCTAGGAGAAGAGGCAGAGAAACATGATAAAGCATAGCACAACATTACTCCTTTACAGTTATAGTAGTTTCCTATTTACTTCAATGCACAGGAAATTATTCCTGTTCATATGAAAAAATATCCATTCCCTTAATCATACAAATGGTTATTCTTTATTTATATTGCATTTTAAATTCCAAAGGACCTTTACTACTGTAACGTCCACACAACTGAAATATTTTGCAAATTTCATTTAAAATACCTCAGCAAATCCCATTACCCTATATTCACAGTTTGCATCATGTACCTAGCTTTTAATTGTCCAGGGCTGTCAAGCTCCACCTTGGTTTTCAATTTTCTTTTCTACAGATGAGTTTAAAGCATGATTTCTTAGGTAACTCCTGAGCATACAATCATGTAATATGTACTGCAGAATTTCAGATCACTTCTTCTACTCTTCTTCAAGGGCATCCAGCTCTCTCAGAAATTCAGTTTGTTCACAGAGATGGTCCTTTCTAGCACTGATTAGCCATTTCTTCACTACTCACTACTTACACAGAGAATATTGATTAAAATATCACACAGAGAAGTCTTTAGAGAACTCTTGAGGGTTCTTCATGTCATATAATACATTTTTATAAAGAATATAGATTATCAAAGTTCACTCCTCATTCATTATTTCATTTCTAATCTTCAATTTCTCCAGCTTTGCCAATAATTTCTTCTGTAATAATATATTAATTTTTTTCACTTAAATTCTGGTATGGTGCTGCTACGTATTTTCTTTGTCTAGATTTCTCTTTTCTTATTCATTTGTATGGCAGAATCTAGATTGAGTAAATATATTACATATATTAACCCAATCCTTTTTTACTTGAATCATCTTAATTACTTTTCCTTTGAAATATTTTCTCATAGCATTGAATACTATTGAAGACATAGTAGTAGAATTGGAATTATCACAAGATTCTTTCTCTATAGTTTAAGAACCTCCTTTGCTATTTTGTGGTTAGGTTGTTGTAATCACTTGATTAGTTACTTGATCTTTCATTTCATCTGCCTGTTTAGAGAATTCTGGAAGCAGATATTCTCCAGGCCTCAAAATTGGATTATTTGAAGCATTTAATTTTCTTTCTATCTCAGTTCAAGCAGATAATTTAATTAGTTTCCTATTTCATTTACTTCCAATCTCAGTGCTTACCACCACAGTGCACAAGTATCAATATCCTTCTTTATTTTTCTGTTGGAAGAAATCTTTTCTACTTGTGTGAATATCTCTTACAAGTTAACACAGTTTGACTTTTTGCAATCCCGTTTTATCCTTCCTGACCTTCAAGATAAAGTTTCTTGGCTGGCTAGACTTCTTTTTTTTTTTTTTTTTCTTTTTTTTTTTTTTTTTTTTTTTTTGTGAGTCTCTGCTTGCTCTCAATATCCTTTTGAGACGATTATGAAATTATACCTGGAGGCATTCCCAAGTAATTTCTACCTGCCTCAGTGAAAAATTATAAGTAAAACTGGTCCAGCTCAGTTGCTGGGGGGTGTGTGAGAAGTGAGTAAGCTTTACATACAATAATTGTTGAGGTATCTTGATGTTTATTAACTGATTTAGTCTTTTCTTTCCATTTGATAGGCAAACACTAAACATCATCTGTACTGTTTCCGTTTGTCAGTCTCACCTAGTCATTATTCATCCAGTCTTTCCATGCCACTCTCCCAAGTGTAAAATATTGTCATTTACAGTAGACTGAGACCATATTTATGAAAGGCCAAGTATCTTCTGAGTCCTTGTTCTGCTCTGGTGTTAACATAAGTCCTGCTTTAACTGCGTGCATATCAGCAAACATTTTAGCTTAAAGATAGTTGTAGGCTCCAGAAAAGTAGAGATTAAGGACTCTGACCTTTGCTGACATTTACCTGTATCTTTTCAAGCAATAACTGAAAAGGCAGTCTTTTTCTCCTGATTGTACAACACCCTTCCTCCCACCCCCTTTTCCCCGCCCACATAGCACGGAAATGACTTTTTTGTATTAGGAACCAAAATTGAAGACTGTATTTCAAATACAGCCTCATAAATAGAGGAAAATAATCCACCAGCTGAACATAATCAACCTGCTGTATGCATCCTTGGCTAAGAGAACCCAGAGAGCATAAGGGCACATTGCTGCATCTCGCCATCCCTGGAGGTATTTAGAATATGTGACACTTAGAGATATGTTTTAGTGGTAGACTTGGCAGTGCTGCGTTAATGGTTGGACTCAATGAACTTAGAGGTCTTTTTCAACCTAAATGATTCTATAATTCTCTTATATTCAACTTGTACACCAGAATACTCGTCTCCTTTTCTGTAGATCTGCTTTTTACAAGTCACTGCCCTGTCTGTATTTCTGTTTGAGGTTATAATATCATATCATATGAGGCACAGGACACTGCAGATTCTTTGGTGAACTTCCTAAGGTTTCTCCTAGCTTTTTTCTTCTGCAGATTGAGTTCTCTTCTGAATGGCAGCCTTTGTTCCAGCATGCTGAAAACCGTCCCAATTTGGTGTTATCCATGAAATTGCTGAAGGTGAACTCCTTTGCACTGTACAGATAATTAATAAAGACTTTAAATAATTTGAGCTCCAGCACTGATACTTAAGGACATTCACTGGTAAGGGATTTCCAGTGGGACTTCCTATGCCATTTATCTCCCAACACTTTAATGCTGGCCAGCCACTTTATAATCAACCCATCTGGTTCATCTCTCTTCAGTTTGATATGTGGGCATTCTAGAAGAACATATTGAAAGCCTTGCTGAAGAAAATGCAATTTATACTCAGTTTAATCTCTAGTATTCATGATATGTAATAAAGAAAAAAATTAGAAGAAAAAAAACCCACTAAAATAACCCTACACGAAAATCATTAGGAATACACCATGAAACACCAAAAGGCCAAGGATAAAAAGGACAGTTTGATTACTGAACTCAGTGTTTAGGATTGCCTAAAAGCAAGGAATAGGAACTATCAAAATGTATTCTGCGCAAGTAGGCTTTTCCACATATTTACCATCATACATTTCTGTTAGCACATAAATATAAGCATGCAGACAGGGTACTTATCAAGGCCAGTTCTAAAAACAAAACATGATTCAGAGGTAAACTTCAAATGACAAAATTTGGAAGCTAATTAAATTATGTTGAAACACTGTGGTTCTCTATTCATGAAAGAAGTTTAACTTACTTCTATGATGAAAATAAGGAAGCCTTTCTTGAGTGACCTTGTAACAGCTGTGAATTTTCAATCCATAATAAATCTGAAATGGAATATTTAAGAATAGGTCTTTATGAAAAATTTTGAAATACAGGTAAGCCTGGAGATGTAAATGAAAAAATTACAAACAGCAGGAAGAATTGACCTTATTCTAAATGCATTCTCTTTTTTTTTTCCTTTCACAAAATGCAAATGTAAAATTTTAAGAAAACTGAGAACTCTGGTGTAGTTTCAGAAGATTGGAGACAAAATGTGGCTGAATCACAAGATTGTGGGTGATCATGGCTCCTTTCTCCTTTTGACTCTATGCATTCTTTCTGAGTTATAATGGCTGGCCTATAAGCCCAGAACCTAATTTTCTGGAATAATATAAGGAAAGAAGTTGGGGGGGAGTGGGGTTTGGGGTTTCACCTGGCAATTCTCCTCAAAAGGAGTGTAATATTTATATCTGCTATTAAATTTTAGCTTTTAGCAGCTAAAGACTCCATAGTCTTCACTCTTGCTAAAGCATCATTCCTTATACACAAGCAATAAATATTCATGCTACAGCAACAAGACCATTGCATGGACTAGAACTCTTGTAGGCTGAGCATTGAAACCAAAGAGTTTTTCCTCCTAAGGGATGAAGGATTTGCTCGCTGAGAGCTAATGATCCAACATGTTGTGTTTTGTCATAATATCTTATTCAAATTAGATATGGTCATTCAAATAAGATAGATATTATGACAATAATCTGTTTCACATTACCAACAGGCAAACAAAATTTTTATAGATTATTTCATGGCAATATTATAAAGTTTGGAGTCAGTCAATATAAATTAATATATATTAATATTTTAGAATGTGATACTGACAAAAAAGAAAGAAACCATTTGAAATTTTAAAAAATGATAGCAGAAACAACTAAATGAAACTATGTCTTCCCACTATAGACATCCTGTTTGGGAAAAATAACCAACAAACCTCTGGGCTGTTAAGACCCAAAAAAAATTTTTTGCCCTTTGGCAAAGCTATCTTCCTACAGTTTTATGTAACACAAAAAAAAAATACATATATGTTTGGCCAAATCCTTCCCTGCAACAGTAAAACCCCTGGAACTGGAGAGTATCCAGAAAAAACTCAGAGAACTCAGACCAGTGGCATGTTTGCCTGCTCCATGAACAAGCAAGAAATTCATCTAGTTAACAAGCAAGCTCAGCGAGGCCTTTTGCTGAGCAAATTTTACTCATTTGTAACCTTGACAAATTTGTCTACTCTTGGAATTTTTCCATGAGCTATTTTGTAAGGAGACATTGCAGCCTAAAGATCGCTCAAACCCTTTTCACTGTGACTGTTGTTTATGAGTAACTAATATTTACTATCGTGTTTCTGGACTACGTGTCTGTTCAGACACAGACTGTTGTCTGTTTGGATGATCTAATATTTACCAGTTCTTAAAGTAGAAAATAACTCAGTTGCATCACAACCCTCACTTTTGTTGAAGAATTAATTTTCACTACAAACTCTGTTTCTAGAAAATTCATGTTGTGCAACTTTTCTTAATCACAGATGGGAAAGGCAGAAAAAGTTGTGCAAAAATTAAGACTCTTTATAGCTAAATGGTCCTCGTAGGAAACTATACAACCTCCACTGCATTGTGTATCCAGCCACAGCAGGACCACACCACCTCCCTTAATTTATCACAAATCCATTCAAATCAATCTAGAGAGTCTGAAATCTGCCCTAATATTATACGCAAGGGAAAATGGCAATTCCTTTTCAAGTAAAATAAAGATTTTAAGTATATTCTAGAATTTATCTCTTTTTCAAGGCAGATAATGTTAAAGATTAATGGTAGATGATAGAAAACTTCTTTGAGTGAAAAAATAATGACTGTAAAGATATACAGAATCATAGAATCACAGAATGCTTTGGTTTGGAGGGAACCTTAAAGATCATGGTCAAGGACACCTTCCACTAGACGAAATCACTCAAAGCCCCATCCAATCTGGCCTTTACCTCTTCCAGGGATGGGCCATCCACAATACTTTGGGAAACTTGAATATCTGAACAGATCTGGGTGAAGGTGTGCTTGTGTTGCTCAGAGGTACTTTGTGAGGTGACTTTCTGCCCCTGGCAACATCTTACAATGACCAAGTGTATAGCAGGAGTTCACACATTAATGCACTTTGGCCACATTAGTTTCCTTCCCCTGACAACCCTGCCAAGCACATGCAGAAGTTGATGACAAAGTTGCACCTGTTCTCCAGGCATGGCTGAACCTCTGTCTCAAAGCTACTTCACTGGCCCTGCCCTTCATCTTAGGAATATTCCATTAAAATACCTAGCATGGTTCCATATGCAACAACTACAAAGCAATAAATAACAAAGTTGAACAAAATAAGGTCTTGGGAGAAAAAAATGTTATTGTGTGATCACATTCCTAAAACCCAGAGCAGTGTATGTCAACCTACTACGCATAGATCAGGTTCTTTTAACTACATTGATTCAATGGGGCTTTAAGTATTTCTTATTTTTTATTTTACATGCTAAGTGCTATAGAGAAAAACAGTGAAGTATCCAATATGGACCTCAAAGGATTCAAGGTAATGACAGATTTGTTTGGAATCAAGTGCCAGATCAAATCTATAGCACTTGTTGCTGCCTATTAATTGTCAGGCTCCTGTGCTTGCCAAGGGACTTGCTTGCCCACTATGTATCAGAGCTTAGGGCTCATCAGTGGCTGCTTTTTCTGCTTTTGCTGCTTTTTCTGCTTTCACTGCTTTGTGCATTGCTGCACTGCTACATTGCTTATCATCTCACTCTGCTGTGCCTGGGAACATTCTGATAACAGCCATGGCAGTGTGCCTGGATTGGCAGATGGCCAGGCCATCGTTCTGTGCTGCTCTGCTGGAGAGGCCAGAAATCCAGTGTGAACCTGACTCAAAAGGGCTGTGATCTGTGAGCAGGACACCCCAAAGAGTGCCATGGATGTGTCTGTGTCCCTCCTGCAGATGTACCTCTGAAGGTATTGAAGTCCATGCTGCAGAAGAAATGCCTCAGAATATCTGTGGCAATGGATAAGTCTGTTCTGCATCAGGTACACCTTGAAACATCAGTGGCTCTGCATGAAGTCATGCTGGAGCACCTCAAAGAGAGCGGCCATGGATAAGCCCACAACAGAGCAGGTACGTCCCGACAGGGACTGCAGCCATGGGTGAGGTGATGATGGAGCAGGTATCTCTGAAGGCATTGTGGCCCATGGAAAAGGACCACACTGGAAAACCTCAAAGCAACTGTAGCTGCAGACGAGTCTATGATGCAGCAGGTACATCCCCAAAGAGGCTCCCAAATAAAAGTCCTAGAGTTTGCATTCCCTCTTCAACTTAAGGGAGCAAGTGCTCTGCTAAGGAACTGCAGTCTGCAGATAAATCCAGGCTGCAGAACGGTTACAGGAAAGGGTTTGTTGCAATGTCAAACCCTGTGATCTGGTCCAAAGGGAACAGGGGTGGACATTTTAGTGGCAATACCTTTAAATTTTTGCAACCCAGGTTTTAAGTTGCCTGTTATAGAAATTACTATGGCAGGAATAACCTAAATTCAGCAGTGAAGAACAAGATTTACAGGAATCAATTGCACTGCAGCAGTGATCCAACCAGAGCTGACTTGGGCTCCCAGTAACTCCACAGAACACATCACCTCTCCTGAGTGACCCCCAGAACAGATGGAGCCCAAAGTCATGGACTAAATTAACTCAATGGACATTTTATGAACATTAGTGGTTCATAGACTAAGAAAATTATATCTATGTATGATATAGAAGGATGGGAAGGGAGGTGGTGGTTAGTAAGGCTCTACTGGATACTGTGGTGCTTAAAAATTATATAAATGGTGTGGAATAAGGGGTGGAGAATGTGCTGGATTAGGTTGGAGTAGAGTTAATTTTGTTCAGAGCAGCAGGTATGGCTGTGTTTAGGGTTTTTGCTGGAAATAATGTTGATTAAAAAGGGGTGTTTTCCTTGTTCCTGAGCAGTGCTTACTCAGCATCAAGGCCTTCTCTGCTCCTCACCCTACTTCCCATCAAGGAGGCTGGTAAGTGCATGGGAAGTTAGGAGGAGATACAACCAGGGTGGCTGAGCTCAATTGACCAAGGGATATTCCATACTATATGGCATCATGCCCAGCATATAACACTTGTGGAAAAGAAGATTGTGAAGAATGTTTAAAAATATAGTATTTTTCTCCCCAAGCAACCATTACATGTGATGGAGCTCTGCTTTCCCTGGGATGGCTGAACACCTGCTTGTCAATTGGAAGTAGTGAAATAATTTCTTATTTTGCTTTGCTTGCATGCACAGCTTTTGGTTACTCATTAAATTGTCTTTATCTCAACCAATGAGTTCCCTGATTTTTACTCTTCTCATTCTTTTTCCCATCCAGACATGAGGAGAGTGACCTAGTGGCTGACTGGTGCTTCGTTGCCAGCTGGATATGACACAAATTCTTGAAAGTAACAAAATCAGTTATTACTGAGTAGTTAAGCACAAAGATTCAATTTTGCCAGGAAACTAGAAGTTTGGAGAAAAAATACGAAGGAGTACATAGTTTGGATGCAGTGAACCACAATGCACAAGATAAAATGAAGCATGTCCATGAAAGTGATGAACATAATTCACCCTGTTGAAAAATGCTTAGAGCTAAAAATGTACAACCAAAAGACGCTAACAAAATTTTAAAAAGTATTTTTTTAAAGTACTAAAAAACCAATGGGACTAAAGTACCAAAATGAAGATAATTGCCCTGGACCATTATGGCTTGTCCAAACAGCTATAAAGAAGAGATATGTCATTTCTGACAGTACAACTCGATCTTTTAAAATAATTAATAGCTAAAGGATGGAGAAAAAATGAGTCAGTATTTTACAGTTGAAGCTCTTTTGCAATGAATTTGGATTATGCTGCTTTAATAGAAATAAATTTGGGATTTTAACGGCCTATTAGATTACTTGGGGCCATGCCTGATGAAAGACAGACAGGCACTGCTTTGTAAAGACCCTGGTCTAGGTGAATGTTTGACAGGAATGGTGTAGGTCCAAAAGAGGTTTTTTGTATTGTTTTTTTATCTCTTAAAATTTCAAACAGTGAATCTATAGATTTTTGCCTTTAAACCGCCTAGTAAAACTCAAAACATCATGTATTCTATGTTTAGACTCAAGAGCAGAAAGTATAAACCTCACTTTTTTCACCTCTACAAACTTCAGCAGCTAGTACCAACCTCCTTTTCATAAATTGCAGTCTTAAAAGCCACAATTATAACATTCAAAATGTGTTCCTTACATTAGAGTGCATTTTGACATTCTGAATTATTTTCTGTTCTTTTGATCCCCTAGTATTTCTTAACATTAACCTTTCTTTGCAGTCTTTGTAATCCTACCCTTTTTTTTTTTTTTATTTTTTGATAAAATCTTAGGAGAGTGAGCATGACAGAAATACTGCATGTACTACAGCTGTGCTTTTGGGGAGTTTAGCAGCTGAGAGCAAGACAGCAAGCCAACATCATGTTTTCCAGCGAGACCTTGGTCAGCCAGAAACGCATGAGCCATTGCAACCAGCACCACTATGGTCCCTAGGGTAGTGTGGGACATCACAGAGCACGCCAATTCCCCAGATCAGGAACCGCAGAACTGTTGTAAAAGCTACTATGAAGACAAAAAGCACTTGCTTTTGTTTTCCCATTGAGGGAGGTCATTAATGGTTCTTTAAACACCATGAAGATTTTTAATGTTTTAGAGGATTTTTGATCCTCATGATTGCTCATGTCAGAGGGGGAAAAAAAAGAAAGGAGGGAGAGAAGGAAAAGGAAGAAAAGGGAAAGGGGGCAATAAGTGAAGTGGAAAGGAGAGAAGGAGGAAAGAATTAGGGAAGAAAAGGGAGAGAAGGAGGGAAGAAAAGGGAGGGAGGGAGGGAGGGAGGGAGGGAGGGAGGGAGGGAGGGAGGGAGGGAGGGAGGGAGGGAGGGAGGGAGGGAGGGAAGGAAGGAAGGAAGGAAGGAAGGAAGGAAGGAAGGAAGGAAGGAAGGAAGGAAGGAAGGAAGGAAGGAAGGAAGGAAGGAAGGAAGGAAGGAAGGAAGGAAGGAAGGAAGGAAGGAAGGAAGGAAGGAAGGAAGGAAGGAAGGAAGGAAGGAAGGAAGGAAGGAAGGAAGGAAGGAAGGAAGGAAGGAAGGAAGGAAGGAAGGAAGGAAGGAAGGAAGGAAGGAAGGAAGGAAGGAAGGAAGGAAGGAAGGAAGGAAGGAAGGAAGGAAGGAAGGAAGGAAGGAAGGAAGGAAGGAAGGAAGGAAGGAAGGAAGGAAGGAAGGAAGGAAGGAAGGAAGGAAGGAAGGAAGGAAGGAAGGAAGGAAGGAAGGAAGGAAGGAAGGAAGGAAGGAAGGAAGGAAGGAAGGAAGGAAGGAAGGAAGGAAGTGTCGGAAGGAAGGAAGGAAGGAAGTGTCGGAAGGAAGGAAGTGTCGGAAGGAAGGAAGTGTCGGAAGGAAGTGTCGGAAGGAAGGAAGGAAGTGTCGGAAGGAAGGAAGTGTCGGAAGGAAGTGTCGGAAGGAAGGAAGTGTCGGAAGGAAGGAAGTGTCGGAAGGAAGTGTCGGAAGGAAGTGTCGGAAGGAAGTGTCGGAAGGAAGTGTCGGAAGGAAGTGTCGGAAGGAAGGAAGGAAGTGTCGGAAGGAAGGAAGGAAGGAAGGAAGGAAGGAAGGAAGGAAGGAAGGAAGGAAGGAAGGAAGGAAGGAAGGAAGGAAGGAAGGAAGGAAGGAAGGAAGGAAGGAAGGAAGGAAGGAAGGAAGGAAGGAATCTCTTTCTGAGAGAATTGTGGCCAGATTTTCCATATGCTTTCTGCTTGGAGATTTGCTGAAAGAATAACAAACTATTTCTTGATTAAAAATTTGTAGCATCTGGAAACTTGACACAATATGTTGTAAGCTAAAACCAAAACAAACTTTAAGCCTCTTGACTTCATGCAAATAAATATTATGAGCTCCAAAAGTTAATAATGATTTATGCCAGTCAATCAGCAGACGACAAGGGACTTTGCACAAAATAGGAAGATGGATTACCTCTCTACTTTCAGCCAAGTTACATAGAAGCAAAGAAAAAATTTGTCAACATATTTTGTGGCTGAAAAAGACACAAAATGTGTTGTATGCCAAATGAAAGCTCAAATCTTAAAAAATATATTGAAGTGTATTAGTCTATTAATTGAATTCAGCTTTATTTTCTCAGCTAAAATCTGAACAATTAATTTTATAATCTTCAGTTTTGTAAGACAAGCAATCCTTGGTTTAAAACTTACATAACACTGACTTCTGCCAGAAGTCTATTAAAATATAGACTCCTGTTTCACACAGGGTACAAGCCAGTATTTTTTTATTTTGCTGCTTTAGGGAAATGACTCTAGTCTGATGTGAGCAATGTCGTCACTGCTTTCAAGTTAGTTTCAAATATTTTTTTGGTCTGCTTTCATATTTTATAGAGACACTGGACAAAAACAACATTTCAAATTTATGTTTAAACATGTTTGACTGCTGAAAAGATTGGTAGATATTGCTTCTTAGTAAGCAGCCTATTTAATTAAGTTGTTACATTTATTTTCCTATGTATGAACCTCTTAAATTCTACTTTGGATATTAATTTGTGATTACCATTATTTGGCTGCTGCAGTTCCACTAACATTAACAGGATTTCCCAAAGTCTGGAACGTAGTAGTAAACTTCCTCTTTCTTTTTACCTTACCAGAACATTTCATTGACCATTGGCCCAGAAGTGCCAGATTCCTCATTCCACTCCATTTACACACATACAGTGCAGCTAAGCCAGTAAAAAAAAAAAAAAAAAAAAACCAAAAAAAAAAAAACCCAAAAAAAAAAAAACAAAAACAAAAAACCAAAAAAACTTTACTGTTAAATTTACCCCTGGGGCAAATTGTGCTGTATCACTAAGCTTGGGAAAAAGAAAAGTTTTTTCAATAATTTGGCCAGTTTACTCCCTCTTGGGAAACCTCCCTGCACATTCTATATGGTGTAGGACTGACTTGGGTGGTAAAGGTGCTGTAGAACATCATGGAACTGATAGCATCAGGGCGTGGCATATATTCTTGATAAATCAGTCTCAGATCTTCTATTCACTGAAAATCTTGTATACAGAGAGGTATGGGATGAAATGCATCCAAAGAATATTTCTCCTCAAACTTCTTCCTTAAATTCCAACCTCTATAATTGAAAAAAGGAACATTTTCATGACCGCCATAATAAATTTTATATTAATTGTGTTGGTTATTCAGTAAAATGTATTTGAAAATCTAGAGAAGTGAATTTCTAAAATAAAATCTTGCTTGAAAAGAATGCTAAAAATATTCAGAAATCTATTGTAGTAAGCAAGACTTTGGAGTAATATATGACTATGTTAATGGCATGTTAAGGTTATAGAGTGATTCCTTTTATATTCTTTCTTTAACTGCTTTTGGTATTTATGTAAACAGGACATCACATTTTTCCAGTTCTTTGCAAATGGTTCTGTAATAAAAAAAAAATGTTCTCCCAGAATACGTCTTTAATAAAAACTCCTCAAAAAAGTTACAGATGGTTGGATTTTTTATTTTAATTAGCCTTGTGCTGACACTACCTTTTCATTTAGTGATGCCAAGGCTCTGAACAATGCGTGTATTGATGTAAGCTGTGCTGCTCACAACAGTTTCTAAGTTCTCCATTGCTTCAAACTGTTGACATAATTTGTAGTGAGGCAAAGTGAGTAGAAAATGTTGTCAAATTGGAAGGATTTACACTTTTCTTGAGGTGTAGACCATTTAAGAGATCCTTATCATCAAAAGCCATAAGAATGGTTATTGAGGTACAGAATGTGTAAAATCAAATAGATCTGAAATAACTTACCTTTGCAACCATGGACCATTATGAAAGTGGTCCAGCTACTTCAAAGTCATATATACAATGTCTGTGCTTTTGAAGAAAACAAGGTCAAAATATGTATCTAACATGTATTCCAGTATGGGTTTTGTGAAAGTCCCAATTCATATCTGAAACCAGCTGCAGCAGTAGTTCCTGCAGGGCTTCAGGCAAGAGGAAAAGATGCAATGAGAAACAACTGCCAGTGAGTTAAGCAAGTTCTAAGTTCTCCACCATGACAAAAGAGACAGGGAAACCATTCAGTACCATGCCACGTGCTCACTTTTGTTCTTTACAAGTCAGCTTGTTGTCCATAAACAATTACACATTTTGAAAATCAAAAATATATGCAATTGCCTAGATCTTGAGAAGTCCCCAATGTAATAAAAGCCTATAAAATTATAAAAGGATGAGACTAGCTGTTTTATATTATTTAACTTTCTGTGGTTGCTCTTTTTCAATATTTCAATATTTTTCAAATTCAGCATTGTAACTCTTGTATTTTTCTTTATCTTTGAGGCAGCAGTGATGCTTAGTTATATTATCTGCTGATCAGCAAAAACACTCCTCCTTTTCTTCTCTGTCTTGTCTGATGTATATGATGATGGAGGTTGATGCAGTAAGACATAAATAGGGAACCTAGGGGAAGGTGTTACTATTTTGAGGTAGTGTCTCTCTCTTTAAGGCTGATCCTTTCATATGTTTATCCAGGAAATCAATTTCACAGGTCATGAATAAATGAACTATTGAAGCAAATATCGCTGCCTAAATGCTTGGTAAAGGGCTGATGTTATGCTTGCATAAATTGAAAGAAGGGCTCTAAGTTTTTTATGTATGTATGCACATACATACATTCTGTATGTATTATGACCCCACCAGTGGTCCTTTCTAACCTTAATCATTCTGTGATTCTCTATATGTACACATACATATATGAAAGAGGCAAAAACCTTACTTTGTATTCCTAGGTATTTAGGTAACCATTTTTGAAGGTTTTACAAGTGAAGAGGCTTTAACATAGAGGGAAGTCATAAATGCAAACTTATATTCTGCAAATTTATTGTTTCTGGGTACTCCCAGAATTCATGGACTTAGTGCTGTATAAAAATGTGTCCATGTGCCTTAGTTTAAGTTTTTCCCTCTCACAGAGATGGAGATGGTGTTAATTTTGGGGTTGTAGGTGACATAGCATTCTCTTTTAAGTGATATACTGTCTTCAGTGAATTGCTGTTTGTGCTAAAATCAAACTGAGTCATCCTAAAAAGACAGCAGACATTTATTGCTCTGGTATGTGTCTCTTCAATACCTGGATTTTGGATATTTGATGTTATTGAAGTTATCGTCATCTAGTGAGTTTTCAAAGCAGTTAAAAAGCAGTAGTAGGGATTCACTAGGAGAATCAGACCTTTGCAGTGACAAGAGGAACTGGGTAATTCTCTCAAAGGGAGAGGTCCGTGAAACCAGTGACATTGTCTAAAACTTTGTCTTTCTTCTAATGCTTCCACTAGGATGAATTGCTTAAAATAATAGTACATAATTTTCTATTGTTTTGATTTTTTTTTTTTACAAAGGGTTTTTTATTTAAGGTTAAAAAGTGTTTACATCTTTAACATTTTCTCATATTACTGTATAAAAACTAAAACTTTATTCACAGTCAAGCTTTTCATTAAACATTTGATCTCATGCAACTTCTAGAAGTGTACTTTCATTATTTTCAACCCAACCTATTGGCTTTCTTTAAAATCACAAGTAAAGTTTTGATTATAGAATTTGGATAGCCAATTATAACATAAATCCAAGCCCAAAAGGCCACATAAATTTAAAAAAACAGATTTTGCTTTCTCACCTTATGGTTTCAGCTTCAACACATCACCACTTTTATTGCTTCATATGACACAGAGCCAAAGTAACTGAAGCATATTATGGTGAGAGTGGTTTGAAAATAGATTTGACCATTTGAACCAAAAAAATCCTTAGCTACTTATAGCTTGCTCTTAATTTTTGTGTGGAGATAGTTTTGGAATGGTTTTTTGCTTATTTGAATTGCTTATCCTTGAATCTTTTTAGTCTATATGTAAAATATTTGCCAAAAGTATGTATTTATCACTCCAGCATAGATTTACATGTCATATATCTGGTAGTATAAAACAGAAGTTTTCAAAATTTAAGAAATATCAGAATTTCACTTTCTGCTTTTCCAGTGTACCCACTAATAATGGTTATAGAATGCAACTGGATAGAACATTTTGGATTTATTACTTACAGGGCTCTAGACACACACACAATAGGTTATAACTATACTAATAACACACACAAAATGGCAATAAAAATCAAAATATAAATTAGAGTCAGCTTAATATCAGAGAGAAGGCAGGGCATTTTAAAGACGACTCATTGATATGTATGAGATGTTTCATGACAATAGGGAAGCAGTTTTAAAATAAAAGTATCTTTATATCTCTCATGTAAGTAGTTACCAGTTTCAAAAGGCTGCTTTTTTCATCTTCTGTGATAGAATTTTTCATAGGCTACATGGAAGCTGTGAGATAGAAAGGATGTAAACCAGAGAATAGCAGAAACATTAAAGCTGGAAAAGCCTTCACCTTCTTCTGCCTGTCAGTGGTAGTTTTTTTAGGTTTTAAAGGGATCCAATTACATATTTCTCAATATCCTCAAGGAATATGTTTCAAGGCTTTGATAATCTTGATGCTAGAAAGTGTTTTCTTATGTGTAGACTGGTTTTCTGCAATTTAGGCTATAACCTATTCACTGTAAGCCTGAAAAACAGTGGTTTTCCTTCTTTGCAAATGTTGTAGGACTGTAATCATGTCCCCTTTCAGCTTTTTGTTCCCTAGGTTGTTAAACCTTGGTTTTTTAATTTCTGCCTGACGTCATATCTTCTTGAGTCCTCTTTTGGCTTTTATACCCTTCCAAACTCCCTCCAAAGGAACTGAATCATTTCTAGGCTACACTGCTCTGTTCCAAGCTTGATGCACAATCCCAGCTAAAGGTTTTGAGTGCAAAGCAGATTATAGGGGTCACTTCAGGTACCTTTCAGGTTCTCAGTTACCCCAATATTTTTATGCATCTGCATGTCATTTTAAATGTTCTATTAGCATGTGATGCACTCTAGACTTCTAGCTGCTTCCTGAACATCTATTGACCTTCAGAATCCCAATGTTGATGTAATTTGCTCTCTATTTCTGAGTTAATGTAGGTCAGTTTCTCTCAGAGAGTTCTTTCAGAACCACAGGATGACAACAAGCAGGCTATCCTGATTTACATATTCAGTGTTGAGGACATGAAGAATACTTAGTAAGTAGCATGTGCCCAGGTATTCTTCTTGTTCTCTGAATGTCTTTCAATGCTGCTGAACATGTTCAAATGTCTTTCACTGTATGTCTCTCACTTTCTTATTCCTCTGAATGTCTCATGGCATATAACACTTCATCTCTGCTGTTTTGGTACCGTCTTCCTTCATAATTTCATAGTACTGAAACTGTTTGTGGGTCAAAATCAACACATCAGTTTCATCCTGATAGAAGCTAGAGACCAGAATATACATGCAAAGACGTTCTCCTTCCTAACTTGGTCATTCTACATAATTTGGGGGTTTTTTTCAGGTAATATAAAGTATATGCACATGCATTGCAATATGCAATCTGATATGAAGCAGGTAAAAACGCTCTAAAGGAAAGACTGAGTATGAAAGAGAACAGCCAGCCAAAAGTGCTCACAAACATTTCTTTCTATCTGGAGCTCCAAAAGCCTTGGGAAATTCACAGAACCATTGCCAGCCTTAAGTGTAACCAGCATATCTGACAGTCACATAATGTGGCTTTTATTCTCAGTTTCCTTACAACATTCAAGAATTTTAATTTAATTAACAGTCATCTGAAACATCATACAAAGAAAATTTATTAAGGCAAACATTAAACTATTTTTGTATTTTCTAAAACATTATTAAAAATAAGTTCCATAACCAGTCACCTCCTTGGTGAAAGGAGATAATCAACAAAGGCAGCGAGCTGGAACACGTTGGAACAGATGAAAAGAAAAACTGAGTTTAAAAATAGTGAAAGTGCTTGCCCAAAGTTGATGCCCTGATCGTGATGCCCTGATTTCATAGGTAAATAAGAATTTGAGAAAAAAAATATTAAAAGCAATTTCCTTTAAAACTGGTGTTCCTCAATAAGCAGCACTAATAAAATTATAGGCTCAACTACCCTTCCTTTCTCCCTTTCTTATAGGAATTGCTGGTCCTCTGCCACTTTCTCACTTAAAAGCTTGGACAGAAAAACCACGTGTGCATTCCCATACATACACACACAGAGCCCTCACACACTTGCAGTACTTTTGCCATTTTTGAGCCATAAACACACAGCACTCAAGGGCAACCAGCTGATAATGCGGACCTCAGACAATGAGGTACATATATTTCATATGCAATTAAGAAGATTCATCACTACTGTAACATTACTTATTTCAGCTGGGTAAGACTCTAAGTGGTCCTAAGTTCTGAAGATGATAACATCAGTTATTCGAACAAAGCTCTGAAACAAACTTGCTCCTTCTTTGTATATCTTACTGTTCAAGAGAGTCTTTATGGAAGGGTTCAGTTCATAAAATCTAAATTAAAAATAGTTACAGGCATGATTTGGATACTAATTTAGAGAAACTGCAGTCTTTGGAGAGTTAAGATTCTTTCTAGCCAAATATCATAAGAGTTTTTTCTTCTTTTTTTTCCCTGATAACATCAATTTATATAGCTATCTCATTATCCAAGCAGAAAACATATTTGATAAAGCTTTCTAACAGATATCTATTTTAATACTGATTTTATTAGAGCTTGATCAACTATCTCCAAGTACTACTCTTAATTTCTTGCTTTTATGCTCCTTACTGTTTCCAAATTTTTTTAGGTGTTCAACTCCTAAAATTTTTTGTTTTCTGTGAAGCTTTGTATCAGAAATTCATAAATCTTTAGTCTCTCCAGAAGAACTCCAGCTACATTAGCTCCAAAGAAAATGTAACACTATAACCTAACACGGGTTCCAAAGTGCAAGTACAAGGTAGGGCAGTTTCGTAGTTCGGAAGTCGTGAACAGAGTGCAGCCAGAGTTGAAGAGACATGCACTCAAAAACCTTAGAAAAGGGCAGTTTGCAGCTGATTTCACAGCTTGGATGGAGGCACTTTGAAAAGAAGAGCAGAGCTAGGGTCAAAAAAGAGATGTGATGTCTCAAGGCAGCTGTGAATCTGTACTACACGATAAAGAATCATATTACTAGTGCAAAGAATTTTTTTGAAATATAGATTTTTTTTTTATTTTTTTTTTTTTTCAATCAGAAGGCAGACCTCTAGAAATGGACAATTCCTGAAAAGGACAGATGTACAAACAGAAGTGTGAATTTGATTTCTTAGACAGAAAGTGGACACTAATTAAAGATGGTATTCTATCTAACCAGATGAACAAATTCAGTAAAATTTTTAGCCAGCCTAGATGCCCCTCAGAATTCAATTACATACTTTGCCCTAAGTGCTTTAAACATATTTTCTGCAATCAGAATGTTGCCACCATTTATATAATTGTTACAAAAAAAAAATGTTAAAAGGTGTGCAAAAATTTTGAGATATCTGAATCAGTGAGAGCACAAACTATGAAGTGCATGCTTTGGAATTTTGTTCTTAGTGAATTTCGGGAATATCTAAGGATGGATTTTTATTAATTGTGCGTAAAAAGAAAAAGCTGGTGCCACAGAGTAGAAGTACATCTTAAAACACTCAGGTAAACTTTTATTTTTTAAATATGAAATGCACTCTAATTCTAAAGGGTTTTGTGTTTTGAGTCATCATTTTAGTCAGCATTTATCATCATCCTTGAAAAATTATCTAGCAGCAAATGTTGGCCCATTTGAAGCTTACACCTGCAGACTCAAGTAGAATTCAGACCAATATAATTTTTTACTTTATTGATGAAGTTTTATGTAAAGTTTCAGTGTTATGAGCTCTTAACTATGTTAACCATAGCAGTTAGCTCACCTTCAGTCACCCTTCTATTAGAGTTTGACATCTTAGAGCACTCTGCATACTCCAAACCCCAGAGCTTTTTGATTTTTCCTTTTCTTCAGAAGGGAGACCCTCTGGTGATAGATAGAGGAACTGAAAATACTGATACTTGCTCCTGACTTTAAATGTTCTTATGACATGGTAGTTAATGTAAGATGAGGAATCAGGCTGGCCCCATCATGCTGGGGCTGTGAAAAGTTGGTTGCCAACAGGCATAGAAGAAGTGCAGATACCAGGAAGAAACGAACACACAAAGTAATGGTTCAACCCCCTTTTATATACATTTTAATCACATGGGCAGGATGCAATTTCTTGTATTTTCTAGCTTTTATTCCTCATGGCTTTTCCAACCATGGTGTTGTCTTAGAATCTTTTCTTTCTGTGTTTTAAAAACTTAGCACAAACTATTCCAAACTTACATTAGTCAGATGAAATTGGCTGAGCGTGGATGGACTACAATTTTGTGGAAATTCAGTGGCATATAATTTACACTAGGACATTGGCTAATCAAAACACATACTGCATGAAACAGGAAAAGGCTGAAAACGAGAAGGGTAGAACATATAACTAAGCTGTGAATTTTTTGCATCTTTTGAACTACTTCCCAACACATACTAAGTGAATGACCCAGCATTCTGCATGGATCAGCAGTGGCTCATCAGCAGCTGTGGACATCTGCTACGTGTCTGCTGAGGCTGCTGTTCCTGGCACAAGTGCTGCTACTATAGCTGCTGCCATGACCGCAGCTATGAGTTTTCCTGCATCTCTTTGGCAACTTGAGGTGTTCCAGAAGTGCAGACTGCTATATCAAATGTTTTCGAGGTGTTTGTCAATGGAAGAGGGTAATGAATGATGAAAGAAAATAAAGCATTAAATTAATAGCTTGCAAATTTGACAATTCCCATTCTAAAATCTCAAATTCACCCTCCCAACACTGTCTGATGCATCTTGGATTTGCTAGGACTTCATGTCTGTTCCCAAAATATACAGTGGATATCATGGCATAGTGGTCACTCCCTGCTAATATTTCTCTGACTCTGGTATCTGAAAATCTCTGTAGTGTTCTCCCTCTACCAGTTCCAAAGTCTATATTCAAAAGCTAGTTTATTTTATTCAAGGAAGTGTACTTGCTATCACTCTGGTTACAACCTTTACATTAACCAGAGCTGCAGCCATCTCTTCCCTCTTTGTGGGACTAAGTGATGCAGAAGTCCCTCTACTCACATAATATAGTACCAGCCTCATCACTGGGTATCTATCACATTACAGCTGCAGCTCCTTAAATATAATTTTCTGTCATTCCCCTGACTCATTCATATAGATTTGTCCAAAAATGAGCTAAAAGCACATAACGTTAGTCTTGCCAACAGACTCTCTGTGCTACTTATTTAATCTATGCATCTTCATTTTCTTATTTTCCAACATAGAAGATTGGTGATCATAGAAGATTTGTGCTTTAACTGCTCTTAGGGGTCTGCCCAGAGGAAACCTTGTGAAAATTAAGAATATGAGTTCACATGGTAAGGATAAACCAATATATAGCATTCCTCCTTTTCCTGACAAAAACAAACTGAGGTGCATATTTATCAATGCCATAGTTACCTAAAATTGGAACAGCATGAACAAGTAGTAGTCTTTACTAGGGAGAAAGCTTGGTTATTTTTTCACATAAGTTGACAGTTGATTGATTTTTGACAGATTCTATGCTGTTAATTGCAGTGTCTCAAAATGTTTTGTGGAAAGTATCATGTGTGCAGATACTTCATCCATTACAGCGGAGGCTTATTCCATATTCATATTGATACATATGGTTCTTCACAGCTGTGACATTGAAGGGACAGTAGATTCCAAGAATACCAAAAAGTGAGGTCTTTTCATGACCTCTAATGAGGGTGACTGCATATATCCCGATGAGCTCTGTAATGCAATCCTCTGCGCAGTAATGAAAAGGAGTTTGAAAGGGGCTCAGTTGTTTTCTCTGAATCATGCTATTCTTTTCCTCTGCTGAGGATCACCATTTTCCTTTGCATTGATTCAACCAAATATTTTCAGAGTAACTAATAAGAAACATGTTTATATAAACAGATCAGCCTGAGTTTTGAACATTAATGTATGGAAGATTTATTTAAACCACAAACATGGTAATACAATCACATATATCAATTCCTCTAATAAATCTTAATGGAAACAGTTGAGCTACTCATAGTATACTGTGTTTATGTTATTACTCTTTCAGCTGGTAATGGAGACAGTTGAAACTTCAGAGGTATCTATTGCCAAATATAATACATTACATAAAAAGAGATAGGAAAATCAAAAATTCTGCAGGCTACCAGTGAAACTTAGTAACAGAATGCAATGGGAAATCAGCAATGACAACCAATTGTGAATGAAATTGTCATGTGTTTTAGGACTCAAAAACTAGTCCTAGGGTCATCTGGAATCTTTAAAAGTAAGGGGGAAAAATAAGCTAGAATTCAACATACATAAAGTCTGCATAACACAGTGTAGCAAATTAATGTTCAATATTGGTGGGATCCAAGCCCAAGTAGGTTCCCCCTGTAGTTAATAAAAATAATAATATTCCTGTAAATTAACTTAGAGTGAGACTAAGGTAGCTCCATTCTTCTTACAGGCAACAGAAGGAAGGGTAAAAAGTCTTACTCAACAAAATAAATCTTTATGAATACTTTGCAAGACCACTATCTTACACTAAAAAAACTTATCTCTGCTCTCACCCTTTGTGCTGTGTCTGTATTTCTGTATTACACTGAAATCCATTTGTGGTAATTTCTGTTAATCCTCTGAGTATCCTTGTTAACCTTTAAGCAGAGCCTGTCTGTATTATTGGGTGGAGTCTCCAGCCCAATGTCTCCTTCTCTGTCTTAGCTCTTATTGAAACCACAAAAGATCACTGAAGTATTAATAAATAAAACAGCAAAAGTATCATCAGTGTGTTTTCAATTGCAGCTACCACTTAAATCTCTGACTGGTTCATGGCAGCCAAATTCAGAATGAACAGGGATCTGCAGCAGTTAGAGGTACATCTGCAGAAAGTTATTCCTCTTTATAACCAAACAAGCTGTCCCTTAACTTCAGCTTGCATGACTAAACAGGACAAAGCCTCCAAAATGGGTTAGTCCTCTTCCTTTTTCAAGGGTTACTTACAACAAATGAGTTTCCTTCCCATTAGCAATGTAGCCCCCATAAATGCACACCAAATAGCAGGACAGGACAGAGAAGAGGACGCTAGAATAGGTCTCTATTATAATTCAATTCTTAAGTTAGCTGCATGGACAACTGTTGTTCAAGTAAATTTCTGAATTTTTGCTTTTATTATTACATTTTTCATTCAATCTGTGAGTGGCTGCAAAGATAAGATTGTAATTTAAAACACAAGTGTGTGTCACAATGGAACAACACCACTTGCTCTATTAATTTACGGTTTATGGATTAGTTTCATTTAGGGATCCATACCATCATGGTATGGATCAGTACTCACTCTCACCTACAGTGAATAACTGCCAGAAAAAGTTAGCCCACCTATTTTCTGGACTAAAGGCAACATCACAGTTGTAGTATATTACAGATGTCAGCATCGGGAAAGGAGTTACCACAGATGGATATAATTAGAGCTTCTGAATTCCACAGTGAAAATAAATCATGTTCATTGTCTTCACAATATAGAAATAGGACTGCCAAGGTACTATTGTGATGCACATCCCTGAAGTATGATGCACATTTTGGTATTGCTGTGTGCTATGGGCAGTCTGCCTGATTGTTAAAAACCAGAGTGGGAGCCAGAAATGTTCTACCACACCCAAAAGTCAAGACAACACCACCACAAACATGGTCCAGGAGACCTTAGTTAATTTCTTCCCTTTTGTTCCACTTCAAAATTAAACCCACCCTTCCCACTAGGCTAACCTCAAGAATTTGTATGCAGAAATTGTTTCTTTATGCATTTCTTTGACTTTGTGGCTGATTGATCAATTCAGTTCCGTGTCTCAATGCCCCAGCTGTAAAATGGAGAGAGCAACGTCTCTCTGAATCAGACATTAAGATGCCAGTTATGGCATAGATCAACTATCAGTACCTGAAGGGAGCCTACAAGAAGAAGGGGGAGAGATTTTTGGTAAGTATGTGCAGTGGTAAAACAAAGGTTGATGTCTTCAAACAGAGAGTAGGTTTAGATCAGACAGTAGGAAAAAATGCTTCCTGTGAGGGTGGTGAGGCACTGGAACAGGCTGCCCAGAGAAGCTGTGAACACCCTATCCTGGAAAGTGGTGGATGGGGCTTTGCACAACTTGGTCTGGATGAAGGTGCCTCTGCCCATGGCAGGGGAATTGGAGCTGGTTGAGGTTTAAGGTCTCTTCCAACCTAAACCATTCTTTGATTTTATGATTCTGTGATTCTATGATCAGATATAAAGCTAGCAAGGAATATTGCAAACCAGCCATGTGTCAGAAGGAAGTATCAGATATAAACAGCCTTACCTTAAAACCCTTACTCTTGAAACATGTGGCATGTATAACAGTTTTGGTCAATGAGAAGAATAACATGTTAAATGAAATTACTAACATTTGAGCTGGCTTTCTCCACAGACATTATATATCTCATCCTTTGGCTGTGCTGTTTAATGTGTCCATATGCATTGGCCATTTCCCAAGGGTTTGGAAAGAATCTGATGTAATGCTCAGATAAACCCTGGTGTTTGAGCAAACGAAAAAACCTATTTCTTCCAAAAGTAAAGAAATTAATAAAAATATAAGATAAGTCAAATACCCCAAAATATGCTGGACAGCTAAAAAACTGTGTTGGCTAATGGTTTGTGAATATCAAGATAATATGTTAATTTACAGTTTTTCAGGCTTACCCTCTTCCACATATATGGTATGCAAATAGGCCTCAGAAACAATTTGTACCAGCATATTTTTAGCTTTCCAAGTCAAGCTTCTCCACTTATGTTTGTTTGAAATCCAGACTCTGAGGCCCTTTTCCTCTGTTTTTCCACTGTACAACAAACAGAAACTGGGTTCCAGACCATAAAAATTTGAAGCAGCAAAAAAGATGGCAATGACAGAACCCAGACAATGGCCATGTCCAACAATTATTTTTCTAGTCCAACAGGAAAATCTAAGAGTAAGGTTCTTGGCCAGAAATAAGAAGTTTGACCTACATGGGATTTTCCCCCTTGCTTTTCTGTCTTCATTTGAATCACGGAGGGATATTCCAGAATTTCCAAATCAAGATTGAGTTCTCAGATTGTTATCTAAATTATTTAAGATGTTGTAAGTAGACATTTTGCTCCTGATTTACAGAACCTGTAATAAAATGAGTTTCAAATGGTGTCTCTGCTACTAGGAGCTATTATAGTTACAAAGAAATGAAACAAATAACAATACCACATGGGTAAGTGATACCTGAAATTGGCAATCCATTAAAGAGGTGGACTGAAAGGAAAGATCATTTAAAGACAGTGAGAACATATCTATCAAATGTGGTGCCATGAAGATATCATTCATAATGTTAACCAAAAATAAAACATTTGCTTACTTAGAGAAAAAAACCCAAACTATTCTTTCCAACAGTATATTCCTTACTAACCAAAGACTGCATGATACAATGCTGTTTAGGCATACCATACTGTCAAAAATGAGCATACATTGTATGATAAGTAAATAAAAAATAATAAACATAAATCTCTGGTGTGAAATCACAACCCTGAAAGTGTAGATGCAACTTCTAGATCTAAAAGTTGAACAAAGACACATCACAAGCAGATTACCCAGGTCTGTCAAATCAATTTACTGCTCAGCAATACTCAGAGATACAGCTGGTTTTCTGTTTCTGAAGTATTAATCTTGTAGACACTAAATTGCTCTTAACAAAATATTTTCTTGTGCCCTGTAGTTTTTGACAGACTTGTGTTATCTCCTGTGTAAAAAATGTAGAATCCACTGGAAAGGCCAACTTCAATATTAAGTTTAGCAATTACTCTTTTCCAAAATTATTCAAGTTGAGCAGTTTGTGACTGTGTTTCCATCTCCAGCTTCATAAGTTAAAATTAAAAAAAAAAAAGAAAAAAATTTTGGATTACTATCCTAATCATTGTATTTACTCTCCCTTGGGACCTTGAACATGTTTTCTATTATATGGTCTGACATCATATGGTCAGTCACTGAATATGTTCTTATTATCTCCCCCTAAATTTTTGTTCAGATCTTTTGCTATCAAAAATATACCAACAGCCACCAATACTTCCTTAATATTTTAGACAAAAGAATCCTTGTTCCAGCTGTCAAATGCTACAGTCTGGAGCCAGAAGCCTTTTAAATACGAGATCTCACTAGCACATGTGCAAAGGCTCTGCAGAGCTGACCTGTTGAAAAACCAGTTGTGAGTGGTTCCCTCCACCAGTGTGAGATGAGCTCTGGGAAGAATTGCCTTTGGTACAGCTGTATCTGACGTCTCCATGTGGGACACATCTTGTGTGCTTTCCCAAAGTCCGGCTGGTTGCAAACCTTATGTTCTCACACTTCAGAGATGTAGAGTCACTTCTAACTACTTTGAAGTTTCAGTTGGAAAATAATCCTACTGTCTGTTATGTGTTAAGACATCATATGAGACACACTGCCTTACTGGAGGCTCACTGTCCAGCCTGTGCTCAGTGCAGTTTCCCAAACAGAGCTGGGAAAGGACAGTGAGTCTGCAACACACACAAGAACTGCAGCTCCACCTTCCATAATGAAGGGAAAGAACAGTGGAGAAATGTGGATTGTTTCAGTGCCAAATGCTTTACCACCATCTCTGCCATTTGCTTCTTTTGGGATGAGGAATGGTCTCCACTGACCGTGAAACCGGTGAAAATATCCAACTTGCCTTCTGCTTGTCTTCATGAGCTGGAAATACACATGTACATACTCCTCATTTTGCCCTGTAACTAGATATGATCTGAGTTCAATATTGTAATGACTGCACCTATGTGATCCATAGGCTATTAGATGCTGCAAAGTACTGTAAGAGAATGACAATGGGATTCACATTCTCTTCTCTTGGCCACAAACCTTGCTCAGGCATTCTTCTTGCCTTGCTGAGAAGTAAAGAGCTTAAAACAAGAATCTTCATGGCTTTAGCTTGTGAGCATTTGAAACACAGCCAGTACAGTTCTTCAGAAGTAATAATTTAAAAATAGGCTGTGGGAAAGCCCCAAATAAAATAAATATTTTTTATTTGTAATATCTGTTTTTTGGAACAGAGAGGATAGCAGCTGGTACAGAAAGTGCCTCAGAGGCACTGACTTACATATTACATCCTAATAACACAACTTTGAAATCTGTGTTCCTTTAGCTGAAAAACAAATAGGTAGGGCAACAGTATTTACTTAGGACCAGAGTCTTTCTAACTCACATTTACTAATACCTTCATATTTCCCCTGTAGCAAAGGTTTGCAGGCTGCATTAGTGGCTTCACTGTTCCTGCCACAAGTGAGGCACAAGTTCCTCACTGTACCCCTGCTAGGCAGGTTGGCTAGCCCAGCTGGGATCACACTGATAGATATTTTTCTTACAGGCTTTGGGAAGAATAGTGCTGCTGCCTCAGAACAAGACTTCTGTGAAGTCTGCCTGTTGGCAGGGGCACAAGGAGGAGGGACATTTTTTGGCACACTCTTATTCCCAGTCCTTCCCTGCAGCCCACTTCTTTTTTTGGCCTCTGAGTCCCACAGTTGCATTAAAACAGTGTATTGCATGCTCTTTGGTTATAGCTAAACACATATTTAACAAACAGAAGTTTTCAGCTGGTGTTCAATACTAGCGGAGTAGGTTCCTTGTATTTTCCTCTGGTCTTCCTCTCTAAAAGACACCATAAAGTCTTCCAAATTACTTTAGTTAGCTCTGGTAAGGCACAGGAAAGCACTGATACAGCTTTTTCTGTATGGGCATCAACAAGGTCAATAAGGCAAATATTTTATATTTTTAGGCAAATTGAAGCAGATATAGTAGTTGTCTTACTCCTAAAGTAATATTCAGAGCAGTAATGATCTCAGAACAAAACTAACTCTACATCACATATACATAAATTAAATATTTCTGTCTTAAAGAAACTAATGGAGTGAACTGGGTAGACGGATATAGGTAAAACACAGGAGTAGAAGTTTTAGGCTATGGTGGACTTCATCAGCCAAATCATTCCTAGAGAGATAGTTTTCTCAAGTGTTGAGGCTGAGATATTTTACTCTAAAAGGCTGGAAACCTCTAGAGCCAGAGGGTTCAGAATAGCAGACTGATCATGCCACTCTTCATCTTTGATGCACTGGTCTGCTGCACGTGAAGAACTGGACTTAGATTTGCAGACTACTGTGCCTCAGCAGTACTGTTTCTTTCTTCCTGGAAAAATCACATAAAATTAATCCTGAAGCCAGCAAACTCTCTGCTAACACACCAAACTCCAGAGCATGACTTGTACAATGTATGGGACTGTGAGATTATTGAAGTAGAAAGCAGCAATTTGACTTTGGAGAATCACTCATTTTTGTGATTCCATCAATATATCCTGACTTTGGTGGATATCCTGTGTTTAAATGTTAATTTTCTCTACTAAGGTCATTCTACAATTTGTTTCAAACACTTAAAATAATTTTAGTTTCAGTGGAATTGTCAGATGAAAGTATTTAATAAAGTATTTCATGTTTCTTTGTTATCCATTGGATTATTGTAGCTTAATGTTCAGTTCTATTTGTGGCACAGTATTTTACTGAAAACACATTCTTTTCCTGTTCAACCTATTTTTCTATATTTATATCAGGTCTTGCAATCAATATAAAGATGTCATTTTGAGAAGAGGGGTAGGGTGCGGTAACAAATGTTATATTTTATGAAGTTTATTTTTATTGCCCGCGATTTCAAACTAATGGCTTGTGAGCAGCATTCAAACTGCTTTTCTTTGAATTGGGTTTGATATTTTGTAAATCGGTGTTTGTCTGTCCTCACAGCCCATACCTGAAAGACCCTAGCAGTAGGCATTTTTTGCCTCAGGACCAACAGTAAGAGGTTCTGCTTATGACCACTCAAACTGGACACCCCACTTGCCTATCTGTGCATTCAGGCATTGACTGAATTGACTCTACCAGAAAAAGAATGTCAAAGCCTAGTTAATGTAATTGACTATGGTCAGGGATCTAGAGTTCATGTTAAGAAAAGAGCAGCTGTTATTATTCTAACAGTGTGTCAGCACTCTGTGCAGGTTAATGTGGCCCCCAATGTCACAGGACGGTGTTTCCACGTGTGCTTTATGTGACCGCTGACTTCACTATTCTATCACGTCAGAGATTAAAAACGTGAGCTCAGAAATAACCACATTGGGTCACACCACTTCATCTCCATCATGTCCATTCAACAGGTAGGAAAGACAATAAGAATAGCTTGTGAACAGGTTGGATGTTCTCCTCATAGACAAGTAGTTTCCAAAAAATCAATGGATTAAATACTTACATGCAGGAGAACAGACCTGGTGCGTTTATTAAAGTTGTAGCAGCCTCTGCCAGGTCCAGCCCTTGACAATTTGCCTAATCTCTTCAAAAATGGATATTTGAGACCTATAGCAATCTCTTCCAAAGTTCACATTTCATGTGTACGTGTAGCTTAATTTGTAAAAAGTTATTAACTGTAGGGGGATAGAATATAAGTAAATGAAGGTAGTATAGAAAGTAATCTTATCCCCTAAAGAGTTGCAGCTGGGTTAATTATTAAAGATTGGGAGCAGGCCTGATTTTAACAGGCCACACCTGTAGCAAATAAAGAAGAGTATTACAAAAGAGTGGATGGGTTGGCTAAGGGGGAACTGGAGTCAGTTGGATACTGTGGGGGCATTGAAGAGTCAATACCTAGAGGAGATGCCTACAAGAAACATCAAGGAGGTACGAAACTCTAGCAATACGGAGCCCTTGCAATGTAATGATAATAGAACTCTTGCAATATAAAGGCAACAATTAACAGTAATTTTACTGGATGCTCTTTAGTTCTTAAACTGCAAAGCATCATAAATTCACTTTCTCCTTTTCATTCAAGACTTAAAGATGCTGATATTGTACACTTCTTCAGTTTTCCTTTCCTCAGCCCAAAGAAAGCCTAATCTAATTAACCATAGCTCTGATCCTTATTATCACCCTTCTTTGTCACCCCTTTTACAGCTCCACTGTTTCTGCAGAAATGATACTACATATCCACAAGTTGCTCTGATCATGATATTGTGTGAAATATTGAATAACCCTCAAAATCCTACTTTTTAGACTTGAAGATGAATAAAATAAAGAGTTAGATGAAACCTTTGTGTGTGTTTCAGTCTCAGTTTAACTCTGCCTTGATTTCTAATTCTCTCTGTATAAAGTTCTGTAAATTGCATCTTTGTTTTAAATAACTCTAAAAACAAGACTTTTTCTGGGCTATTACCATGATAGTTTCTTCACAGAATCATGTTTATGTGGCTGATATTATTCACCCTTCACATTTGCCAATGTTACTTTGAAAAGGGCAATAGAAAAACAAGATTAAATAATTTCAGGTTAAATTTAATTCAGAGGTAAGATTAATGCTGCTAGAAAATCAGTGAGAAAGAGTTGCATGATCAGTTTATACATCATGATAGAAAAGGTTTTATTCTTGAAGTTTTACTTTCAGTCAAACCAGGTTATTCTTGACGGCCATATTTTTTTCGCTTTGTTTCAAGAAATACATGAGACATGGGATGTTTTTGAATAATTGGTTTGATAGATTTTTACAATTTACCTTAAAATCTGTCCCTAGAAGGCTTACACTTTTCAAAGATTTCCCTAAGAAATCCATCAGTGTGGTTTCAAGCAGTAATTCAGTGGCAAGATATTGCTCCCTACTCATTGCATCTTTTCACCCAACTGAAGCCTCTAGGGAATGTCTGGTGCTTGAAGAGCTGATTTTCACCTGTGTTCCTCCAATAATTTAACCAAGACAACAGATGTGCTTGTTTTTGCTTCTGAAAGAGGTGCTGGATCAGCTGAGTAGCCATACACGTGCACTCATCTCACACACAACCCTCTAAAGGGTTCAGAGAGTTTTGACTAGGATAATGACAAAGAATTAGGGCTTTATTGCACCTAGCTTTGTAAAATTTGTAGTTTTGAGGATAATAGTTTGGATGTCATGGACCAGAAAGGACCAGGATATTCAGGAATGATGTTAGTACTAGGTGAAGTTTTGGGTGTTTTCCTTTTTGTACTAAACCTGAGCTCTCTCAGTTAAAGGAAGTACAACTGGAAAATGTGTATTTTAGAACAGAGGTCCAATGTAATCCAAGGTTATCATTAACACCTTGACAACACCTTCAGAGCGCTACCAAACTTCATAATAATGAAGCATGTCAGAGAGGAGATATTGGAAAGGTTTTTGTGTTTTTTAGGAGCAATGGGAGAATGATGTAACTCTTCTTAGGTCACCAAATAGTTAGGTAGGTTACTCGTCAAAAACAGGCCAATGGATTTCTTTTTCCTCTGTTGGAAACCACGAGCTACATTTAACATGTGTTTTGATATACACATTTTTCTGAGTGTTCTTCGAAAGATATGCATCCAGAACATGGAAATCTTTGGTAATAACAATTATAGTGCCTTGAATACCTGTAGAAAATCTGAAAGCCTAACTATCTCACAATAAACTAACTTTTGTGTCACCTTTAGCCCTGTTGCTGATCTTTTGCTTTGCTATGATTGAGTAAATGAAATACAATTATTATGTCAATTTTTTTAGGGTTTTTTGTTTGTTGTTGTTTTGCTAATATTTAGCGTCCTAGAAAAATATAAAGGAGAAGCAGAATTGGCAAACAACTTTGACACGAATTTCCCCAATAGAAAGCAAATGTGCCACTAGGTTTTCAACACTACATGAATTCAGAAGAACTGGAGTCAATAATGCTGTTTCTCAGGGCTGCTATGAAGCCAAAGTGTTAACTGTGGGTGGAGACAAAATTTATGAGGTACAACAGGTCACAGGGTCACAAGTGGTGAATGATCACTGAAAGTGCTGCTGTTAGAGGGACACATTTCTAGTGGACCAGAAATTATGAAAGAGGTGCTGGCTGTACTTGGGTCAATAAGCTTTTTTCCAGCCTGCACTGGCAGTTCTTAGCTGTCAGAGTAGTTTGCAGAAGGACAGGGAAACAGCATCATGAGCTTCTGCAGAATTTCAGTTTGGTTAATATTTTAGGTCACCTGGCTTAGCTTGAAAATTACAAAAAGCAAATCCATCTTAGAGCAAAGAGACAACATTTCCTCCTTCCCTGGCACTGTCCTCTAGTATGTGAGTGTAATGCTGAAAGGGCACTGCTTGAAATAATAAAGGTGGATTGTTTCCTGGTAGGAATCTCTAAGTTTGATGCTTCAAGTGGTTTCATAATGCTTCTTAGTGGAGATATTAAATGCAGTTCTAAAACTATCAAAGGCTTAGAGAGTGGTTGGAAATCTCTTTTTGAGAGATCAGAACACTGGAGTTTACACAACTATGCTGTGTCAGATGCAGATACTGTGACGGAGTTACAGAAAAAAAGGACCAAAATGCAGGCTATACAAGTATTGCTAAGGCTACTGATGAAAGAAAAACAGGAGATTGAATAAAGTATATGTTCATTGCTTTCTTTAAACTAGCAATGCTTAGAATCTAATACATCCGAACAGTTTAGCTCTGAAAATGTATTGATTTTCCCTGTGAGAAAGAAGTGCAGACACTTAAAAAATGGAAGAATGCTATCAAACATCCCCTGCAAAAAAGTTACAAGAATTCTGTTCCTTGTTAATCTGTAGAAAGGTGTTCTATAAAGCACAATCTTACTTCAATTCCTCTTTTCATTAAGTGGGTTGATGCCCTGACTAGACTACATCTATTTCTGGAAAGTACATCAAGCATTAGACAAAAGTAAAAGAAATGTGATGGGGCAGGGGAGGGAAACAGTGCAAGACTGGCTGCAAATCAGTGAGAAATATGACAAACTGAAAGCTAGATCCTTTGGCTGGCCACCAAGTGCTCCTTTGGAGTGCTGTTTGAAGACTGAACACAGTTCTGGGTTATTTTCCACTGATCTAGTACACTTGGTATTCTATGAAATGCATATTTTCTTTCACCTCAGCTTGCAGAGGAGATTTACAGCTGAAAATAACTGGTTTCTGCTTTAGTAAAACCTGGAATGGTTGCCATATGATTTCAATTGAAATCTTTTCCCTAATTCCTATGTCTGTGCTTACAGTGAATTTTTCTAATTTACTGTAAACATAATGCCATGTTATGTTAATAATAATGTTGGTTAGGAAGCTGGGATTGCAAGTGATGACCTCTGAACTTACAGATTTTATTAAGTGATGTAAAATACTTTGTGTAAGTGTTGGATTAAAAGGAGTCCAGAGCAAACATGACAATGCATAGTAGCATTTCATTTTTCAGTCCTTTATTTAATGAAAAAACTAACTATTCACTCTGAGTACAAGTTACTTGAATGTGCACAAATTCCTCTACCAGTGAAAAGACACAGCTGTTTGGCTTCCCCATGCTTCAGCTTTTTCTTTATGTCTCAACCTTTAACAGCAAATAAAAGCATGCTCCAGATTCCCATTGTGTTTGTACCTTGTTGTAAAAATATGTACAAGCAAAATGTGTTTTGCAATTTGGGAATGCAGACAGGACAAGCCTGCCCAAGTCATTCAACTTGACTGCTGAGCAGCCAGGTTATAATTACGACATTTTTACTATAAAGTGGCAATTGTTGATGTCACCAGGTCGACATCAGATTGCCAGATGTTGCAGCTGTCCTGATCTGAAAGTCTTGATCAAATAAAACTACTTCCATTTTTTTCATAGTAATAAACCACTAGATTTAGAAAAACCCTCAGTAATCCATAGCCAGTTATGTACATTGTGGTTTTGGTTGTATTACTATGTTTCAAGTATGTTTGGGGTTTAGATTAACTGCTGGTGATTGCCTAGACCAGTGGTTATTTTCTAGTAGGTTAATATGCTGCTGGAGTGCAACATGCTACTGGACATACCTTAAATAATACATGTGACATCTATGTTTCAACAAATCCTCATAGTCACCGTGGAGTAAGACTAAAATAGCTACAGAAATCTATAATTTTGTTTGTTTGCTTGTTTTGTTTTGTTTGTTTTGGATTCAAAAATGCAGCCTGCAAGCATTTTATTTTCCTTCTCCTGAACTGACCTGCCAGTAAGTAGCTTGGCAGTTTACTGAGGCCAAAAAGAAAATCTGTGTGCATCTTGGTAGTTTATGAGTCTTGTACCAAGGATAACATTTCTTCCTCTGACTAGTAAATGCTGACAGCTGATACTGAAATATGTGTCAAATCTCTCTTTGCATGCTGGTTTTTCACTGATTTTTTATTTTATTTTATGGTAGTCTTTTTTTTTCCTTGCAATTTCAGTTTTAGAAGGACTTTTCAGGTTTTATCTTAACAGTCAATTTTATTTTGACAAAGATTGGAACATGCTCCTAAAGGGTGGAATTTCCTATTTACTGTGTGGGTTTCCAGGCAGGCATGCTAAGGGAAAATAAGAGGATGGATTTATTAATTTGGAAAAGAAGTATTTGTTCTTGGCTGAACAGATATCACTGGTCTGACCAGTCAGCTATCTGGAGGACCAGCCCATATCATCAAGACATTAAGCAGTCATGCAGCCCCAGCTCAGAGGTGGGGGGTTTGACACTGCAGAACTAGAGAGACCTTTTAAGCTGAAAAGGTGCTATTTAAAAAACATATGTTTTTTCCTTTTATTTTCTTAATGGGGTGAAATTTCCTACTTTTTTCTTGAATAAAAGGATGCATGGATCACACTGCTCTAGGCAGGTGAACAATAAGCCATATATGAATTTTACAACGATCATATTTACTTTTGGACAAGTAAACATTATCCTGTACAGGAAATTACAACAGTATTGTATATTACAAAGAGTGTAAGTAAGCATTTAGGCGTTTCTGTATAACCTACCAGAACCATATTTCAATACAAGAGTATAGAAATATAATTCCAATATATATTAATTTTTTTTCTAAAAAAATTATTCTCTTCTTTAAATAAGATCTTGTAGACAATGTTATGATGTCTAAAATTTAGTATTTTTAAGAATGGATAGTCAGATAATATTTTTATTTGATTACTGGTGTATTCATTTAATGTCTTGACTGAAGCTGAATTAATAAACCTGCAATGCTTCCAATAAATCAACTTATATTTGCTAAACATTCTGCATGTTCTTAGATTATGAGAAAGAAAAAAGTATTTTTCCATATTTACAGGAGGTTACAGCCTTGAAATGACATGACTTGGCACTATCCCTTAATTTCAGTCTTTGATCCTTTGAACAATTAGTTTCATAGGGAACTGGAGGGTTTACTTTCATGTGTGTGGAGTGTGTGTGTATAAATACATATACATATAGCAATGTGCTATTTCCATGTAGGCAATTACTAAACTATGTTGTGGCATTTTCTTTGGATATCTATAATAAATGGAAATTTTATATAATAATCCACAAATATCAAAAAAGGTTCTGCTAAAAGCCAAAGTCCAAAGCAGTTCAACCCCAGGAGAATGCTGTGCATTTTTGTGGAACCAGGCTAGCCTATACAAGAAGGGGGTTATTAGAACTATTTCTTTCATTCTCTCTCTTTTTTGTTTTTTTTATAATAGGTTTTTTGGTAAACCCTGTAGTTAAAATTTGTTCTGAAATACTTTTAGGTGCCCAAACTATTGGAAAAAGTTGTAACTGCTGCTGGAATTCACTCACAGAATGCTTTTAATTCAGTCAGAATTTTTGTTTAATAAGTATGCTGAATTTTCTGGTGACTCTACTCCTTTCTCATGTCTCCCCTTCTACCTTCTCATTAATTTTCATTGATTTCCTCGATTTTGTTGAGTTTGTTCTGCTCCTGTTGCCAGGTTTTTTATTCGCTGTTCTTTAGTACAGCTTCTTACTGCATATAGTACTAAGAGAAACATGCTGAAAGGCTGCCCAATTTTCACTCTACAGCCCATGTTACATCATTTTAGCTTTAAATTCCTTATGCTCTTCATTCCCTCTCTACCTCTGTATTGCTCTTGGGAGAAGAACTATGTATTTAACCTATTCTGATTTGAAAGGTAATAAATTCAATTGCTTCCCCCAAGTGGAGTCTGTTTTGTCCATGAGTGTAATTCCTGAGTGATCTTTTGCTGTTAGCTCAACCTATTAACTTTTCATTTTTTTTCTGTCCCCTACCCATATGAGGAGAGAAGTGACAAAGCAGATTTGGTGGGTAACAAGCAGCCAGACAGGGTCAGCCTACCTCAAATTCTTTTCTGTCTGTGGCCCTCAGTTTGAATCAATCTAGCTGTCCCTCTGATCACTGCAGGCCAATTCTCCAGCTTGTCCTCCTTCCAGAGGAGTGCATATGTTTCTGTATTTGTGTGTGTGTAACACACATACATTTGTGTATCTCCCTTCTTTATTGCTTTTGAGAGTTTAACCCTATATCTTTGCTCTAATGAGCTGTATGATAACATCTTCCATGCTTACAAAAATGTCTCACGATAATCTACTGTTGTACATTTCTCCTCTTAACTGCCCTAACTCCCTTTCAACAAGTGATAGTACGAGGCATGTCCAACAACAGAGTTTGAGCTTGTAGATTAAGTTAAGTGGGAGGTGCAATGAGCCAAAACTAATGAAGAAAATGTTCCAAATGTCACCAATAGAGTCACTGGTTTAGACTTCACATTTCTAGTTTTGTATGTTGTGGACATTGAGATTTCAGATTCCTCTTTTTTGACAGGAACTGTAAATTAAAAAAAAAATCTTAGCAACAGGAAAACTACTTCAGTCTTCTTGTGCCAGAGTGCCAGCCATATGCCCAAAAATTTCCCTAACACACACAGTCCCTGATCAAAGTAAGTTCAAGGTTGTGTAACACAAACTAAAACTTGGGCTGTTTCAATTATTTCAAGGGTGTGAGCCAGTAAAACAGGTAAGGCTTCTTGTTCTATCTCTAAGCGCACAAGATTAAATGTCAGTGGTTAAGTAATCATCAAAAGGGATTGGATGTGAATGCTCCCCATGCCACTCACCTCTCTGCCCGTGGCTGAAGTTTACACCAGCTCTGCACAACACCTCAGCTCAGGCAGTATTTTGTCATTTCAGAGGTGTTATCAGATCAGTGTTATGTGTTTGCACAGGAATAAATATCTTCCCTTAGAGAGTGAATTTAGGGTGTAGAGATATGAGTTATACAGTTACTGTGGGCACAAATTTTTTTCTCCTATTATAAGGTCTTAGCTATTTTGTTGGAATACTTTATCACAGAGGAACAGAATGTACATGTAAATTATGTCAAACAGTGTGTTATTCTCATGGCAACATAGGTGACCCACAGCCTGGGCTGATTAATACCACTGCACCAGGTCTCAGACCTGGTCTGGAATACATGTTCATGGAAAGTCCTGCTGAGTACATGGGATGCTTCATCTTTCATGCCTGAGAGGGGGAAGGGTCTTTTTCCATAAGTTTTCTCCCAACATGCATTTACCTCAATTTTCCTTCACTGAAAGTCTCACCAAAAATGTAATTTTCCCCAGGATACTTTTCCTAAAGATGTGTCACAAAAGAAAAAAGGATTAAGAATTCTGATGAAATATTTTCTTGCCTTCGATTCTTTACAGACCTTATTAAAATGTAGTTTAATTCCAAAACTTTCATTTGCTAAGTTTTTAATTGCAATGTAAGTGTTTTACTACTCCTTCTTGGCCTCAGAGTGCAGGCTGATCTCTTCTGAATATGTGACTCTAGATATCTTGTCTTAGAGAACATACTTCCTGAAATCTTTTCCCCACCAAAATTTACATTTATTTATTTGTTTGCAGGATCAGATGGGATCTCTCAGAGTTTTTTCTGCTGTGACAGGTTGTGTCTTGTGCCTCTTCCATATGTCTGCAGCAGAAAATGGCCTTCCCAGGTACCAACCACAACCTCATAAATTTGCCTCATCCTCCCACTGTCTGATATGATTCTTGTCTTATTCATCCAAGACGGGAAGGATAAGATTGAAGAAATCCAGCCAGCAATGTAAGTATAAAGTCCATTTCTGGTTCAACTCTAACTTAGGCTTTCAAAAGGCATCCAGTCCCAAATTTAAGACTGAAATCTCTTTCAAATTTGTAAGCCTTAGTATTTCTTTCCCTTTCAACCAGAGCTTGGCATATCTGATATCCTTTATGTGTCAGAAGGAATACTGGTAAAGTGCTGCCTGAATATTTGCACCCTGGTGGGAGCCCTGGTTCACCTCTTCTAGTTTGGATAATGTAAAAGTTATGTCAGGCAGAAAAGTAGAAGGTATATCCTATTCAGTGGCTCACTAACTCACCCTGATACATGCATATCAGATCTCCTATGTTGATACTGTAGCTACTTTATGACAAAGCACAAGCAGATCAGTTTCAGCTTCTTGACATTTAGTGCTGAACCTTGCCCCCACATGTAAACTAAGAAACATCTCTGTTAAACCCAGAAATTGGTTGGTGGCATTTCTGAACCACTGAGTGGCTCAAAGTTTGTCAAAAGAAATCTTCCTCCTGTGGCAGCCATGGGAAATACCTCAGGAAGGAGAAGGATCAGTAACAGATTGATGAGCTCTGCCCTGCAATGAGATCATTTGACACCTTCCTTTTTCCCACACAACTCTGAAAGACAAAGAACTGAGGATTGTGGTTGGTAAGAAAAGAGAAAACAAACAGTACTGCCCAACACCATTTGAAAAACTCTGAACTCTTTGAACTCTCTCCCCTTTACAAGATGAATGGTTTAAAGTTCAAGAGAGTCCATATGCTAAATCATATCCCTACTCTCTCCTTGATACCAGCCTTTAGGGAACAGCTGGCCTTAAATTTCTTGTCATTACTTCAGAGGAGTGGAGAAAAAATATCAGAGGAAGGGTAGGAGGACTTTCCCACTCATTTATCAGATGGGGTTCTCCTATCTGCCAGGAAAGCTGCTATTTATCATTTTCATGTCTTTTCTTGATCCCAGTCCTGACAGTCTAGCTTCCTGCTTCTCTTTCTCACCTAATCTGGTGTTCAAATTTCAGAAAAAAAATTAGAGTTCTGAAAAATGAAGGAGGCCAGGGTTACATGTGACTGTGCTGCTGAGTCAGTTTCCGTGTGTATTATTACAAGATTCAAACTCATGATAAAAGATACAGTGGAACTCAAACCAGCAGAGTCAGCTTTATCAGACATTGACACCATCCAGGTAAAAGTCCACAGATGTCCCTGCCTTTAGATGTCCCAGGTGTCAGCCCTAATTCAGTATATTTTTTTTTCAGGCAGTCTATTCAGCTCAGTCTTTGGAATATTCATGTCTGTCCTGGCATACACTGATGGCAGGTCTCCTCAGAGCCCATCTATCTCTTTTTGTGTCACTCTGGAGATGTAGTAACTAGGTGACCCACAGATCTAGTGCTTCACAGCTTCCTGACCTAATCCTAATGGCACAGGGACATCAGCAATCCTTACCTGTAAAAAAATGTTCTACTCCTTGAAAGATTCACTGCAGTTTTAGCAGACTTAACTGTGGTTGCTCAAGGCACAACCAGCTTCCAAACACACCCTGGAAAATTGGAAGTTCTATCATCAACACACTTTCTGGATGGATAAATGAGTCGCTGCCAACCTCATTTAGTACAACAAACTATGATCATGGCTACATGTTAAGTCCTTTACCCATTCAAAGATCAGTAAATAATAAGATCAGACCAATAAAATATATGTACTCAGATGAAAAATCAGGTAATTGGGCTATATTTCAGCTACATAATTTTTTACAGCTTAGTAATGCCCTGTCTAAAGAGTTGTCTACCTCTCTATGGACCTGATCTACTTTGCACTGTCTACAGCGCTTGGGAAATCCACAACAGCCACCTTGGGACTGGGGTAATAAAACATTATCATGAGGAAAAACTAAGACATCAAATCTTCCTTTCCTTACAGCGCTTGCAACAGCCAGAGCCTTTCGTAGGCAAAGGCAGTGCCTTCTTCATTATCTCCATGCACTGTCAGCTGCCTCTGACAGCATTCTGTACCCAGTTACACGAGCTCATGGGATCTGTAAGGCACTGGCAGTTCATTTCAGACAGCAATATTCATCCACTGCTTCTCTCCACACCATTGTATCCTCCTTCACTGCTCGACTCATTAAATAATGCATATACCAACTCCTTTATCTACTAACTTGTTGAGTGATCTAAGATTCACTCAACATAGTGTGGAATGAATCCTTCTTTAAGGATAATTCCTTCCTTCTTCCGGCTGTATATTTTGGGCAGAATATCTGGGTATTTAAAATTGTGTCAGTGGTTACCAGCTATTCGTCCCTCATTCCTTCCAGAAATTCTCAACCAGCGCCCTCAAGATCAGCAGTGAAATGAGAAGCCACTTAGGCAGTCCAAAGTTTGTAATAGATTCATGGAATATTTCAGCCCAGGATGTACCTGTTCAATTCAACAGTGAATGAGAATACTCAAGTTCAAGGAGCTTTTGCAGAGGCCAAACTACAATGGGTTTGAAGCTAAGGCAAAAGCATGCAGAGGAATGAAAGAGGGGTCTGTACAAGGGAAAGAGACACAGATAAATGCTGCAGCAGGTGGCCCAGTCTGGGACAGAACTGACACTGGCCAGACAAAGTGACTGCAGCAAGACAAAATCTATGACTGAGTTGGAATCTTGAAGATAGTGCAGCAGGTTTAAATGGTGAAAAATACCAGGACAATTTCAGACTGTTCTGAAGCTAACCTGGAACAGACCCCAGAACCCCAGTGTGTCACAAATATGCAGCCCCATGCTTCCCTGCAAGAATTGGTTCCTCATAGCCCAGTCAACACATATGAAGGGAGCAGAACTGCCCTCTGACTGAAAACTGGCTTAGAAATTTCAGCTTCCAAACTACAATAGGTATTTGCTGAGATTTTATAGAATGTGCATCTGCAAAGGCTCATAAATATGTCAGTAATGGGTGGACTTTCATAGGTAGACATAAAAACACATACTTGATGCAAGAGCCACCATTCCTCCAGATCTCAAATCACTTCTCTTGAGCAAACAGCACTAGAACTTTTCTAAGAGAAGATGATTAGAATAATTTTAAAGGCTGAAAACCTTTTTAAACATAATTCTTGGAAATTGATGGCAATTTCTGGCAGAAAGATTTAAAAAATTATTCCAGTTTGGAAAACTGCCACTCAAATGGTGAAACTTTGGCAAAGTCACTATAAAAAAGCCTGCAGCTCTTTATGAGAATGTGTCAGACAACCTTAATAACAGGCAGTGTTATCAGCTGGGCTATATAATGCATAGCTGTGTGCATATATGCTGATAGAGCTAACTCTTGAAGACATTCCTGTATATGAAAGGATTTACCCTTGCTGCACAGATCTGAAGTGAATACATGATGGTCTGTAGTGCTAGCAAAGTTTTTATTGGCAAGTGAATGGTATGACTGCATTACCTACATGTGGCAAAGCCACAACTGATTTTCAAACAGCATGCCAATACAGACCCTAAGCCAGAAAATACTAAAGTATGTGGTTTTTGTTTCCATCACATACTTTAGAAATTGTTTAGACAGTTAAAGTTTGGGGTGGGTTTTTCTGGTTTTTATAAATACTCCTATTTTTGTCTTTTCTTTTATAACTCTTTTCAAGGAAGGAAAGGCAACTTTGATCCTTAGGTATATGATTTTAAAAAATTATATTTTTATTTGAATAAAAATATGCTAATTTTAAGATCTGACTTCTGTGACTTACCAGAGCCCAGGTCAAACACTGTGTGTGAACTCATCATGGGATGCTAAAGCCTGTAGCTATGGTGATTCTTCAGTCTCCTAAATATTTAAAAACAAAGACTCACTTCTCTCTGATGCAGTGGCAAAGGAAAGTGAAAGGTTATAATTCTAAAGCAAGAAAACAAGAAAAGCCTATAGCTATGTAATCTGGCTACATATTATATGATCATAAAAATAAAATGGCCTTGGATATCCTCATCTAGATAGTAGAAGAAAATAAATGGTTATGATTTTGTTAGTGAGGGAGTTGTGCAAAAAAAGAGTCTTACTGCACTGGGCTCATTACTTATGAGAAGCTGCAGTGTAATTAGTCCCTGTCATGTCAAACTGTCAAGACTTTTTTAGACTTCCCTCTGAGGAAAAAAAAATTCCTGAGTATAAGGCTTCAACATACATGTCACCCAAACTGATAAAGCAATACTGGAAAAACGCACATAGGACGTCACAGAGTCATACTGATTTTTGCAAAGGCAGATTAATAGATGCACGCAGAGATACAGATCTTTTAGGTCTCCATATATTGTTATAATTAACTAGATTTTTAAAAATAGAGACCAACTACTTTTTCAATGTCTCTTAGCTGTGAGATTTTTCCATTTTAAGTATTGTATTTAAATGTCCAATGTAACTACCCTGCCAAATGTTTATCTAAACATCTTCATTAGAGTAAAACCCCTCAGACAGTCAGAACATCCTGCCCATGACACCAAAATTACTTTCTTTTTTCTCTCTTGTCATGTACTAATCTATCTCCAAGGTAATTCATAGAATCATGCAATGGCTGTGGTTGGAAAGGACCTTAAAGATCATCTGGTTCCAACCCCCATGTTGTGGGCAGGGACACCTTTCACTAGACTGTGTTTCCCAAAGCCCCATCCCACTTAATCTCAGAAACTTCCAGGGATGGGGGATCCACAACTTCTCTTGTCAACCTGTTTCTGTGACTCATCACCCTCACAAGAAAGAATTTCTTCTGAATATCTAACTGAAACCTACCCTCTTTCAGTTTAAAGCCATTGCCCTGTCACCACATGCCCTGGCAGAGTCCCTCTCTGGTTCTCTGGCCCTTTCGGTACTGGAGGGCTGCTATAAGCTCTCCCCAGAGCCTTCTCTTCTCCAGGCTGAACAACACAACTCTCTCAGCCTTTCTTCTCAGGAGAGGTGTTCCAGCCCTCTTATCAATTTAGTGACCTCCCTCAGGTCTCACTTCAACAGGTTGATGTCTCCCCTCAGCTGGGGGCCCCAGAGCTGGATGCAGCACTCCAGGTGAAATCTCATGAGGGCAGAGCAGAGGGGCAGAATCCCCACCCTTGACTGCTGACCACTCTGCTTTTCAGGCAGCCCAGGGCAAGCTGGGCTTTCTGGGCTGCAAATGCACATTTCTGGCTCATGCCAAGCTTCTCATCCACCAATAGCCCCAAGTCCTTCTCCTCAGGGCTGCTCTCAATCCATTCTCCACCCAATCTGTATCTCTGCTTGGGATTGCCCTGACCCAGGTGCATGACCTTGCTCTTGGCCTTGTTGAACTTCATGAGGTTCACTCAGGTCCACCTCTGAAGCCTGCCAAGGCCCCTTTGGATGGCATCCCTTCCCTCCTGCACCACACATCTTGGTGTCCTCAGCAAAATTCCCAAGGATGCACTCAACCCCCCTGTCCATATCACCAACAAAGACATTAAACAATTCTTGTTCCAATACCAATGGTCTCCCTGTGGATATAGAGCTCTTGACTTCAACTCATTGAATGAGTCTTCCTTTTTTCCCTTTTTAAAAGTGGGAGTAATAGTCTTCCTTTTTCGAGTCAGTGGGAACTACACTGTCACAACTCCTTAAATATGATGGACAGCAGTTTAGCAACATCATCCACCAGCTCCTCCAAGACCTGTGGGTGCCCTTGCCAGGTCCCATGGACTTGTGGACCTTCAGGATCCTTCTATGGTCTTGAACCTGATCGCTCTTATAGCGAACTGTTCACTCTCCCAGTCCCTACCTTTCTCTTCTGTGACTGTTGTGGATGGAAAAGTTGATGGTAGAGGCTGAGGTAAAATAGCTGAGTACTTTATCCTTCTCCAGGTCCTGGGTGACCAGGTCTCCCATTTTTTTCTTGAAGAAGGCCCACATTTTCCCTTGTCTTCTTTTCATCACTGATATACCTATAGATACATTTCTTGTTCACACTTCAGTGTCCTGCTTGGCATTTTTATTTTTTCTCTACACGTTTATTGCAGACCTTTACTTACAGCTGTACACTAAAATCTTGGTCTTTGTTTCTGGTTCAGCTCAATTGAAGCTGTTCTTGGAAAAAATAATTTTCTTCCAAAATATTTTCTGTGTTCTATGATGCTTTAATTTATTTTTTATCTATTTTATTTATTATTGCAATTTGCTTTCTCGAGTATTGCCTTGAGCGCCTTGGAGGGGTTGGAAATTGGTGGCTATGTAAATAAACTTAGTATTATTCCAGATGTTTGTTTCATTTGAGGGCCAAATTCTGCTCACAATTAGACTAGGGAAATCCTGCTGTCTTCAGTGTGATTGCCTCAGAAAAAGGAAAGCAGGAACTGTCCCTGTCTCTTTTTTAGTAACTTTTTTGTTTATCTCACATCTTTACCATTTGTTATATAAGACAGCCCTTTAATTTGCAGAAAGGCTAAATTTCATTTTAGTAAAATAATTATTTTTCCTCTTCTTCCTACCTCTGCACTGATGTCCTGTTAATCCTTTCCACTATAATATTTAGCAATACTCCAATTCCTACATCAGGCACCCAAACTCTAAATGCTGTACCAAGACAGGAAAAAGACTGCTCCAAATCTAAAGAATCGGAATCAAAGATATATAGAGAATTCCCAAGGGGCTTAAGTAACCTAAAATCCTTACTGGGGGCCATTTTGTAAAATTCTTTACAAGTTAAATCTTCAGCAGTTATTCACTTCTTTCACACAGTATCTGTATTAAAGTTCTATTCTTTTGCTTATTCTGTAGTTTCTGTTTCAATTTAAATTATTTTAAAAGCAGCTCTTTAAAACCCTTTCTCCCCTAAGTAAGAACCCTAAATATTGAGTTCCCAGATCAAGTGTTGGGCCAGTGCCATCCATGCATTCCCTTCACAGGAGAGAGTGGCAGGTTCTAAGAATATGCACCAGGCAGACAAATGTGCAACCCACTAAAAAGATTTTAAAACTTCAGAACACACCTTTTGACCTCCTTAATGCAGAAACCTTGACTCTATACCTCTACAGTAACTGGAAAGATATTGTTTCTGTCTAAGTAATAGTAGTGGCTATGCAGATCCAAAAATAAATGCTCTGAAGTGGAAAGTGCCTGTCACACAAGACTCCTGCCAAGAAGCAAATACTCAAAAAAGATGGGAAACAGAATTCATGATTTCTTGCATAGTGTATAAAATGATTGTGTAATAAATGAAAAAGAAAATAAATAATTGCTACCATTCATATTATAGTTTATGAAAAGGTAGCTTGTTGTCAGCAAAAGTTACATAATAATTATAAAAATGACTCCAGTATCAATTTTAAAATAAATTTTTCAAACTGTTTTGATCCTGTCCTGAGGAGTCCACTATATCGACAAACAGATTTTGCTCTGTTTTTGCCCAAGTGTTATATGAGGTGGGAAAGGAGCAGTCCTTCCAACAGAATTTTTGGTTTGACACAGACTTTGTGGATGCTGAATGTTTTCCAGGACTCAGAAAGTGATTATACAAAGTTATGAAGAAAACACCCACAACAGTGGTTAAAATAATGACACCATATCGATCTCAACCAGTCCCTGTGAGCAAGGTTTCCAGAAGCTGGGAGCTCATACCAAGTGAGGATGTTTTCTTAAGTAACAGTCAGATGTCAGACAAGGGGCCAGTCAGTTCTTTGGTTTGGTTTGGTAGGTCATTCTGACAAACACTGCATCTGGAAAAAATATTAGATTAAAACTAGGCAAATGTAGTTTAAATCTGAACTTGCAATATGTAAATCTTTTTGATCAAGTATTTATCTGGAGTACCTTACGCTCCTGAAAGCCCCCCATCCCAGTCTTCACTTTTACTCATAGTTTAAAAGATAATTGAAAATTTCTTCAATCTCCAAGAGATTGTCCTTCTTTTTAGAGACCACTGATTGTCCTTCTTTTCAGAGACCACTGTGTTTTTCCTACTTAGCTTATAAATCAAGCTTCTGAAAAATTCAAACCAAAGTGTTTAAAACCCAGGAAACAGTATTCAAGATAAGAACCAGAGCTGTCAGGGAACCAGCAACAGGGCATATTAACATGTCACTAAGCAAAGAGTTCTTTGTTAATTAAATGGATAAATAAATAAATGGAAAATACTACGAAGAAGATTTCCAGCAGAAAGCCTTTGCACCCAGAGTAAAATACTACTTTGTGGTTATATATAAAAATATTTGCAAAACAAAATACCTGAACTGTGCCCTGAGCAGAGCCCTGCCAAGTAGCACTGTGTGGCTGAGGAGGGCAGTGATTGCCACAGTCGTCATAAATGATTTAAACTACAGTCTGTCTTCCCCTGTATATCACTTATGTAAGATTACTGAGGCTTCTGTATTACCAGTGACAAATTTGGGTATTCAGAATTCAATTTTAAGGTAACATGGAGGGAGAGGTCAGGTGATCTCCTAGGCGTGACAAGTGGCAGCCACAGAGGGAGCAAATTCAAAGGAAAACAACACTAGGAAGGTGGCTTTGTAGTACACCTTTTTCCCTGTGCTCACACAGAAAACCCTTGCTACTCCTGAAGAGGTAGAAAGAAGAAGGGTAATATGCAGTTTATACTTACAAAAATACTGGGTTTGTAGTTACATCCACCAGAACTTCAATTTCCTGTCCTCTCTAGCAGAAAAACGAGACAGGCAGCAAAAAGAAGATACAGGAAAAGCAGGTTCACAGGAGAAACTATTAGGAGGAACTTAGGGCAAGAATGTGCGTTTACTTAGTATATCTCTGTATGTCAGTTTACCTACATATTCTAACCAACCAAAAAAAATAGAAAAAAAAAATTTAAACAGGCCTTGGAAAGCAATTTGGCACATCCAGAATTACCTGCCTATTTTCAAAGCTATTGCTTCTTAAATAGCAGATCATGCTGCTTAAGCTCACAGGAAGAAAGTGCATATGTTTCCCATTTGAGGTTAATTACACAAAATTAAAGCTGTTCCATGACCATAGGAATTACTGTTTGATTTTCAGTGGCTTTGTGTCTTGAGGCTGGCTGAATGCTTTATTGAGCCATAACAAGGCTGTCTAGTAAAGAGTAATTTTGACTAACAAGTTTACCTGGTGTCTGATAAATTTCAAAGTCATAGTTAACAATTTCCTCACACATTGGTCATTCAAAGATCTCTCTACATTTCTTCCTAACCCATCTCAGTACTAGTCTGAACATAACTGTCACTGTGAATGATTCTGCCTGGTTTTCAGCAAATGTAAATGTCAGGATTGCTAGTGATTGCTAATAGCCCCACAAAGCAAGTTTATGATTGCCAGCAACATACTTTTCAGATCCAGCCATTTACTGGAAATTAATTTATCTGCCTGACTCATGACATCCAAGCAAGACCTGAAGTGTTGTGACTAGCAAATACTGAAAGTCCTCTCACTTTTATGCATCTATTGCACGTTGTAGGTAGAAAAGCAAAATGACACCAAAGGACTTTGCATGGGAAAAAGACCTGGCATAATACCAGCTAGAAAATCTGCCAAAATATTGCTTTGTTTAAATTGGCCTAATGCTTTACAGATGCTGATATCTTTGACTGATGTCCCTGCCAAGAAGATTATGAAGTGCTGAATTGTTTAAGAACACTGTATCTTGATTAACTTTAGTAGTTTCACCTTTTGAAATGTGGTAAAACTTTCTAATGTTAGAATAAACACATAACTTAGAAGAAGCTTATAGCTACAGAAAAGAGAATTCACCATTGTTCCTTGAGTCAATCATCATAAAGGTTTGGACAGCTTGGGACAGGCTCTAGTGCGAAAGATAAAGTAGCTCACATTTATTCTTTTCCTCTTTTTGATAAGCATTTTGTTAAAAGCAAATCCCATACCTTCTTCTGGTAAACAGTGTAACATATTTCCCCTAGTTTAATGCAAAAAAAACCTGCTCCAACAAACTTGAAAATTTTTCAAGACAGAAAGGTTTCTGTGAATATAAAAGGCTTCAGCATATTTTTAAAATTCTTTTTCTCTGGAATTTAATGGCCAACCTTCAGTACTGTTTCTAGAGTTCAAACACATAGTAGAATTTTTCTTTTAATTAATTCTAACTAATTGTTAATCTCTGTTATCAAATCATCTGTAATTCATACTGCAATTATATTAGTGCTAACGCTTTTACCTCAATTAAAACCTCACACTTCATGTGTGTTTACCAAAGCTGAAAATTCTATCCTATTTATAATTGGAAAACTTAGTTTTAAAATAAGTTTCATATATCAGGCAGTCAAGGAGCAATACAGTTACTCATGACTTGTGTAAGTATTGAAAGACAGTGAATGGGAATTTTGGATTAAATACCATGTTTAATCTGCTTCTAGTAATTTTCACAAAGGGATTTGTGCAGTAAATTAAGATCAAATAGGGTAATGTGACTGTGCTTTGACCTATACTGTACTTTTTCTGTTTTCCCAGTTAAAACTGGGATTTGATTTTTCTGTGCTCATTTACGATTCCATTAAATTATGTCACTATTATTTCATAATAAATAATATAAATTTTATATTACATATAAATTATGTATTACATTTTTACTGTATCTAATACTTTATTATTTATCCAGAAAGAAACTTTAAGAAACTTTTTTGATAAATCTTCCTGAGCTCTTTTACTACTTGCAATCAAAAGAAGTAACAACTGTGACAACCAATGGGATTTAAAAAGTGTCTGTATACAATATATACAAAAAAGAGATGTGGTCAGCCAGCCAACCACATAAAATGGATGTATTTGTTCAGGTCTTCTCTTCTGATGGTTAAAAGGATTAATCACCACCTCCCTGAGGTCAATAATGAAATATATGTATTTTAAAATAGTAAATATTGGCTGATTCTAGTACCCACTGATGAGAAGCCTGCAAGGAAGAGTGCTGAATGCAACCAGCTGGCTGGAAACACATTTTCTCAGATATAACTCCACACTAAAATTAATTATAATTCTGTTTACTGTATTGCAGTTAATGTAATCTATTATGTTAAATATATTAATGTGTAATAATTATTTAAGACCATTTCAGATTTAGAGTCCACTTCCTTGGACAAAGGAATGAAAAATGAAATCTCATTTACTATATTTTGATGTTATGACAAATTTATAAATATGGTAAATTTATTAAGGAACATCTCTGCTAAAAGGGTGAAAAGACACTTGTATCTCAGGCTGAATAATTGCATCTCTGGTGAGCAGTGGTCAATAAGAGCTGTCATGGGGCTGCCCTGCAGAAGGAGGGGCTGCAGAGTGAGCACATTCCCAGTCCAGGCAGCAGCTCACAACTCCAAGAACCATCAGAATCATGGAAGCTCCTCTAGAAAAGAAAGCCTGCCACAAAAAAAAAAAAAAAAAAAAAAAAAAAAATGGACACACTATAAAGCTGCCTTGGTAAGTACTAAGCCTCTCTGGGAAGGCAGGAAACAAAAGCATACAAAGTTTTAGAACAGTGGGCAGGGAATAGGTGGCCAAAATGAGTTAATGAAGGCAGTGTGTAAGAGTAAACTTTTTTCATATGAGATCTTTTCAAAGACTTGACACCCTTTTCAAAGGCATGCATTTTTCTTGAATGCACTGGTAGTGAACAGGCTATGCCATTCGTTTTTGTGTATCTGCCTTCCAAACTTCTGGAGCTTAATTCAGTCAGATTTTTCTGAAACCTCCCTAATTGTATGGCAAGGCTTTTATAGTGAAAGTGAGATCTTTAAAAATATTCATTGCTTCCAAAATATACACCTCCAACCATGTTCTTGGCCCAGAAGAAAGAAATGGGATATCCACTAGTAAACATGCATATGTTTAATTTAATCTAACAAAATACAGAGAAGGTGATATTTTCCAAGGTATCTTGAGAATTTTAAGTTTTCAACACAGTTACCACTAGGCCCTATCTAAAAAGTAAGAAAGGGATTATTATTTTGGCGTGTCAGATTTTAAACTGGTGTGATTAGAATGTGACTTGAATAGAAATGTGGGCTTTTTTCTTATTTCTGACATCATAAGCCTCTAATTCAGCAAATTTCATAAGCATTTACTTTCTTTGAGGTGTATCACTAGTCCCACTACTCATAGGCTTAAAATTAAAGACATGTTTAAACTCTGTTTTGGCTGAGACCTTAAATTAAAGCTTATTCCAGTTAAGTGATTGAAGTCACACTGAGCTACTAAGAACAGAGACAGACTCTTGTTTAAGCTTCCTGAGCCCTGCTGAACTGAGACTCTGATGTGTCTTGGTATTAGATTCAAAGCTGGCAGAGAAAGTCTAACTTAGTTTTGCTCCCAGCATCCAGTTCAAAGGCATCATTCTTCTGTCTCTTTTTAAATACTTCAAAAACATGCAGACTTCTCTTCAATTAAAATATGGCAGTGTCATGTAAAGGGTGTTTTCTGAGAATTGCTCCTGTCATCAAATACTAGTATTGCACTCAGTATTATACAGAGAAATGTAAGTCCTGAAGGGTCAAATTCTATTTGTAATCCCATTTTACACAGGGCCTGAAGGAAAGGTAGTGTTCTGGGATGCCACAAAACAGCTGGATAAAAGAGCATTTGGGTTTTATTTTGTCACAGTTCAATATTTAGAAAAACTGGAAATTTGGTTCCTGCTGCCGAATTATGATTCTTCCGGCTCTTCTAACATTAATATTCAAATTAATTTAAAATTAAAGTTTATCCCTCAAGAAGTATAACATAGGAAGCTATAATTGTGTTTAAACAACTAGGTTTTGATGCACATGAACAACCATGGCAGCCTAACTACATCACTATACACACAAATCCCTAGTTTCCAGATGAAAACGTAGTAAACAGCACATGAAAATGAACAAAGTGTAATGCAGAGACTAGCCACCCAAACTTCTCAAAACGTGGTCTCAGAAGACAAATTAAGAAAAAGACAGAAGAGAAAGGCAACAAAAGGCTTTCAATCTGTCTTTTCCAAGTTAAGGGTTCTGTTGGCTTTTCGCATTAGATCCCCTCCTACACTGAAACCTTTAATGTGCAAAGCTTGTAGTCAATGAGCCTTCACTAAAAGGAAGAGGTTTGGGGTTTTTTCAAAGGAAAAGCAAGCATCACCAAACCCCAGTCTTTTCACACAGAAGAAAGCAAGCCAAAAATCTCCATAGGTTGCAGAAACAGTGACACTATGTAAACATATTACATCACAGCTTTCCTACCCAAAATAAAAGGAAGGAAAAAAGATGAACACATAAAGACATATATAACAATTGAAAACCTTCAGTTACATACTGTGACTGGACTAAATATCCTTTTGTCCCACCTTATCAACTTGAGTTGTAAGAAGGCACATTAAAGTCTGCCTCACAGTCAGCTACAAGACCTTGCTTGGTGCACTGGAGCCACAATATCATTTAATCAGACTAGATATAGTAAAACTATCCAAGATGAGAGAAACCTGGGGTGCTGCACACACCAGCCCCACCATGGTGGTTCAACTCTGCCTACATGTGCAGTCCATGCCAAGAGAAAAGGAGCCAATATACATCAGTGTTGTATTATTTTATAAACACTTAAGTATACAGAACAAAAATCTTCCTGAACAGCCCCTGACAGCACAAAATAACCATGTTAAGGAAAGGCAGTTGCAAGGACAGGGTAGATAGAACAAAAGAAAAAGGGTTGGAAATTACACTGACAATGAATAAAATGCTGACATGGACGTGGAGACTTCTTAGTAATGCCAGGAAGTCTGGATATGTTCCCATACATCGTTGCTCAGAGCTGCAAATCTTTTAATCACAACTCCCTAAGGGATAAAACTTGCAAGATAACTGGTAGAATAACAGTGAGAAAAAGAACAATAAATTCTCAAGTACTGAGAATGGAATTGCCACTAACATTTGCCATCCTTTTATTGTGTCAAGTTTACACTTTGTTCCCTAATCTTACTAAGAATTTCATGAACAAGTGTGAGACCTGAGTGAAGAATGGTTGTATTTCATCTGTTGACTGCTGCGTAAGACTAAGATAAACAACAGATTATTCAATATTTAACTTTTGCATGTCTGCCCTCTGTGGTGCCTATACAATTTTCACTACAAACCAACAAATTCAAGAAAAGTTATTAACATTAAAAAAAAAAAAAAACCAAAAAAAACAGAACAAAAAGTAGAGCTGAGTTGATTCTTAATTCCAACAACAGAATGTCAAGGCTTGCCATGAAGGCACAGGTTACCACTGAAGCTGAAACCCTCCAGACATACAGGAAATCCTTACAGCTGAAATCAATGAAGTGTGTTCTCCCAAATCCTGTGGGATGAATGGTTTTCCAGGAATGCCCCAGCTGCAGTGGGGCTGAAGGGGCCAATCTGATCATGTGAACTCTACCTCCATCAGAAAGCCAGTGGTCTCAACCATGTGAGATTTGGAAGGAAAATGAGAGTGGTGGGGGGGAAGGGAAGGATTCTTTCTTCCTTTTTTCTATTCTTCCTTTCTTTCTATTTTGTTCTTCCTTTCTTGCTCTTTTTTTTTCCTCAGGTTTTTCTCCTACACATCACAACTTTTGTAACTGTGGTGTGAAACCAACAAGAGAAGCTGAAAACAGGTACTTAAATCAATGCTGGCTCTACATTCTTAGCTGGCCTGTTAGAACATAGGTTGTGCATGAGGTCTTTTAAATGTCTGAGTCAGCACCTCAGGCAGATGTTCCATTTCCTGACTTGTTTCTCTTTCCTGACCTCTTCTTTGAACACTTCCTCCTGTGGTCCACAAGGAAACACAATAAGAGTGAGTAGTAACAGAAAATCTAGGAAGTCCAAACCAACTCAATTATCTTCTCTTTTTATCCCAGAGCTATTGCTGTTTTTCATATAATCTAAAAGACAGTTGGAGAAGGGAAAAAAACTCAAAAGAGATAAAAGGGAGAGGGATAATGTTCAACTGCAGGTTTTACTCAATATTGCAAGCAATTTAACCATTTTCCCTTGGGTCTGTAATCAAAAGATAGATTTGTAATGGGAGTTTGCCAGCAATAACTTGAAACAAAACCCAGACCATGCTTCACTGTTTATGTTGTAACTGTGAACATGGGTTATGTTAACATCTTATCTTTTGTTGGGCCCCTGACACCCTACCTTCAACACAACGCTTAGGTGTCTATTGCTAAATAAGAGTAGAACTAGTTTTGCTTCCTAAAGTTTAATATCACCATATAAGAGCACATCCTGAACTAATATCTTTGCTAAGTTTTAACCATTTGCACATTTGAAGCATTCCCTGCTGTGTATACCTCAGAGACTTTTGCTGGGGAAAACATCAGCTAAGGCACTTCAGCCACTTCCAAGAAATAGATTTCTAAGAATTTTGATTAAAAAGTGTTGAGACAAGGAATGAGGCAAGATGTGATACTGAGATGACTGGACCAGAGCCCAAAGGGCATAGATCCCATGCAAAGAAGGGTAAGCAGTTACATTATTTATCATAATGCACACTCATAAGGAGATTGAATTAAGGTGGCAAAGGGAACTTGCAATTCTTGGGCTTCATAATTTATGAATGCTTGACTTGGAATGCTAATATTGTTATTTGAATGTTCTGTTTTGATATATATTATTTTCTAAGACATTGCTGTTACAGAAAGAAACAAAACACTAATCTTCATTGTGAAAAAGAGTAATTTAGGAGGTTGTGAATCTTTATATGGAGATCAACTTTTACCTGAAAATGCCATGTCTACATACTAGTTCACTGAATTAACAATGCATGCATGGTTAACAAGCTACTGAGGAGTGTAATGCCACTTGCAAGCAACCACAGAAATACAATATTTCTGATATACTCTCTCCAGAATAGAGGATCACTCCTGAATACATTTTTAATATAAAATTAAATTATGGGAAAAAATTATAATACTTCAGTTTTTTGCATGTCTAACATAAATCTTATAAATCAATTTGTAAATTACGTCCCTATATAAGTAAACTTTTCATGGATCCAGGCAATTTGGCACATCTTTTGTTTATAAAACAGAACCTTGAAGAGCTTCCCTTGTTTTTGGACTTACATGGTTAAACAAAAAGGCATTTCCTTTTTCCAGAATGTTGGCACTCTCATTTATTTCATAATATACTTATACTATAGAAAACAAAAAGGGCACAATATTTTTGTGTCTAAAACCAAATGAGAACACATTCCTCATAGGACTGATTTTCTTCAGTTTCCACCCATTGCAGGGGACTTAGCACTAAAGGCTCAAACAAAAAAAGAATACCATGGCATTTCCAGGAACAAAAAATGAAAGCAATGTCTTTATTCCCATTATCCTAAATGGTTCATTTTCACTAGAGACAGAATGTTTTGTTTCCATACCAATATGCTTTGTTATTAAAGACAGAGATATTAAGTTATTATTTAATAAATAAAATTAAATCTCTGAAGAAATAGTATACAAAATGTGGATTATCGGTGTAAGGGAGAAGGAAAAATCTAGGGTAGTATTTTTGGACAGGAGCACGAATGCAAATGCATTTTCTATTCAGCCTCATGTCAAATCCCCTGACTTCTATGGGAGTTCATTTTCACAGCCCTGAGATATTTTTTTAAAAATCCTTTTCACTCAGTAGAATTGCACAGGAGGTCATTGTTAAGTAGTTGACCAGTAACAGGATAGCCCAACTCTTATGGTTTTGGCAAAAAACAGAATTAAAACCAGGTAGTCCACCACCTATAAATACCTGGATGGTTGATTTTGACTATACTAAATACTTTGAGCGGGCTAAGCAACAATGAATTTAGTTCTGTATACACACCTTGGGACAGGCATCTAAAATAAATAGCATTTGCAAAAAAATACAGAGCCAGTGTAGCTACATTAAGTTTTTGCGTCTGTCCAGAAAGAAATTCTGAAGATCTGATGTACTTTTTTTCCATTTTCCTTAATTTTGTGCATGTCTTTGTCAGATCACAGAAGCTGCTTTCCTGTTGAGCCAACAGCAGCAGCTTTAAGTGTTCCTCGATACAAGCCTTGGTGAGCTGAACAGGAGTCTGGTGTTCATCACACAGGTCAGATCCTATTTGTCTTGACTATGTAAGTATTTATTACTCCTTGTGCTGCTCTTTCCTCTTCTCTCTTCTATCTCCAGGACAAAAGAAATCAGAGAAATGCACCCTTGCCAGTCCTCAAAGAAATGAGTCCACCAACCAGGCTACAGAAATGGGTTTTTCTCACATGCCAGAAAGAAAGAGCACAAAACTCTCAAGAATGCCAAATTCAGGAACTCTTCCAAACCTCCCATGAATGAGTTAAAGCAGTAATGGCCAAATGAACACAGGGTGATGAACAACCAGTGAGCCAAATGCAATAGACAGCTGCCAGGAGCATAAGAAATTGTGAAATGAGTAAAACAAAAAAACCAAAGAGAAGTAAAGCTTCTGTGGTTTCCAGTGATCTTAGTTCAGAGTGCTACTGCAAGGAGGAAGTGCTTGTTGTTTTCTTATTTTCTTAAGGATCTTGAGGCCTCACAATTATGCCATTGCTTTCCACAAAATCTACCTGAACTGGCAAAGTTTGCCACTAAAATGGCTAAAGTAGAAATATCATAAACTTCATTATTTTTCCCAGAGCACTTTGGTTTTCAGACCACTAGGATCCTTGCTAGACAGCTAGGAGCACTGAACCACTGTCTGCTCATGGAAATTACATTACTGCCACAATAAATACAACACATTATGTCACAGTATATGTGTATAGAAAATCTAAATGCCATCATAGCTGTAACTTCCTTGCTAGACTGGGTGCTTTTTGTTATTCCATGGCATTGCAGAGAAGTGTTGTACCTGGATCTCTCAGAGCCTTTAGTGTGAAATCTGTCTCAAAGGCAGATGGTAGTATTTTCCTGTGACCATTAAAAGATGAAAGAAAAACTATGTTGTTCATTCTCAGGTCTCTAGTGTTATCTGAGCTGCTCAGTTTATGCCAGCTTCAGCAGGAGAAGACCCATCTCTCTTGTGGGTCTCATATAGTATCAGCCAGTGTAATTTGGATGTCTGAGATACCACAGGGAAACTCAAATGTTACACAGGTGACTGAATCAATCTTTAAAGTACTCTTAAAAATAAAACACTGAAATATTTGTCATTAATTAGATTCTTTTTTTCATTCATTTTGGCCTTATTCCTTTGTTTCACTCTCCCATTAGTCATGCCTCTTCTTCAAATGGCTTTTCCCTCATGTCTAGGTCCTCACCTCCAGCACTTGGCCAATGTGAGCTGCAGTTCCAGACCATACAATTGATTTGTGTGTGTCTGTTTGGGTGCCAGTGAAATGCTGAACTAGGCTGGGAATGCCTGTGAGAGAGTTACATGTTCGTGCTGCCTCACAGAGGGTAATGCAGGCACACATGAGCCCAGTCTCTGCCCACTCTGCCTGGTGGAGTATGGCAGGACAGCAGGGTAGAGTATAGGTATTATTGAATATAGCTCACAGATACTGACCCAATGCCAGCCAGACCTCTGTTGTCTTGATTAGGAACCCTTTTTGCTTTTGATAATACTCTGGAAAGGCCCAACAATTCAAATTTCTTGCCTAACACCACTAGAATTTTTTTTTTCAAAAGACAGCTTTTATTTTTGTAATTTTATTTTCTTTTAAAAGTAAAAATCTCTTCATTCTTTAATTACATTATAATCTGTGTATTTTAAGGAATGACTGACTGCCTTTCAAAAACACAATGCATCAGTTTGGTTAGCTACCTACCCTTATTTTATACTGTTCCATCAGTAAGTTATCCAGCACACTGACACAAAGTAGTAGTCTCAAATATGCAGCAAAATAAATGGGAGCAGTATCTTCAGTTGATGAAGAAAAGGAAGTTATTTCAAAAGATGTAATTGATGCAACATCTTAGAGCTTCCTGAATTAGCATGTTTTTAGATTTGATTACTGAGGACTGTATTTAAGAGGTGGTTTCAAGTCACTTGGCTACAAAGCTGTTCCAGATGTTGTCAGTTACACAGTGTGTTTATTAAGCCTTTTTTGTATTTTCCATTTCAATGTGTGCTAAACTGCTGATTTGTTTTATCCTCTTATTCTGATGTCAAAAGGGTTCAATGGCAACAGAGACAATGGAAATAAAAACAGATTATGAAGACAACCACACATCCAAAAGAGCCTTTAATTTTATTACAGAAATTCCATTCATTCAGTCAACAAGTAATAAAACCTACTGGACCAGATCTTTATAAGAGGGGCTAGGTATAATGCAGATAGCAGATAGTCAATCATCTGTGTTTACTCAAAAACGTCCATCCTCACAGTCCAGGATATATGTAGATCTCTTGATGAACCACTTGGATTTCACAGACAGAGAGCATGTAGGCTGTGAATGTGCAGTTGTGCAGGCAGTGTAAATAAATGAGGTTGCCTGTCTAAAGTCACAAAAAACATGATGCCGAAAATTGGATGCAGAGTATCTCATTCATATGTCACATATGCTCTACAGGTGCAAGTGATTATCCCTACAAAATCATGACTGACTACTCAGTGACTGTATTTTCAAATAATAAAGGCTGAACAAATAAAGATATATTAATTCTAGTAGTAGTTAGATGCAAAGAAAGGGAAACATGATATATCCCTCTCCTAAAAACAAAAATCCCTGAATTTCCATGACTTGGGGAATTGCTAATCTTTTTAGCAGCTGACAGCAGCAGTCAATCCTTTTTCTCTTAAAAACAAAATTTAAAAAAAAGAAAAGAAAAAAAACCAAAACAAACAAAACCAAACAAACAAAAAAAGGCTGAAACCTGCAATTTAAAGATTTCATAAATATTCATGGAACAGACTGCTAAAAGCCAGGATGCTGAATATTAATACAGCATCCTCAAACACAGGGAAGGAGTCTGAGTATGACCTTTTTTAATCTGGTCACTAAATCAAGTCCGCTAATACTCATGTGCAAATTTAGGCAACACATACACCACATTACATCATTTTAATATCTTGCATCATTTTTTTCTGTGATGGATTAGGTTTCAAACAGTAAAATCCAATTATGGAATTTTCATGTGTGGGAGAGTTGGCTTTTTGGATTTCATCCTTTCTGAAGAGATGGGGTAAAGTTTACTCTGGTTTTAATTTCAGAATAATTCAGTTTGAACTCTTTGGACCCAAAGTTTTGGCTCAAACCAATACCTACTTCTCATATATTCTGCTCAGCTTTAATCATAGTTTACCATGGAAACCAATCACATGGATATTTTGGCACTTTATTCCCTTTGAAATACTGTTACCCTGCACTTCTAAATAACCATTTTTCTACTTACCCCCAAAGACAGAAAATTAGGTGAATAGTTCATGGAAAGTTTGGTGATGGAAGACTCTTCTTGAACTTGTTCTTTTTTCTAGAAAAATTGAATATTTCCAGAACCTAAAAATATCATAGTCAATTGAATGCACACTCGTTTTTACATAATTTTACCTATTCTGTACAAGAAGTTCTGTAGTGTATTTACAGCTGACACTTGAAGAAATAGGCCTCAAATTCTTTCTTTTTCCCATTCATCCAGAGGAAATTATTAATTTTAGATTCTGTCATGAATGATGAAACGTCATAAATGGATTGAGAGAGACAGCAAAGAGAATTTACTTACCACAAATATGGTCTTGTCTAAAGGGGTTAATGAGCTATAAAACAGAGAAATAAATGCAAGTGTAGAGAAAACTACAAAAATGTGATTGCACAATAGCCACAAGTAAAGGTACCATGTAAAGGAGCCTAGAGCAAAATAACATAGAATTGGAATGAACTTCAGGAGTGAGATGTAATTTCAGAGCAAAAGCAATCCTTTTTTGGAGGTCACTCTGAGGTTTCTCTATGTGGTTTCATTCTCCTACATATTCTGCACTACTCTGGGACATGAACCTCTGAAGTGTTATGTCAATTTGGCAATTGGGAATTAGTTACAAATTATTCTTCACCTGACAGTCACTTCTGTAGTAGGTGAACTTGTTTAGCATTTTCAATTCTGGTCTGTTGAACTATCGAACTATGTTCTTGCATATTTGTATCACTTTGTGGAATCTGAATTTGTGATGGTTATGCAATTCTTGTGCTAGAACTCCCAGCAGCTCTTAGTAGCCTTCAACAAAGAATCCTTGCAGCATTGCCAATACAAAGCCTCCACAGAAGTGTACCTAAATATTTTTCAAAGCCCACACAAATCCTCTATGAAGAGCAGAACTCATTTCATCCCTGCTGCCTTTGATGCTTCCCACCCATACTTTAGTCACATCAGAATCTGAGAAAAAATAGATCTGAATGAAAAGTGAAGGGCTCATCCAGTATATACCATAGATCTTCTCTCTTTCTTCCACGTACAACTCAGGAGACCACAGCAAAATCATCCCCTTTCTTGCACACACGAGGAGTGTGTAAAGTTCTTTCTGTAAAGATCACCAGCCCTGCAATGGGTAGCCTTTAGAAAAGAAAGTAGGCACACAACTTGCACATATTCAGGATTTGAGAAAATCTCAGCAAACAGTTAGATAGTCACATTTTATTCTAGTGGGAAGCTACTGGAAAAGGGCACAAATGCCACAGTGAAAGAGTGAGTTGGCCCATGAGGATGGAACTCTTATAAAAACAAGATTGCTTCTCTGCCCAGAAATTGTGTGAGCTTATATAACTGAAGGGAAAAGTAGCCGAAACATCAGCAGAAGTGTGTTTCTTCAAAATATCTCATAGAGAAAATTACTTACAGGAATCTGGAAAAGGGACTCCTTGACATTTTCCTATTTCACCAGTTCCCTCCCTTGAGTTTCTCACCAAGAAGTGATTTGGCCTGTTATTCTGCAGTCAAGGCTTTGGTCTGCCATTTAAACTGCTTACTGCTTTTAGTCATAAAAACAGTCTTTAAAAGCCCTCTTCAAACACATACTTCTTCCTCTCGAAACAGAATGCCTGTAAAGTCTTGTAACACTCTAATTGTTGTTTCCCAGGTCTTCACAAACTCTTTAATTATATTAGGCATTCATGAAAATAAAGTATTTTAAAGCCTGCTTTTAAATGTTCTAAGCCATGATGTTGCTAAACTTTTCCTTCATCGCTCTCCCATCAGTCTTGTTGTACTGTTACTCAGTTTCTTCTGTACTTGGCCTGCATTTGTACTAAAATCAAATGCTCAGTTATCTCCACATCTGTGGCACCTAACACAGACAGTAACAACTGAGACACAAAAACCTTATTTTTAACTAAAAAGTGTAAAAGATAGATGTCATATTCTGTAATTATTTTTCTTTTTTAGAAATATTGCACTTTGAATTTGGTCTTTTGCCTTCTCCTTAATAATTATTCTGTAAACACAGAATCAAAGCATCAAAATCAACAACAGCATATCTGCCTCTGAGACCTATGTTCTCCTTATCATTTGTAACCTTTATACCAACTCTTGCATTTGAAAACCTGTAAGGAAGGCAGGCATCGAGGACAATATTCTCTCTCTAATTCTCTTATTAGATCAGGATGTTTGAAAAGGGAATCCCATAATTTGCTAAAGGAATATTGAGCTGTGTTTATTGCCAGTATAAATTTGAAAATAATCTCTATTGTTAACTAATATAATGAGATAAATGGAACTTTATTACATAATTCAAGCTAGGCTGAACAACTTGGCTATAAATAGTGAACATTACAGTTTCACTGGCATACTTACACTCCATGACTTCACTAAAAATTATTAGAAGGTCATACTAAGTTAAAACCCAACTCTAGTGTCTCCTTTATTTTTATACTTTTGTAAAGTTCAACCTTGTTTTGGAGCCTATCAAAATTGCTCTGTTTACTCCTCATTCAGAAAGAAACATGCCCACCATGATGGTTTTATTGCACTGGATGTTATTAATGAGAAGATGCGTACTTGCTGCATGCAAAAAGTGGGGTTTATCTTGAAGAAGACACTGCAGATCTGTTGAAGATTGGAAGAATTGTGTGTGAGAGCCCTTCCTCTGTTCACAGAGACACCCCACTAATCCCTGATCTGGGAGACAAGCACATAAATTTTTTTGAGATACACACTCTCATCTGACAAGTGAAGTGCCAGTCTAGGGGGCTCTCATGCTCTCACCTGTGCTAAGAAACCAAAATCCCTGAGTCCCTTGTTATGAAGTATTTAGGTGTCTGGTATTTTTAAGAAGAGAAAAGGTAACAGCTTATCCACAAAATATGAGGCTTAATTCACAGTTCTCTGTTTTCTACACTTTTTCTGGGACATTTTTGCACATCAAAATGTGGACCCTTAGTTACTGAGACACTTTTTTGGCAAGAATATATAAAAAACATTTATATTCTTCCTTCTAAAGTGAGACAGGAACAAAATCCTCTGTAAATATGAAGACAAAAAAAAAATAAAGCTCGAGGTACAACATGGTGTAAGGGAAAAAAAGCAGTCATTGGAACTTTTAAGTGCTTTTTTCATACTTTTTTACAGATTTTCAGCATACCCTTTCCACTTTAAAATATATTTGAAATGCATTCACCAAATACAAGCATAAATATAGACCGTAACAGTGACTAGACTTAGGACGCAGACAAAATTAATTCAGCTGTTTCCCAAGTTAGTAAGACAAAGATATTTCAAAAGACTTTAATATCTATAGCCATTTTGACCAAATACAGCAGCAAATAATTAGAATTACACATGGATTTCCCTTTAACTATTCCAGTTTTGTGGGTGCATTTGCAACTAGTGCTCAAATGCCCTTTCAAACACACTTAGTAGCCCATGAAGAAAACAAGAGAAAAACTACAGCCAAATATACAAATTTTCTCTTTCTGGATTTTGAAAAAAGAGGTTCTGGAGTTTGGTTCTATGTCAGCAACATTTACAACATGCTTTGGTTTAAAGGTACCTCAGTAAAGGTTAGTGACAACTCTCTTGGGAATGAGACTATAATCAGTCTTCAACAGCAGCGAGGATTACAAATACTGGAATGAGGAGGCTGTGAGAAGAAATGCAACTCTTACCCAGACAGACTGCTGACCCCAAATTACTCTAATAACAATTTCATTGAACTAGATTGTTCCAGAGGGTTTACATCCTTAGATTCTCCAACTCTTCTACTTTCCATGTACAATAAATCATAGGGTGGTGTCTTACTAGCTAAAGAGAGAGAATTGCTGATAATAGTTTCCAAACAGATGGAAAAATTACTGGCACTCATGGGTCACAAAATCCAAGCACAGAAAGTAAAATTACTATTAAGGTTTTGATCAGTACTATCACATCACTGACAAACATTGATGCTCCATGCAGACTCATTTGTTTGCATCAACAGAAACACCTTCTTTAGTAAAAGCAGACCACATGCAACCTTCACTTTGATTTGTATTTGGATAATTAATTTGCTTTTTCTTATTTCAAAAGCTTTCAATAGATTTTCGGTTTTCAAAAGCCCTGCTTCCAGAATTTCAGAATTCAGGTGGTTTGTGCAAGGGATTAGCAAACTGTTTTCTACCAACATAAACTCAAGCACAGAAATACCACCAGCAAAAAGCTCTTAGTGTGTCATCTGGATCCTTGGTGGCTCTTGGCTGTGTACTATTTGGCCTATAAGTTTTATCCACAACTTCTTTGTTTTGTCTCAACAGCACTGGTATAAGAGCAACATTAAAGACATCAGCAAATAAATAGGATTTGTATTTTTTAATCAACTACATTGAGTTTTGAATAAATTATTATTTAACTCTAAGAATGTGTGTTTTCACAAATATTTTTTCTTCTTTAACCACACATATGGCATGTGCCTTTCCATTTCATAATATTGATTTCATTCCTCCATAATTGAGCACGGTTCTGGCCCTAACACTATGCCAGAAAGGCAACAACAGCAACAAAAACATATAAAAATCACTCTGTGAAAGAATGTGATTACAAGCTGTTTCCCTTGGAAATAGATATAACTTTGGGATTTTTCCATTTTTCTGAAAAAAGTTCACCTACTAGCAAACTTAGATGAAATTCATAAAAAAAGAAAACCTTCTATACACAAAGACAGAATACTTGTGATGACAAAAATTCTACACAGTGTAGTACATGATGAGAATATCACATTTACAAGAGTTGGTCATCTTAGCGACATTTTGGTGAAGGTTTTCCAATATTTTAAAAGTGAGCCCAGGTGCTTTGCTAATTTTAAACTTATTCCTGGAATTTTTATCCCCTCGTGTATTTTTTATTGAAAGGTAATTGATTCCAGTTCTCCTTTTTTCTGAAATAAATGTGTTTTCTTTCTTTTTCTTTTATCTTAAGTTAATTCATGGAACTCTTGTATGAAATCCTATTTCCAGTGCAGCATCAATAATTCCAAGGGGTATCCCTAAGGTTTTGAGGAAGATGATTTCAGGACACAAGGCTGAGCCCAATCATCCGTGTTGCATAGCTCCATGTTAGCACTGAGCCCAGCCCATTAACACAATTTTGACTCACGCCAGTAGTGTCTCAACCAAGGCTCATGTATGGTTTGTGGGATACTGTGAGCCAAAGACCAATCCCAGTGGGCAGCAGGGATGAGGGCGCCTTGCTCTCTGGAGGAAGATTGCCCCATGATCTGATGACAGCCTTGTCCTACCTCTTGTGCTTCCAGGGCTTTCCCCAATGTATTTACCAGAATTAAGGCAGCCAGTGAATCACCTGAATTTCCAAACTTTAGCAAGCATAGTCATGTTTACTGCAGAAGGCACTGGGGTCTTACTCATCTTCCGGAAGATGAACAACAAGCCTGCAGTCTCTGAACAGAAGTATCTCCCTGGGCAAACCCTACATTCCACCACCAAGGAGATGGCTTAGAATATCTCAGCCAACTCTAAACAAACTGAAGACACTTAAGCACCCAAATGCACCACCTCCGGTGAAATGTGATTTTCTTCCCCATGGGTAGGAATTGCTTTGGACCATACTCTGAAACGTGCTGTATCCCAGCAGTGATGCACCACCAGGGTTACAGGAGCCCACACCTGTGCTGTGATTCCCCAGTTCAGACCCAGTCAGGGTTGGCTCAGCCCATACGATGGAGCTCCCACTTTGGAAGGGCTCCAGAGTTTCTCATGATGCCCACACCTAAGAAGACATTCCTGCTTGTAACAAAATGCTTGAAAAGTGTCAATGCAGGAGCGGGTTTAAAGATGTTTAAAAGATGTTGTTCACACAGTCGAAAAAGCTATGTGTGTGCTTTCCCTCCTTAATCTCGTTCCAGACCCTTTGAACCAGAAAACATAAATAAATTAATCTTCTAGGACTAAAATCATGAGCCTCTACACCAAGGTCCACACATTACACAGTAACTTCTAAAAGGCAAAACAATGTCTCTAGGCTGTTGGGGAAATGTGAGTGGTCATCTGGGACAAAACTAAAGGCTTTTTTTTTTTTACAAAAGAGCAGAAAGCAGGATGGGAATGCAACTCCCACAGAAAGTCAATGGGAGTTGAGCCTTGAAGTAATTCTGAAGCCTTTGAAATTCTCTGTTCAGTTCAGCAACCCAAAACCACTTAAATCCCTAGACCAGAGAGGGAAAGGGAAAAAAGGGAAAACCTATCCCACATAAAACTGTAATTTCTACTAATTTCAGTGTAGGAATATTTACTAATAGTCATTTATTCTGTGAAACTAAAAAATCCTTTTATTAAAAAAAAAAAAGAAGTCACACTTTTTTTGGTATTTACAGTTTAAAAAATTGGTAGTTCATTCTCCACATCCTAGTTACAAACAGCATTGCCACTTCTGAAAACCAAGCAGGGAACCAGATTCTCACCAAATGCATTAGGATTAAAAGTATTCATGCTAGAACAAAGGCAACATGGGAGAGAACAACTAATTCATCTGGGGATTATATTTAACATTCATTTCTCACTAGGAAACTAGAAATAAAAGCTAAACCACTTTCATGAGCTTGCTTGATTCCTTTTATCTCATTTTCGAATGCCAAGCCCCGAGAAGTTACAACCAGTCCTTGCGCTATCTTTTGTGGCTGACACATGGAGTCTACTCAAGAAAAAGAATTTTCAATATCAAATGACTGATGAAACAGCCTCTGCTCCAGAAAACTTCATCTAGACTTACAAGTGTACTCCTTGTATTGCTGGCATCATAAGAAACCAGGCAGTCACCTTAGAACTAACTCCCCCTAAGCAGCTGGCCCAGGCAACTAAAAAGACGTTCAATAGCAGGGTAAGTTTTGGTATTTCTTCTGCATTTTGGACCACTCACAGGAGAGAATCATGATATGACACTATATGTGGGGGCAATCTTGATAAGGGGGAAAGAGTGCAACTTCTTCCTTTGCTCCTCTGAACTTACCAAGATGACTGCTGCTGGCTTTTGCCTCTTCTGTCCTAAAGAGAGGTGTGTACAATATTACACTCAGGTTCTAATCTGATACAAACCTTTCTCTGGCCTTCTACCCATCCATGATCAAACTAGTCCTCCTCCCTTATCCTTCTTTTTCCAGAGGCTTTCCTGTCTGACTCCAACAGCTGTTTGTCCTTTACAGGCTCTGTCTTCCCACAGCTCACAGCTGCACTAACAGACTTTTCCAGCTATCTGCCCAGTGTCTGAGTCTTTCTTTTGGCTCTCCAGCAAATCCAGATGCTCCACCTGCATCTCTGGGTTATCCCCAACACTCAGAGTGGGATCTTGTTTTAATTTTACTGGCACCAATTTTTAATAGCAATGCTCACTCTTTATTTTTTTTCATTGGAACAAAGGAAAAGCTACGACTAATATAAGAGGAAACAAGGATGTTTTACTACCAAGCACATGATGAACATAAGTCATAGAATCCCAGAAACTGAAGCTGGAAAAGACTGGCTATTTGGTCATCTTGTCTGTTCCTGCCAGTGTAGGACTGTTCCCCACGGTACTTTTATGGGCAATAAAGCATGCAGAATTAACAATTATTTGACCTTTTACTGTGGTTCACAATGCCATTACTGTATTTCTTTCCAGTCTATTTTTCCTGTGTACACCAAATTAGCTTCAATACTTCCCTTTTCACTACCACCCAGAAATGTTGCCTCCCTCTGTAAAAAAACCTGATCTGTAACACACAAGCTCAGATCTTCTAGAGTGGGAAATTATTTTCTCTGACCTTGACTGAATCTGCCTACATCTGAAACATTTTTAAAGAACAGGTTAAATCATAAAAGAACTCCTTGTTCTACTCTTGCCGCTCTCATTGTCCTCTTAGAACCGAGGAGTCAGAAAACAGCCATGGCTGGAAAGGGGCTCTGTACATCAACTGATCCAAACTCCCATCCAAGGTAAGCCCAGGTCTAAACAGCATCAAGTTGTTCCAAGCTTTGTCCATTTGAGTTCCAAGGATGGAAAGTCAATGAGCTGCTTTGGCAATCTGTTCCATCAAATCCCCACCCTCACAGAGGAGAGTTTCTCTCTGACTGTAGTTTCCTGCCTAGCAGCTGCAAGAGCAGGGCTGCTCCCCAAGAGGCAGAACAGTTTCAGACAAGATAGTGAGTCTCTTCCAGGGTCAACAGAAGAATCAAAAGAAGGGAAAACAGGAGAAAAATTTACCCACAGGGTAGGTCTGGAGCCCATCCTGAAAAAGCAACATATAAAATGGGATAGCAGGAGACAGAGCAGTACCTGCAACATAGCTCAGGCATAGCCTGATGGTCTAGACCTGTCATTTCCCTTGCTTTTACTAATGTCCACTTGTTCTCTTCCTGTCATTATGAATACCTCAGAGAGCCTACCTTCATCTTCTCTACAAACAATCACTCACTAGGTAGGCAAGGGCACTCATTAGTCTTCTTTTCTTAGGAAAAATGCATTTCCCTCAGGATTTTATACAGCATGTTCTTCAGATTCAACCATTCTGGTGGCCCTCCACTGCTCTTTCTACTGTATGTCAGTATCTTGCTTAGCTTGTCTTTGTCAAATTCAAAACTAGACAGAGTACTTCAGGTGTGATCTTCCAACCACAATAGGAGAAGAACCCCAATCCTGATGGCTATCCTCCTGCTAATACAGTCCAGTATGCACCTGTCCTTCACTCCTGCAAACACATGTTCTGACTTGTCCTTCTCTGCCCAAACTTACTTCCCTTTGACATTTTCTGCAAAGCCATTTTCTACCCAATCAGAAGCCAGCCTTTTTTGCATGAGTTTATCATATTTCAGGACCTCGTTCTTTGCTTTGTTGAACTTCAAAAGGTTTTAACACATTTAAACCTTCACACATTTATTGAGCCCCTCATGATCCATCTGAATGGCAGCCTTGCAATATATGGTTGCATATACAGCCTGCAGTATATTTGTTACAACACAGTGTTGTCAGCAAAGCTGATGAGGATGCATTTCATCCCAGCACCCAGATATTATTGAAAGTGATATATGTTAGAGATAATTCATGCTGTATAAGTGGATATGTGTATGTATAAAATATTGTAAAAGTTATGCCTTGAACCACTCTGGCTAAGAGCAGAGCTCTATTCAAATTGTAACCAGTTGAGATAATATCAGGTCTGTTAACGTATGAATGGGACCATCCTGGACAATCAGAGACAATTTCCCTGGCATCTACACCTGGGGGATAACATCCGGGGCCTTCCTGGCCCATGATTAATTGGAATGTCTCAGGAACTTCAGGAGACCCACACCCATCCTGATCACATCTGCGGTACTCAGGGACTGGTATCAATCTATTACATTTGAATACAGACTCTGCCTGAGCACTCAGACATTCGTCTGAATCTCTGGACCTGTCTTTGTCTATTCCAGCACATGTATATGTCTTGCTTAGCATTCGAAGAGATGTATAGAAAGATGTGGTCATCTTGGCCTTAGGCAGAATAAACTGTATATAAGCTGGATGCTGGAAGCTCTCGGTGTGAACTCCTGGGGACACGCCGTCCCTTTGTCAGTGTAACCCGGTTTCACCCAGCGCCTGTATCCAGGACTGACGCTGTCTTCGCTGTGGTGGTTGCTCAAAATTCTATTTTTTTGTAATTGACCCAATAAATCATTGTTAAATTTTTCATAAATGTGGCTATCGATTTGATCATTTATAACAGTGAAGACATTGATCAGTACTGACTCCAGTATTGCTCCTTGAAGAATGGCACTTATAACCAGTCCTCAACTTAATTTCCACTCTACTTTGGGGCCAGTGATCCTCTAGCCCCATAGTCCAAACTTTCATGTCCATATCTTCCCATTCTGGCTACAAAGATGCTATGAAAGTCAGCCATGAAGGATTCAGTGAAGTCAAGGAGAAAAATAACCTCTACTCTTCTTTCATTCTCCAAGTGAATCATCTCCTTATGAAAGGTCACCTTATTGGACTGGCATGAGTTGCTCCCGGTTAATCCATCGTGGCAGTTCCCAAACACCTCTTGTTCTCCTCAGGGCTGGAACTGGCATTGAGGAGACCGCAGCCCATAACCTTTCCAGGGACTGACTCTGAGCTGACAAGACCCTTCTTAGCCTTCTGAAGGGTGTGAATGGCATTGCTGCTTTATAGTTTTCAGTAAACTTCCACAATTCCATGACTTTTCAAAGATGATACGTGAACTTCATTATTTCTGCAAGAAATCAAAATTTAGAACAAAGGGATATATGAGAAGTTTACTTAAACCAAAATTTTAAAGTCACAGAAGTACAATTTTAAGGGCATCTGTTGGAAGGGAAAACATACACAAGATAATATACATAAAATTCAGGGAAGTTTCTATGTGAAGACTACTAGTATAGTGAAAGTAAAAAATTTCCAAAAAGTAGTTTTTATTAACATGGAGGCTTTCCTCCAAAAAACTATGAGAATATATACTGGGAGCTATCATCCTGGTAAGCTATATGAACATCACAAAAATTAACCTTGGGATTCTTTGCTAGATTGGGTAAATACTGCTTTTATTATGTTAATTTTGAAAAACAATTCTGCTATCAAAAATAGATGGATTTGCTAACAAATCAAAATAATGAAACAAATAAACAAAAAACATAAACAAGAAAATACCAAAAAAAACCCCAATCTAAACTTTTCCAAATCTAAAGGATTTGATAGGCAGGTATGTACCTCAAGCCCTTTCAGGCAGCATTTTCACTCAGAAATTGCTGAGACATCATTTTTTTGACATTTTGTCTCTGTACAAACTAAATAGAAATTCAAGCGGGACCTTGAAATTGGGCTCTGCTGGTTTTGGTTTTTCATGATCCTTTGGAAATATGACATTTTTCCACTGTTTTTGCCAGCAGTGGGAATTCTGTTTCAAGCTCAGAGTGAAAAACTCTTCCTATCCATATCCTAGGCACAGTGGGCCTCAACATTTCAACAAGTACATCAAAATTTCTCATTCTAATAGGCAATGACCTCAAAGCTTTTCATTGATTTATCCTGAAGTATTTTATAACTACTTGCGACCTTTGAAAGGTGCTTATTTTTTCCTTGCTAATCCTTTTTTTTTTATCGGTCATTATAAAGAGACATATAGTAGATTTTTATGAGCTACATTTATGTGGGTAAAAAAGGCTGAGAAAATTAGTAATGCCGAATCAAAACACCCACTTTCAAAAATAAAGCAAAACAAGTAATAAAAAAAAAAATGCTGCTAATGCCAGACATAAATTCATTAGTGCTTCCAAACCATAGTTTTAAAGTCTTTCAATATGTCATTTGTTTGGTAATTTTTTCCTCGTGTTTTTACCTTTCATGTAAAAAAATTCTTGCCCCTTACACATTTTTTCTCCTTTGCTGTGTTGCTAAAATGCAGCCCATGGTACAGCTTCTTTTCATACTGAGACTTGAGTAGATCCCTTTTTTGCAGTTTTGTAAGAAATGCAAGAAATACCAGACAGGGTCTTCAGATGGTTCTAATAGTCATCACTCCAAAGAGTTCAAGAAACTGTATTAATACAGACCAGCTGAGACTCTGCTCCCCCTTTATGTTAGAAGAGTAGGAAACCAATTTTTCTTGATCTTTCCTTGACATTTTAATATGTAAAAAAAGGATGATATTCACTCTGTGTGAAAATCACCCCCCCTCAAAAGCAGCTCCTTGCCAACGTATGCACCAATGAAGCATATCTTAAAGAATTTATATTCTTGTAGGCAAAGGTTGTTTCATTCTATATCCTAATGAATGCCTCCACAAGTATAGAAAGCTGATCTCAAAAGGAAAGCCAAAATTCCTATGAGTTTTGATGGAGAGTTACAAAAACAATGATAGGCCACTGACATTTCTAAATCCATTCTCTAACACTATACTACTAAATAATGTAGTCTAGAGGAAAGTACCCAAATTTAAGCTTTACAACTGAATGTAAAGCCACCACAGGAGATGTCAGTTAGCAGATTTTGTTTTGGGCAGGCACCTGCAAGCTTTGTCCTTGCTTGGAGCAGATCAATGATGTGATAGCAGTAGCATGTCCATGTACCTAAACCCCTCTGTAAGGTACGGTATATTCAGCATTACATTCATGGGAATCACCTTTTGTGGATCAGAGCAAGTTCACGTCACAACCCTTTGGAGATCAGGCAAAATAAAATTGCATTTGCCCAAAACATACAAAGACACCTACCCAGTTATCCATGATCCTACCATGTTTTCATGGAACAAGGATGTAAGGCCTCAGCCCAACGAAACATACAAGCCCTAACTTTCAGAATATGAGAAGTCAGTAACACGGTGCCTGCCTTCAGTGAAGTGCATAATTAATTACTTTTCTGGCCCATGGTCTCAAATCATTGTGCACTAGCCATATTCCAGACTGAATCGCAGCTATCACATTCTGCCTATTAAAAATTCTATTGCCCTTCCATATTTCCCTTCCTCTGAATCAGTTATGGGTTAAGTGATTGGGGCAGAGCAGTTCTGCACAGCTGACTCCATTCTGGTAATTGTAAAAGAATGTCTATGCATCTCAGCTGGAAAGCTTTGCATGCAAATGTTGCTATATTCAACTGGTAACGTAATGTAGTGAGCATATGTGTGAGGAAAGGGAAAGGACAAGTGGGTCTCACAGATGGTAGAACAGTTTTGTTTCTTTTTAAGGAACTCGAAGAAGGGTTGCCAAGTTCCAGCCACAGAGCTAAAGTATCTTTGTTCATTGCAAGACCAAAAAAAATATATTGCACAGCTGAATGTACAGTGGCTGCTTTCTCTGTCCAATTCTGCCCATCCCTCCCTGTCCACAGCTGCTTTGTGACTTGTGCTGAATGAGGAGCTCTAACCAGGGAGTAACTCCTTTACAGCCTGCTACATGGGCAAGGCTGTTGTACATTGAACGTGGGCCCCTTATCCATGTTTTTTACTCTTCTCTACCCTGTCCTTGGGGTATCTCTTTCCCATTACTGTTCCTTTGACATATGTGCTGACAGCGAGAAAAAGATGACCACCTCCTTCTTCTGGTATTGAAATCTAGTTATGGTCTACAAATGGAAAAGATTAGGAAGGCTGGTGTAACTATTATTGCTGAAACAGGAACAAATTTGCCCAACACAGAGCAGAGCTGGCTGAGATTCTCACAAATCAGCCTTCCTGGTGGTAGCTGAGTACTAGTCCCAGCTGAAAAAAGTACTAAAGGGGCATATGAACAGGAAAAGAAACAAACCAAAAGTTTAACTAAACAACTTAGTACATCACGAAAAAAAAAAGAAAAAGGAAGGAGAGAGAAAGATCTTGGTTTGAGTTCAGGGTAAAAGTTCATGTAATTCTTGCTGTAACTGAGCCATTTCACACAGAACATCTGCAACTGTTCTAATGATCCCCTTACACTTTGTCATTAAAATACCTCCAAGTGAAAAAAACTGTGATTTTTTTTCCTCAGGTAAATTGCACTGTTTTGTACAAAAATCTCTTAAATCTTTTCCCACCCAATCATTCCCATTTTTCTATCCGAGAGACCAAAGCCCTTGGATGGATGTTCAATAGTTAGATTGACAAAGTAACCTAAGCACTGCTGAAGCACAATAATACAAATCCCCACTGGTGGGGAGGGTCATCAACCACAAGCTAAAAGTCTAAGCTTCTTACATAATGACTTGGGTCCTTCCAGATAGTAATGAACAGGCAGCACATGAAGGAAAATATCTCATGCAGCCAGCAATAAATGCCAGCATGGTATTGTAAATCAGGAAGAGAAAGGAAGTACATCTATGTCTTCCAGAGCCTAGAAAAGCATGCTAGCCACAGAGTATTGTATTAAAAAATGAAACAAAAGTTGGAAGCAATATTCACTGATTTATTACCACCACCACTGCCTATTTGATGAAGAACTCGATGTCATTTGGTTTGTTCACGCTGCACCCAACATTCTGGTTTTCTTAGGCTACACAGGCAGAAGAATGTCTGATCTGTGGATGCTTAAAACGCTTGACTATGAGACAGGCACCCCCACTACAGAGGACACTTAAAGTTAAGGCCTTGCTGAGTAGAGTTCATAAAAGAAACATAAATGTGTAAGAAATGGAAAAGTTGAATGCAGAGCTGTATGGAGACTTCAGCTGCCTACAAGCTGGAAACTGCTCAAGAGGAAGTTGAGGGTAAGTAATTTTCACTTGGACATCTACTGCTGAGGTTAGATGAGTTCAACTCCTGAATTTTGAGGGATTTAGGTCTGAGAGCTCTTTCCATAGGCTTTCAGTCAAGTAGATTACTCTTTCATATGCACACTATCACTTTCTTCTTCATCTTCTTCATTGTCTGCTTTCTCCATTGTCCTTCTCAGGAGATTGAACTATGCACAGCCATACCCAGAGGTATAAATTCTGTCAGATTCCACACAGAAGTTATGCCTGCTGGCACTGGCTGCACCAGAGCTGTTACATGGAAATGTTGTGTTTTCCGAAGCTGGAAACTGCTCTTGCATGCAGACTATTACCCCACAGTAACATTTCTGTGCAAGTGTCATCAGAAGAGAATTTATTTCATTGGTTTTATTGCTTGGAATCATCTGGAAAGTCCCGTGTCTAATCCCATTTAATCTGGTAATTAGTAAATTGGGCAGATAGTTTGGTATAAGAGAAACAATTTGATTCTGGATAGCCCAACATTGGAAACAATCCATTCCCCTTGAACTGAAGGCGTTCAGTCCCTACCAAAGCAGATTGTGAAGAATCAAGTCAAGTTTTCTCTTTCTTGGAGATGTTCTTTGTTTTGCCACTTTTCTTCTAGTTGTGCATAGGTTCAGTAAGAAACTTCAGAGGACATTTTTGTAATGGCATATTGAAGGTAACACAGTGACTCAAGTGGAAAAAAAAATTGATAGAATATCAAAGGAAGTAAAGAGTAGCCAGTTAAGGAAAAGAGACAGAAAAGAAACCTAGACAATGGAAGCAAATGCAGACTCAACGTCTTGGTGTTGCCACGAGTACAAGATGATAGACAGGATGGACTAAATCTATGGGTAGCTCTAAAAGCCAGGGGCTGTTTCTTCTCTTTTTAAATCACATCAACACTAATAAAGCCAGAGAGCTTTATTGATCTACACAGGCCTCAAACAAATGTGATGAAAAAAAAGATCAGCCGTCAGGAATTTAATTTACATTTTCATTTGATGATGGAAGATAAGCCAGTGAAAGTTACACAGGACAAAGTGATAAAATTCCTGAAGAAAAGAGCAGTCTAATGACACCATTCTGCATGTCCTGCACTTTAGATAACAGACATGTAAATTGAGAGATGAAAAAATAATCTGTAATAAGTCAAGAGCACAAGTGATTAAAGCTTCAATAAAAATTTCAGCTGAGGAACCTGGTACCTAGTCACAAGTTAGAAGCTTATAATGAGTACAATGTGGTAATGTGGCAGTCATTTCCTGCACTAAATGATGCTTTTAGTTCAATTATACTTTTCTTTGCACAATTTAGCACAGCAGATGAGCAGTTGCCTTCTGCTGGTGACCATGGCTACAGTTCCAATACAGCTCCTGCCTCTAGTAGGAGATTTGCTCATTTGCTCCTCCTTCTCCACTTCCCCTTCATGCTCCAAGGACCTTCTCACACCTCAAGCCAATCTGTACAGCATCTGTGGGAACTCCTCTGTCAGAGGTAATGTGCATGCTCACCCTGTGATCTGCTGTCCTGGGTCAGGACCAATGGAGAAAGGAAAAGCCATAGCTCTCATATGCATTTGCACTATACTACAGACCTGTGGTCCTGTCAGAAGACATGCTCAATTCAGCTCCAAACTTATGCTGTGGCTCATTCTACTTAGAGAAATCTTACCAAGTATTCAATCCTCCCTCTTATACTGAGTTTCCTGTAGTTCCATCTCTCAGATCATCTCCAATGATCTTCCAACTTGATCTTTATGTATCTGCATGTGACACAGCCTTAACTGCTGTCACTCTGATAGCTTCCTTTTTACACTCTTCTATTCTACTTCAACCTATTATTCTTGAAAGGCTGCAGAGCATACACGACACCCTGCAGCATGACATTGCAGAAGTTCCAGGATGAGACATCATGATATCACAACCAGCTGAGTGACTTAGACCTTTCCTCTTTTCCTGCCATCATTGGTACCAGAATTCCAGTCCAATTAACCTATTTCTTTAATTGCCTATCACTATAAATTTTTTTTACTTTTCAAGGGCAGTGACCAAAGGAGCTCCAGAACTCTGCTAAGATCGATCATCACTGCCACCATTATCTGCCACCAGCAGCAACATGCTGATGTGATGCATTTTGGAGGAAACTTTGTGGATGCTAGCAGTCATCATTCAGTGAAGAAAGATGTGAAGTTCTTACTGAAGTTCAGAACACCAAACTGTGGGAGCCACCACATAAACACAGCCCACTTGCAAGAACGATGACACAATAATCTAATGAATCATAGGATGTTTCAGTGGGTGTTTTTTAATGAAATACATTAAATACAGAAACAGATGGAAACCATTGTGAGAGAGCCCCACAAAAAGGTCAAGCAAACAGCAAGAGAATTACTTTAAAAATTGGCCCTGGGAAAAAAGAGAAGTAGTGTGAGCACTTCTTGGGCAGGATACTCTCAGGAAAGGGTGTTTGAAATTGCACTGCAAGAATTTGTCTTCTATTGTTTAACTTAAACTATGTTCCAGCATCAAGGTGGTCATGTACTTATGCCCCTGAAGAACTAGAATAGCAACAAAACTTGATGAAGCGTAACTCTTCTCAGCCCTGAGAGTATTCACTTTTCTGTGGATTAAAGTACCACAGAAATCACCTTCACTTTTGCAAGCAGGAATTAAATATCCATTTTTTCATAATCCCTTCAAAATAACCCCATGTTTAAAGAGGGGCAATTTGAGTGGTTTTCTGAGTGACTTGTTTTCTTTCAGTGAAAATCTTTCAGCAGGAAAGAAGATATACCACAAATCTGACTTTTCCTGAGATATTTTGGATTTTGTCACTCTTCTAAAACAAAAAATACTATCTGTGCTTTTCAGCTACCAGAAATTAAGCATTGGAAGACAAAACTCTTTTCCTTAAGAAATTTAAAACGGTGAGACAAACCACATATACTTCTGACTGTAACCATTCCATTTGAAAGACAAAAGAAAAAATGGAGGTTGGCTCACCTATTGATATAATCTAAAATGCTGCCAGAATAGGCTGACTGTTTCCCACTAGCATGATTTTCCATTCCCTTTACCTATCCCTGTATTTAATAGAAAATTTGTTTAATCATAAACTCTATAAACAAGTCAAGTTCTTTTCTCTCCTAAGACCCAGTAAATCAGGAATTAGTTCATTCAATTTATCACATATTCCAGATTTGAACCAGTAAAAATCTGAGCAGAATTTGGCTACATGTCTCAGGTGTGGTGATTATGATCGGTAACATGTCAATAAAGAAAAAAGCCCACTGACGAATTTCTAGATATGAATTGTGCTGCCCTGACAGAAAGGGACAAAATGACCTTTTTTTTCTCATATTTAGAAGTGATAGAATTTGTGGGAATGACAAAATATGTTCTTGACTGGAGCAGGGTCGGCTGGGAAAGATTAGCACAATGCCAGTTGGAGCAAGGCAGAGGATACCAGTGGCATGGAGGGGCTGGGAGATATCTGCAAGGAGCTAGAGGTCGAGGCTCTCCCTCTGCACCATTCGCTTCTCCAGCCCCCACTGCTTTCACTCCATTTCTGCACTCTGTTGAGGTCCCTATAAATGTCAGCCTGATGCTCTGGCATATCAGCTACTCCTCTCAGACCATCTACAATCTTGTGGAAGTGCACCCTGGTCCATCATCTAGATGAAGTCATTAACCGGTCTTGGACCCAGTCTTGGATAAACTGCTATTTCATGGCCATTGGTTGGGCATACTACTATTAACCCATTTTTTAGAGAGCCTCCCAATCACAGCAACATGAAAGAAAATAAAGTAATATGGAGAGAGTATGTATATGCACCTCCTGTCCCACCTACGCCCTGTTCTCAGCATCAGCAGGAGGGAAGGGAAGGGAAAACCATGCCAACAGAAGAGCCAAAACTGATAGAGTTGGTGATGCCTTGTGAAGGCTGACCTAGAACAGGCACCAGATGGAGTTAAAGAATAAAGTAGGTATTTATTAAATGCCTCGATGGGTACACCTTGGGCAGTACAAGAGCCCAGCCAGGGCTATACCCAAGATGAACTCAAAATGGTCACAAAATGGACGACTGGCCACAGAGTCTCACATTTTTATAAGCTCTGCTCCATTAGCATATTGCAGTTAATTGTCCAGTTATAGCTTTAGCTTATGAAGTCCCATCCTTATTGATTTTCTCTCTTCAATCCATGTTATTTATGCTCTTGGGCCTGAGATTTGTATCATTTGTCCCTGTTCCCCAGCTAGAGAAAGAATTGTTTTGTCTAGCTACTCTGTGAAGAGAGCTTATCATCCTTTAATATGAAGCTCAGAAGTACACAGCAAAGCAGTCCAGAATTTGAAAAATATAAGAGCTAAAACCTGAGGCATCATGGTCTCAGCTCTAAATGAAGCCTGAACTACTATTAGGCAATTATTCCTATTGGTTTTTGCTAATGTTTTACCCCAGTGTCACATTATGCAGTGACGTGAGTAAGGATTATCTAGCACACTAAACCACGACTGCACTCAGCAACATGCAACTTCATTACATAATCTCTGAGAAATCACCATGTTCTCTGCAGCTGTTCTCACACTACTCAAAAATATAACCCCTTGACTGCTGCTGAATGTACTCATATTCCCATGTCAAGCCAAGATGACACATACTAAACACCGCAGTGACGCATGGAAAGGTCTGGTACAGTGCTCCCGGCCTTTATGGCCATAACAGAGGATTACCAAATGGATTGTGTCTATTCCACTCCAAAACACTGACCTCCAGTGGCCAAAACAGATGGGAAATACATCCTCTGCTCTAGGACTGATGTGTAACCCATACAGGGGTTTCTTTTTCTAGTACTCCGAGTTGTGTGATGCAAGTTTTTTTGTAAATGGGTTGAGGACGGCAAATTTCTTCACGGAAATCTTACCTTACACCCCAGGGCTGCCTCAAAGCACAGTCCTGGCTGGAGCACATCCTAAAAAATGGCCTGGAGGATTCTTTTGTTTACACAGTGAATGCTCATAACCAACAGCTGCGCAGAACTGTTCACAGATCTTGCAGAACAGGCTGAAGCTGAAAGGGGTAGATTTTCAAAGGCACTAATGGTCTAAATTCACAGTAGCATTTCTTTTTCTGTCCTGAAAGCACTATACATGAGTTTGAATTGCTTTGTCTCTAGAGCCTTTGATGTTTACCAGTAAAATACCACTGGGACAGCCCTGATTTTCAGTGATTTGTCCTTCTGGCCCAGTAACAAACTAGACACCCTTCAGAGCAGCAAGATTCCAGAAGAAACTGTGATGTTTTTCTCTGGGTACATGACAATATTTTACAAATAATTCTTAAGGGGTAGGAATTGAACAAAACCCCAGAAGCATGCCTGTGTCTTTAAACAAACCCAGCTTTGGTTCACTGTGCTCTTCCATGATAATTCCACATCAATATTATGATGTGCCAGCTCAGGTGAGCCAGCACAGGGAAAATCTAGGGGGTTTCTCCCATCACTTCATGAGCCAACAAAAGAACTCACACTCAGCCTTTCAAAAAGACATGCAATGAATAAAGTCCCCTTTGCATTCCTGCATTCCTAGTGCTTCCAGGGCTCAAGCTGGGACAACTTGCAGTGACTTGGTGTGTGTTTCCTACAGACATGTGGCAAACCAAGGGCTAGAGTTCTAGTCTAGAAAGTAATTATGCAATTTAAATGTCTAACCCCAAACTCCTTTATTTAACTGAAAAACAATGAACTTTAGGCTTCTCTGTTATTCTGAGTGTTCAACAATGCAGTCTAGACACATTGAAATTGTAGAAATGTTAGTATTTTCTGGGTTTTAATCAGAAGTAGTCAACTGGAGGAGAAATGGCAAAAAACCCTGGAGGCTGTATCACTGTTAACTCTTTCTAGATACTTTTCATTTAAACATCATAGGCTAGATGGGAAGTTATGGCTCTCAAAAAAATAAAGAATATGGTTTTACTTCACCCTAAACTTAACAATTCTGTTCTTCATGCTGAAGAATAGTTCCAAGACACAAAAGTCTCCATTTATTCTGAGGTACACGTACACAGAGACGTTGCACCCAGTGCACACACCTGAGCTAACCAGCCCTCTGTAAAGACAGGCATTGTGTCAGAAGTAGGACAGTAGTACTGGTACTCAGCATCCCCAAAAGCACCAACCTTGTTTCCAGTTCATGGAAGGCTCGGCAACCACGCTATCCTGAGATGAACTCCACGACAAAGTCAAGGTGTGCTGGATGGCCCATTTCCCTGCAGGGCTGTGTTTGGGCATAGCAGGAGAAGCCAAAATACTGAGCTAGATGGGTAAAAGTGCAGTTGAAACACCCTCATCCACACATGCAAACCCCAGGCGTGAGAGACTAAGTGTATCCTCAGTGATAGGATAGATGTCTGTGTGTACATGTGTGCAATTATGGGCAAGAATCCCACTTTGGACATTGCTACTTCTTCACCTAAAGCCTTTGCATGATGGTGGCAGGGTTGTTGATGCATTTGTAGTTGCAGAGGGCAGGTATGGCAGCAGTATTGCAGGAGGCTGCCTTGAAAATCTCATTCTGGAATGAGGGATAACTGGTTACTTCAGAATAGTAATGTCAGCTTTTGAAAGGGAACATGGCAGAGGCAGATGTATCTTAATCATCCTGCTCTTTCTCCTTCTGTATGGATACATAGATGAGGTAGTCACTAAATTTAGTAGTTGCTATAGTAGAAAGGGTATTATTGTTTTAAAATCAGGAAGTAACACATTCTCTCTATTTTTTAGGATTTACTTTATGCATTCTAATGTACATTTAAAAACCAGGTTTCAGACATGAGCATTTTCAACGATTACAGGGTTTTTTCCCTTTTTCCTAGAATTGTCTTTTATGTAATGCCTTCCAGACCAGTTCAGCTTTTCATAAACAGTGTAGTGAAACTATAATGGCATTGCTGCAGGTTTGTTGAGAGTAAAGCCATATTAACTCTGATTGGCTGTTGGCTTTACAAAATTTGCCAGCAGTATGATGCAAGGTTACTTTCTTTCTTTCTTTTCCCTTACTTTCTTTTTTTTTTTTTCTTTTTCCCCCCAGCACCTTCCAAATTTATTTCTCTTTTCCAGAGTATTATATCATTTGCCAATGTTTTTTTCCAGTGCACTTAGCATAATGTATCCCTTAAGCAGAGAAACAGCTGTATTTTGACATTTGGCGAAGATGGAGCACAGAGAATAATGACTCAAAAGCAATGTAAGACAATCAGACTTGTCTTCTGAAAGGTGCACAAAGAATGTATACTTATGACTGCAGGCCAAGCTTTTCGGATCTGGAGACCTAAAATTAAGCACTGAATGAAGAATGGGCCTGGTCTGCATCACCATATAGAATGTTCTTAAAGTAAGACCACATTCATGAGGAAGAAATAGAAAAGAGGCATTCAGCTTTACTGTGGGTTTTGTGTTTTTAAATAATTCAGTCTAAAGTAAATGGTCTCCTTAGAGGAGGGAATGGATTGCTAGCTGAAGTGTTATTCTTCAAATGTCGTATACAATCTCACAAGAAAACAAACCCCTTGGTATTCATGGTTTCTTAATGCGTTCCAAGTGCCACCATAGCCAACAGTAAGGAAAGGTAGAAAGAATCACCAATAGGTTCTGGAAAAAAAACCAGAAGGACAATGCTAAAGCACCGACCTCCAATGTAATTAAAGGCTAGGAAGTCTTTTGTTGGTAGATGAGCACTTGAATTAATGAGTTCATAAACAGAGCTGGCCAGAGACATGAATTTCCATTCTGTGACAATTTCCAAATTACCAGAATACTTTTCATCCTGCTTTGGGAGGAAAAGCCAAACACTGGAAATTTTTCACAGAACTGAAGTCCAGCCATATTTAGTTTCAGAAACTCTTAAACACAAGGTGTTTCCAAAATGAAATTTGTTTCCTAAAATTGCTGGCAGTCACCAACTGGATTGAACACAATTATCGTTACTAGTAACAGTAACAGCTGTGCATTATTGAATGCTTGCCTGAAATGTGTTGGTGTAGGGCTTCCTATTGGACATGGCATAACCACCGTGATATTCTGGACTAATTGCAGTCTGCACTGGCCAGAGCTCCTCCAACACCAGCTCCAGAGCAGCTCAAACAGAGCTGAGGAACTTAAAGGGCCTGCAACCTTCAACCTGAGGTCATCAGTGCAGTAGAAATGGGTCAGAGACCTGACACTTGGAAACTCACCACAGACTTCCCATCCTGAAGCATGGAGATCTCTGCATCCAGGGTGGACAGATTCTCCAGCTAATTGGAACCCTTGGAGCTCCCCAGTCCTCAATTCATTCTTTAGATGCCTCCCAAGGAGGCGGGAAAGGGACTGACCAGGAAAGCTGGCAAGTTTCTAACTGAAGCCTGCCCAGCATTTAAAGTTCAGCTCCTACCTGTCATCCACCAGCGTGTAAAAAAGGTCTGTTCAGCTGCTTCTCCACACTCTTTGCCACCCTCCCTGCATAGGAAGCACTGCACTAAGGCTGTGTACAGTTCATTTGCTCTGGCAGCCTTCTCTGGCTGTGTTGGACAGGATACTTCCTTGGAGCACCCGCCTGTGCAACCCTGCTCTACAGAAATAAAACCTTACGTGACCCAAACACTTTGAAATCTACAACATGAAACCAGACACGTCATACATCTTACTTTACAAAATAAGCAGCAGCAAATTCTGTTCTCAAAAAAAAGCCTATTCTGTTTCCTTTATTTTAAACTTACCCTACCAATGGGTCAGCTGAAATCTACACCAATAGATTCTTCATTCTCTGCCAAGATGATAGTGTCACTGCTGCCTGTAAAATCTCATAAAGAAATAAAAACCAAAACCACCCAATTGCTTATGTATCCTTTATCACCCATTTGATACCTATGGCTCAATCTACTCGTCCAGCCTGCTTGGTTTTTCTCATTGTGAAAAGGACAGGCTCTCTGCTGAATCTAAGCAACTGGTAATTTCAAACAAGCTCAGTTTCTGTGAAAGACAGAGGCGATAATGTGTCAGCTCCATCACAATCTGTGAGGATAAGAGAGATGTTTCTTAGGCAGACTCACACAGGATAATTAGAAGGGCTTTCCATATTGGAAGCCTTGAGTTACCCCAAAACACCTCTGTCTGTTTCTTTGTAATGGATTGACCCTGTCTGGCTGCCAGGTGCCCACTGAAGCTCTTCTATCAGTCCCCTCAGTGGAGGGGACAGGGCAGAGAAAATAAAACAAAAATCTCACAGGTCAAGATAAGGACAGGCATCACTCACCAATTACAGTCTTGGGCAGAGCAGACACCACTTGGGAAATTCTTTAATCAGTTTAGCAAACAACTTGGAGTAGGATAATGAAAAAAAAAAAACCATAAAAACACATCCCTTCCTGCTTTCTGGGCCTGATTTTTGTCATGATCTAACCCCAGTTGCTAAATAACCACCACAGCCACTCTCTCACTCCCTTTTGGGGAATGGGGAAGGGAATTGGAAAAGTAAAAGTGAGAAAACTTGAGGGTTGAAATAAAGACAGTTTAATGGGAAATCAAAAACTGTGCACACAGGCAAAACAAAGAAAGGAATTCGTTCACCATTTCCCACGTGCAGGTAGGTGTTCAGACCTCTCCAGGAAAGCAGGGCTCTATCACACATAATGGTTATTTGGAAAGACAAATGGCACCACCCCAATGTGCTCCACCATGCACTTCCATGGGCTGCAGAGGGGCAGCTGTCTCCCCATGCTCCTCACCACAGGCTGCAGAGGAATCTCAGCTTTGGTGCCTGGAGCTTGTCTTCCTTCACCTTCCTCACTGACTGGGGAGTCTGCAGACTTGTTTCTGACAGAAGCCATCCCTATAGCCCCCCACTACCTAAACCTTGCCATGCAAAATCAATCCATGCTCTCTTTTTTTCCTGTAGAGGCACACGGCCTCTCTACCAAAGTGCTGCTTTCCTGGCTTCCTCAAAACGTCTGCATCCTCTTTCAGGCAGAAATTCCATTTCCTTAGTGTTTCTTGTGTAGCTCTCAGTGGGTTGTGCTTGACTTTTGGCTAAGTTGTTTCTTACTGTCTCTTCTATCCAAACCACAAACAGTTTAAATACTCCTCCTAGAGACTCCTCCAACATCACAAAGTTGCAAAAAGATGGCAGAAAGCTCCCTCTCCAGCTATCTTTAAGAATTAATTAAGTGTACAACTCTGACTGTGGACCACCCTGACAAGGCATTGTTGCCAGAAGAACCACACAGTAAGTTAGGCATGACTTAGGAGCTTAGGACAAAAGACTGGGAGGAGCATCAAATCCAGTTTCCTTTTACTTAAGGAAACAATTTACTATAATTCCAGTCCTGCAATTATCATACAATTCAATTTCTCCTCAGACTTTATTTTGGTAGGCTAAACAAACAAAACTATCTTGGAGTTTGTCTACATCTGAGTCACAGTGCCAGCCTGGGCAGCCACAAGGCAGGTCTGACCCAGGAAAAAGCCGTCACATGCACTGTGCTGGAGTTAATGTGGCCTGCTGAGAGGCTGGGCAGGTTGTCTTGGGCAAAACTCTGGGCTAATGCTGCTCTATGGCTCTGATGAACGTTCCCTGGGAGATTTTTAGTGAGACTACCCCATGAGATGATGCCCTGCCAGGAGCTTCAGGTCTGCTAAACACATAGCCAGTGCTGGGCAGGAGAGGAGCAGGCACATCCTAGCGAGATGGGAGACGGCTTCTGCCTCCACTGGAAAACCATGCAATGCCTGTCCAGCATGTGCCAGACTCTTGTTGGGAAAGGAGTCCCACAAGTCCTGGGTGCAAGCCAGACTGGTTCTCCTGAAAGGCAGTGTGTGACCCTCAAGCACGGAGAAGTACAATTCCAGTTCATCAACAGGTGCTCTTAAAACAATGTTATCTTTCTCAGTTAATGATTTCTACTGAAAATATTACGTAAGATTGGCCCAAAAGAGATCCTTTATGACTGCCTCCAGTAACTTCCTCTTAGCCTCAGTGTTCCCTGTTAAGCAAAACACATGAAGTTTTCCTTTTAGCCAGCTCCTTACTCACCTTGCAATTTTTCTTCTAATTCCCATTTATTTCAGTTTAACCAGTAATTTCCTATGTGGCAGCATTTCAAACACTTTACTGAAATCCAGATAGATCTACTGTATTTCTCTAGTCTAAAAATCCATTTTTATTAAAGAAAAATATTGGGCTGAACTTCAAGATCAGTCTCTGGTAACCTAATATTGCATTTTATCCTATTTTCCTTTTACCTCCATGTGCTTAATTATTTTTTCTTTAAAATAATTCCTCCATCTTTTAATATACTTCAGTCTATGCTAATATGTTTAAAATTACCCAGAACTTTTTTCCCCTCTTTTTTCTTCTCCATTTGCACAATACTACCTATTAGCTCAAGTTATTAAATATCATTGTTAATTGATTTTGAAATGCCAGTGCCTTCACAGTTTAGGCTAAAATTTAAGCTCAATTAATTTCTTCCAATTCAAGTGCCTTAATTTTTGCTTGAGCCCTTACAGATATTAGCTGTGCTGTGTTTCAACCCTTGTGCTGCATCACTCTATTAAAAGCTGAGGCTCCTTGTTTTACAAATTGTGCTGGGGTCTGGCCCAGTCCCAGCTAGCCCCAGGTCTCTGCAACCACAAAATCACCTTATAATGTCCCTAGTTCAGAGTGATTGTGTTCTGTGAGGTGACACAGCTTGCTACATGAACCTGCGGTCAGTACATGTGTTACTGGGATTGTTTCAGAGCACTCTACGCCTCTGCTGTGTAACGTGTAATGGGGTGGTTGAGAGCATTATGCCTCTCACTGTTTTAAAATCACAAATCATTTAGAGTTGTCTGCACTCATAGAAGTACATAGTACTTAGGATAAGTTGACATCCTCTGCAGTTGTGTGTAGATCTTGGAATACTCTGCAACAACATGGCACTCAACATGAAGTTTTAGATATGAAACTGATAACAGAGCTCTTAAGAAAGCACAGAACCACAACTTTATGGCAGCTATATGACTAAATCACATGTGAACTTGTTGTTCTTGAAAAGGCCAAAGAGCTCTTGAATTCTGGATTTCTTTCAGATTAAGGAATAAAAATCAAAACAACTGTTCTTGTTCTTCGTTTCTTATTGACTAGATAATAGGAGGTTACTTTGAATTACTTTGTGCAGTTATTATTATTGGAAGGCTGTTTTCTACAGCACAGACTTCAGAGTTTGCAAAACAGTCTAGCAGTCTTCAATCTTTTATACTGAAAATAGGTTTCCTTGAAAAAGAAACCAAAATGCAGGCCAAGATCAAAGAAGCCTTCAGTAACCTTTTGGCCCATATCTTTCTAAAGCACCTGCAGTGATACAGGAAGAAAAAACATAAAAATCAACTCCTTCACAGCATTCTCAATACAGGCTGTTAGTGAGCCTTTGTCAAAAAGTGTAGACAAACACACACAAACCCCTGCACAGACACACACAGCAAGCAAGAGGGGCCAAAGGAGCAGGTTACCCTGACAATAAAGTGATGCTAGCCAAATGTGACCTAATTTCTCCACAGAACTATCCAGGCAGAATTGCTTCCAAGGGATTTGCTTACACAGAGAAAAATCCTCTTTTTGGTATCTTCATGCTGGTTTTTTCCAGGGGGAGAGGAGGTGTTTGCTTATTTCAGTTTTTTGAAATTAGCACCCCAAATGTTAACCCTTTCTTCAGTAAGTTGTAATGTAGTGGTATACTCACTTTTCAGAAGTACGTTAGTTTGATCATAAAAGTCCATATTTAGTCAGCAAAAATACCCTAAGTCTGTACTCACATTTTAAGTTCTGCTGTTCTATGAACCATGCAAGCGTATGTGAAGGCATGGACTTTCCCCTAAATCACTTGCAATAAGTAAAGAGTGCAGTCAGGATAAATCCAGATTCAAGCATGCAAAGAAATAGTAGAGAACAGGATGTAATCTTAGACACATCTGTGTACATTAGAATGATTTATTGGCCTGTTTTTCATACTAAAATGTAGAAATAAATTAAATATGCAGGACATAGCTAGGAATATGTATGGCAAGTTGACAGTCTCCTCAAGCTGTCATTTTATTAGCTTGGCAAATTATGGAAGGTAAAATTCAGGGGAAAATTCTTAACTTGCGAGAGGTTGTTTGGACTATTCTAGAAATGGCAATTACCCAGTAATATCTATTTTTTCAATAAAATAACTGCTGCACTACACTAATGAAATGGTGCCCTTTGGGTATAATATTAAAAACATGAATTTTTTTTTCCATAAGATGATTTTAAAAGTGAGGGGAAGCTAGGAAAAATCTGGGACACTGTTTTCCACTCTTCAGAGTGACCTTCCCTTACCACTTGACATATTTAAAGATTTTTTGGTAAGCTTCCTCTCCCATCTTAAATTGACTTTGAAATATTAAATAATTCCATGACAAATATAGCTATTACCATATCCTGTGTGAATTTTGTCCAGTACAGAGCAAATGCATTAATGTCCCGATTCTGTGCTATCCAGAAATGATAGCAAATGCTAAAAAATGCAAGCTGTAATCATAAGCTAAAGAAAAGATTCAGACATTACAGGGATGATGTACATGCATGACTTATTTCTGTAAGTATCTGTAAGTATTTCTGTAAGTATTTTCTGTATCTTCTTAGAAACTGAGAGAATGGCCGTACTAAAGAGGTACAATTATTACATGTTGCTTTTTGGGTTAAAATTTAATTTTGGGTTAAAATCTGTACTAATGACTGGCAAGGTATTAAGGCACTTTTCAATAAAAATGTATTATAAAATAAAAGCCATTCTAGTGCAGATATGTACATATATGTATGTATGTGTGTATGTATATATATATGTGTGTGTGTGTGTGTGTGTCTGTAGACAAAGTGGTGTAATTCTCTTCAGGGAAAACTCAAATATGTAGTCTTTAAAACTCTGAAAAAAAAATCTAATCTCTGGAGTTTTTTAAATTATGTACATGCATGATTTGACATCATCCTTCACTGCTGATAAGGGACATTCCATAATCTCCTGAAAGTTGCTCTACGTCTTGAGAGCCCATTTAACAGCATGGCTTGTTGAGCAGTGTCCAAACCCATACAATTACCACACATGGCTTGTTTCAGGAGGGAGTAAAAACAGGGTGCCAAAAACCACTTCAGCATCATGCTGGGTTTAGGAACTGGTTACTTAGGGACACCTTCACCTGTGGGCTCTGTGGAAGAAGCACATTTGTGGTCGGACATTGATGATGAACATGCTGATCTCTATAAAGTGAGAGGATTTCCAAATGCAGCAGAATATAAAAAAGCAACATTAAAAGAAGAAAAAAAAAAACCCACATTTTGAAGAAAGACATCTAGGAATGTACTATAAGATTGAGAGGTGGGAGAAATGAGATCTGAAATTCAGGCGCAGTTCCTAAACCATGGCAACATGGTGGAGAATGCCACAGAGAGACCAAAATGGGTGTAAAAGAGGAACAGTTCAATTACTTTGCCTAAATAGTTATTCACAACTATTTGTGAACCCCTAAACTGTCTGGGACATCTTCACAAAATGGGCAAATTATAACACATAGAAGAAACAGGAGATCTAAACCAACATCTGAGTGCCAGCAAACATACTCTATTAGCAGTAGATGATTCTGATTGGACAACAAACTCAGCCCAATTTTTTCCTAGACTGGGAATGGAATATGGTTTTGAAGAGCTACAAGGGTCTTGAAAATTTAACTTTGCCTTACTGAGCCTTCTTACTGAGCAAAGTTAGAGTTGATAAAACTAAGGATACATAAAGCTGCTCTGAAATACTTACATTCGCTAATCCTGGGGATGAACAGTTTCTCTTCCCAAGGCTATCCACAAATGAGCAAAAATGCTCATTGGTGGAACTGCTCTGTGATGTTGTCATTCAACATTACTCTTCATATTTTCCATGCCTTTCTCTCACTCCCTTAGCCCTAGTTCCTCACTAGTAGTGATCCAATCCAGCCTTACCTTGCTTTACACTTCAGCATTTTGTCCTTTCCTTTCAGAATAAATTGCTTCTATGTATTACAAATCATCTTGTTAATGAAACTATTTTATTTCATCCTTTGATAGGTTTTCTTGGCAGTTGAGGTCTATTTCACATTTTTTCACACATTCTATCATCTATTGCAAAGGTGGGGTTTCAAAAAAACGCTTAAACCTGTTTTAGACACTGCTTGTTGTGAGGCTTTCCTTCTCCAGGTTAAGGATTGCCTGTTTGCTGTTTGGCTTTTAGGATCATGGAGAACGTTCAAGATGCTAAACCTTCCTCAAATAGTCCTCCATCATTCAGCGCTTGCTTGCATCTCCAGCCTTCATCTTTTTTCCCAAGTCCAGCCAAGCTGTTCAGTTTGACATCCAAGACATGCAGGTGCACATCCATGACATGGACCTCTGCAGCACTTGACCTCGGTTACATGTCAGGAGCTGAATGTGATCCCAGTCATGTGAGAAGAGGTTTAGGACTGATCCAAACTCTGTCTCTGCTACTTTGAAATCCAAACAAAAAATTAGCAACAGAACAAGTGTAGTCATGGAGATATTTCCTTCCTTTTTCCATGCTGACAGCAGGAAATCTGCAAGTCAAAGCTCAGTAGCACTGAGAGATTTTGTCTGTACTGATAAAACTAACAGGAGTACAATGGATCACAGTGAAGTCCCATTGATTTCAGTACATTCTGATATTGGGCCAGATCACCTACCATGTTAAAGGCAAAAGACAACACTTTAAATGTTAGACTGATCCATTTTTTCCTGTGATTTTCTCAGGCTTGATGCCTTCTCCACCCATTTTATGTTCCAGCAAATGACCTACCACACAGGATGAATTTTATGTAATATAAGCCTTTAGTGTATCAGACATTTTCCCATAAACATTCAGTATTCCAATCTAGAATTTCTTAAGGGAAATGTTTGCTACAAAGTAGAAAGACATTGAAATTATTATGGGCCCCACATTTCACAATGGCTAAGCATTTACTTGTAAATATTTTAGTTTTACAGAATGAAACTGAGCCTCTTTTGTTTGCCTGTCCTCATTTGTTTGAAATGAGATCTCCCTTTCACACTGTGCCTCAAAAAATTATAATTAAATGTTTCATGCATCTTGCTTCATTTTGGAATACTGGAACCCACCTCTGGTTTATGTTGAGAATTTCTGTCTATTTTTGGCATCCATAAAGCAGCATATTGCATCCAACAGCAGATGGCCTAGCTCCAATACATTTTAAGAGTTGCTGCCTTATTTTCAGGTATTTCTGTTAAAGTCCCCTTAGCACCCTTCTAACACAGGAAGTATTTTAATATGGAGACAGGTATTTTTACTTCATAAGAATTCTAATCACTGGAAGACAAGGGAGGAAGAAACTGGCAAGCAGCTGTCTTCCTAAAAATTAATGCGAGATTCAACTGAACATCACCTATATTTCAGCATGATGCTTTCAAATGTTGTATTTTGTCCCTGTTTCCAAATCTACAATCTGTCATCTTCCTTATGTGGCTGTTTCTAATGTTTTGACCAGACGCAACTGAAATTTAGAAGAATCCAGTAATTAACTGACTTTTCATTAGGAATTATTAAAAAGCTGGCAGCTTTAGCCAAGACCAAGAGCAGTATTTAGGAGTCTCAGGAGGCTTTGAAGACCTGCTTTGTCTGGGAAAAACAGTTATCTGGCCACAGATCAGAAATGGATAGATGAGAAGAAAAGCTCAAAGCTACTGCTACTTAAATATTAATTTATAGCATTCTCACGGCATTTGTCAAAGAGCAGAAAGTGCTTAGCCCTCCATTTAGCAAATGCCATTAAACCATCTGCTCTAAGCATTCCCTCAAGCAGGGCTATCACACAGACACCTTGGCTGAACTGCCTCGCCTTGAATGCTGTAACAGACACAGTAGGCTGCAGGGAAGTGCTCTGAGGGGATATTCTATCACACCCATTAGCAATTTTTCTTAAATTGAAAACCTCGTTCAATCCTTGCTGGTCATGGTCAATCTAGGTTGACAGGGCTGGTTTGTTTGAAGTTATTTAATATGCTAAACAAGAAGGATCAGCTTTATGGATAAGATCAGGCAGTTGCATGGGCTTGGAAAGAATTCTCACCACCTCGCTGACCTTTTGCTCAGAAGCTATGGTTACATTTCAAATATCTCACTCCAAATTATTTCCAGTTTTCTGAATTTATTTATTGAAGTATTGCATTCCAGAAATTCTAGTTCATTGGCATTTAAGCCATGGGATAACTGGTTTAAAGTGCCTTAATTTGCTGTAGAGAAAATGTTCCTATAGATTGTATACACCTTTGTCTGCAGAATCTCACATTAAAATCAGGGTGGGTGGAAAGAAGCAAAAACATTTTTTCGGATTTAAAGAGTTGACAAAGCTCTTTCATTTCCCAGTTCTGTGGAAATTCCTTTTGTGCTCAAGGAAGGATTTATGTCATAGTGTTTTCTGTAGTAAGTAACAAGTGACAATTACAGGCTCAGGGGAGTCCTTGGTATAATCTTCATTACTGTGAGTCCCTAGTTCTATACTTCTTAGCCCAAAAAGAGTGGGACAGTTTCAGATATGGAAGGGCTTCTTGCTCAGCTCTGCTAAGGCTCCTTCTTACTTCCAGCTTTTGACTTGTTCCCTCCTGCACAACTGTGCATGAATAATACGTGCATTGTGAGGTTGTGTTTCAAGGGAAATGCCCTACTTGGCAATCAAAAAGGAAACACACACTGTGCTTAATGATTAGCTGGCACTTCACCACACATAAATCTATTATGGGATTAAAAATCTATCACAACATAAATCCATTATGGGAATAAAAATCGATCACAGTGCCAGCTGCAGGAAATGAAATGTGCAGCTGCAGGGACTACTTGGTGAGCATTCACACAGCCCCATCCACCCGTGTTGCGATTGTAGGTATGTGATCCATTTCCTGAGGTGTTCTCTGGGAAAATGAGGTACAAATGTTTAATT